>NC_057864.1:76595881-77195881 GCF_019393635.1 Dromiciops gliroides
CTCTGACAGCCCCGGTTGTTCCCTTTCTCTCTTCCCCCAAATGAATTTGATCCAGACACAATCTTGACTGGCTTAGGACTCTGGTTTTTCCCAAACCTTTTATGACAGGGACCCTTTGTGACATGAAGAAATTTCGCAAACCTCAAAGAATAATAGAAATTCAGAATTGAAATGGATCTCATAGGTCATCAAATCCACCTTACACCTGAACAGAAATCTTTTCCATAATCTTCTCAAAAAGTGGCTATTCTCCTCCTCTCCATAACCTTTAGTGATAGGAAACTCACTCCCTCTAGAGGTCTATGTATAACTCTGAATTATATCAAAGGATATCCAGAGAGTTCCCCTTTTCCCGCATAAGATGAACCTCTATTTCCTCCCCAAGGAGAAATGCTAAAAGAGGAAGATGGTAAATCCCTGATTTCTTAAAAGAGGAAGATGCAGATTCTGTTCCTTGACCTCTATGAACAAAGCATGGTTTCCTAGGGACAAGAGTGTGTCTGAATCACAGAATGTGTGTAAAGGAATAAGATAAGATTAGGTTGGAAAGTTAGGGAAACTCCAAAAAGAATATACAAATAAGGATGATCCATATGTTAGTATAAAATGAATGTCTTAACACGGTTTTGGCCATGAGACAGAGAGAAAATGACACAGACACAGTAGCAAAAAATTAGAAAAAAATGCTAGAAGAGGCACTGAATGACAGGGCAGGATCCAAAAAGATCCTGACAGACTAGAAAATTGGGCCAAATTAAATAACATGAAATGTCTTTATGGTTCAGTCATGTGTCTGGCTCTACATGACCCCATAGACTATACTGTCTGTGGGGCTTTCTTGGCAAAGACTTGAGTGGTTTGCCATTTCCTTTTCCAGTGGGTTAAGGCAAATAGGGTTAAGTGATTTGCCCGAGGTCTGAATCCAGATTTGAACTTGGGTCTTACTGACTCTAAAACCAGTGCTCCATCCACTGAGCCATCTAGCAGCTTCTGACATGTAATGGGGATTAATGTAGAAATCAAACATGTACATGAAAGAAGGAAGAAGAATAGCTAGATAGCAGTTGATCTGAAAAAAGATTTAGAGCTTTCATTGGAGAACAAGCTCAATGAGTCAATAGTGTGACAAGGCTGTAGGAAAAACTAATTCAATCTTGGGGTGCATCAAATGGGGGAGGGGATTGTCTCACTGTACTCTTCCCTAATCAGACCACATTTGGAGTATTGTATCCAGGGCTGAATATCATTCTCCAAAAGGCATTGAGAAGCTTGAAGCATCCAGCTTGAAAAACCAGGATGGTGAAAGACCTTGGGTTGATACCACATGAGGAATAGTTGAAGGAAGTGAGTACGTCTAGAGAGGAGAAGCATCAAAAGGCATCAAAGCTATATTTCATTATGTGAAGGCATGTTACATGACAGAAATTCCATTTGACCCCTGAAAGCAGAAGTAAAAGGAGAGGATGCGAATTTAAGCTTTTTTTTTCCAGGAGTGTATTTGTCCCAAAGTGGTTGGGCTGCCTTGGGAGGCAGGGCATTCTCCCTCACTGAAGGTCTTTAAGTAAGAGATGAATTTGTGGTTTACGACGAAAAAGAGATTCTTTCATAGCATGATCTGTACTAGATGACCACTGAGATCTCTTCTCATTCAGAATCATTCAGAAATTCTGTGATTTTTCTGGGTGCCCATCAATTGGAGCCTGGCTGAACAAATTGCGGAGTGTGAACAGAATAGAATATTGTTGCTCTAGAAGAAAAGAGGAACAGGAGGAATTCAGAGAAACAGAGAAAGACTCCCATGCAGAGCAAAATAATCAGAACTATAAACCCATTAACAATGATAATGTAAATGAAAATAGCCCTAAAATGAAGCCCGATCAGATGTAATGGGATGACTGTTCTTGGTCTGGAAGAACAGATGACGAAATGCATTTTTCTCTGTTCTTCCCAGAGAGGTGTGGGATTGCAGGCGTGGAATGCTGTGTATTGATGTCAAGCAATTGTTTTGTTGGTTAGCTTAGTTTAATTATTTTTCTTTGCTGCCAGGGAAGTTTCAGTGGTGACAAGGGAGGTGGAAGGTGGGAGGTAATATGACTGGAATCAAAAACAAAAACAAAAAAGCATGAATAACTTTTTAAGTAGCACAAAGCTGGACCAAAGTAGTAAAGACCGAGTCATTTATTGTTTATTTGCTTCACTTCCTCTAAAAAGAAATTCTGAATGCATGAAGCCTAAAATTTTTTTATATATGTTATACAAAATGGGGTCAATAGGTTCTTTCCTAGCTAAGAAGAATCTTGGAATTATTTCTAGGCATCCTCCCCACTGCCACAATTGACTGAGCCCCTGGTTAATCCGTTTGCTTGTTTGTTTGTGTTGGTGACCATTGTTTGGGAGTAGCTCCTGCAGGATTTGGGATATCCTGAAAGTAGGGGCTTCCCATTTCCAGAAGCCTTTTTTTGATGCAGGGGTTGCCTTTACAGTTCTGCCTGGGGGTGAGGAGTGGGGTTGCTTAAAATTAAATAGAAAGCTGGGGCTTGCAAATCAGTGTCTTCTTCATGGTTGTCAATTCCAGAGTGGGGAAGGAGCCAACTTCAATCTTTTTTTTTTAAGTGTTCAATTCTGAGTCACTTTCTGGGGTGGCCTAACTGCTTTATTCCTCTCCTCTTTTTTTTTTTTTTTTTAGTGAGGCAATTGGGGTTGACTTGCCCAGGGTCACACAGCTAGTAAGTATCATGTGTCTGAGGCCGGATTTGAACTCAGGTCCTCCTGAATCCAGGGCCAGTGCTCTATCCACTGTGCCACCTAGCTGCCCCTATTCCTCTCCTCTTAATGAAGAGGACCCCAACGGCCTCAGCTGAGCTTCACTGATTCGCCCAAGCTATTCCTCAGGCTCTAGGAGGAAATTCAAACTCACAGTTCAGGAAGGACTGAGGGTCCAAAGAAATACAGCTTTCTGTCAATCTGTGCTAGGATATGACCAGAACAGCTTGCCTAGGGATGAGAGGACACTGAGGGGCTATCCATTAATAAAAATGCAAAAGGCAGACATGCCCTGTCTGCCTCCTGGCAACACAGTGAGCTTGGCTGACATATGTAATCAACTCTCTCCTTCTGGGGAGTTATTGGAGGCAGCGCTGTGGTTGACACATCAGTGCTAACTCAATTTTTTTCTTTTCAGTGGGAATTAAGAATGACCCCTTCCATTCCCATTCACTGCTGGAGTTCCATCATCTCCTTGATTTTCATTATTTGTGGAAAATGGTTGGGTTTAGATTAGCAAACACTTTCAGTTATGGGGAAATTAAGCCCTGGAAAATTAAAGGAAGCAGCACAGAAGCCAAAGAGACTAAACAAGTCTAGGCAAGGTTACTTCAGCCCATGGCAGGTTAGAGTGGAGAAATCCCCATGGCTTTCTTACCAGACTGAACATTCATTCAATCATTCATTCATCCATCCATCCACCCACCCACCCACCCACTCATCCATCCATCCATTCATTCTACAATTCTTATTGTAGCTGCTATGTTCAAAATCTTCTGTTAGGTGCTGCGGGGGATAATGATAATAGGGAGAGGAACAAAAGCTATGAGTTCCATGGTGTAGGGAATTTGGGGATGAGGAAAATCCCTTTATCAATGCCAATTGCTACCTTCTCCAGGACTAATATGCTTCATGGGTCGCTTAAGGCACTGAGAAGTGACCTACCTAGGGTTGCAAAACCAAGATATCTCAGAGGCAGGATTTGAACCCAGGTCTCTCTGACTCTGCGACCAGCTCAGGATCCATTCATTGTACCACATTGACACTTCTCCATGATGCTAATCATAGCTCCCATTTCTATTGTACCTCAAGGTCTATAAAATACTATGTGCCAGGTAGTATTCAAAGTCCTTAGAATGAAAATACAAAGAGAAAGACAGTCCCCACCTCCAAGGAGCTTATATCCTAGTGGGAAAAGACAAAGCATAAAAGGAAGCTGAAGAGTGAGAGGAAGAGGGGGAAGGTGACTGGGCATTGTGAAGAAAGCAGGCTGAAGAGTCAATAGCAGAAGCTGAATAGACTGAGAATATGACTAGCTTGGGTATTTCCTTAAAATGGAAGTCTGGGGGAGGAAATGACCAATCAGAAGAAGAGGTCACAGGATCAGAGGGATTTAAGGGTGGGAAGACTGCTGGGAGAGGGGGTCAGGGGGAGAGACCTTCTGGATAGACCATAGAGGTCATCTCATCCTGGCCTGGAGAGGTGAAGGGATTTGTTCATTTTCGCATGATAGCAGGTGGAAGTGGCAGGACTTAATGTGAGTCCTCTGATTCTACATTCAGTGCTCCTTTCCAATGAAGTTGAGGGGCAAAGCCCAATTCACCATCCTGGCTACTAAGCACCAAAGAGGTTATTTTGTCTAATCCCATTTTATAGATTACGAAACTGAGGTTCCTAGAGAATTTAAGTGACATGTTTCAGAGACAGGATTTGAATCCAGGTCTCCATGATTGAAATCCAGTCAAAGAACATTTATTCAGCAGTTACCAGATGCCTTCTAGGTCCCATGCCTTGCCCATAGTCACACAGCTGCCTCCTGGTGGCAGAGCTTGGACTGGAGCCAAGAGCTCTTGACCCCTGGCTCTATAAACTAGGTCATGCCAGCAACTATTTATTGATTAATTGAGTAATGAATGATCAATGAAAGGATCAAGCTAATGGAAATAGTAGGTAGTGTGGCAGAATGGAAAGAGCCCTAGTCTTGGAGCCCAGAAGACCTCCGTTCAAATCAGGCCACAAATATTTAGTAGATTAGTGGGAAAATTTCTTCCCCTCCCTGAACCTCAGGTTCTACATCTGTAAACTGGACAGCTTGGAGTCAATGACCTCCAGGGCCCCTTCCTCCTCGAAGTGTCCATATGAAGTTATAAGCCTTGGGCTTGAGTGCCAGATTTGCCTCTTACTCTGTGACGTTGGACGAGTCACCCCACTTTTCTATGCCTCAGTCTCTCCATCTCTATAATGAGCATAGCACTACTTTTATGACTCGCAGGAGGGGAAAGTGGATTGTAAACTCTAAGGTGCTATGTAAATGTGAGATATCATTATGATGAGCCCAGAGTCCTGGCTTTAGTCCCCATCTGTGGCTATGGCCTATACCCCTAAACCTGGTTTCCTGCCTTAGAAGAGTATGTGGATGACTTCTCATCTGTTCTACACTGTCTCGCAATTACCAACACTAATCATCACCAAGCAGACCTTGGAGTCTGTAAACACACTTTATTTTTCTAATTTATTCAAACAGAAAATTATGGGGAGGGGGAAGAGGGGAGATCATTCAGCAAGACATAACTATGGTATAAAAACAAAAAGAATTTTTAAAACTTAAAAGAATAAAAGGGAAAAAAGCTCAATGCTTACAACATTTCTCCTCCAGATAAAAAGACTCACAGCCCTTGCCATTCAGATGCACCATATATGTTTTTACAAATACATTTACACACGATCCATATCATACCATGTTCAATATTTATGCAAAGTAAATTCACATGCAGCAATTTTCACATGCCCTTCATCACTTGATGGAGATCCTCCCCAGGATGCTGTATGCTACCTTGTCCCAGAAGCTGCCTACACTCCACATAGGTGACATCCTTATTCATTATAAGTTATCTTATTCACTGGCCAAATAGCCCAGACACTTCTATTGTAACTTTCTGCCACCTCTGGATGTTCTGTCTCCCATGATTGATGATAGAGAAGCTGTTTTAAAAACATTCATGAGTAGCCCAAGTTTTGTGGACACCCGAGGGCTATTGGAGTCAGGAAGTAGACAGGTGTAAAGTGAGGAAAAAAAGACTTAGAAGTGATGCTGTAACTTTCCTCAAATATTTGAAGAGTTGTCATGTAGAGCAGGGATTAGATTTATTCTGATTGGTCCAAGAGAGCAGAACCCGGTAGGATTTGTAGATTAATAAAAGCACTGGGCTGTGTTGATTGCTAGTCATGTGATATGCAAGTCATTTCCATTTTCTGAGGGACCATTTTCTTGTTTGTCAAATGAAAGGGGCTGAACTAGAGAATCTCTAAAGGTTCCTTCTAACTGAAAATCAATGATCAAATCTGACCTTCTGCAGGAAATCTTTTCCAATCCACCCCTAGAACCTTCCCACTGAGATTTTCTTTCATCTACTTTGAAAGTATCTTGAAGGTCAGATTTTTTGCACCTAGTCTCCCCGATTAGACTATAAGTTCCTTGAGGGCAGGGGTCATGTTTTTACCTTTCTTTGTATCTCCAGTACTTAGCACAGTGCCTGACATGGGGTAAACACTTAATAAATGCTTGTTGCCACCTGATGTGGCAATCTCATGATGGCCACACTAGACCAGGTATAGTGGGTGTAGTGAGCCCAGCACAAATCTGAATCTTTGGATGATAGACTGGTGGACTCATCCTTATAGATGCAAGACAACATCTTCTTCGTTATTATCTTTGCTTCCCATCAGCAGAACATGTGAGGTAAGCTGATTTTCCTACAGGGACAGCTGATTTGTACCTTCTTCCACATGACCCTCTTCCTGGCATAGAGTTGACTTGAATTAGGGTTTACATTGTGAGGGGTTGCAAAGCAATCTCTTGAGGGCAAGGGATATATAGGCCATGATTGCAGAATGGACCTTCTTTTGAATGCAAAACTGACTGGCTTAGGTAGAAATTATATTGGAAACTTCCAATTTGTGAGGCCCATCTTCTTACCAGCTGAGTGATCCCAGCTCCCAGTCCCCCCAGTCCCACCTAACTCCCTTTGCTTTTAATCCTTCCATAATATCACCTGCCAAAAGACTACCTTCTTTATGTTAGACTCCTTGAATTCCACAGAAAGAGAAAGAAATGTCTCCTGGATTTCCCCCCAATTGTCCCCCTGCTGCTATTAGTAACACCAGACAATTAGGGAGAAAAAAAGAGTGGCACATTAATTCTCTCATTATTGTGGCTCACATTTGCTATCACCTGTCCCTGACTTGAGAGAATTTGGCTCTCTTTGTGTTAGCAGCTGGGGTATGATTTATGACCTTCAGTTACACAACTGTCACTTTTGACAGACCTCTCAGAGGATGGGAAGGGAGGAAAATCAATCAGAGTAGCTTTCTTCAGGAAAAAAATATCTCCCCCTCCCCATCAAACCTCCAAACCCTTCCCAATAGGCCTTAGCTCTCCACAGAGCTCATCCATTGTGACAAGAAGATTTGCTATTTGGAGTTCCAGAATATTGAAATGGTAAAAACAAAAAGAAATAAATAGCATAAGTGGGTTTTTTCCCTCAGAGACTCGTTAACTATTTGAGTTGATCATTTTAGAAGCCAGCAAACTGTAACAAAAGTTTGAATAAATGGGTGGGTAGGTGAATGGATGGTTAGATGCAGGATGGGGTGAGGGAAGGGACAGAATGCTAACAAAAACTGCTGTGATTCCCTTGTATCATAGAATGTGTGCCAAGCTCAGGTGGTGGCTTCCCCTAGCTTTTACATGCTTTATTTAGAAGCTCATTAGTTTAAAAAAAAACAACAACCCTCCTTTTGAACTAAAGTTCATCACAACATGTCTACCCCCAAAGAGGTTAAAGATAGAGGGGCCCCTACATTTACCAAAATCTTCACATCATAACGTTTTGTGGCAACAAAAACCAGGAAACAAAGTGAGAGTATCCATTTATTGGGGATGACCAAAAAACCTATGATACATGAATATAAATGGAAACAATGAATATGAGGAATTAAGAGAAACATGGGAAGACTTGAAGGAATTGGTACAGAACCTAGAGGATGTTCTGAATGCTGGCAGAAACAATTACCTAATGAGTTGTTTGCTCAGTTGTCTGTCTTTGTTATAAAAGGAAGGTTCACTGACTTCTTTGTGGGTAGAAGTGGGAGAGTATATACCAGGAAATGGTTGCCTTGTAAACAAAAGCCAGGATTAAAACATATCTAAACAAAATTCACTTCATCAAAGATTTCTTCCTAAGAGAGGAATTCAGGTTTTTTTACATGATGTAAATGGGAGACGGGCAATATATCCCCATATGTGTCTATGCATAAATGCATGCAGTAATATAAGAGACTCAATTTTTGTTTATGGAGATGGCATAGTAATGCACTGGTGATAACACTAGCTCTGTTTCTGGTGGATATTTTCCTATATAAATATTGGAAAGGTTGATTTAAAAAAATAATATTTTTTTCAGCTCACTAATCTCTCTTTAAGAATCCATAACTAAATAACAACAAACTTTTCAAGGACATTGTAGAAGCTGTGGACATATCGCTGCAGGTTGCCAAAATTTAGTACTTACCAAATACCAAGAAAGACATGATTATAGGACCAGATAATATACCACAAGCTTGCTATCCTTCTTAAACTAAGAGGCAATGAATCTCCAGACTTAAACATCTCATTGAGAGTTCACCATTTGAACTATAATAAAACTAGAGCATTATCAGATAAAATTATTACCAAAGATCGCCCCACAAAAGGATATTGGCCCACAAAAATGTAAGAATATTTTAACAAAGGTTATTATACAAAACACTCACATCCTCTAAACCACATAGAAAGAAAAACTTTAAAAACATAGAGACCTAGTGGAAGAAACAATACCATGTGGGAATAGGAAGATGTACATATTATCCCTGTCACACTGTTGTCCCCTAAAATGCTTTCAGGGAACCTAGAGAAAATGGTCCTGCATCCCAATACTTTTATTCAGTCACAAAAATTAATCATTATATCTGCCTCTACAGTAGTTTACCAAACACTAAACATAGAAGAAGAATAAGACTGTGTCTTGTCCCTAGACCATTTCTATCTGAGGTGCATGAAACATAAAGAATAAAGAATGACATGATGAAGAAGATAGTGATATCTATTAATACTTCAACATTTACAAAGTGCTTCATAAACATATTATCACATCAAATAGGTACTACAGGTATTATTATTCCCCATATTGGAGATGAAGAAACTGAGGCTCAGAAAGGTTAAGTGACTTTCCCATGACCACACAACTAGTAAGTTGCAGGGGTGGAATTTGAACCCAGGACTTCCTGCCTGACTCTAGATCCTGTTCTCTTTCCACTGCACTGCACTGCACTGTCTTTTTGAAACGAAATGAGGGACACACAATGTCCCAAGAAAATAATGTAGTAGACATTGTTCAGGTTGAGGCACTTTTCTTGTTCTAGGCAAGCACACAACTTTTTGAAGAATGATGATTTAGATGGGGAAGAGATTTTCAGTTTGCCAAGAAAGGTGAGAGTATTAAGAGGAAGAAATTCAGTTTTGTTAGCACTTTATGGTTATCTGTCATTCCTCAAGCCTTCCTGGAAAAGAGCCAGTCATACATCACATGATGCCCACTCTCCTCTTTGTGGGTGAACGCATCTCTAGAGCCGAAGGTTGTACAGTAATAACAGTCCCGAGTTCCCTGTCTCTTCAACAAGAGCCTGGTGAGAAGCTCTAAGTAACTTTAGGAAAATCAAGTTGAAGAAGAACAGTTAGGTGACTGCCAACCTGTTTTGTTTTGTTTTGTTTTGTTTTTGTGGGGCAATGAGGATTAAGTGACTTGCCTGGGGTCACACAGCTAGTAAGTGTCAAGTGTCCAAGGCCGGATTTGAACTCAGGTCCTCCTGAATCCAGGGCTGGTGCTTTATCCACTGTGCCACCCAGCTGCCCCTACCAACCTGTTTTTAACACTACAGCTGAAGTTGCCAAGAGTGTGTGTGTGTGTGTGTGTGTGTGTGTGTGTGTGTGTGATGGGAGAGAGCTTCAATGAAGGAAATGTCAGCTTTGTCCTCTGCTTTCTGGTATTGATCAAAATACGGTGTGAGTGGATTGAACAGATTTGTGTGGTGGTAGATGGACCTGTTTCAAGTAATTTCATTCAGGAATCAACCTGAGCCCATGGAAATATATCTAGCTTATAGATATCTGTCCTCTTTGTGAAGCCTCCATTTCCTGAACTAACATAATATAATAATCAAAGATGTCATCAGTGTCTCAATGAAGACTTTGAGGACACAGGCACAAAACACTCAGAAATTCTACATATGTACTTATACCAGAGTTGTAAATAGGGTGGGGCCCCAGGGCTTTGCCCCCAAGTAGAAAAGTTAGAGGGTACCAGCAACACTTTCCCACAGCTTGGTTCCTCCCCTACCCACCTAACTCATGGTGGTCTTATCCAGGGAATATTTCCTTTCCCTTTAGCAGTGAAGAAACTTCCTACTGTCCTGGGGTAAGTCCTCTCCCTTTGGGTCCCCACATCAGCACTCCCCACCCCTCCCCCAAACAACAAATAAATATAGTGGCATATGGGCCCACGGGCCCTCCTCTTCATCTTATTATTAGGAATAAAATTTACCGATTATGGTTCTGGCATTCATATATAGTGTACATTCTGTTACCTATTTTAACAGAGGGAAATAGTACAAAGATGAGACAATCTTGGAAAGACCACGTTGGGAAAAATCCCTCTGGAGGAGGGCATGTGAGTTGGTTGGAAGCATCTCTAGGATTAGCTAGAAAGTAATGTCACATCTATGAAGCTGAAACAGTAACCTGGTGAGGGAAACCCCAACTCAAGATTGATGAAATGAGAGAATGTAAGGGACAGGTAAAATAGACAAAGAGATAGATGTAAGACTTGGAAGTTTGAAAGGGCGCGTTCATTCACACGTGAAAGGAGCAGGGCAGACAAAGACAAAGGCCTGCTCCATTTCTCTTTTCTCCACATACTCACAGACCAGGGCAAACAGGAGAGATGGAGAATTTAAAATCCAAATAGCCAATCTTGCTGGAAATTGAGCAATAAAATTAGTTGAAAAAAGAACCCAGTTTTTAGGGATGTCCATCTCTTACAAAGTGCATCAAGGGGTAGAATAGATTTGTCTCTCTCCTCTTTCTCCCCCATCAGCAATGGGGTTTTGCAGCAGAAGCACATGACATCATCCTGTGGAGCAAAGTCCAGCTGCAGAGTCTATCTGGCAAAAGAAGTCAAGAGACTGGTGACTTTTGCCGGTCCTAAAATATAGGTTCTGGTACTTGCCCCAAAGTGTGTAGAATCCCAGGTGGGGATTTCAGAGGGGTCTGCGTAGTCTTGGGTAAGTCTCTTCACTCTTCCTTCAATGTGGATGTTTGTCCTTGGTTCTCGAAGAGGACCAATGGCATCAGGAAGGTGATATCATGACTTACAAGTGAATTGGATTTAAGTGAGACAGAGCTTAGTTTAAAACGGCCAAGGTCTCCCACTGCATCTGGGGCCAGTCATCCATTGAACCCAGCTGGCTCTGGAGGAGAGAGTGAGGATGGTGACTGCACAACCCTGCCTCCTGCTCTGTAAAGTAGAATTGATAATACCTACCTCTAGGGCAGGGGTCTTATCCTGGGCTCTTTGAATTTTCTTTTTAATTATTTTATCAATTTCAATATAATTGGTTTCCTTTGTAATCCCATGCATTTTATTTCATACTAAAAGCTAGCATATACCTGGTACTTCAGGGTTTGCAATGTACTTTACATAACCTCATCTGATCCTCGAAACAACCCTGAGAGGTAGGTGCTCCCACTTATAGATGAGGAAACTGAGACTGACAGAATGTAATTGACTTGTCTAGGGTCACATAGCTAGGAAGTGTCTGAGGCCGGTTTTAGGCTCAAGTCATCCTGGCTTCAGGGTCAGTTCTTTATCCACTATTGCCTCCTAGCTGCTTTTGAAAGACATTTAACAACATTTTTCTGAGCAGGGTCATTGGCTTCACCAGACTGTTGAAGGGAGGTTCATAAACACACAAAAAGCTAAGAGCCCCTGGCAACATAGTTGGTGCTTTACAAATGCTGACTGAGATTTTTAAATCAAATAAAGAAAAGACAAATTGCTCTGAAAAAAGAAAAAAACACTATTAAAAATATGGTATTTCAGCAAAATACTGTTATGAAAGATAATCAGATAATTTTAGAGTTAGAAGGATCACAGAGGTCAAGTTCAATTGCTACCCAAATCATGATTCCTATCAACAACATCCTTAAGGGGTGTTTAGGCAGTCGACAACTGCATTCACTTTTTTAGCCTCTTTCGATATTCATTATGCTGTTTTTATTGTACAGGGAATTGTATATAACACAATCAAATTAATCTACCCAATCCTCAATAATTTGTTTAGTAAACATTTTGCATATAATATGACAATATTAATATATGCACATATTGTCTGAACTATTAGAATGCAAGTTTCTTGAGAGAAATGGACTCTTTTTCCTTTGTCTTTGCATCTCCAGCACTATAGCATAGTGCTTGGCCCAAAGTCTGCTCTTAATAAGTGCTTATTGATTGATGGTTACATTTTTTTGATGATTTATCAGGTTTTAAAATCTGAGAAAACCAAGCTCATTTTCTTTAATTTTTTAAAAAGTACCCATTGATATTCTTGACAATTTACTTTTCTTTGTAAATTTGGTGGGGTTTTGTTTGTTTGTTTTTTTGTGGGGCAATGAGGGTTATGTCACTTGCCCAGAGTCACACAGCTAGTAAGTGTCAAGTGTTTGAGATCAGATTTGAACTCAGGTCCTCCGGAATCCAGGGCCAGTGTTTTATCCACTGAGCCACCTATCTGCCCCAGTTTGGCAATTTTTAATCCAGTTTTTATAAAGAAACTAAATTACATTTTATTGGTACTACATGAAATCTATAAATTTAATTTGAGAATTCTCATTTTATTATCTTGATCTAACCCATTCATAAACAAATTTCTCATATCTGTCATTGTATTTTTATATGTCTTTAAAACAGGCCTATGTCTAGGAGAATTCATTCCTAAATATTTAATTCTGTTGTGAATGGGTGTTCTTTTCATATTGTCCTCTATAAAAGGATTTCCTTGTCTCCTGCTCCAGGATATAGTTATCTCAGAGAGCCATACTTCTGGGCCATGCCTTCTCCCCATGAGAAGTCCAAGGACTTCTCTCTTGGTTTCCTTTCCCTAGCACCTAAATAAACTATTATTTTCTTCTAATTGGATTTGTGTGCAAGAGGGTGTCATTCTTCAAAGAGGAGTTCCTAAGAACCCCTGCTCCAAACCCCAAACAATTTCCACATAACATAATTGGCGCCTAGACAGGGACATGAACCCCGGATGGCTTTAAGTCTGTGACAATGCAGTTTGACCTTTCTTGGACCAACTTGCAAATTATTCTTGTCAGATATTGTACTTCAGTGAGAAAAAAACAGATTTGGAACTTAGCTGTACAAGTGGGTGATGAATACTTGCAGGTTGGAAATTGGGCCTGGGGGTTCCTGGAACCACAGCGTTCCAACTATGGACCCAAGATGTGACTATCATGATAATTTAGACAGCACCCATAGAAACCACATGATCACTTGCCTTGTTGAGGGAACCAGAAGGGGAATTAAGAAACAGGTCACTTACAAGAAAGTGAAGGAGATAAGCCAGGTCCCTGAAGAAAACTCAGCTCTCTTCATGAGTCACCTCATGGACTCTCTGAAAAAACATACTAATCTAGTTCCAGAAAGGGATGTAGGAATAACAGTCCTCAATATACATTTTATTAGCCAATCTGCTCCTGACATTAGGAGAAAACTCCAGAAATTAGACTGGGGTCCTCAAACCCTACCCTCACTACTCCTTGAAATTGCTTTTAAGATTTTTTATAGGGCAGCTAGGTGGTGCAATGGATAGAGCACCAGCCCTGGAGTCAGGAGGACCTGAGTTCAAATCCGGCCTCAGACACTTAACACGTACTAGCTGTATGACCCTAGGCAAGTCATTTAACCCCAATTGCCTCACAAAAAAAAAATATATATTTTTTATAACAGGGACTTTGTGGTAGACAAAGAGAGAAAAAAGAAGGATCATGCCTGCTCCATAGAACCTTGATAATAGCAGTATCCATCACTTCTGCAGTTGAAAATTTTAGGCATACTATCATTTCATCTTCAAACATGGTATTTTGATTTTTTCCATTTCCATTGTTAATGCCACAAATATAGGAATTCTCAATTTGGAATCTGTGAACTTAGAAAAAAGATATTTAGATAACTGCATTTCAATATAATTGTTTCTCTTTGTAATTCTACATATTTTATTTTATGCAACTAAAAGCATCAATATTCTGAGAAGGAATCCATAGATTCCCCAAATTGCCAAAGTGGTCCAAAACAGAAAAAAAAGGTTAAAAACCTTTACTCTAATATAGAATATAAGAGCTTCTTCTCTAATATAAAGGCCAACTAGGTGGTTCAGTGCGGTGGATCTGGAGTCAGAAAAACTTGAATTCAAATGTAAACTCAAACACTAGCTATGCAATCCAGCAAGTCACTTAAACCTCTCTTTGTCTGTTTCCTCAATTGTAAAATAGAGAGGATAATAACACCTACTTCTCGGGGGTTGTTGTGAGGATCAAATGAGCTAATATTTGTAAAGCATTTTGCAAACCTTAAAGCACTATATAAGTGCTAGCTATGATTATAATTAATATATTTTCTATATTATCAAAAATACTAACACTTCTTATATTATGACAAATAAATGTGGGCACCTTTGTTTCAAAGAAGTCCGAGCAGATATTGTTATCGTATTGTGGAAAAACTGATTTGTTTCTATCCTCTTTGGCCATATTTTTTCAATTATAGATGAATTTTGGATTGTATCAAAAGGCTTTCCCATATCTATTAATGTGATAATATGAATTAAATTTTTTTTACCATAACATTATCTAATATTGAACTGGACTTGTATAATTAATACAAATCCAGCTTGGTCATGATGAACAATTTTTTTTTTTTTTGGTGGGGCAATGAGGGTTAAGTGACTTTCCCAGGGTTACACAGCTAGTAAGTGTCAAGTATCTTTTGCTGAATTTGAACTCGGGTCCTCCTGAATCCAGGGCTGGCGCTTTATCTACTGTGCCACCTGGCTGCCCCATGATGAACAATTTTTAAAAAATATATTGCTGTATTCTATTAGTTAGTATTTGGTTTTGTAGTTCTATATTCATATCGATTAGGAAAACCAATTTCTAGTTTTATTTTTTAGTATTATCTTTGTAAAGTTTCAAAATCAATACCACATTTTATCTTCATAAAAAAGTACTGGATAGTCTTCTGCTTTTTCTTGGAATTATATTTGTAACACAAAGATTATTCTTTGAAAACTTGACAAAATTTAGTCATTAACCTATCTGGGCCAGTGGTTTTTAGAAGGCTTATTTATAGAATTGCTTTATTTTCTACTCTAAAATCAGTCTATTTACATTATCTATATCTTGTGTTAATCTTTGTCATTTATATTTTTGTAAATAATCATTAATTATATTTAAGTACTCTAATTAGCATATAATTGTAAATAGCATTCCCTGATGATATCCTTAATTTCATTGTGATTATAGCTCTACATTTTCATTTCTAATTTTGGTGATTTGTGTTGTCTCTCCTTTTTTTCCCTTTGTTAGTAGTTTATAAGTTTTATTGGTTTTTCTCAAAAATTAGTTCTAGGCTTTATTTATTAATTTAATTGCTTTTAAAGTTTTCAACTCTATGTAATTTGCTCAACTTTATTAGCTTTCTTTTTTTTTTTAGCTTTTGTTTTATTTTTTCACTTTGTCCTTTAGCTGCAAATTAATTGAAGTCATTTCTACCCCCTTATTGCTGTCAGCACTGGATTGTTTGCTCTAAGAATGGTCTTGGCTTCAGCCTATAGATTATGACATGTAATATTAATATTATTAACTTTTTAACATTATTGTGGTTTTTGCTTTCTTTTTAAAGTCAAATATGTACATAAATACATAAATATGTATATATACACATATATACATAACATATTTGCGTGTATATCTATCCATATATATCTAAATGATAGATGGATAGATGATAGGTAGATAGATTGATAGAGAGATAGATGATAAATTGATTGATAGATAGATAGATAGAAGATAGAAGTTTCCATGTGGATGTGATCAGGCTCTATCAATTACAAATGAGAAATTACTTAGAAGCATTATAAAAGATATTATCAAAGAAATGTTAGACTGGGGAAAAAAATAGATGGGCTGATTGTCTATCAAGAATAGGAGATAACTGTACAGCCTGACTATCCCATTAGGTTTGATACAATGTCAGGGAAATTTAAGCAAGGAACTCAGCATGTTGGGTGGAAACCCTGTTGCAAAATTATGGAAGGACATAAAAGGGGATTGTAAAGGATTAATAAGCTTGAATGGGTTGCATTCAGAAACATTAGAGGAAATACCCACATCAATGACATCATGGACCCATTGGAGAAGCCTTATATCTTTTATTCATGTTATTTATTTCTAAATTTATTGCATCATGATCTAAAAATATAGCATGTTTAAATCCTGCCTTTTTGAAATTAAGAACAGCTTCTTTGTTAGCAACAATATGCCCAGTTTTGTGGATTGTTCTGCTTCTGTTTGATCAGAATGTGTATTTTTTCTTTCTTCTACTTAGCTCTCTTCACGTAGATGCCATTTCTAGCTTATTAAATGAGCAGTTCAGATCTGGTATTACTTTACTGTTGATCTTTTTACTGGTTGTCACATCCCAAAATTAAATATTGATCTCTTCTATTATTATTTTTGTAATATTGTTAATATTTTTGTATACTACTAACTGTTGAATTATTTGATACATATAAACAAAATATGGTTAAGTATTTGTTATTTATTGTTTCTTCAGTAGTCACATAATACCCTTGCCTGCATCTTTTGTTGTTTTCTGGCTTGAATTCAACTTTATTTTGAATTCCTATTGCTTTGAAATTGTAGTTATATGACATTTTAAAATAGTCTCTTAATTTTAAATTCTAGATTCTTTTGAGCTGAGTTTCCTGAAACCAATATTTAATGGATTTTAAAATCCATTCTGCTTCTTTTTATTTTAATAGGGGAGTTCTGACCATTTATATTTACATTTATAAACGTAAAACTTGGTTTTTCTTTGGGTGTTTTTTCTCCTATTTTTATTCTTAATAGTCATAGCTGACATTTATGTCCTGCTTTGTATACGTTATTACATTTTGTCCTCACAAAAACTCTATGAGGTAAAGATAGCAGTATTATTGGGGCAGCTAGGTGGTACAGTGGATAAAGCACTGGCCCTGTATTCAGGAGAAACTGAGTTCAAATCCAACCTCAGACACTTGACACTTACTAGCTGTGTGACCCTGGGCAAGTCACTTAACCCCAATTGCCTCACCAAAACAAACAAAAAACTTTAAGGATCTCTATTTGTCTTGATAATTTAAAAATGTAATGATATACCTCAGAGGCTTGCATTTCAGTTTCTCTACATGTAGAGTCCTTTGACTTCTTTCACACTTATCTACTTTAGAAATTTTTCTCCTTATTAGCTCTTCATGTGGAGTATAATTTCTTCCCTTTTCCCTCTCCTTAAGAATCTTGGTCTATGTTCCAAGTCTATTACTTTGTACTATAAATCCATTTTTGCTTTTAAAAATTATTGATATCTTTTGTTTTTACATTGCCCTTATTTCCCAATGAATACTTTGCTGCAACTATTATCTCAATTAGTTATTTGCCCACTCTCTAGGATTTTAAAAATAAATCATTATGTTATTAGCAAATAGGAATGACTATCTATACTTTGCCTATATTTATGCCTTTAAATTCTCTTTCTTGTCTTATTGGCATTGCTAGAATTCCTGGAACTATATCAAATAATAGCAGGGAGAGTAGACATCCTTGCTTTACTCCTCTATTTACTGGGAAAGCTTCTAATGTGTCTCCATTGCTTATGATGTTTGCTTTTGACCATTTGTTGCTTTTAAAGATCCATTACTCTAGGTATATTCTTCCATTTTGCTTTCATTATTCATTGATTTTTATTTACCTACACTTATTCTGCCCTATGCTACTCCTCTGGTGAGTTCAGATTTTCTATGTTGCCTTGTATTTTTTTTCTAATTGTTACTTTATCTCATCCCACACTTTTTATTTTGGATGAAGAAGATTCTTACTATAATTTTTAAAATTATATATTATCCAAGTTGTTTTATCCTTTGACATTTCTTACCTCACTGCTAGAAGTGCTTCAGCATGTATTTCTATAGAAACTTTATTCTCTGGATCATCTATTTTATATAATTTCCTTGGTTGTATTAGCCTTTCCTTTATATTTGTTTATTAGCTAATAGATTTTTTTTCTTGTCCTAGTTTATGAGATTTCTTCATTATTTCTTTTTATTCTATTTTCTTTCCCCAAATCTGCTCAGGTGTAGCAGTGTTTGAAGGAGTGATTGAGACAGGGCCAGCTGGCAGGGCCTCTGGGTGGCAAGGACCTACAGTTATCAAAATCAAAACCTAAAAAAACAAAAGCCAACCTGACCATCTGGCTTCTGGGATAAAAATACCAGCTTATCCATTCAAATTCTGGCATTTGGCAAACATAGTGAGGTTTCCTAGGTAGAAGTAGGGCCTTAGCAATAGGGATTTCAAGGTGTTGGTAGCTTGGAGTGGAGCCTAAGTTTCAGGAACTATGAGAGGACCTCAGTGAATTGTCATGGCAAGCATGGCAGGGGCCTTTGGTCTGGGAACTCAGCCTCAACAGTAGGACCCTCCATAGGCCTCTTGGGAAACAGTCTGTTCTCAATGGCAGAGATGATGGGGGACAGAAGCCTTCATTTGGGAAGGGGGCTGGGGCAGGCTTTCTGGATGGTGATAACAGCCCTGGCTAGCCAGTTGAGATGACAGCAGGAGCAAGAGGACTAGGAATTAGTAGTGAACCTAATAGGAATGGCAGAGTCTTCTCTATCAGAGGCAGCTAGGTCAGGAAGATGTGAGCTTAGATCTGGGCCTCAGACACTTAGTAGTTACTACACACCTGTCTGCCTCAGTTTCTTCAACTGTAAAACGGGAATGATAATAATAGCACCTACCTCCCAAGGTTGTCATAAGGAACTAGTGAGATGATATTTGTAAAGCATCTGGCATATAGTATATGTTTAATAAATGTTTGTTTCCTCCCTTCCCTCTTCTGTTGTTCCTTTGAGAATTTATGATTTAATTTATTTTTACTTTGCCCAGCATTTTATTCTTTGGAAGGTATTATTGAGGGAATCTAATTAAAGCTGGCTCCCTGGCTTTTATTTATTTTAATATCTTACTGAAAGTCTTTATCTTTGTTTTGAACTGATGCTACTGTGCCTTGCCTCTGACAGTTACTAGCCATATGACTGAGGACAAGTCAATTAACCCTTCTGAGGTTCCCACAAATCTCTAAAACTGTAAGTTACAAATGAGTAGACATCTGTCCCGCACCTATGATACTAAGAAAGTCCATAGAAAATGCTAAAAAAAAAGTCTTTTCTTTCATTCGTTCATTCTATAAAATTCTCTATCCTTCCCACAGTAACATGTCCTGAAAGGAATAGATTCACCCTTTTTTTCTCACCACTTCCCAGGTCTGCCAACTATTCCTTCATTCTCTGCATTCCTAAAACAACAGCATAGATGTGATGTGAGCTGTCAGCACTCACCCTGGGCTGGCTCAAAGCTCTGGACATGGGATATCAAAGAAATGGACAGAGAGTTTGGGGACCCTCCCCCTCTCAAGGAGGAGAACAATGAAAAGATGACTCAAATGAGGTAAGGACGAATGAAGGCCTCTAATTAAGGCCTTCAGTGCTTACCTGTGAGTTCCCAAACAGTCTTAAGTTACTACTTTGCCTCTAAGCTCCTAGACTCCTATGACCTCTTAATCGGCTTCCTTTACTACCCCCATGTCTTAAGCTGCCCTTGAAATCTTCTCACAAGCTGCAGCTGCTGCGGAGTCTGGCCCAGTCCATCTGTTCAGAGGCTCACACCTGCAGCAGCCAGCCAGCCTTCCCTCCTGAGCCCTAACAGGAGGCTGCCTTGGCTCTTATGCCTTTATTAGACCCCTTGTCTCAATTAAGCCCATGCCTTTTTTAAATCCTTCCAAATCACCTGCCCCAGGGGCCATTTTGGTCATTTCATCTCCCTTGCTGATTTCCTGAGAAGGCCAGTGTGTGATTAGATTTATTAAGACTTCAGAAAGGACAATGGTCTCTTTTTGATTTTTCACAGCTTTTAATTTTTAAAATTTTTCTTTTGATTTTACTGATGCCATCTGCTTTTCTATCACACTACATTCTGGTTCTCTTCCCCTCTCACCCTGATCCCCCACAAGCTTTCTCTTATAACAAAGATTATAAAAGTAAAAAAAAAATTAGTAAAAATGGGTACATCACCCCAGTCTTACTAAATAGGCAGGATTCTGCATCACTTTACAGATGATAAAAGGAGGCTGGGACTAAGAGATTTGTTCAGGCTAAGAAATCTAGGCTGAGACTAAGATTTATTCAGACATGAGAAATCTACATAACATGCAGGATTTGAACACAAGTCTGGCTGATTCCAGAGACAGTATGCTTTCCACTGTGCCAAGCACGGTCATTATAACTAAATAGCAGGGAGTTTCATTATATTGTTCTTTTTGTTTACATCATTGTAGTCACTGTGTATAGTCTCCTGGTTTTCACACACCACTTTTTGGGGAGGCAATGAGACTTGCCTATGGTCACACTGCTAGTAAGTGTGTGATGTCATATTTGAACTCAGGTCCTTCTGACTCCAGTGCTGGTTCTCTAGCCACTGCACCACCCAGCTGCCCCTTTTTACCACTACCCCCCTTTTTAAACATGCAGAATCACTGGAGGAAACAGTAAGCAGAAGATACAGGATGCCAAGCTAAGAGATCAGTCAGAGGGAGAAGGGTCAACATCAGAAAAATGACAAGGAGATGGGACTGGAAAGAACAAAGGATTTAGAGTCCTTGAGGCAGAGGTGAGGAGGGAATACATTCTAAAAATAGGAGACAACCTGTGCAAAAGTGTGGAGGTGGGAAAGCTCTCTGTTTGATCGAAAGAGAGAGTGAGTGAAGGAGAATGATATCAGGCCAAGCCTCTTCAAATGGCTTCAGTGGCCCCCCATTGACTGTTGGATTATGCCCAAATGCCTTGGCAAAACCTTCAGGGCCCTTCATGCTCAGGTCCCATCCTTTCTTCTCAAACTTATCTTTAGTAATAATAATTGCTAACGTTTATCTAGTGATCTAAGGTTTACAAAGGGCTTTACATGTATACAATAACAAAAATGAGTTTCCCAATCTCAGGGACCTTACTAACATTCTACTGGGGCAGGACACAACATGTTCACAGATAAAAAAATACAGTATATATGTGGATGGAGTATTGAGACTAGAGTCATGAAGACTCATCTTCCTGAGTTCAAGTCTAGCCTCAGGCATTTACTAGTTCTGTGACCCTCAGCAACCCTGCTTGCCTCAGTTTCCTCATCTGTAGAATGTGCTGGAAAAGGAAATGGTAAACCACTCCAGTGTCTTTGTCAAGAAAATCCAAAATAAGTGTCAGGAACAGTTGGACGACGCTGAATACCACTGAACAACAACATATGGGGGAGGAAGGAATGCTAATGACTGGAGAATTCAGGATCAGCCTCTCAAAGGAAATGGCCTCTGAGCTGAGACCTGAAGGGCAGAGAGTGGCCCAGCATAGTCTGGGCAAAGGGTGGAGACAGGGTAGGGAGCATCGCTGATGGGGAGCCAGGAGGCCAACTGGGTTTGAGAACAAAGTGGGTTAATGAAAGTAATGCTTAATCAGCCCGGAAAGCTAGGCTGGAGTCAGATTGGGAAGGACTTTAAATGCCAAACAGAGGAATTTGTATTTAATTCTAGACGTAATAGGGACCCACTAAAGTTCCTTGAGCCAGGCCTGTGCTTTAGGAAGCATCAATTGGCAGCTATGTGTAGGATGGGATGGGGAGGGGAGAGACTGAAGACAGGGAAATCAATGGGGAGGTCGTGGAGGAGTAAGAGGGATCTTAGCTAGAATGTGTAAGCAGAGAGAAGGGGACAGATGCAAGAGATTTGGAAGACATAGAATTAACACGACTTGGCAGTTAATGAGATATGGGTGCCGGGCGGTTAAAGGATTGAAGATGACTGACCCCTAGGTTGTAAACTGGGTTACTGAAAGAATAGAAATAGGGAAGTTAGGGGAACGGTGGATTTTAGGAGGAAAGGAATGGGAATAAGCATTTAGATTGGGCCTACTATGTGCCGGGCACCTGCTAAGTGCTTTTTACAAATATTTTCTCATTTGATCCTAACAACCATCCTGCAAAGGTAGGTGCTATTATGTCCATTGTAAGGTTGTGGAAACTGAGGCAAACCAAGTGGTTTTGGTTTTTGTTTTTTGAAGGAAACAGTTGGGACAAAACATTGAGTTTGAGGTGTCTATCTCAAAGGAGGAGATATCTAACATAGAGTTAGACACGTGAGACTAGAACTCAGGACAGAGATGAAGGCTAGATATATAGATTTGAGAATTACTGCATACTCCGGTCAGTCAATAAAATTTATTAAGTACCTACTACCTGCCAAGCACTGGAGATACAAAGGATAAAGACAGTGTCTCCTCTTGAGAACCTCAAAATCTAATGGGAAGACAACATGCAGACAACTATGTACAAACAAGAAATGAACAAGATAAGTTGGAGATAAGAGACAGAAGGCCCTAGAATTAAAGGGGATAGGGAAAGGCTTCCTGCAGGTGAGATTTGAGCTGGGACTTGAAGGATTTTGTGGAAGCTGATGAATGAATGTTTATATACCCAGCATCCAAAGGACTGTTGGCTTTTTCAACAATACCCCCTGTAGCAAACCACTGTCTCAAGTAATGTTGACTTTAAATCCAGAGGGCTCAATGTAGCATAAACAAAGGGCATGTCCATTTGTGTTCTATTTATGACCCAATCATTTTGTCAATAAATATTTATTGAGCATCTACCATGTGCTCAACATGTTATTATTCTACAGTATTGTCCTTATGTTCAAGATTCTAACATTCTCAAATTGCGATACCCAGCTTAAAATGTGACCTTTTTCACATGTATAAATGTGGCCGTTTTAAATCCTTGATTTTATATTTCCTTGCTTCTCTGAGTTTAACTCTGATATCCTCTGGTGATTTTAGAATTTCATTCATTTATTCATTCTTTCTATTATGCATCCATTAAACACAATGTCCTATAATATAGCAAGGGTTGGGGATGGCTGCAGAGGATCTAAAGATGAATAAGACATAGTCTCCACCCTCAAGGAGCTAACAATTGAGCATATTTCCATAGGCATAAGTTGCCTCCCTCAACCTTTCCAGTCTTTTTATGCCCTATAAATCCTGCTCCACCCCGACCCCCATAACTCTTCCATTCTTACCCTGTCCTTCATTCTGTTCCTTGAACAAGGCACTCTTATCTCTTAATATCATACATTTTCACTGGCTGTCCCCCATGCCTGGTATTTACCTCTTCCACACCTCTGTCTTCTGGCTTCTCTGGCTTTCCTCAAGTCCTAGCTATAATCTCATCTCTGACAAGAGGCCTTTTCCAATCTCCATTAATTCCAGTGATTTCCCTCTGGGACTACCCTCAATTTATCCTGTATATATGCATATGTATAAATACACATATATACATGCATGTATACATATATATGTGTATACATTGTGTGTATAGGTATGTACTACACACATGGTATATACTATATACAGTACATAGTGTATAGTGTGTATATATATATATATATATATATATATATATATTACTAGTACATAGGTTTTTTTTTCCATTTCAAGTTGTTTCCCCCATTAGACTCTAAGCTCTATGAGATCAGGGATCTTCTTTTGCCTTTCTTTGTATCTCCAGTGCTTGTCACAGTGCCCAGCACATAGTAGGTGCCTTAAAAATGTTTATTCATAGACTGGTAATAAATTTTTTTTAAAGCAATCCAAAGGTCACATTAATTTTGCCCAGTTACCATTCCAGGCCATGCTCTTCTCTATTTATAATTTGGATCCACATCTTGGTTCGTTTCAAAAAGATGAAATAAAGCAAAACTGTTAGGCAGGGTCTCAGTCATTGTTTCTGCAACTGCTACTGAAACTTCACCTCTTCATGCTGTGGCTTAGCTTTAGGGAATGTCCCCCAGGGACTTCTCTGAGGTCCAGAAGAGCCGCCTTCCTTTAGCTGGAGGAAGGGGAGGGCAGAGAATTGGAAATATTTAATCTGAATAAAACAAATCACGGGCACACTAGATAAATGATATTCTAGTTATTGAGTGAATTAAGCAAGAGGATGTAATTCCAAGGACTCAAGAGCTTTAGTCCTTGATTCAGAAAGAAGGCATTTGTGGTCTTCAACAGTCACCTGGAGTGGGCTTGAACAGAGGGATCAGCCTGTGTTCCCATGCTTTTGGTCAGTTTCTGTTGCCCCCTCAAGGCGGACTGTTTATTGCAAGGACTTTGTGGTGCTCTCCACCCCAGTCGCCACAAGCCAGGAATGACTGTGATGTCAGAGGCCCACAATCCACTGACCCAATGGCTTCTGTGTGCCCACACGCTCCAGTTCCCAGGGACATTCCTCCCCAAAATCTGGAACTCATTTCGAGAGAGGTCACAGGCAGGCATGTGAACAATGAGGCATCTTTGTGGTTGGGGGAGGGAGGGCCCGTCTGAACCCAGCGTCTTCCTTACTCCCACCATATCACTGAAGTCACTCGTCATTCTGTAGCTGGGAGAGGAAGGGAGTAGGGGGTCTTCAACAAGGACTTGAGAAGGAGAATGAAGACTGAGTCCTTACTTTCCCACCAGGTCTTGGGTTTGAAAGGGAACCATTCTCCGCCCCCCCACACACACACACACACATGTTCTTCCTTAGCTATTTTTTCCTTTCCCATCCATGGAGATCATTTGCCAAGTCAAACTTTACCTCCAATTCACCTCCACGGTCACAGTCAGACCTGTTACTAATCCTAATACCAGTCTGGTCTACAGGGCTGCTAGTCCCCGAGCTAGAGGGACCACTGGCCCCGGAGATGCTCTGCTGTCTCAATTTAGGATCTGGAAGTTTGAGCCTAGGAACTTTTACATGGGTCACCAGGTGTAGGGCTGACTGTAGGGAAAACTGGATAGTAACTGCTCATGTTTGTAGGACTCTTTACCATTCAAAAAAATGCCTTCCTCAAAACACCCAAGTGAGATGGAGAGTGTATTATTATCCCCATTTTACAAATGAGCAAACGGAGGGTGGGAGAGTTTAAGTCAATTGCTCACAGTCAGGTAGCTGCTGAATCAAGGAGACAGGGCTTGAACCCAGGTCTGCTCTGTATTCATTTCACTATAACATGCTGCTTGGTGAGGCCATGTTTGGCTACAACATGGATCATTTCTACTCTCAGTTCCCTTTCTCCTGTTTTTCAAAACCACTTCACCCCGATGGCTCAGGGTATCTTAGCCATCCAGAACTTCCCCCTTTGACTTCAAGCTTGTCTTCCTTGGCTGTATCCTACAAAGGGGACCTGGATTCAAATCTCACCTGGGATGGTTCACCTAGCCTCTAGGAACTTCAGGCTCCTCATCTGTAAAAATAAAAGTGTTGGGGGGCAGCTAGGTGGCACAGTAGATAGAGCACTGGCCCTGGAGTCAGGAGTACCTGAGTTCAAATCCAGCCTTAGACACTTAACACCTACTAGCTGTGTGACCCTGGGAAAGTCACAATTGCCTCGCTAAAAACAAAACAAAAACAAAAACAAAACCCAAAATAAAAGTGTCAGACTAAGTGATCTTTGAGTTCTTTCCAAGTTCTAGGTCTAATGATCCTATGACTGTATGATAACCCTTCTCCCCCAAATATTGCCTTTTCGGTTTCCCAAATCTTCTGAACCCTGATCTCTAAGCTATTTGCTTATCAGACATCTGAAGAGGAGTACAGGCTCCAGCTCTCACTGGTCCTTCTGAGTAGATTGTTAAATTTCCAGTATGAGCGTTTACACCTCAGAAATTGGAAAAAAAGCTGTAAATCAAGGCTTGATTTATTATTTTGCTGACTTCTAGATTTAAAAAGTGATGGAGAAAATATTAATGATGTACGTTATTAAATTATTATGATCATTAGATTGTGAGCTTCTTAAGGACAAAATTGACTTTTTGCCTCCTTTTGTATCCCTATAACTTAGCACAGTGCCTGGCACATAGTAGACATATAATCAATGTTGATTAATTGACTGATTGTGGATTAAAGTTGAAAGTGTATCTTGGTAGGGCAGCCAGGCAGATAGAGCACCAGCCCTGGAGTCAGGAGGACTTGAGTTCAAATCTAGTTTCTGATACTTACTAGCTGGGTTATACTGGGCAAGTCAGTTAACCTTGATTGCCTCAAAAAAAGAAACGTGTATCTTGGGTACATTTGTCCCCTCAGAGAGCCACTTGTTAAGCATTTACCAGCATAACCCTGGATATCGGATAATATTTTTCTTTCTTTCTTTTTCTTTTTTTTTTTTTAGTGAGGCAATTGGGGTTAAGTGACTTGTCCAGGGTCACACAACTAGTAAGTGTTAAGTGTCTGAGGCCGGATTTGAACTCAGGTACTCCTGACTCCAGGGCCGGTGCTCTATCCACTGCGCCATCTAGCTGCCCGATATCGGATAATATTGATCCAAATTCATGTACGCTATTACTTCTTGCTGATGGGGAAACTAAGGCCCAGAGAGATGAATGACTTTCCCAAGGCCAGTGGGAAGACTCCTTCTTGAAAAAGGGAGAATTAAATTGTGTTAGATCTTTAGAAACCAGGCCAGCTCTGGGAGAGTCATCCCAGACCAGCTCCAGTAGATGGAAGCCAGAAAGGTCAACTCCCACTTTCTGAGAAAGGAAATCCCCTCAAGTAGGGGGTTGGGAACCTCTCAGGCCATAATGCAGAGCCTTGGGAAAGAGTCCCTGTGAGCTGGGAAGGAAGAGTTAGAGGAGGGGATTAAAAACGCTGTTGCCCAACAGTTCCCTTCCCTCTCTTGTCTCCCCAACCCCCTCTGCTCAGAAAGTAATAAACCATTCCTACTTCGGGGTGAACCTGAGGCCACTGCCTCCATCCACTGAAGAGTTATAGAAACACAGCCTCAACAAGCTGAGATGTTTTCTGCTTCTTCCTGGAGTTCACCTTTGCCACATCTTCTAAAATCTGATTCTGGGACAGCTAGGTGGTGCAGTGGATAGAGCACCGGCCCTGGATTCAGGAGGCCCTGAGTTCAAATCCGGCCTCAGACACTTGATACTTACTAGCTGTGTGACCTTGGGCAAGTCACTTAACCCCCATTGCCCTGCAAAAAAAAAATCTGATTCTGATGGAACTGGACTGGCATGAACTGGCCTGAGGAGAGGCCCTGTAATCAGGGCCATGATCTGAGCAAGGGCCTGTCCTGTCCCTAGAAACTGATGCCTGGGGAAGGGAAAAAGAAGACTAAGGAATCTTCAGCATACTCAGAAATATGTTCTAGTTATGTGCATACACATGTGTGAACAGACCCATGTGAGTATATGCCCATAGACTCCCAGATGCACCATCTTGGATTGTTGTATAATGGACAAAGCCAAAGGCTGAGGAATCAGGAGACTCAGGTTCTAGCCTTGGCTCAGCCACCTTGGTCACCTTATCTTCTCCGTGCCTCAGTGTCCTCATTTGTAAAACATGATAATAATACCTGCACTACATTTCTCCAGGGCAGTTATAAAGACTCAAATGAGAGGGCAAGGGGGCCAGGTTAGGATTGGGAACCCCAGTTTAAGTCCCAGCTTTCCTATTGACTAGCTCTGTGACCGTAAGCAAGTCCCATCCCCTTCCTTGGTCTCAGTTGTGTCATCTGTAAAATGGGTAAGTTGGACTAGTTGATTTCTAAGATGTCTCTAAGGCAGTCGGTGATTTGGGGCTCCTAGACCTCCCTGAGGCATTAATAAACTTACTAATGTCCATGCTCTTTGACATGACAGAGATTCTATTACTAGGCATATGCAAGGGAGGTTGCCCATTTTTTTTAAAGTCTCTACATATACCAAAATGTTTATAACAGCGTTTTTTGTAGTAGCAAAGAACTGAAAACAAAGCGGATGCGCATCGATTGGAGAACAGCTAAACAAAGTGTGGTTTATGAAGAAATGACACTTATAATGAATAGCAATAGCAACATATGCACGTAGGTTTAAGGTTTGCAAAGTGTTTTTCAAGTATCTCATTTGATTCTCACTACAACTCTGGGAGACTGGCGCTGTTATTACTCTCATTTCACAGAGGAGGAAGCCAACACAAGAGGAGGTTAAGTGGCTAGCCCAGGATCACATGGCAACTCATTTTTCTGAGTCGAGAATTGAACTCACATCTTCCTGAATACAGGAACTGAAATATGAACTAATGGAAATTGAAATAAGGAGAGCCAAGAAAACTGGATGACTACAACAGTGCATATGACAAGAACAACCACAAAACAATCGTGTTAGAAAATTTCTTCAACTTCCCTCAAGACCTAAACCCCAACTCCTTTACAGAGGTGGATGGGGGTCTGTGGTTGTGGAATGTTACATATATTTCCAGATTTTTTTCAATGTATTGATTGGTTTTGTTGAGCTTTTTCTCTTTTTTCTTTAAAAAATATTCTTTATTCCTTGGAAAGGCTCTCTGGGAGGGGGAAAAGGAGAGAGAGGGGGAGAAGAAAGAGAGAGATTACTGGGAAAAGTTTAAATGATAGACAAAAAATTATTTTAAAAAAAGAAAAAAAAGTTCAGGACTCTTCCTTTCTTCCTGAGATAAGGACATAAGAGTGGAGCAGGGCTACTCAACGCCTTCTTCCGCTGCCCATTCCTCTTCCCAACATTCCTTTGGAACCTTCTCCTCCTTTGATCTCACATAGCCCTTTGCTTAGACCTCACTTGTATATGTATACGGTATTATTTGCATTGTGGTTCAGCATCTACTACCTGTACAACCCCAGAGTCATTCAGACTAAGGCCTCATTTTTTTTTCATTTGGCCAGAATTTCAAGGCACAGAGTCAGAACCTTAAATTCATTTATCTAAATATGGGGTATATTGATGCTATCCCGAAGACAAAGGATAAAGAAGACGCATGTAGACTGACTGCTCACAAGTATCTGAGGTCTTGATATTAGAACATTTCCCAGAGGAGTGAACAACTCTTACTAGAGTCAAGGCAATGGGTTGTACCCAGAACTCAATGGGCCAGAGTGGCTCAGGGCCCATGGGGTTTTCTACTGAGGCGGACAAAGGGTGATAGGGCCTTTTACAAACATACAATTGATCTAGAGAAAGCAGAGCCTGGACACTGGATCCGCTGGTCATGAGTAGGCCAGGAAAGGCTAGGCACAGGGATTGGTAGAATTGCTTTGCTGTCCGGGGCTGCACTTAATGGGCACATAAGTCATTCTGACTATTTCTGTCTCCATGTCTCCTCTCTTTCCTCTGAGGGAAGGGGGTCCAGTCTGACCAGACTCCAATCCTTTCATTATCTACCTCCCAGGGTAGATAGATGTAAGGATAGTGCTTTGTAAACCTTGGATGCTATGTAAATATGTGCTCTTATTATTAATTAGTTATCAACCTAACTCAAGGCAGAGACGACATATCAGCAGAGGCAGCATGGCATAATCGACAGTGTTGGATTTGGAATTAGAAAAAATATAAATTTGAAGCCTGCCTTAGATACTTATTGGCTGAGTTACCCTGGGCAAGTCATTTAACCTCTATGAGCCTCAGTTTCCCCATCTATAAAATAGGAATAATCACGGTCTCGCAGGGTTGTTGTAAGATTGGAATGTTATAGTATGTTTTAAGTGCCTTTAACAGGCTTTATAAATGTTAGCTTTTAGTATCTAATCTTTGCATCTCCCCTAGTGCCATACCATGCCCAGAGACATTCAATAAATATTTATTCAGTAAGTGATACCCGCCAACCCCCAGATTAGGCAGTTTCAGGCTCTGGGACTAAGGGTGTAGCTTTGATGTATACCTTATCTCTTCCCAGGCCATTCATTCCAACAAAAGCAATAGAGCAAATGGTAAACACTAGCCATTGATTTCTCTTGGCTTTTCAAGACATGAGAGAGGGGTAGAAAGAGAAAGGGTACATGGAATGCTTTCTTCCCTTTGTCTTCCTCCTCCCTTGAACATTCAAAGCTATGTAGGAACTGAGGCAGATACTGTAACAAGGGACATTTAAGAGCAACGCCTCCTCTTTGGAGTCTACGTGGATGTGAGGATATCGCACCCCGAGTCTGGCATTGAAGTGGCTGGCACCTGAATCAGCCCTGTCAAGGACTTTTTGGGGGGGTTGTTTTTGTTGTTACCATAACTATTTGGCCATTAGCGAGGCATTACTGTCCCCTTTCCTGCTAATCTCCAAATATCCTCAGCTTGATAGTAAACTGAGTCTATCTAGTGGTAGTCACATCCCCTTATCTGAGGGCTCACTAAGGTGGGAGCTAAAGCCATCCCCAGAGAAAACGCAAATGCTTAGGCACAGATGAAGTGAACAGAGGTCGTGTCTATTTACCAGCATATTCCCCTTTCTTGCTGGGGAACTAACCTTAAAAATCACCAGTAAGCACTTTGGGCTCTGACTCCTTCCTGCTTGGCTGCATTCTGATGAGAAAAGACAATGTTGCAAGGGGAGAGTTTTCTGGCCCTCCCCAAGCCAAGGCTGACAGGAGCCCTACGAATATAGATAGGACCTTGTTCTTTGCCTCCTTGTTTGTTCTTTTATTTTAGGTTGAGGAGAACAGAGATGTTGACAACCTTGGGAGCTTTGAGAGGGCAGGAGAGTGAGCTTCCCAAGACTCAGGAGTGGGGCCCATGCATGCCACTATATCCAGCCTGCCCATCTAACACTGACACCTCCCTCCCCTCCCACCAGGAACCACCAAGAAACAACCTTCAGCAATAATGTTGAATCTGAGCTTGAATTTGGTGGGACCAACAATGCTCCACAGAAATTACATTAAATCTAAGTAAACTTCCCCCGGAGACTGAGTGCTATAAGCGAAAATGTGCCTGCTAGGTGTTTAGGGGAAAATGTACTTCTGTTCTTGCTATATGTTCAAAGTAACTATCCATTTGTTTGTTTTTGGGTTTTGTGAGGCAATGAAGGTTAAGTGACTTGCCCAAGGTCACACAGCTAGTAAGTGTTAAGTGTCTGAGGCTGGATTTGAACTCAGGTCCTCCTGAATCCAGGGCTGGTGTTTTAGCCACTGTGCTACCTAGCTGTCCCATAACTATCCATTCATAAAGCCAATTGATGTTAACTGGTTAAGTGAAACTAGAGTATTAATCATTGACACCTAACAGTAGGTTGAACACACCAGAACGGAGGCTCAATTTGATAGCAGTAAAGCATCGGTTCTAGAAGTGTGGTCCGAGGACTCTTGGGGATCCCTGAAACCCTTTCAGGGGGTCCAAAAGGTGAAAACTATTTTCATAATAATACTAAGATATTATTTGCCTATTAAAATATGCTTCTTCTTCCAACTACATACCTGTGTCAGGCCAGATTTTCTTCATACACTTCAGCTAAAACAACATATTGCAACAGATAGCACACAGAAGCAAATAGGAGAATCCATCTGTCTTCTACTATTAATGAGATTTTCAAAAAAATATTAAACAATGCCACTCTCTTCACCATTTTTTGTTTTGAAAAATATAGTTTTTTCACAAAACATGTTAATGTTTTCATATGTAATGCTTTTTATTATTTTTAATGAATTAATAAATAAAATTTTTTTAAAGTATTGGCTTTACTTCTAATGTGGTAAATATCAATAGATATAACCCACATAGACAAAAGTTCTTTAAGATCTTCAATAATTTTTGAGAGTGTAAAGGGTCCAAAGACCAAGAAGTTTGAGAACTGTTATATTAAGAGAACAACTCCTCGAAGTCCTCAGGAGTACTCTTAGAACTATGAGTTGGAGAAGGAGGCAACTTCATAGTGAGGACAGAATAATCACTCCCTCTAGGGGCTCATCCAGAATAAAATTGGGCTCTTCACAAATGGGAAATCCCCTGGATAGATTCTCCCCCAAGGATTTTCATTACTGGGATCCTATAAAGGAAAAAAATTACAATTTTCTTCTCCTTTTATTTTTGGCTACAATTGTAGTCATTTTTTCCCCTCTGGGGGTGTTTTTCTTATGAGTCAGTTTCATTTGAAATGATTTTTGCAAACTATTGTGTTTGTAGACTCTTTGAATATTTAAGTACTATTACTTGCTTTGTTATTAAATCATGTACAATAACTGCTATTAAGTCTAATGTAAGTATGGACTCTGCATCACTAAAAGGCCAGTACCCACTTGAAAAATGTTTTTTTAAAAAATTTATTATATTATATTATTGTGGGATATATTATATTACTGTAGGACATATTATGATGTCTTATAAGTCCATATTATAATGTCTTATAAGTTGCCTGATTACTGAGAAACCCAAAGTAATTAACCCTTGATGCTTGATGCTTAATCCTTTTTCCTTGGTTTTTTTTTTAACCTTGTTTGCTATTTTCTCTAACTGAGCCTACTTGTACTGTTATTGGATATGTTTGACATTCATGTAGGAGTGTCCTTGAAGGGACAGAGATCCATCTGGGGAAATTTCAGATTCCCTTTGTGGTAAGGAGTCAGAGGAAAGTTACCTCAAATGGGGTTCCTTAGAAAAATTTCGCTGTGCCCTCCAGAAAGAGACTTTGTCCAGACTAAATTGAATGACCTTCCATGCTGAGGTAATCATGGAAGAGTTTTTCATCTAGGAGAGTTTGGTTACTCACCTAAGGGTGAAAGGATAAATTCCAGGTGACCAAAGATCTTAAGTTACTTAGGGGAGAGCTCCCTGTAGTCTAGGAAGCTCTGTAGGGACCAAGTTTCCTTCTGACATAGGAAACCGATTATCATTTCTTTCCTTTTTTTAAGATTTAAGACCTTTTTTTGGAGAGGTATTTGGCTTTACAACAGGAATGCTCACAGTAATATATGAACAGGAATCTCTTCCCTGTAATATTGGGAGTCCTACCCTTATTGGTCATGTATATGAATTAGTGTGTCTTCAGAACCTACTCCTTCAATTTAAGGGTCAACATGGTGTGTGTATATATGTATGTATGTGTATATACATGTTTGTATGTGTGTATATGCACATGTTTATATGTTTGTGTATGTATGCATGTATTTATGTATGTATGTATGGGGGGGCTTAAAGCCTGGAATGATTCTGCCAGCTACACATACATACAAGGCAAAGATGTGGCCACGAAAGAGGGTATCTTGACCTTGCTACCTAGGCTTAGCATTTATTTCCAGGTAATACCTTTTTCTTTTCTCATTCGTTTGCATGAAGAGGTTTTGGAGCCCTGCACCCAGAGAGCACATAGCTACTTTCTGGCAAAGTCCTCTCTAAACTGACTGAAAGCAGATTAGTAATTGAAAGTCAAGTAGAGAGCTAGAAGGAATTTCTAGTCCTGAGTCAGAGTTAGGTCTCTGATAGAGACTTGAGATTAGAAATCCTGAGTCCCAGGGGCATCTAAGTGGTGCGGTGGATAAAACACTGGCACTGGATTCAGGAGGACCTGAATTCAAATCCAGCTTCAGGAACTTGACACTTATTAGCTGTGTGACCTTGGGCAAGTCACTTAACCCTCATTGCCCTGCAAAAAAAAAGAAAGAAAGAAATCCCAAGTCATGAAGTAAGCAATAAATTTGGATTAAGCAATTAAGCCCAAATGCTCTTGTTTACTGAGGCAAACAGCATTCCAAAGAGCTTGATGTCTTATGGTGAAGAATCTTCTGGAGAGGAAATGCCCATTACATTACTTCTATAGGCTCTTTCCTAGTCTAAAGCCTGGGTGTATTAAAGTTTTGCTTTTCTAAACTAGCTAAGCCAAAAAAATTCTCTGGGCTTTAAGCTAAAAGAATAAAGTGTTTAAAAGAAAAAAGAGTTTACTTCTCTTTTTTGTGAAGAACAAACAAGATCTTGCTCCAGCTGAAGCCAGAACCAGAGAGGAGTTTCAGAACCACAAGACCAGCAAAGCAACGTCAAGCAACAGCCATATGAGAACATCAGAGACTAATATAAACATTTAATAATGACCTACTAAGAGTGAACAACTTTCCCTTAAGGAGTTTACATTCTACACACTAAATTGAGGAGAAGGGGGGCAGGTAAGGAGTGGGGAGGGGAGAGAAAGAGAGACAGAGTGGGGGATGGGGCGAGGAAGAGTGACAGAAAGAAGGAGAGAAGGAGAGGGAGGGAAGAGACACAGAGAGACACAGAGAGAAAGACAGAGAGGGACAGAGAGAGACAGAGAGAGACACAGAAAGAGACAGAGACAGAGAGAGAAACTGAAAAAAAAATCAATTTCACATAAGAGATGGCAGTGAAATTGAGTCTTGAAGGAAGTTAAGGATTCCTAGAAGCAGAGGCAAGAGACTGTATTTCAGGGATAAGGGACAGCCGATATACAAAGGTACAGAGGTAGGGAGAGAAAAGAAGGGAACAACCATATATTAAACACCCACCGTGTGCCATGCACTTTACTAAACACTTCAGAAATATTATGTCATCTGATCATAAGATCAAACATTGGTTTGGGGGAAAAGCTAGTTAGGTAGTTGCCCAGGAACGTTGAATTTGTGAAGAGAAGTAATATGAAATGTCTCTGGAAAGGTAAGTTGGAATTAAATGTGAAGGACTTTAAATGCAAGGCTGTGAAGTTTATATTTCACACTAGAGATAACAGGGAACCACTGAGGGTTTATGGGGAGGGAAAGTGACAGGGCCAGGGCATGAGCCTCAGGAATATCAATTTGATGGCTGTGCAGAAGACAGAGTAGTGAGGGAGAAAGACTGGAAGCAGAGAGTCCAATTAGGAGACTATTTCAATAGTCCAGGTAAGAGATGGTGGGCATGTGAGTGGAGAAAAGAGACAGATATGATAGATGGTGTGGAGTCAACAAGACTTGACAATTGCTTTGATGTAGGGGGATTGAGGAAGAGAGGGTAAAGGGGCCAACCAACTTAACCAATGCTAAGCCATTATACTTAAAGTTTCTATTGTTGTTTATATAGTCAATGCTTTTGCTTTTTGAGACTCATCTTGCTTTTAATACCTCAACATATTCAAACAGGGCATACTATAAAGCCCTGTTTCTGTCACTTGTTTACACTAGACTGTGAGCTCTCAAGGTGAATGCACAATGAGGGTATGAATGTAAGAAGAATCTCAGCATCTTCCCACCCCAGTTGCTGCCCTCTTTAACCTGAGGCCTATTGTTTCCCCAGAGGGAAAACCAAATGCATGTGTGACAGTTGTGGGAAATGGAACACAAGAAGGGGCATATTTCTTGGGAAGATACTGACCAAAATGGCCCCAGAGAAGAACAGGAGAAAAGCACATACAGGCTTGAAGTCAGAGGTATCTCTCCCAACATTCTGATCATTACCGGGGTCTTCAAAAGGATTTCTGAAGTGTGGGAGGTAATGCTCAGAGTAGGGAGGAAGGGACTGAGTGGCCATGAGTTCAAGATGCCTACAACATGCCCCCCCAACAAAGGAATTCCAGTCTTAGAATGATAGAGTGACAACGAGCCTCAAAGATAAGGTCAACTAGGGCTCTCCAAACTATTTGTGAGAAATAGCTATTTTTACAACCCACAGAGTCTTGAGCTCACCTTGAGAGACAATGTGGTAAAATGGAAAGAGATCTAAAAATCTGACTTCAAGGTTTGATTCTGCCATTTACTAGGCAGCTGAGTCAAGCAGTGGATAGAGTGCTGGACCTAGAGTCAGGAAGACTTGAATTCAAGTTTAGCTTCAGATACTGTCTGTGTTCCTGGGCCAATCATTTAACCTCTATCTGCCTGGTTCCTGGTCTATAAAATGGGATAATGATAGCAATTACCTCCAAGGGCTGTGGCAAGGATAAAATGATAATATTTATAAAGCACTTCGCACATCTTAAAGCACTATATAAATTCTAACTAGTCTTATTATCATCACTACTAGCTATGTGACCTTGGACAAATCATTCATTCTTGTTCTACCTGCTTCCTAAGGGTTGTTATGTGGAATGGACTCTGTAACTGTAAGATTCTATTATTGTGGTTATTGTTACCTAGTATGGGACTTAGGGAAGGGGGCAAGAAGGGAACTGACAATGAAGGTCCTGGGAAGGTATTCTGATGGGGTAGTGGGATGTTGTGCTGGCATGTGGAGCAGGACAGAGGATGTTCTTGCTGACAGCAGGCCCCTACTATAACATGCCAGACAAGTATTTGCCTCACCTCTGCTCAAAGACCTCCAATGAAGGGGAAAACATTTTCAGATAAATTATTTTATTCATTTTTTCCTAGCCTTAATTGACCACTTTGTAACTTCTACCCATTGCTCCTGGGTTTTATGCTGGTAGAATTGAAATTTGGGGTTCCATAGCATCACTGAATCTCAGCATTGGAAGGGACTTTAAGAGCTGTCCAACAGCCCAGAAAAGAGAAAAAGACTTGTTTATGCAAAAATATTTCTAGCAGCTCTTTTTGTGGTGGTAATGTTTCACATAATTACACATGAATAACCTATATCTGATTGCTTACTGCCTCAGGGAGGGGAGAAAAGGAGGGAGGGATAAAATTTGGAACTCAAAACTTTAAATAAAAATGTTTTATTTTTTAAAAAACTATCCAAGCCAGCCCTTACTGATTCAAAATCCATCTATGCTATCTCCAACAAGTGTTCCTACAGCCTCCCCTTGACTCTGGGAGTCATTCTTGATTCATATACAAAGAGCCTCCTAAGGCATTCCATTCCTCACTCCCTCTTTTTTTCAGGTTTAAAAGGTGCTTTACTTCTATTATATAATTTTAAATAATCCTCATGACATCCTTATGCTTACTAATCAATTTGGTCAGGGAAATATGAAGACCTAGAGCAACAACTAACCAACAGAAACTAACACTAGGTCTCCCACTATTTCCCCAAATAATATTTTTATCTGCAGAAAATGGAATAAAACAAAACAAAACCAAAACAAACATCAAAGGCAACCAATCTGGGTTCAGACTTTACATCTTATTTGGTCATCCACCCTTGTCCTCTTGCTTTCTACTTTGTTCCCTCAACCTACTTTCTACTTCTTAATCCAGGTAGAGTAACCAATTGAGAAGCAATATGGCAGCATGGCTTTTGAGTGAGCTCCTCACTCCCCCTTTACCCATCCATTGTAAGCACTGCCAACAAATACAGAATAGCATCCATGACCACTTGGGGCACACACCTGTTCCCATCCTTTACCAGGATGAAAAATGGAAAAAGCCAGCAACTTGCAAGTTTTTTCTACAGGCTGCTTTGATATTGAGATGATTCGGTTAAATAAATGGGCTCTGAACATCTCCAAGGAAGTCTTCTGAAGTACAAGGCATTATATATGGGCTGGAGTCTCAAAATAAAATCATATTTCATCTCCTATTATCCCCTCAGAAGAGTTTACTCATATCCAGCTTGTCTGCCAGATAATTGGGTCCATTGTTGTCACTTTTAAAAAATGGAATTTTGGATTGCCTTGGGTCTGAAAGCACTAGAAAAATTAAACTAAAATTAAATCATGTGTTGTGTCTTTCATCACTTCTCTAATTGAGATAACTTTGACCATCATTGCTTTTTTGCAGCATCAATTAGTGATTCACTTGGTAGCTAGGACCACTTAGTCGTGACTGGCTTCCATGTCACACAGGCTTCTAGGATGCTATCATAGATCTTAGAGCTAGGATAGACATGAGAACTCATTTAACCCAACCTTCTCAACTGATTGATAAGGAAGCTGAGACCCAGAGATCTGGGCTGAACTAAGAAGAGATCCAACGACCCGACCCTCAGGCTACTGAGCCATGTTGTCTCTCTTTGAAGGGCCTCCTTATTACCTAAACTCAATATTTTCCCTCTCACCTCCATGCCTTTTGCCATGCTTGGAAACTATTTCCTTCTCAGCTCTGCCCCCTTAATGTCCTTGGCTCAACTAATGTATCAAGGTTTACCCTTTCCTAGACACCCTATTTAATTCTTTCTCCCTTAAATTTTCCTGCACTTCACTTTCCTGAGTAAATGGTGCATTCCTTCCACCCCGTCTCCCAGTAAAGTGTAAGGCCTTTGAGAACAGGGATTCTCTGCTTTTATATTTGTATCACCAACCCAGGATAGTGCCTTGGACTTTTTATGTTTTTGGTCCATACTATGACTTTACTGATTCAGGAAACTCTCCCCTATGGAAAAATTTTCTCCTAAAGGTAGATCTGAGCCTGCTTTGAAACTTCCAGTCTCAGAGAGGGTTACCCAAGGCCTGGATAGATTAAGTGACCTACTCAGGGTCACATGGCCAGTATGTGTCAGAGACAGGACTTGAACTGAGACTCTGACTCTGAGGCCTGGCTCTCTGTTCATTACTCCAAGCTACCTTGGCCTTGCAAAAAAAAAAAAAAAAAAAAAGAAGTGTTGTTGCTGAGTCGTTTTCAGTTGTGTCTAACACTTTGTGGCCCCATTTGTGGTTTTCTTGGCAGAGATTCTAGAGTGGTTTGCCATTTCCTTCTTTAGCTCATTTTACAGATAAGGAAATTGAGGCAAACAGGGTTAAGTGATTTGTCCAGGGTCACACAGCTAGTAAGTGTCAGAGGATGGATTTGAATTCAGGTGTTCCTGACTCTAGACCCAGCACTCTTTGCCACCTTGTTGCCCATTTGCAAAAAGTAGGTTTATAATAAATGTGATTTGGAGTGAATCCCACTTAGCCTTCTCCACTCTCTGGCCTTTCAACCTTTCCTGAGGCGCTCTGCCTTCCTGTGACTTTTTAGAAGAAACCCTGTCTAAGTGACTACAGTCCAGCACAATCAAGCTTACTTTCTGTGTGTGAAAAAGCAAAAAACTAGATTTGTCCAGAGCTGTCATCACACTGGGGCCTTTCCCAACTTGGGACTTGCCAGGGTCCTCTCCCTGACTCCTCTCCCCAATTACTTAAAAGGTGACCTTACAGACACTGAAGCAATAGTACAAGGCCTGGATGGAATATGTCCAGAGCAATAGGATATACTTTGAGTACTGGAACTGCTGCCAGGGGCCTAATATGATTCAATGGAGAGAAGAAGGTGGAAGAGTAGTAGCATGCATTGTGTCCTCAGATACCCCTGTGCTCCCCATCGTTGGCTAGCTAAGCTGTCAATCATTATCAGATTAGCCAGTGACAGACAAATGGCTCAACTAGCATCCGCTCATATAGCTCAGCCCCCTGTCTACCAGTGGTATCATGAAAAGGGTGAGTGAAAGTCATTCTCTTCTAGCTACATTTCTGTATGTCCTATAACTATTTCTAGCCTTCCATTAGTACCAAATTCCTGTAGGTGGGCCTGCCTGTCCAACATCACAATTGTTTCCCTATAGACCCATTAGTGGGTTTCTTGATGGAACAGGGATGTTTAAAAACCATTTAGGCAGCTCTCTAGGGAGTGACACCCAAGGAACTTAATCTCAAATTAATCCTTTCAGTACTATAGTACTTATTTCACGGCATATTTTGCTGTTGATTTTCTTCTTTTTTTTCATCTCACTCCCACCCTACACTTTCCTCTGGGCTTCCAAGAGGCTGGCATTGAACAGTTGGGCTTTGTTTTGTTTTTGCCATCAGCTCAGGCAAATTTTCCACCAAGGTCTCGTGGTTGGTCTTTCATCAGTGGCTGTTCTTCTCAGGGTACAGGGAGGAGCCAGTCACTCATACAGATAGGGAGCTGGGCAGTATAAGCGGCAGGTCCTATCTAGGGCCAGGGGGTAGGAGTAGAGGTGCTCAGCTTGAGAATCTGGCTACTAAATAGCACCCGACCTTACAAGTTCTTGGAAAGAATGAATCACTAAATCTCAGAGACCTCTCCAAAGAAACACAATGTCCTGGCCCTACCACCAGAGCCAGGGATGAGCTTTGCTCCCTTTGGCTAAAGCCTGAAGCTGAGATATTCATCATCAGACTCTGGAGACTCAAGCACAAGTTTCAGAAAAGGCCCTTTTGTGTGTTTTATTCAGTCTTGTCTGATTCTTCGTGACCCCATTTTGGGTTTTCTTGGCAAAGATACTGGAGGGGCTTGCCATTTCCTTCTCCAGCTCATTTTACAAATGAGGAAACTGAGGCAAACAGGGTTAAGTGCCTTGCCCAGGGTCACACAGCTAGTAAGTATCACATTTGATCTCAGGAAAATGAGTCTTCCTAACTCCAAGCCTGGCACTCAATTCACTGTGCCACCTGGCTGCCCTGCCCTTTATTAATTGCAAATATTAACACATCTCCCTCAGAGAGGGGTCAGGAATGCTGGATTTGGAATGAGAAGATGTGGGTTCAAATCTTGCCTTTGCTACTCATTCGTTGTGTGACTTTACACAAGTCATTCAACTTTTCTGAAGCAACAGAAGTTGCTTCATCTATAAAATGAGGGAGTTGGGCCAGACAACCTCTAAGGTCCCTTTCAACTCTGAATCAACGATTCTATAATCACAGAATCACAGAAAGTGCGAGCTACAAGGGACCTGAGCCACCATTTAGTCCAACCCCTGAACAAAGGAACTCCTATTAGAATATACCCAACACATGCCCATCCAGGTTCTGCTGGAGGATATTCATGAAAGGAGAAGCTGCCATCTTTAAGGAAGCACATTGTGCTTTGGAACACCTCTAATCATTAGGAACTTTCTCACCATCAAATAGCATCTTTCATCTACTGTTCTGTCCCCTGGGGCCAGACAGAAAAAATATAGTATCTCCTCCACATAGGAGCCCTTCAAATACCTGAGCACAGCTAGCATGTCCCCTAGGGTCCTTTCTCCTCCAGAATAGCATCCCCAGTTCCTTCATCTGATATTCATATGCCATGAACTCAAGGCCCCTCACTATCCTGGTTGTCAATGTCATTCTTGAACATGGCACCCATAACTGAACACTCTCTCTCTTTTTTCTTTGCGTGGCAATGAGGGTTAAGTGACTTGCCCAGGGTCACACAGCTAGTAAGTATCAAGTGTCTGAGGCTGAATTTGAACTCAGGTCCTCCTGACTCCAGGGCCAGTGCTTTATCTATTGCGCCACCTAGCTGCCCCTAAACCCAATACTCTTGATGAAGACTGACAAGGGTGGAGCATAGTGGGATTATCATCTCCCTGTTCCTGGAAACTCTGTCAATTCTGATACAGCCCAAGATTGCATTTGTGTTTTTGGCTGCCACATCACACTGCTGACTCATTGAGTTTGCTGTGCACCAAATACCTCAAATCTTTTTTCAGAACACCTGCCATTCCAGCCACTCCTTTCCTATCTTATAGTTTTGGAGTTGATTTTTTTTAACCAAATGCAAGACTATGGTTCTTCCACACCCTCTCCCAACCCCACATTCTAGAGTTCCTGGCACATGGATTGTACCTGTTGCAAATTCCTTGAAATGACTAGGCACTTTTCTGAATGTGAAAGAGCTCCTTCCCAGCCACTGACCAGCACCAAGGCAAGCTGGGGAAAGCTTAATGTCAGCCCCTTTCTAGTGGGCACCATCTCTTTCTTATCTATGACTTCCAGCAATACTTCAATCAGCATTTTTTCCTATCCTCTAGGGCAGGGGTTCTTAACACTTTGTGTCATAGATTCATTGGCAATCTGGTGAAGCCTATAGACCCCTTCTCAGAATAATGTTTTTAAATAATTGAAAGAAATATTAAATTTCAGGGCAGCTAGGTGTCACAGTGAATAAAGCACCAGCCCTGGATTCAGGAGGACCTGAGTTCAAATCTGGCCTCAAACACTTGACACTTACTATCTCTGTGACCCTGGGCAAGTCACTTAACCCTCATTGCCCAGCAAAAAAAAAAAAGGAAAAGAAAAGAAGTGTGAAAACAATAAAAATGACACCTTAAAATTTTGCTTAAGAGGGACAGATAGGTGATGCAATGGATAGAGTATCAGCCCTAGAGTCAGGAGGACCTGAGTTCAAATCTGGCCTCAGACACTTGACACTTACTATCTGTGTGACCTTGGGCAAGTCACTTAACCCCAATTGCCTCACCAAAAAACAAAAACAAAAACAAAATTTTTGCTTAAAAAAAGAAATACTAAATTTCGATTAAAGTTAGTGAAAGTAAAGATATTATTTGTTTTCCCATCCAAGTTTATAGACCCTCTGATATCTATCCTTGGTAGATTGTAGACCCCACATTAAAAACTCATGCTCTAGGACAACTGGGATTATATTCTGCAACCCTAATTCCACTCCACCAAAACAGCTTTTACCCTAGGCCAGCAATGATATAACTTCAGGGTTTGTTTTGTAAATGCTGATTACTTATTCAAATGAATTAATCCATGTAATGGAATGTTTTAATCTAATTAAATGAAGAGGTCTCCAGAAGGCGATTAAGGAATGGCTGGAGTGGTGAGATTTCAGATATTAAAACACGTAACTGGGGAGAAGCCTTGGGAAAGTCCCTTGAATTCTTAATTCAGACCATGTATGACCTGCCTATTTGGCTTACAAAGGCAATGGCCCTGTTAACAATGTTTCCTATTAGGTTATCCCTTGTCTTTGCAAGTGGTATAGAGCTCAGAGCATGGTCAACCACCATCTTATCCAAGGAGCTGTCTTTTGGGAAGAACTGAATTCTTCTTCTCTTTCCCTTCTTCCATCCCTTCCAGTCACATGGTTGGCAAAAATCCAGCTCCTTCTCTCTGTGAACTTGTTGTCTTTTTTCTATTTTTTAAATAAATAAGAGTATTTTATTATTTTCCAGTTACATATAAGGATAGTTTTCAACATTTGTTTTCATAAGATTTTTAGTTCCAAATTTTTTTCCTCCCTCCCTTTCCTCCCTTCTCCCCAAGATGGAAAGCAATCTGATATAGGTTATATATGTGCAATCACATTAAACCTATTTCTTCATTAGTCATCTTGTGAAAGAAGAATCTGAGCACAAGGGAAAAACCTCAAAAAAGAAGGAAAAAAACAGCTCAAAAGTAGAAACAGTATGGTTCAATGTGCATTCATAATCCACAGTTCTTTTTTCTGGATGTTGTGAACATTTTCTATCATGAGTTCTTTGAAATTGTTTTGGATCATTGCACTGCTGAGAAGAGCCAAGTCTATCACCATTGTTCATCACACAATGTTGCTATTACTGTGTACAATGTTCTCCTGATTCTGCTCCTCTCAGTCATCATCAGTTCATGTAAGTCCTTCCAAGTTTCTCTGAAGTCCTCCTGCTCATTATTTCTTACAGCGCAATAGTATTCTATTATATTCATATACCACATATGTTATCTTTTTTTGACTTCCTTCCCCTTTCGAGGCTGACCCTAGAAGTTAATTTTAACTAGATTTCTTCTGTTGTACAAATGTTAGTGGGCAGAAAGGTTGAATTGTTCAATTTGTCTAAATGCAAATCAATGATCCTATGGTCTTACCTGAGACCCTTGCTGCACACACCTGGGGATAGCCCTGGGCCCCCACACCACCTTTGGACCTGACCCTGGTTTAATTTCAGAGTCACTAGTGACTATACATTTTGAGGATTTCAGGAGGCTCTGGGTAGCCCACCAGAAGGCACAAGAGATGTTAACACTCAATATATGAAGAGAAGAGGGGTGCCCTAGAGCGGGTGAGTCGGTTTAAGATATTGTTGATAAGCCTTAGAAACAAAAACAAAAAAATCCCCTCAACTAAAACACCCACATACATTTTATTTTGTACTTTAAATCAAAGGTTCTTGACCTGAATCTTAAGGATAGATTTCAGGGGATTTGTGAACTTGGATGGGAAAAAATACATTTTTTTATTTTCACTAACTCCAATCAAAATTTAGCATTTCCTTCAATTATTCAATTTAATAAAAGCACCCTTAATCTGAGAGAGGGGATCCATGTGCTTTGCTAAACTGCCAAATGGGTCCAGTATACCCCAAAAGGTTAAGAATTCTTGCTTTAAGAGCTCACTAGGTCAGCAAGAGTTGCTAGAGGGGAAGAGAATTCACTGTGGACTAATAGTTCCCTTCCTGCTGACATCTCTCCAAGCCTCTGGAGTCAAGAATTCAGGGGGAGGTGTTCAGTCCTCTTCCCAGGATCCCAGGCTGGGAGCCCATGGCTCAGTGATCCTTCAATTTACCGAAGTCTCCATCCAGCCTGAATAGTCTGACCCAGGCCTTCTTCCCCACTTTCCATCTTTCCCCTGAGGTTCATTCAGGGCCCAGCCCTGATTCTGAGACTGAAGCCAAAAACCCAAAGTCTCAGCCCCCTTCTCTCACACATCTTCTCCCCCTCCTAAACCATTGCTGATGCTGGGTCCAACAGAACATGCTGAATGGGGGTGGGAGGAGAGGGGGAGGCTAAGGGTGTGGCTCTGTATGAGAAGATCACCCCAAGGATGACAGATATCCACTGCAGCTGTGGTCATGAACAACATACCAGAGAAAAGAAGAAGGGTCACTGTGGAGTTCTGCCAAAGCCTGGCTTCTGATCCACTGGGTGGGAAGGGGTGGGGAGGAGAACCAGAAGGGATAGAACAAGAGAAAGAAGGAGAAAGGCTGAAAAAGAAGGAAGGAGACAGCTGAAGAGTCAGAGAAGGATGAAGGCAAAGAAGAGAGAGATGGTTGGAGAGGCAGACAGACCCGCAGAGGCTTGCTGTGAGGCTGGATCTCTGACGGCTGGGTCAAAGGGAATGAAGAAGGCTGGAATGTAAGCAGAGAGCTTTCTTTTGGGACCCTCCCTTACTTTCCAGAGGGTGCTCTGATCTGTTCTGTTTGGGGCGATGACTCAGATGTCCCCAGTGCATCAATCTTGGAGTAAACCTTGAAGAGAGTCAGGATCCTCAATCCTGGCTTAATGACATCTTCCTTCTGGCCTTCCTCATCCATGTAACTGTATCTGTTCCACTGGGTCATTATGTTCCCTTCAATTCCTCCCCCACCCCTCCCAACCTTACCAAGCTTCTGGTTCTTGTCATATATCTGGAGGATCATGGGATCGTAGATTTACAGCTGGTCTTACAAGCCATCTATTCTAGCCCTCGTTTTACAGTTGGGTAAACTGAGGCCCAGAGAGGTTAAGACTTCCCCAAGGTCATACAAACTAAAATTAGCAAGCTAAGACTCCAATCCAACTCCCTGATTCCAAATCCACCATTTTTTATGGGATGGGTTGAGTTTGGATCCTCAAACACAGTAGGTTCCCTCTCACCTCCCCAAGCCCTGCCTATGTCTCTTTTCCCTAGGCATACATACCTTTTGAAGAATTCATAACAGGAAAAAGGTCCCCCTTTGAAAAAATTTTATGCGTATATTTTACTTTATTTTATTTTTAATTTATGGAATAAAATAAGCATCTCCACAGCATAGTATAATAAAAAAGCAAAGTGAAATAAATCCCTTTTCTGTTATATTGTTTATTTTTCAATTAACTAACTAACAAACCAAAAAAGCAGATTGACTAAAAAGGATGCCCAGAACTGTTATACTTTGAAATGCTCCCTGCCCTGTCTCATAGTATCGATCTTTTTATTGGCCAGGACAAATACAGCTTTATCGTCCCTAGCTGTCTCTTTTGCCTTACTATAATGCCAGATGCACTGTGGGGTTAAATGAGACAAGAAAGGCTGTGATATTAATGATGGAAAATATGCATATTAAAAAGCACTGAATGCTGAAAAATGGAAGAAAGCAGTTGGTCATGTAGAGGAGGGAAAAGCAGGGGTCAAGTATAAAGGAGGGGCTTAAAATGAGGGGATTAAAATGAGGTTGAGGAGCCCTGCAAAAGCAGCTAAGATGGGGAGTGCTGCTGCGGGGCCACCCAGCACCCATCTTGCCCTGAGCAGACTGTGCCTTCGTGACCTGTGGAGGTGAACCGGAGCCTGAACCCGAATGCATGTCATAGCAGTAGAGCACCTGTGTTGAAAGCAGTGCCATCTACGGGAATGCCTAGCCACCTCCCCACCCGAGGGAGCCAAGCTCAAACAACTCAGACAATCCCAGAGAAAACACCCCAGAAAATCTGTCCAATTCTTAAGGACCACCACTGAAGCAGATTTCCTTTTGATGCCTAACCCATGGCCCAGGTTGGGAATCTTCACTGTTAGCGAATTCTTAGCACTACCCTACATCTCCCGACCTCACCATAGGCCTGTTCCCTCTTGTTCTGTCTGAAGCAGATATGGAAAATCGTCTACCCCGACCCCCAGTGAAACAGCACTACTTGAAAGATATAATTATCCTAACTCACTCCTCAGCCAAAAAGATGCATCATGGGTGGGGCTGTATACATATTTATGTAGTGTAAGAGCCTGTACAGTAAATAAATGTAAGAACACATCTGTGTGCCTTTAGTAATTCGGGGAGCGGGGAGGGAGCAGAGTAAGAGACAGAGAGGGAAGGGAGAGGGGTGAGGGAAGAAAAGGGAGAGAAGGGGAGGGGAGAGGGGAAAGGAAAGGAAAGAAAAAGAGGGGAAGAGGGAGAGTGGGAAGGGAGGGGAGAGGAAGGAGAAGGGGAAGGAAAGAGAGAAGAGAAAAAGACAAGACAGAGGGAAGAGAGAGAAGAAAAGGAGAGGGGGAGGAGAGGAGAGGAGAGGAGAGGAGAGGAGAGGAGAGGAGAGGAGAGGAGAGGAGAGGAGAGGAGAGGAGAGGAGAGGAGAGGAGAGGAGAGGAGAGGAGAGGAGAGGAGAGGAGAGGAGAGGAGAGGAGAGGAGAGGAGAGGAGGAGAGGAGAGGAGAGGAGAGGAGAGGAGAGGAGAGGAGAGGAGAGGAGAGGAGAGGAGAGGAGAGGAGAGGAGAGGAGAGGAGAGGAGAGGAGAGGAGAGGAGAGGAGAGGAGAGGAGAGGAGAGGAGAGGAGAGGAGAGGAGAGGAGAGGAGAGGAGAGGAGAGGAGAGGAGAGGAGGGGGCAGGGTGGAAAGAGAAAGTCTGAACTGGGAGAGAATAACGACTGAGTACCGAAAAACCAAGAGTAAGTATTGTAGCTGGTCCTCAATCAGCCATCCAGGCAACACTGGCTCTGGATGAAAGAGGGGTCTCACTAGTGCTAGCCAGTTCACAGCAGTATGACCTGGGGATTCCTAGACAGACACTATTCCAGTATGATAGTGGGAAAAGACCTCTTCTGCCCTTGGTATTCTGGCTTTGTCCCTAGCCAGAAAAGGATGAGGCTGATGGTGGGATGCCTAGAAGGGCTGAAGCTCTCAGCTTTCCCATAAGGCATTTCGAGGGTGGCTTGGCACTTGGGGCTTCCCTTGGCTGTCTTGATAAATGTGCCACAGCTCACTTATTAATGCTGCCATTATCCCCGATGTTTCTGGCCATAGATTCTTTGCATAACAGCCTTGCACATTTCTGGGGCATTGCAATACAGTTTTATTGTTCTCCTGGAGTGGTAAGGGGAGGGGGGGTGGGTGTGGGGAAGGAAGGAGTGAAGGATAGAAGCATCTAGGAGGGTGAGAGTCGGGTGAGAGACATTTGCTTACTCTTTCAAACCAAATGAAGAGGAAACGAGCTGATTCCATTCAAGTAAGCTACTTAGGAAGCCCAGTTTTTCTCCACCAGGACACATGGACCTTTGAAAATCATCTGTCTATAATCCTGTGATCTTCTATTTTCCCCTTTAACACAGGTCCCTCAGATTGCATATTCTTTTGTGTGTGTGATTTGTTCTCTCCTTCAAGACTGCCCTAAGTGTTCATTTACACTAGATTTCACCTCATCAGAGGGCTAGAGGAACACACAAGCATGCTTTTCCTGAGCTTTAGCCCCCTGGGGATGGCTCTGGGCCCCATATCTCCCCAGGCATGTAAGGGGTTTCAGAATCACTTGAGAGTACACTCTGAAGATTTCATCAAGCTTAAATCAGCTGACCACAAGATCCAGGAAGTAGTGAATGAAGCCCCAATACGTGGAGAGAAAGGGGAGCCCCAGAGTGGATGGATGGAAGGATCATGGGATCCTGGAACCCACTTTAGAAGGCATCTAGTCCTTCATTTTATAGATGAGGACAGTTAAGCTCCAGGTAAAGAGTGTGTATGTGTGGGGGTGGACAGTGCCTCTCCTTTACTTCAAAGTTAATAGTCTTTTTTGCATTAGCTGAAGCATAATAAATTCTACTCTAACCAAATTAATTAAAAAGGAACTATGAAGGCAGATGCTATCTGTATCCAGAGAAAGAATGGATAAATAGAAGTATGTATAGAATGATTTTGCATGTATAAATATGTGTATATGTATGTATGTATGTATATGTGTATATGTATATATATATATATATACTATTTGTGTCTAATGGTAGCTATCTCTGAGGTGGGGGAGGGAAGAAAAAAAAGAAAAAAATTTACATAATTTTGTTACATATTTACAATGAATAGCAAGTTGTACATAATAGATTTGCAGTTTCATTTGCAATCATCTTTTTTAAAATTTTGCTATGTTATGGAAATGCTTGTTTTACTTCATAAATTAAAAATAAATAATTTTTAGAAAAGGTATGGCATGGCATATAGAAGCCAGAGGATTTGTGGGTCTGAATTGTGGGTCTGGAATGGTGGGCATGCAGGTGACTCCTGTGAATTTCCATCCTTCATCACCAGCAGGCTATTAGACATCTCCTTTTAGATAGCTCATGGGGATCTCAGACCCAACATTTCCAAAGTAGAACTCATTATTTACCCCCTCAGAATCTACCCTTCTTCCAAACATCCCTATTTCTGTGGAGGGCTTCCTTCCTGTCATCTGGGCTCATGACCTCCAAATCATCTGTCTGGTCCTTCCTCTACCTCACCCCACCCCACCTATCAAATATGTTGCCAAGCATTATTATTTCTGTGTCTCTCTCTGGCAAACTCCCTGACATCTGTCTCCTTCTCTCTACTCATACAGCCATCAACCTGATTCAAGCCCTCATCGCCTCTCACTCAGACTATTACACAGCTTCTTAATTTGTCTCCCTGCTTTAAGTCTCTCTTCTCTCCAGGCCACCCTGCACACAGCTGTCAATGTCATGCTCCTGAAACAAAGGTTTGACCACGTACTCTTCTGATCAATAAACTCCAATGCCTCCTAATTAGCCTCAGGGATCAAATACAAATTACTCTGGTTGACATTTAAAGACTTTTGCAATCTGGCTCCGACCTACATTTCCAGCTTTTATACATTTACCTTGTTTTGTGTACACTATGATCCAGTCAGAGTAGCATGCTCTTCTTACACATGACATTACCTCCCACCCCTATGCCTGAATGCAATACCTATTCATCTCTTGTTCAGTTATTTCAGTTGGGTCTGACTCTTTGTGACCCCATTTGGGGTTCTCTTGGCAAAGATGCTGGAGTGGTTTGCCATTTCCTTCTCCAGCACATTTTACAGATGAGAAAACAGAGGCAGACAGGATTAAGTCAATTAACAGCTAGTAAGTGGCTGAGGTCAGATTTGAACTTAGGAAGATGAGTCTTCCTGATTTCAGACCCAGCACTTGATCCACTTCACCACCCACCTGCCCACTATGAACACTGTATTTTTATTTAGTTTGTTAAATATTTCCCCTTTGCATTTTAATCTGGTTCAGGCAGCACTCAGGAGTGTTGGGGCAATTCAACTTGTAAGGGAGAACATTTGACATCTTTTATCTAGTACAATCCTTTCATTTTACAAATGAGGAAAAGGAAGCCTAGAGAGGAAACAAGAACTAAGTAGTTTCAAACTATGGAATGGCAAAAAGCATAGATGGAGGATGACTGGGTCACTGTTCTTTTTGTTAATTTCACTCCCCCTCCCCGATCCTGCAACTCCCAAATCTCTGCTTATATTTTAGTTCTTACTAAGAATACCCTTCCCATCTTATTGCCCAAATTCAACCCATTCTTCAGGTCCCAGCTCCCATCTCACATTTCCAAATTCCTTTCCAAATTCCTTCAGCATACTTCAAAGAACTTCCAACTCCTTACAGCTTGTACCAAACATCCTAATGTTTAATCACACAGTCTTCTAATTGCTTCACATATTTTTGTCTTGCCACTCTAATAATAAATAATACTTGGGTTTTATACAATGCTGTAAGTATATATTTATATGTGTATGTATATGTATGTACATGTGCATATGCATACACATACTCACACGCATGCACATATGCATACACGTGGGTATATACATATTCATATGCACATGCATATGTGTATACACATACACATACAAATCATTAAGCCTATTTGCCTCGGTTCTTCAATCTTCTCTACTGAGAAGACACCAGATGGGTCACAAAGAGGTTGAAACGACTGAACAATAAGGGGCAGCACATACATGAAGTTGATAATTCTTAGAGAATTACCTCTTTCTGCTGACCACATTCTTATTGAATAAAATTTATTACATAAGATCATAGAGCTACAGCTGGAATCAGTCTGTCAAAAATCAATAAGCAAGGGGCAGATAGATGGCACAGTGGATAAAGCACTGGCCCTGGATTCAGGAAGACCTGAGTTCAAATCTGGCTTCAGACACTTGACACTAGTTGTGTGGCCCTGGGCAAGTCACTTAACTCTCATTGCCCTGCCAAAAAAATCAATAAACATTTATTAAGTGCCTACACTGTGCCAGGCACTGTGCTCGGTGCTATGGGGTAACAAAGCAAAACTTAGATATTACCAATCAAGAGGCTTCCATTTTACCATAGATTAAAAAAAAAACTGCACTCCAGAGGGTTAAATGACTTGCCCAGTGCCACAAAGGTACAAAGTGGCAAAGATGGAATTTTAAAAGCCAGGTCCTCTAACTTGAAATCCAGTGTTCCTTTGTCTAGACCACATGGCCCCTCTAATGCAAAGGCTGGAGTTTAGCATTAATAAACTTCAGTAGATCACACATGGGACATTAGCAGGAACTTTACACCTCTGTAAGTTGTGGATAAGTAGGGCGTGGGAGCTGTTGCCAACCCAAAAATATTAAGGTCGTTAGGACAGAAATGGAAATTTCTCCATTAGGTAGAGTCAGCTAATGGAATGAACAATGGATTTAGAGACTGAAGAACTCTGATCAATGTAAAGACCAGCCCACAATTCCTGAGGACTCTTGATGAATCAAGCTACCCACCTCCTCTCAGAGAGTTGACAGACTTAGGGTATAGATTGAAAAGGTTGGGGTTTTTTTTGCACATAGACAATGTAGAAATTTATTTTGCATAATTTTGATGAATTAGTTAATAAAATTAAATGATAAAATTAATAATTTATTAATTTCAAATGTTTGTGCATATTTGTTTTTTCCCGATGAGAGGATAAAGAGGGGAAACTTTTTAATTTAATTTTAAGACAGTGCACTCAAAGTCAGAAAACCTGGGTTCAAGTCCCAATTCTGACACTTTGATACTGTGTGACTTTGATCAAGTTACTCCCCTTCTCAAATGAGATATTTGTAAAGTGCTCAACGTCATCTCTGACACATGGTAGACACTCAGTAAATTCTTTTCTTCTTCCCCTTCCCCTTCCTTCCTTTCTTCTCTGAACCTTAGTCTCTCATCTGAAAAATGGAGAGAATTTTGCATTACCGACCTCATCAGATTGGGATAAGAAATGGGCTCTATATATGTGAGCTGTTACTATTATCTACAGAATAGACTCAATAGGTTTTCAGCAGAAACTCCCTATACAGAAGCTGAGAATTGAGTCAGAGTCCGGGTTGGGAAAAGGGAAGGTGGTAATCTAGTGGCTAAGAAAATAGGGAACTTAACTAGGAGTGGGAAATAAAGAACCTCCCTAAATTTCAAGACTTTGATGGATAATCCTATCCCTTGGGTAAAATGAGTGGGAGATGCTGCAGCTGTCTGCATCTGTGCTTCGCCCCCTGGTGGTGGTGTTAGGGGCCGCTCCCTCAATGTTTCTGGGAACCTTTGCACTAACTAGTCTGATGACATCAGACCTCTGGGTCTGCAAAGCACAAATAATAAGGACTTATATGGGGGAGTTATAGGAATATACATATGGGCAGAAGTTGGACCAATGGATAGAGATGGCAAAGAGGCAGATTTCTACTAAATAGAAAGAACTTTTGCATGCTTTGAGCTGTCCAAAGTAAAAATGAGATGCCTCATCAAGCAATCGGTCAACCAGCTTTGGTTAAGCACCTTCTAGATGCCCTCTGCCCGCAGTAAGCTTACAATAAGTATATGTAGGGGGCAGTTAGGTGGTGCAGTGGATAAAGCACCAGCACTGGATTTGGGAGGACCTGAGTTCAAATCCAGCCTCAGACACTTGACACTTACTAGCAGTGTGACCCTGGGCAAGTCATTTAACCCTCATTGCCCCGCAAAAACAACAACACAAAACCAAAACCAAAACCAAAAAAACCACAATAAATATATGTAAAATAAATACATACTAATGTGATTGTGGAGGTACACTAGGAGCCCTATGGAGGAGGTGTCATGTGAGCAAAGCTTTAAAGGAAGCTAGAGACTAAGAAATATATGTGAGGCAAGAGTGCATTCCAGTCTTGGTGACAGCCTATGGAAAGATAGATCATCATATGTAAAAAATGGGAAGAGGGGCAGCTAGGCGGCACAGTGGATAAAGCACCGGCCCTGGATTTGGGAGTACCTGAGTTCAAATCCGGCCTCAGACACTTGACACTTACTAGCTGTGTGACCCTGGGCAAGTCACTTAACCCCCATTGCCCCACAAAAAAAGAAGAAGAAGAAAAAGAAAAATGGGAAGAAGGTCAGTTTGGCTGGACCATAGGGTATGTAAAGGGTGTGCGATACATAGTAAGACTGGAAAGAGAGGTTGGAGCTAGACTGTGAAGGGCTTTAAATGCCAACCAGAGGCATTTCTATTTGATCCTAGAGGAGATAGGAAGCTATTGGATCATTGATTTTTATTACTTCATATCTTGATCCAGATAGTAACATGTTCAGACTTGCGCTTTCGCAATAACATTTTAGCATCTGTGTGGAGAATAGATTGGACAGGGGAGGGATCTGAGGCAGGGAAATCAAGTGGAGGCAGCTGGTGACTCAGTAGATAAAAGTGCTAAACCTAGAGTAAGGAAAATCTGAGTTCAAATCTGATCTCGGACCCTTGTTGTGTGATCCCAGGTAAATCACATGGTCCCTATCTGCCTCAGTTTCCTCAACTGTAAAATAGAGATCATAATAATACCTCCCTCTCAGGATTGTGAGGATCAAATGAAATAGATAATATATGTAAAGCTCTAAGCAGAGTGCCTGGAATATAGGAAGTGCTTAATAAATGCTTGTTCGGAAGAATTACACAGAGAGGAATAGTTCAGATGAGAGGTGATGAGGGAATGAACTATAATGGTAACTAAATAATTAGGAAGAAGGGGACATATGTGAACTATGTCACAAGGTAGTAAGTTTCCTGTCACTAAAAGTATTCAAACAGATTGCATACCTACTTATCAGAAGTGCAGTATAGGGAATACCTTTGTTGGGTGGGAAATTGTCTAGCTTTTAACTCTAAGAGTTTGTCACTTCTGAATGGAAGTCTCCTTTATTCCTCAGCACATAGAGCTCGAAGAGTGGGGGACCACCATCTGAAAATTGCCATCAATGTAAATTGCCATCAATTTTCAGGTTATTGAAATTATATTTTTTGGTGTAACATAACAAAAATGTACCCGAGGCTGTATCTCTGCTGACAGCGATTACTCATTTCTGCCCTTGCTTTTAAATTGTTAATAGCTTAGGAACCACGCACCATAAATGTTCCCAATTCACTTGCACTAATACTGTGATGGAAAACCATTTTAGCATCTTGGCATGGGCAGTGGTGAGGAGTGTGTGTGTGTGTGTGAGAGAGAGAGAGAGAGAGAGAGAGAGAGAGAGAGAGAGAGAGAGAGAGAGAGAGAGAGAGAGAGAGATGGGGAGGGGGGGAAGACATTTTCCAAAGGTTTGAATTACCAAGCACAGTGATTTAAGAGATGCTGGTGATGCCAGCATGTTTCCAGAGACCTGTGCTGTCCTCACATGTTTATTAGCCTGAAGAATGTAGGTGTGTGGGTGTTTTCAGTGCACTGTGAAAGAACATTTTTAGATTTGTCAGAGGAGCCCAAACAATAAGCACATAATTCCCTTATTACTGATTTCAGCGAATAGGTTGACCCTCTTGCGGAAAACCAAGTATAAGAAAACCTATCAAAATGGAAATGCCATTGTAAGACGCAGAAGCAATTTGGGAAAAGCATAATCCTGAAAGGAAGTATTGGGAGTTTTCACCTCCTCTGAAGACATGATGAAGTCCTTCAGGGGTGTGTGTGTGTGTGTGTGTGTGTGTGTGTGTGTGTGTGTGTGTGTGTGTGTGTGTGTGTTTAAAAACCTGAACCAGAATGAAGCCCTATTCTTCAGTCAGACTCTCTCAGAGGGCCAGTCAGCCTGATGTCCTATGGCACAACCAAGACTTTTGACCCCAAGTCAAGGAGGGAGCAACAATGACTGCCTAGTGGGCATGAGGAATTATGGATTAAGGGAAGCTTCACATGTTATCTCATTTGATCTTCACTTCACGATAACCCTAGGAGGTAGGTACTATTATCATCCCCTTTTTACAGATGAGGAAACTGAGGCTGCTAGATGAAGTGACTTGCTTAAACTAGTTAGTATTTAAGGCAGAATTCAAATTCTGACCTTCCTGACTCCCAAGCCCAGCATTCTATCTGCTGTACCACCTAGTTAGATACCTCAATAACTAGATGAGAAGGAAAACTTTCTAAATATTAGAGATGTTCAACAATGGAATATACTGCCTCAAAACACATCAGGTTTATAGTCACAGTTGTTGTTGTTGTCTGTCCTTCATTCTCAAAGAGGACCATGAGATCAGGGTGATGTCATGATTTGCACTGAATTGGATTTAAGTGAGGAAGGGCTATGCAAGGTCACCAACCTTACTCTCTCCTCCAGAACCATCTGGGTCCAGTGGCAAGATATACATTAGAACAACCACAGATGACCCTGGATATTTGAAGTCAATTGGGGTTAAATGACTTGCCCCGGGTCACACAGCTAGTAAGTATCTGAGGTGAAATTTGAACTCAGGTCCTCCCAACTTCAAGTGGCCCCTGGGCCATTTAGCTGCCCATTGTATTTTCACAGATGTCTTCAAACAAAGACCAGATGACCACTTCTTCTTCTTCTTTTTTTTTTTTGCAGGGCAATGAGGGTTAAGTGACTTGCCCAGGGTCACATAGCTAGTATGTGTCAAGTGTCTGAGGCCGGATTTGAACTCTGGTCCTCCTGAATCTAGGGCTGGTGCTTTATCCACTGCACTACCTAGCTGCCCCCAGATGACCACTTGTGATATCTCTTTAAGTACATGTTGGAATAGAGGGTCTCTGAAGGCCCTCCCAACCCTTAAGATTTTGTGAAATGCAAATATTCCTAAGAAGGGTAACATATGAATCAATTGATAAGCATGTATTCAGCATTTTACCATGTGCCAGACACTGTGTTAATCATGGGGGATATACAAAGAAAGACAAAAACCAAACACACAAAAAACCAAAACCATCCTTCCTGCTCTTAAGAAGATCATATTATAATAGAGAAGACAGCATGTAAATAGCTGTGTTGTTATAAACAGAGAATATGGAAAGTAATCTCAGAAAGTTTAAAGATGGGGTGGGGGGCAGGTAGGTGGCACAGTGGATAAAGCACCAGCCCTGGATTCAGGAAAACCTGAGTTCAAATCTGGCCTCAGACACTTGACACTTACTAGCTGTGTGACCTCCCAAAAGCAAAAAAAGCAAAGAATGGGTTTATTTATATTAATTTTGGTCATACAGAAAAGATTGAGAATCCTGGGTATCTAAGGGTAAGATCCTTGAGAGCAGAGACTGCTTTTTCCCCCTTTTTGTGTTCCAGCAGTTAGCACTATGTCTGGAACATAGAGCTCAATACATTATTGTTGGCTGGCTGACTGAGGAAGCAAAAGAGGGTAATCTTAGGCTAGGTAAGGGCACAGAAAGGGAGGCTGGAGATATGGAAGGCAAAGTGCACCCTATTTTCTGGTGTTACTGAATTCTTGCTCCCATGATGCCAACCCACATCAAGAACCAAAGTGAATTTCTAAGGGCTACTCTGTCTAACCCCATCCCTTTAAAAATGCCAAAATGACATTACTCTTCAGACCACGAGGCAAATAAGTGATTGCCCTCTGGGGTAGTTTGATCTGACCTTGGTTTATGAAGTAATTGTTTTAGCTTAAACTAAGCTAGGCAAAGGGATGAGTGCTCAAGGCTCCACCTCAGGGAGTCTTTGTTTCAGTCAATTCTAATTTAGACATTATTCAATGCTAAAAGCACCAGCTTGGCTAAATCGGCCTGCTCTTCCCCCTTTAGATTTTGAAGGCAGGGATGCTATCTCTTAAATTTTTTACAAAAATGTTTTATTGATGCTTTCTTTTAACTTCGATGTCATTTCCCAATGACTCCTACCTATACAACAGAACTTTCTCCCGATAACAAAGAATTACAGTCAAGCAAAACAAATCAAGAGATTGGCCATGACTGATAACATCCACCACATTCTATCCCTATAGTGCACCACCTCTCTGCCAAGAGGCAAAAAGCATGCTTCTCCATCACTGCATCAAGTAGAGTTCTTCGGTCTGTCTTGGGGCAGGCAGCACATTCCAGTGAACAGAGTACAACTTTTAGAATGAAAGGACCTGGGGCAGCTAGGTGGTGCAGTGGATAAAGCACTGGCCTTGGATTCAGGAGGACCTGAGTTCAAATCCAGCCTCAGTCGCTTTACACTTACTAGCTGTGTGACCTTGGGCAAGTCATTTAACCCTCATTGACCCCTCCAAAAAAATAGAATGAAAGGACCTGGAGTCTGCCTCTGATGCTTACTGTGAGACTGTGGGTCACAACCTCCCAGGGCTTCAGCTCAGTTTCCTCCTCTGTAAAATGAAAGGACTGGACGAGGTGGCTTCTGAGGGTCTCTCCAGCCCTAAGCCTATGATCTTATGTAATTATGTGGTGATTGTGTAAATTATTCACTGGCTCTGACTACTTCTACAGGGTACCACACATACAAGTACAATAGAAGTTTAAAGCAAGAGGCTCAGTCCCTGCCTTTCTGAGCACTGAGCTACCTTGAAGAGATGGCGATAGCACTCATTAATACCTGGAACAAGGTAAGCTTCACAAGTGAAAGTCGATGCCAAGGCAAAGCCCTTTTAGCAATTAAGTTGCTGAGAGTAAAAGCATTCTAAAGAGGGTCTATGCTTTCAGGGAGCAGAGAATTATCAGCAAATTGGGTGAGGTTAAGTTACAGAGCAGAAGATACTTGGTGTTTGATACTATTATACCCCAAAGAGATCAGAGGAGGAGTAGGAAAGACCCATATGCAGAAAAATATTTATAAAAGCTCTTTTTAAAAAAAAATAATAGTAAAGAAATGGAAATCAAGGAGGTGCCTATTTATTAGAGAATGACTGAATAAATGATGGTATGTAGAACACGATTATGCTATAAGATATAATGTAAAGAGTGGTTTCTGAGAAATCTGGGAAGACTTTTATGAACTGCTAGAGAATAAAGTGAGCAGAACCAAGAAAACCATTTATAGAATAGCAACATTGTAAAGAGAAACACTTTTGAAAGACTTCAGAACTCTGATCAATGCAATGTTTCCAGAGGTCCAAAGATGAAAGATGCTATTTGGGGATGGACTCGAGATGCACAGGGAGACACTCATTTTTAGATATGACCATTGTGAGAATTTGTTTTGCTTGACTATGAAGATTTGCTATCAAGATGTTGATTTCTTTTTAATGGAGTGGGGCTGAGAGGGAGAGAAAAGAAATGTTGTTAGTTGAAAATTATATTAAATTACTTTTTTTTTAAAGAGAAGGCTTGGTTGTATTCAGTCTCTTGTATTCAGTCTGTGGTCCCTGAACTCCCAAATCCCACCAGTTGTTCTAGCAAATCTCTTTTGTAGGGGTTGCCTTTCAGTAGCAACCTTGGCAACACAAGTCGGTTCCTCTTGCAGATACATCCACATAAAACCAGAAGTAAATGTTGGAGGCAATTGGGGATATTTCTGCAGTTGGGGATGGTCCCAGCCTCTGCCGGGCAAGAAGGTTTTCTCAAACACCTGCTTGGCCCAAATCCTCTAGTTCCAAGAGAACTCTCAGTTCAAACATGTTGTAAGGTATTGACTCAACCCAGGCCAAGAGCCAGTCTGTGCAAAGATAAACTGGGCCGTGGAAACACTGCCTCAGGAGAAGAAGCTTAGTACTCCTTATATAGCAAATGATCTAATGCCCAGGGAACCAGAACAATTATGCCCAACAGATCTCCTTCCTGATCTCAACCAGACCCCACCCAACTTTCTAGCTTTATAGGTAGCATCTGACTGATGAGATCAAATGTTGGGCTGGGAACCAGGAGACTAGAATTTTCTGTCAATTCTTCTAACTCCACCGACAATTCTGGAAAAGTCACTTTTCCATAATGTGCCTCAGTTTTTACATCCATAAAATAAGGACCAGTAGACTAAGTTTCTTGAGAGCAGGGTCTGGCACTTAGGAAACACTTAATATATGCTTGTTGAAGAATTGAAACTGAATTAATTCATACTAAAATATTATCCTATCTCTGCAGGATGCCATCTGCTTTCTTGGGCTTGAGACACTTTCCATTTTTAGTTACTGCTTTTATTTTCATCAGGAACACTTGGAGAAAATTCTCAGAACCACACTAAGAAGCTGTAACATTCAAATACTTGATTTCCCCTCACCCCTTCAACGTACTCTTTGTCTGAATATATTGTGACCAAATCAAGTAATTACTTAAAAGTTTCATTTCTTTTCTGTGATCCTTAGTCTCACCCCCACCCCAAAAGGAATTTAAATTAGCCAGCATCCCTGTTTCAAATTCACCGGGCACCTCTAATGGAGTTCAGGGAGACTGGGAGGAGATAGATCACGGACAAAGGTTTGCTTTGGCTACCCATTTCATGCCCTGATAACCTTATTTATCAATATTTCTCAACAACTAGCATTTATTAGTCATTTACTAAATGACAGGAACTATGCTAAGTACTGGGAATATAAGTAGCAAGAAAAACAGTCCCTGCCCTCAATGAGGTTACATTCTAATGGGGGAAAGATATTGAAAAGGAAGATCTAGGTCTGTGGTAAGCGGTGGGGGGTGGGGGGTGGGGGGTTCACAAGGTAGAAAATGAAAACTGATAGCCGGGGAGCCTTACAATCAATCAGAGGGAAAGGCTGCTGGCAGCAAATATTTCCAAGATGAGAATTTCAGGACTGGAGTGAGCTTCTTGGGGAAGAGTCTTCTAGGACATTTTCTTCCATCTTTGAGGCAAACTAGAAACTGCCACCCTGCTGCCTTTTGACTCACTCGGCTGGGAAATAAGCATCTTTTGTTATTGTGAAGAGAACCGAGGAAAGTCTTTTGACCTGACATGTATTGGGATGGTGAGGTGACAGTCTGGGAGAATAGGACTCACGTAACTCAGCAGTGGTGACTCCGACCTGCCCTGGCTTGAATCCTGTTGTGTGAAACCTTGACGAGGCTTAGCAGCTAATAAAGAAAGCGTCATTGATCCTCCTAGGAAAATACCTGGGACATGTTTGGGGTGTGATGTCCTCTTCTGGCTACTGTTGCTTCTAGATGACAGAAACTGAGCCTTCTTCCATTTGAGGGGCTCCATCACAGAATAGCTTTAAATGATTTTTTTTAAAGGGACTATGCTATCTTTTATCCATGCTGTCCCTGGGCCCAATTCCTATTCCTTGTTTGTCTATCTCAAATTGATTTAGCAGTTCTTAAAATGGAGGCTGTGAACTTGATGTGTGTGTGTATTTATAGACATACATATACACATATGATTTATTTATGTATTTATAAATTATAAATAAAAATATAATATTCACATATTTATACGTTATATATTATTTGTTTATAATGTACAATAATATATATGCTTATATCTGTATTTCAATATAATTGGTTTGCGTTGTAATATTATGTACTTCATTTTATACATTTAAAAGCATTATTCTGAGAAGGGGTCCATAGGTCTCACCAGACTGCCATCAGGGCCCATGACCCCCCCCCCCAATTAAGAACACCTGTCCTAGTGGGAATCCATCTTCTAAGCAAAACCCTAAGTCCATAAAAGGCACAAGGTTTAGGAAGAGATCCTCTCTGGTCATTTAACTATTAATTAATGAAGCTAAGTTTGCTTTACTTCTTTTTTCCCCCAATCTTAATGGTATTTTTTTCCAGTTACATGTAAAGATAGTTTTTAACATACATTTTTATAAGATTTTGAGTTCCAAATTTTTCTCTCTCCTTCTCTTCCCTCTTTCCTCCCCAAGACAGCAAGCAATCTGATATAGGTTATATATGTACAATCATATTAAACGTATTTCCACATCAGTCATGTTGTAAAAGACGAATCAGAACAAAAGGGGAAAACCTCAAGAAAGAAAAAAACGTAAAAAAATAGCATGGTTCAATCTGCATTTAGATTCCACCATTCTTTTTCTGGATGTGGAGAACATTTTCTATCATGAGTCCTTTGGATTTGTTTTGGATCATTGTATTGCTGAGAAGGGCTAAGTCTATTGCAGATGATCGTTGCACAATGTTGCTGTTACTTTGTACAATGCTCTCCTGGTTCTGTTCACTTCACTAAGCATCAATCAACTTAATTCTTTCTAGGTGTTTCTGAAATCTGCCTATTCATCATTTCTTATAGCATAATAGTATTCCATTATATTAATATACCACAACTTGTTCAGCCATTCCTCAATCGATGGGCATCCCCTCAATTTCCAATTCTTTGCCACCACAAAGAGAGATGCTATAAATATTTTTGTACCTACTTTTGTATAAAACCTAAAAGGATATGCAGGAAGTGAAGGGAAGGGAAGAAAGAAAGCAGAAAAAAAGGACTGAGGGAAAGAGAGAGGGAGGGAGGCAGGCAGGAAGGAAGGAAGGAAGGAAAAGAGAGGGAGGAAAGGAAGGAAAGGAGGTAAAGAGGGAGGAAGGAAGAGCAATTATTAAGCATTTATAAAGTTTCAGGCACTGTGCTTAGAGTCAGAGGGCCTGAGTTCAAATCTCAGCTCTGCCACTTAATAGTTATGTGACTTCAGTTGTGTCACTTAATTTCTCTGGGCCTCAATTTCCCTATCTGTAAAATGAGGTATTTGGACTAAATGACCTCTAAGGTCCTTTAATCTCAAGATCTATGGTCCTATGTTGTTTTGCCCAATACAATTTGAAATCCCTGAGGGCAGGGATTTCTTTGTGTCCCCAATACATTGCCTATTGCATAATGGTAGACACTTAATCCCTGTTAGTTAACTGATTGATCTAACAGGAATGGATAAGGTCAAAAGCAAAAATTCCTTAGAAAACTGGGAGAGCACTTTGAAGAAAGGTAGCCTGGAGCCTAAAGGAAGTCCCAAAATACAGCAAAAAGCCACAGAAGACAGCAGGGTTCAGTGGAAAGAACACCTGTATTTACTTTCAAGCTCTTCTTGTATAACTTTTAGCAAGTCTCTTAACCTCTTTGGGCCTCAGTTTCCTCATCTGTAAAATGAGGAAGATAAAGCATCATGCTGTAATAGAGAATATTGAACTTGGAGTCAGGAAATTCTGAATTCAAATCCTGCCTTAGACAACTTATCAGCAGCTTCTCTGGGACTAGATTCAGTCCTCTACTGCTCTCCATCTATGATCCTATGACTAAATGCTATCTAAGACCCCTCTCAACTCAAAAGTTCTTCTGAGCTCATTTGACCTTACAAGTCCCAGGAGTTGTAACTATGGCCCTGGGGTAGAGAGGAGCAGAAGTGGTAACTCAACTATAAAGTGAAAAGTAGACCTACAGAACTGTATCAGCAGATCATAAAAGAAAAGACAGTCCAGGGAAGAGAACTTAGCATCATCCTAGGGGTATTGTTGTTTGTCCTTCCTTCTCAGGAATGTGAAGTTTTGATTTGCAAGCGAATGGGATTTAAGTGAGGCAGAGCTGTGCAGAGTCATCAGCTTTACTCTCCCCTCTAGAATCATGGGGTTCCAGTGGCATGGCGTAGGTCCAAGTGACTGGTGATGGCCCTGTATGCAGTGGGGATCTTTGACCTTTTTTCTGGGAGTGAGTAAGCCTGGGTTCTCATCCTGGCTCTAGCTCTGTTGGACTCTTACTTTAAACATGAACTTTGGTGTTGTGGAAAGAGGACTGGGTTTGGAATCAGGTGATGTGGGTTTGAATCTTGATTATTTCATTTTCTAGGTGTGTGGCCTTAGGAAAATCACCTCACCAACTGAACCTCAGAGTCCACTCAAAGTTTCCTTCCTGTTCCAATGTTCCATGGTCCTTTGAGATTGCATCTTGGAGCCTCTCTTTTTTCATCCCTGGAAAATAATATCCAACATTGACATCCAATGATCCTAACTAATTGTTAGATCTTTCTTAGTTACATGTGCCACTCAAGAGATTTTAAAAAATGAAAGAACAGGAAAAACAACAACAATAAATAGAAGTTAGACCTGATGGATGTCCTGAAGGATTTTAAAGGCCTTTAATGATTTTTGTCTTTGTAAATCTGGAAAGCTTTCTCAAGCCATTTGTCCTACTCAGAGTTCAAATTTTAACCAAGAGGCTTAGGCATCTATAATGCAGTAATAATGCCTTTCCATTTGGGGGAAATCCTTCCTCCAAAGGTATTAAAGTATTAATTCTCTAATCCTTCTAACACTTCAGTGAAGAGGACCAATGTCAAGGCTGATTATTATGCATTATTCTAGAGGGGTTGATTTGCCTTAAGCTTCCCCAGGAGGAGCCTGGATAAGACAGGAATCTCCCCCCATAGTCAAACCTTCCTTTAGAGAAGAAAAAAATGCTAGTAAACTCAGGTTCTCATTGCTATAGACTGTGTGTGTCACTAGCAGACAAAGACAATTCATCAGAGATCTGTTCAAACGGGAAAGACAAGAGCTGATATAAGTGGAATAATAGCCCTGTGGACTCATTTTATTTACAGTTTGAAGATAATGTAGCTGGCAAGTCCTCTTGTTCACCTCCCAGGCACAACCCACGCCTTCTTCAGGAGGTAACCTCACCTCATCTCACCTCAGTAAGGTAGATTTCACTGAGAAATAAATTCTCCTTTAGAATTGTTCTGTATCCTTATTCACTCATCTTAACTCCCCATTTCATATGCCTTGTATGTCTGTTCCATTAGATTGTGAGCTGCTTGGAAGCAGGGATTGTTTTTGCCTTGACATATAGTAAGCACTTAATAAATATTTGTTGATTGATTGACCTTCCCCAGCACAAATTCACAGACTTCCATCTATCAAAGAGGTTCCCAACTTGAGGTACCAGAAAGTTGTCAAGGAGGTATGTGGAATATTTTATAAATAACTGTATTATCCTATCGAAATATTCCAAAAGGAATATCATTAATGAAAATTTGGGTGTTGGAGAGACAAAGGTGAGGAGGTAGGGAACAATTCTGGGTCATATTCCCAGGGCAAAAAGGAGTGTTGATGGTCAGTCACAAGGGAGGGGGAACCCTGGTTATAGCTCAAAGGCTTGCAGGTGCAGGAGACCAGGGCTCTTCCTAGGTAATGACCAGAATACAGACCAGGAGGGCAGTGACCACACCACTACCTTGGAAGCACCAAAAACTTGCAGACCTTCAGAACTAGCTCTGAAAATAGCAGTATGAAAAAAACCCTGATGCTTGGGACAGTGTCTCCCTACCTCCCCCCAGGTAAGTATAACATAAAGTTCAAATTTAAGAAATAGTCTGGAAAAAATGAGCAAACAACAACAACAAACATCTGAACATAAAAAGCTACCACATTTGCAGAGAAGAACAAAACATAAACTCAGAAGAAGACAACAATGTGAAAACAGCTACACATGAAGCCTCAAAGAAAAATGCTAATTAGACCCATGAATTAGAGGAGAATTCCTGGGAGAGTTCAAGAAAGAGATGAGTGGTAAAGGAAAAATTGAGAAAAGAAATGAGAATGATACAAGAAAATTATGAAAAAAAGAATTCATAGCTTGGTTTAAAAAGAAAGGCACAAAAAATACTGAAGAAAATAATACCTTAAAAATTAGCCAGGGGGGAGCTAGGTGGCACAGTGGATAGAGCACTGGTCCTGGATTTAGGAGGATCTGAGTTCAAATCTGGCCTCAGACACTTGACAGTTACTAGCTGTGTGACCCTGGGCAAGTCACTTAACCATCATTTCCCCACCCCCCAAAAAATTAGACAAAGGGTAAAAGAAGCACAAAAATGCACTGAAGAAAAGAACTTCTTAAAAAGTAGAATTGGTCAAACAGGTGAGGGGGAAGGTACAATATATCACTAAAGAAAATAATTTCTTAAAAATTAGAACTGGGTGAGTGGAAGCTAATGACTTCATGAGCCATCAAGAAACAAACAAACAAAAAAGTCAAAAGAATGAAAAAATAGAAGAAAATGTGAAATATCTTATCTGAAAAAACAACTGACCTGGAAAATAGATCAAAGAGAGATAATTTAAGAATTATTGAATACTTGAAAGCCATGATCAAAGAATCATCATATTTCAAGAAATTATTGAGGAAAACTGCCCTGATATATTTGATCCACAAGGTTATCTAGAAGATGAAAGAATCCATTGATCACCTCCTGAAAGAGATCCCCAAATGAAAACTCCCAGTAATAATGTGGTCAAATTCTAGAGCAACCGGGTTAAAGAGAAAATATTGCAGGGGGCAGCTAGGTGGCACAGTTGATAAAGCACTGGCCCTGAATTCATGAAGATCTGAATTCAAATCCGACCTCAGACACTTGACACTTACTAGCTGTATGATCCTGGGCAAGTTACTTAACCCCAATTGCCTTACCAAAAAAAATAATAATAATAAAATAAAGTTTTGGGGGCAGCTAGGTGGGGGTGGATAAAGCACTTGCCCTGGATTCAGGAGGACCTGAGTTCAAATCTGGCCTCAAATACTTGACACTTACTAGCTGTGTGACCCTGGGCAAGTCACTTAACCCTCATTGCCCTACAAAAACAAAGAAACAACAACAACAAAAAGATAGAGAAAATATTGCAAATAGCCAGAAAGAAACAATTCAGATATTGTGGAGCCACAGTCAGGTTCACACAAGATTTAGTGGCTTCTGGTTTAAAGAAGCAGAAAGCATAAACCCAAAGACTCCAGCTTCTGGGATAGGAACTCAGTATTTGACAAAAACTGCTGGGAAAACTGGAAGATAGTATGGCAGAAATTAGGCATAGACCAACATCTTATACCTTATACTAAAATAAGGTCAAAATGGATACACGATTTAGACATAAGAGGTGATACCATAGGTAAATTAGGAGAGAAAGGAATAGTCTACCTATCAGATCTTTGGAAAGGAAAACAGTTTTTGACCAAACAAGAGATAGAGTATATTATAAAATGCAAAGTGTATGATTTTGATTACTTTAAATTAAAAAAATTTTGTACAAACAGAAGCAATGCATCCAAAATTAGAAGGGAGGCAGAAAGCTGGGAAACAATTTTTGAGGCCAGTACTTCTGATAAAGGCCTCATCTCTAAAATATATAGGGAACTAAATCAAATTTATAAGAACCGAAGTCATTCCCCAATTGAGAAATGGTCAAAGGATATGAACAGGCAGTTTTCTGATGAAGAAACCAAAGCTATCTATTCCCATATGAAAAAATGCTCTAAATCTCTAATGATTAGAGAGATGCAAATAAAAACAACTCTGAGGTACCACCTGACACCTATCAGATTGGCTAAAATGATAAAAAAGGAAGATAATAAATGTTGGAGAAGCTGTGGGAAAATTGGAACACTAATCCATTGTTGGTGGAGCTGTGAACTGATCCAACCATTCTGGAGAGCAATTTGGAATTATGCCCAAAGGGCGATAAAGCTGTGCATACCCTTTGACCCAGCAATACCACTTTTGGGTCTTTTTCCCAAAGAGATCATGGAAGGGGGAAAGGGACCCACATGTACAAAGGTATTTATAGCTGCTCTTTATGTGGTGGCAAAGAATTGGAAGTTGAGGGGGTGCCCATCAATTGGGGATGGCTGGACAAGTTGTGGTATATGAATACAATGGAATACTATTGTGCTATAAGAAACGATGAGCAGGAGGTGTTCAGAGAAACCTGGAGGGTCTTGCGTGGGCTGATGATGAGTTAGATGAGCAGAACTAGAAGAACATTGTACACAGTAACATCAACATTGAGTGTTGATCTACTGTGATGGACTATATTCTTCTCACCAATGCAATGGCACAGAAGAGTTCTAGGGAACACGTGATGGAAGAGGATCTCAAAATCCAAGAAAAAAAAAAAAGAACTGCAGAGTATAGATGCTAAATGAACCATACTATTTCTTTTGTTTTTGATGTGTTGTTTTTTTCTATTTTGAGGTTTTCCATCATTGCTCTGATTTTTTTCTCTTATAACATGACTAATGCAGAAATAGGATTAATGTTATTATGTGTGTGTGTGTATATATATATATATATATATATATATATATATATAACCTATATCAGATTACCTGCTGTCTAGGGGAGGGGGGAGGGAGGGGAGGGAGGAAGAAAAATCTGAAATTGTAAAGCTTGTATAAACAAAGGTTGAGAACTATATTTACATGTAACGGAAAAAAAATAAAATACTTTATTAATTTAAAAAAAAAAAGAAGAGGATCTCCAAATGCAAGGAAAAAAAAGAACTGTGGAGTATAGATGCTGAATGAACCATACTATTTCTTTTGTTTTTGGTGCTGTTGTTTTTTCTATTTTGAGGTTTTTCATCATTGCTCTGATTTTTCTCTTATAACATGACTAATGCAGAAATAGGATTAATGTTATTGTGTGTGTGTGTATATATATATATATATATATATATATACAACTTATATCAGATTACCTGCTATCTAGGGGAGGGGGGGAGGGAGGGGAGGGAGGGAGAAAAATCTGAAATTGGAAAGCTTGTATAAACAAAAGTTGAGAACTATCTTTACATGTAACGGGAAAAAAATACTTTATTAATTTTTAAAAAATATCTGAAAGTCTTCTTTTTCATTAAAGTCCCATTTTTTCCACTGGAAAAAAAAAAAGAAGCAGAAAGCTTAGAATATGACAAATTCAGAAGGAAAGGAACTAAGATTACAATCAAGAATTACCTACTCAGCAAAATTTAATGTAATCATTCGAGGGGGAAAAAACTGAGGTTTAATGAAATAGAAGATTTCCAAGCATTCCTGATGAAAAGACCAGAGCTGAATAGAAAAGTTGACATTCAAACAGAAGACTGAAGAGAAGCATAAAAAGATAAAGAGTATAGAGAAGTCATAAGGGACTCAATAAATTTAAACTGTTTACATTCCTATATGAGAAGATAATAATTGTAATTCCTAATAATTTTATTATTATTAGGGCAGTTAAAAGGAGTTTACATAGATAGAGGACATGGGTGTGAGTCAATTATGTTGGAAATATCTCCCCCCACCCCCAAAAAATGAAAGGGTGAGAAAGAGGGATGCACTGGGAGAAGGGGGAAGGGAAAGGTAGGATAAGCAAAATGTTCTCATATAAAAGAGGTGCACAAGGAAGAGCTTTTACAGTGGAGGGAAAAGGAGGAGTTGCAGGCAATGCTTGACCCTCACCCTCATCAGAATTGACTTAAAAAGGGAAGAATATATATTCACACTCAATTGTACATAAAATGTAACTTATCCAATAGGGAAGTAGAAGAGGAAGAAAATAAGAAATGGGGGGTGGGGATGATAAAGAGGAGGGTAGATTATGGAAGCAGTGGTTAAAAGCAAAATAGAGTTTTTGAAAAGAGGGAAAGAGAAAGAAGCAGAAGGTAATGGGACAGAGGGGTATACATAGTAATCATAATTGGGAATGGGAATGGGATGAGCTCAGATAGAATGGATTAGAAAATAGAATCCATATAAGAGGCACACTTGAAACAAAAAGACATGCAGTGTTAAAATAAAGGGCTGGAACAGAATCTAAGATGCTTTAGCTGAAGTTTTTAAAAGGCAGAGGTAGCAATGATCTCACATAAAGCAAAAACAAAAAATAGATTTAATTAAAAGAAATAGTCAGGGAAACTACAATTTGCTAAAAGGTACCATAGAAAATGAAGTAATATAAAAAAATTTTACAGCAATTTTCTCCATAAAGGCCTCATTTCTCAAATGTATACTGAGTATAGAACTGAGTCAAATTTATAAAAATAAGATCCAAACCCCAGTTGATAAGTGGTCAAAGGATATAAACAAGGAGTTTTCAGAGGAAATCAAAAGTATCTATAGTCATATAAAAAAATGTTTTAAATCAGTGTTAATTAGCAAAATACAAATTGAAACAACTCTGAGGTATCACCTTGCACCTATCAGAAATGACAAATGCTGGAGGGGATGAGGGAAAAATAGGTATACTAATGAACTGCCAGTGGAGTTTGGAATTGATCAAATGATTCTGGAGAACAATCTAGAACTATGGCCAAAGGGCTATAAAACTGTGCATACACTTTGACCCAATGATACTGCTACTAGATCTATACCCCCCAAAGAGATCAAAGAAAAAGGAAAAGGACATATATGTATAAAAATATTTATATCAGCTCTTTTTTTGTGGTGGACAAGAATTGGAAATTGAGGGAATGCTCATCAATTGGGGAATAGCTGAATAAATTGTGACATATGATTGTGATGAAGTACTATTGGGCTATAGGAAATGATGAGAGTGTAGTTTCAGAAAGACATGGCAAGACCTATATGACCTGATGCAAATTGAAATGCACAGTAACAGCAATGTTGTAATGATGATCAACTATGAAAGACTTGGATACTCTGATCAATACAATGATCCAAGACAGTTCCAAAGGACTCATGATGAAAAAATTCTATCCACCTCCAGAGAGAGAACTGATGAACTCTGAGTGTAAATTGAAATATGATTTTCTCACTTTCTTTATTTTTCTTGCCGTTAAAAAATCTGGCTAATATGGAAATATGTTTTGCATGATTTCACATGTATAATTGATATCATATTGCTTGACTTCTCTGTAGGTGAAAGAGGGAGGGAAAGAATTAGGTACTCAAAATTTAAGAAGAAAAGAATATTTAAAATACATAAATACTAGAAATTTAAAAACAGATAGAAGAGAAAAAAATGACATCTCCTAGTGGACCTGATTGCAGGGATTTGAGAGGATGTATCAGTATGCTATGCTCACAGTAAGAAAATGGAAAAATCTCAATTAACAGAGACAGAACTAGAATTGAGGACTAACTAGAGGAGGAAATTTCAAAGGGTCAAGCTAGCTAGTCTGCTGCTTTCTCCAAGCCCATAGGCTGGAATCTGGACAAAGGGCCGCATCCTCTTAGGGCTATGCAGGGGAAGAGGGAGAAAGAAAGGATCACAAGATCATAGAGTTGATCATAAGTTACCTTAGAGATCCCCTGCTGAGATCCTCATTTTACAAATGAAACAGCTAAGGCCCAGCTAAGCTAAGTTTACATAAGAGGATCATTTGGCATACCTCTAGAAAAATGATTTTGACATAATGAGAATTTGCAGGGGACCCAAATGCCTGTGGAGGGAGGAGACTGAGGGCTGGCACTCTGTTCAAGGACAAGTGGGTACCTGGAGAGAGCAGGAGGAGGAATGGGTCAAGGACAGTAGCAGTGGGAGGTGGGCGATGGTGGGGAGGGAAGGATGGCCAGAACATAGAGGAAGAACAGGAACAGGGTAGATAGGTTGGGGGGTATGCAGACATGGACACAGACAGGAGAGGATAGGTGACAGGTGGAGGGCAAGGGAGGGAAGAGAGGGGCAGGGACAGACACATGGTACCCAAGCTCAGGTGAGACAGAAGACAGACACACCTGGTCAGATGAATGAGTAGGTGGGTAGAGTAGGGCAAAGGTCTCCTCTCAGTGCAAAAGGTCCTGTCAACTGGAATTAGGCAAACAGAGGTAAGTGATTTGCCTAGTATCACACAGGCAATAACTGTCTGAGGCTAGATTTGAACTCAGATCATTCTGACTCAATAACCACTGTGCCACCTAATATCTTTCAGCTCTAAGATGTGTAAATGTCCCTTAGTTCCCAATTGCCTACTCAATCAAGTCTGGGTATACAAGGCCCTCTATCATGTGCTCAGAACTATACTAGGATACTAAGGAATACAAAAGAAGAGGTATCTACTGCCCTCAAGGAGCTTATAGTCTAATTGTGGAGATAAGCCTAATGCCATGAACTGAACAATAAAAGACAATAAGTAAATACTAAAATATGTGATACTATGTTAGTGCTGGGGAGGAAGAGCGGGTAGAGAAGGGAAGCCACTGGTCCTCGAGCCAGGGTCAAGGGCATTTCAGGGGAAGTCTGTGCAAAGAAGCTCCATGCTATCTTAAAACTAAAACAAAACCACATTCATTTGACTCTGCTGCCCTTTCCAACTCCAACAATTCGTGTCTCTCGGGAAATGAATTGTTCTTAAGCCAAGTTTTCTGGTTAGCTAAGAATATACTCCTTTAAGTTCAGAATCACTCTTTTAAAAAGTAAGCCTTTGGGGATGGAAAGGGCAGACTACAATGACTTACAGGTCTCTGAAAATAGCAGGGGCTGGTTTGTGAGGTAAACTCTATCACTGGGTGTGTGAGCAGAGACTAATGGCCACTTATAGGGGATGCAATGGTAGGGAACCTGGTGATGACCTGGTCCAAGGTAGCTTTCTGCTCTAAGTTGTGTCCCTCTTGCCTCCTAGATCAAGTCTTGGAATCCAAGGGCTTCTATTATATGCTCAGCACCATACTAGGCACCCAGAGACTGCTCTGTTCAAAGAGGTATCTACTACCCCCAAGGAGCTTACAATCTAATTGTAGAGACAAGCCCAACACCATGAACCACTGCTGAACAATAAAGGACAAGAAATCATGAAATGCTAAGTGTGTGGTACAGACAGTGTCAGTGGGGAGGAGTGTAGGAGTGGGGAGGTGATAGAGAAAAATAGCTGGGAGTTCCAGAGCAGCCAGGCAAAATTTCATAAGGGAGGTAATATTTGAACTGGACTTTTGAGGATGAGTGGGATTTGGATAGATGGAAGAGAAGGGTAGTTGTTCCAATCTAGGTGATGGGAAAAATACAAGCTGTTCATTCCCACATTGAAATAGGAATGCACGGAGAGAGTAGTAGGCATTGTATGTTTGTGGGGCGGTGAGAAAACTGGCATGACTAAAGCAGAGGGCTCATGTGGGCTGGTAGTGGAATAAGTAGGGTGGGGTCAAACTAATTGTAATAGGTGATGTTCATACAGTGCGTAAAGGTTTGCAAAGCACATCATATATATTATCTCATCTGAGACACACAATAATTCTATGAGGTGGGGACTCCATGCATTATTATGCTTCTAATTAAAATAATTTTTTAAGTTGGTTGTGGGGCAGCTAGATGGCACAGTGGATAAAGCACCAGGCCTGGATTCAGGAGTACCTGAGTTCAAATCCGGCCTCAGACACTTGACACTTACTAGCTGTGTGACCCTGGGCAAGTCACTTAACTCTCATTGCTCTGAAAAAAAAAAAGTTGGTTGTGAGGGCTGAGGCCCATGTGACTAAAAGAATGGTACTTTCAGAGGTTATTGGGAAATAGGACTGGTTTGGCAGAGTACATGTTAAGCTGTGTTCTGGGTCTTGTTGAATTTGAGGTAATGGTGAGACATACTAGTGGAAATGTCTAATAGATAATTGGACAAGTGCTACTTGAAGTCATGAGAATGGCCTACTTCTTCAAGGGAGAGAATGAAGAACAGGAGGCTCAGGAAATGCCAAACTTCAATAATTTTCTTCTATATTCATTATTAAAGTGAGTCTGAAACTGCCTCTGTGTCAAAAAATGGCATTCTGAATGAGGATGCAACAAAATGAGGTTATAGCTTTCATGAAATGGTAATGATAACAATGTGGCTACCATGAAAATTCCAGTAAAGTACACACTCCTTGTAGGGCAGGAACTGTTTTTCAAGGCTGCCTTGTATCCCCAGCCCCTCTCAAAATAACCTTGAATGTGGTAGAAATGGGTGTTTATTGGATAAGATTGGACAAAACATGGTTCTGGAAGTCAGGAATCATGGGTTTTATTCTCACCTTGGACACTGACTAGTAAAATGACCTCAGGCAAGTCACTTCACCCTTTTATGCCTCTGTTTCCTCACCTGTAAAATGAGACACTTAGACTAGGCATTTCAGAGGTCCCTTCTCAAGTTAACAGCACTTGACCCCAATTTCTCCTTCCAATCTAACCTCCCATTACTCTCAAAAAACAAATTTTCTTTCCATCAAACCAGTCTCCTAATTGTCCGCTCTACCATCATGTCCCTTCCTACCTCCTTGACTTTGCACTCAGGGTTTTCATTTTTTGGAATGCTCTCTCCTTGTTTTATATCACAGAGGAAAGTACTTGACAAAACTTAAAATCAGATATAGACATCAGTTAACATAGGATCACAGACATGGATTTGGAAAGGACCTTAAACTTCATTTAGTTTAGCAACCTCATTTTGCAGATGAAGAAACAGGCCCAGAAAGGTCGAATGTCTCATACGAAGTCACACAGGATAATAGAACAATGATTTAAAACCAGAATGTTTGACTCCAAATCTAATACCTTTTTCATTGCACTAAACTGGGGTGGGAGCAATATCCTAACCCCTTCCCTCAGGCGACTTAAGCCAGCTTTTCCTTAAAAGGTACTGAAAACATTCTCAACACTTGATTGGCTCAGGAGACTAAAGGCTCAGGCTGCAGATATCATTTTCCTTGTCTCCTAAGTGCAAAGCAGCCTCAAGGAGTTCCAGGGATGTTCTGATTCATGGATAGGGGATCATGATGGGCAACTGTATGGTGAGCTTCACTCAGCTGAATCAGGTCAAAGTTTCCTTGTTGAATATCTTTCTCTCACTATGGTTAAATAAATCTCCATTTGTTAACTGTTCAATAACCCATGAGTAGCTCATTTTGTTCAATAGCTAACACATTCATTTTATTCTATATCAAAACCAGGACTGAGTCAGGCCCAGTCTGGAACATATGGTCTCTCCCATCTGGAAACCCAAATCTTCATTCTTCAAAATCCATTCAAGTCTCATCTCCTCTCTAGAGCCTTCCCTAACAAATTGATAATGATCTTGTCCTCTATAAACAGCTTTCATACTTCAAAACTGTACTGTACAATCTAGCACTTATCTATATGTGAAATAGCCTTGTATTACTCTATGGTTGTTCAATGTACATACATACCATCTCTCCAAATAGATTTCCAGATTTTCAAGAGCAGAAAACCATATCTTTTCCATCTATGTATTCCTCTAAAGCCCAGGACAATGGTAGGCCACTCAACTTTGATTTAACTTTGCAAAGTTTTGCTTGGAGCCTGGTGTTTCCATTTTTTAATCCATGAAATGGAGATAATATTTGCATTCCATCCCTCTTTAGGATTTTTCTGAGGAAAGAGCTTTGTAAACCATAAAGTGCTCTAGAAATATGTTGCCAGTGTCTTGGGGTATATGGGGTGTTCAGGGAGGACTAACACCTCTGGCGTGCCAGCTTGCCAAGCCCTTTTCATGGGATGTTTTTGCTTTTCTCTGTAAAGCCACACTTAGCACAGTGCCTGGCACATAGTAAGCACTTAATAAATGCTTCTTGACTTGATTGTTAGAAAAAAATTAATATAATGATTAAAGAAAAGCATAAAAAGAACTACATGAACTGATGCATAGTGAAGGAAGTAAAACCAAGAAAACAATATACAATAATGGAACCAGAAAGAACCACCACCACAAAACAATAAAAACTGATTTTTCAAAATTATTAAGAACAAGCTTTGCCCTAGAAAAAAGAGAAAAAAAGACACCATCCCTTCTCCTTTGCAGAGGTGGCAATCCACAGAGGTGGAACACTACATCTAGCATCAGTTTTTGTTGATGGTCCATTGGTTTCAGTGGATTTTCTCCTCTTCTTGCTCTTTAAAAGAAAATCATCCCAAATGACTCTCTGGGAAGAAGTAGGAAGAATATTACAAAGGGAAATGTGGGTGATATAAAACAAGGGATGTCAATAAAAATCTAGCTTTAAAAAAAAAATCTGGGTTCAAGTTCCAGCTCTTCTACTTAGTAACTCTGTGACTTTGAGGAAATAGCAGTTTCTTTGAGCTTCAGTTTTCTTGTATGCAAATATGAAGATAATACCACCCACCTTACAGAACCACTATGGGGCTCCATGGAGCTAATGTAATGTGGGCAAGGTATTTTGAAAAATACTATATCAGTGTCACCTATTCTTACTTTATTCATTTTTTGACATAAGCTGTTTTTACTCCTTACTCTTTCATCTACTTATACCAGAACATTTCCTTGGAGCAAAGCTCTCATATTTGAGGTCAGGAAAGAGCATCTTGATCTCAGACTGGGTCTTTGGGAAAAGGAAGTAACAGGAACACTGAATCAAATGTGGATTCCCTATGGCTAGTCTTCCCACAGTATAGTCTTTGTGTATTATTCATTCCAGTCCCAGGTGGGTGATGTGGTTCCCTGAAGGACAGCCCTGTGATAGTCAATAAATATTTATTAAGGTCCTACTATATACCAGGCACATACTGGGGGGATAATGGTGGAGATATAAAGAAAGGTAAAAGATAGTCTCTGCTCTCAAGTTCACAATCTAATGGGGGAGGGGGACAACATGCAAACAACTATGTACAACTACGTTACATTCAAGACAAATTGCAAATAATCAACAGAGGGAAGGCACTAGAATTAAGAGGTATTGGGAAAAATTTCTTGTAGAAGGTAGAATCTTAGCTAGGACTTGAAGGAAGCCAGAATAAGGTGAAGAAGAGGGAGAAAGTTCTAGGCATGGGGGACAGACCATCACAATGCCCAGTCAGAAGAGTTTTCTGCAAGGAAGTCAGTGTCATTGGATCACAGAATGTGTGGGTGCATAGGGGAGTGGTTAAGGTGTAAGAAAACTAGAAAGGTGGAGAGTTGGGAGAAGATTATGAAGGACTTTGAGAGCCAAAAAAAAAGATTTTATATTTGATCCCAGAGGTGATAGAGAGCCACTGGAGTTGATTTAGTAGGAAGGTGATTTGGTCAGACTTGTGCTTTAGGAAGAATACTTTGCCAGTTGACTGGAGAATAAATTAGAATGGAGAACTGAGGCAGGAAGATCCACCAGCAGGTTGTGGCAGTAGTCTTAAGTGTGAGGTGATGAGGGCATGCACCGAGGTGGTAGCAATATCAGAGAAGAGACGTGGGTATCCTGTTAACAAATACTGATTGGCTGAGAGACCTTTGAGTCAGAAACATTATATATGTGTGAAGAGATTAAGAAAAAAGAGAAGTGGAATTCAGGAAATCAGGGCAAGGGAGAAGGATGAATTTTTGAGTGGCTAATGGGACCAACTGAGATGTAGAGGAGGCCAACCCCTTGCCCCATATATCCCTTGACTTTTAGCATCTGTAACCTTAGAGACTATTTTTTTTAATTTTAGTGAGGCAATTGGGGTTAAGTGACTTGCTCAGGGTCACACAGCTAGTAAGTGTTAAGTGTCTGAGGCCAGATTTGAACTCAGGTACTCCTGACTCCAGGGCCGGTGCTTTATCTACTGCGCCACCTAGCTGTCCCTAGCCTTTTTTAATTTTAATTTTTTAATTTTATTATTTTTTTAACCTTAGAGACTATTAAGAGCAGGCTACCCTAGTAAGATCATTCTGTCTTTTGTTGAGCTGAGATTGTATCTCACCCGTGAAGGACTTATTTACTCTTATCTATCCTACTGTCTATCTTAAAATAAATAACTTCCTAGATTTTTAAATACTTTCAGTCTTGGAGGTCCATTGGATCTTTCTGCATTTTCACCATCCAAAAATTTTTTTTGCTAGCTCCAGAGTTGAAAGCTACTCCTTGCTGAGATGGTATGTACTGGGTATATTGAGCTGGAGCTAATTTGTAAAGTGCTTTGCCAACCTTAAAGTACTATAAAAATGCTAGATGTTTTTCTTATTCTTATTCTTATACTAGTCACATTGACTATGCCACACAGTGTCAAACATGATGACACAGCAAAATCACGCATGGTATCTCACATACCACCATACATTGGCTTACAGTGTTTCTCTCTCTCTCTCTCTCTCTCTCTCTCTCTCTCTCTCTCTCTCTCCCTCCCTCCCTCCTCCTCCTCCTCTTCTATCCCCACAATGATTATTTGTTGGCAAAATGATATATAAGTTCATGCTTTGAATAGGGCTTGGATTGGATGACCACTGAAGTCATAGATTTAGAGCCAAAGAGGAACTCAGAACTCACAGAATACTAGAGTTGGAAGACACCTTAGAAGTCATCTAATCTAACCCCCTCCTTTTACAAATAAGGAAACTGAGGCCCAGAGAGGTTCAGTGACTTACCCAAGGTCATGTGGGTAGCTATTAGAAGAATTGGCATTGAATCGGTGTTCCTTCCACCACACCTTGCTGGCTCCTTTTAATCTGAGCTTCTTAGCAGAAGATGAAATGCATCTAAAACTTTTCTCACCTTGCCCACTTGGAAGAAAAATTCTACTAACTGCACAGTCTACTAGTTTTATGCAGAATTCTATACTCTACAAATAATAATGAGAGGATGAATGGAATGGTGGATAGAAAGCTAGTCTTGGAAGCCAAGAAAACCTGGGTGCAAATATCACCTCAGACTTTTATTGTGTAAGACTGGACAGATCACTTTCAGTATTTTAGACAATTCTCTAAGATTGTAAGGTCTTGTAACAAAGGTCCGATTTACCTATACTGGTAGAAGGAGTTTTCTCATCAAGGAATATATAATCACAGTTCCAGTCCTTATCTTTATCCTTGTACATAATAATGACAAATTCTTAGGTAGTGAAGAGACTGGGGCCAAGTAAGTAACTTCTGGTACCTAGAATTGGTCCCATGTGGAGCTACATCCAGAGATTATATGATTTCCCCAAAGGAGTGAGAGTTCGACTATTCTTAAACTTAATCACACATTTGAACCAGTACCACAGACGGTGGTCTTCTTATACTACTGATCGGCAATGTTTGGTCCTGAGTGTGCTGAGTGTCTGCTTGCTGTCTGCTGGGTGCCTGGGAGGAGTGAGGAAGTGAGAGCCAATCCAGCTCCCATTCAGGAGCTCAGCCTTTTTGTCTGCCCACAAAGGGACCAGTCAGGCAACCGTAAATGGTCAAACCAACAGGGAAGAGGAAGGGCATGTCTCTGTCAGCCCGGATGCTGGAGGCAAAAAAAAAAAGAAGAAGAAGAAGAAAGAAAAAGACTGAAAATGCTTTTGTTGCATGCCCCCGCTGAGATTTTTAAATGCCTTCTCCTCTGGTGTATTTGATGCCTGCACATTATTTTCTGTTTAACTTACCCAGTGAGGCTCTGGGGCAAACAAGGGCTATGTCTTTGCATGTTTTCATAGAGTGCTGAGTATGCTGTTGGCACTGAAGCAGCAGCAGCAGCAGCAAATAATAACAGTGGAATCCAAAGAGGGCTGGGAAGCCGAGGCCAGTCTGGGAAGCAAGGAGACTGTCCATATATGGGTAGTTAAGGGCAGAGATTAGATGCATCTTTGATATCTGAATTTAAAGGAGGCTAGATGTTAAAGAGAGGAAGAATACATTTGACTTGGACTTCCTGCTAGAGAATTTTATTAACTGGGTGTGTATGAGGCAGCCAAGAGAACAGGAAGGGATATTTCCCCAGGGAAGTCGTGGAAATCATACTGCTCCGTGGGAGCTTCACCCATAGGGCCTCTCTCAAAGCAGCTACCACTGCCAAAATGAGATGCAGAATGCACACTTTGTATGGCATAGCAGAAGAATGACTGGGTTTGAAAGGGATTGATAACATGATTGCACATGTATAACCTTAAAAAAAAGATAAGGGGGAAAGAGACGAAACTTTAATTCAATTTTTAAAAAGAAAGAAAGAAAGAGGACCTGGGATGGAAACTTGTCACTGTACCCTACTTCCAAGTCACTTCTCTTCTGTGGACCTCAATTTCCTTATATGTAAAACGAAGCGATCCTTCTAGTTGTGGCATATTAGAGTTAGAAGGAACCCCAACAACCAGCTACTCCATTGCCTACTTGAAAAAGAATCCTTTCTTCAACATACCCGAGGACTTATCTAGTCTTTGCTCAAAGCCTCCAAGGAAGGAATGTCCCAGGCATTGGAATTAGTCTAAGTATGTGGAGACTGGACCAGTGAGTGGGTTTAAGCATGAGTATAATCCCTAAAAGGCAGCAAGTAAGCCTACTTTGGATTCAGTACAGAACTAGGAATGGAATACAGTAGGGTAAGGCTCAGGTAGGGTCAAAAGCAGATGACAAATGGGACCTACCACTCCCTCCTGTGATACCCCATTCTACCTTTGTTAGCACTAATTGTTAGGAAGTTTTCCCTTATAGCAAGCCTAAGTTTGTCCCTTGGCAACTTCTCCCATTGCTCCCAGTTCTGCCCTCTGGGGCCAAATAGAACAGGTCTAATCCTTTTTGCTACATGACAGGTCCCATTTTAGCTCTAAATCTGATGATTGACTGAATTAACTGCAAAACTAGATATGTCAGGTGTTTCAGAGAATTTCAACATCAGTAGGGGAGCAAGGAAGAAATTGCCTTTGAGTTCTATGGGAGCAGCTAGGTGGCGCAGTGGATAGAGCACCAGCCCTGGAGTCAGGAGGGACTGAGTTCAAATCTGGCCTCAAATACTTGACACTTACTAGCTGTGTGACCCTGGGCAAGTCACTTAACCCCAATTGCCTCACCAAAAAAAAAAAAAACCCAAACAAACAAAAACAAACAAACAAACAAACACAAAAACCCCTTTGGGTTCTATGGGTAGTTGGTGAGCTCATGACTGAACAAATGATAGAGAGGATCTCAGAAGAGAAAACGGGCAGTTTCGATTATGTGAAATTTAAAAAACTTTTGCACAGACAAAAACCAATGCAGCTAAAATTAGAAGGGAGAATGTTGATGAAACCATGAATTGGTCTAGCCATTCTGGAAAGGAATTTAGAACTATGCCATGAAATTTATTAAACTGAAGGTAGCCTTTGACCCCCAAAATACCACTACTATACCCCCCAAGAAATCAAAGAAAGATGTAAAGGACCAATAGATGCAAAGGTATTTATAATAGTTCTTTTCATAGTGGCAAAGAACAGGAAACTGAGGGGATGGCCATCAATTGGAGGGTGGTTGAACAAATTACAGTATATGAATGCAATGAAATTCTACTGGGCTATAAGAAATTATGAAATTTTTAAAATGATGTGTTAGATACTATACTAAACTCTTTACAAACAGTATCTCATTTAATCCTCACAACAACCCTAAGAGATAGTAGCTAATATTATTTTTTTTTTTGCAGGGCAATGGGGGTTAAGTGACTTGCCCAGGGTCACACAGCTAGTAAGTGTTAAGTGTCTGAGGCCAGCTTTGAACTCAGGTACTCCTGAATCCAGGGCTGGTGCTTTAACCACTGCGCCATCTAGCTGCCCCGAATATTATTTTACAAATGAGAGAACTGAGGTAGACAGAGGTTATGTAACTAGTCAAAGGTCACACAGTAAGTGTCTGAGGTGGGATTTGAACTCAGGTCTTTCTGACTCCAAGTCCAGGACTCTATCCATTACACCACCTCAGTGATGAAAGTGATGGTTTCATAGAAACTGAGGAAGACTTGTAGGAACTGATGCAAAGTAAAGTGAACAGAACCAGAACAATTTTACAACAATAAGCTGGTTGTAAAATTGTTCTGGAAAGAATTAATAACTCCAATCAATAGTATTACTAACCACAATTCCAGAGCATCCATGATGAAACAAACAACCTACTTCCAAGAAGTGATAAACTCAGGGTGCAGATTGAGACATATTTTTTAGATTATGGCCAATGCAGGAATTTGCTTCACTTGACTATGCATATTTGTTATGAGTTTTGTTTTTCTTTCTTTTTTAATTAGGAGAGTTAGGAGAGAGAAAATAAATTCTTGTTGATTGAAAGAAATTTAATTTCTTTAAAAAAAAAAAAGAACTGAAACATCAGCCTTTCGTACACACACCAACACACTCATATCCTTGTCTCCCTCAGCTCATCCCTTTAGAACATATGAACAATTTAGTGGCATTTAGGGCTCCAGGAAGTTTACATCAAGATTCCCCATTCGTACTCACTGCTATTATTGGACTCTGGTAAATGTCCTCTGTTCTCTGAGCAAGGTCAGTTTGAATTTGGAAGCTGAAAAAAATCAGCCAGAATATTATTAAGCTGTAGACCTGCATCATGTAGGCTCAGGCAGTGAATAGGAGAGGAGCACTACCTTCCAAGAACAGTCATTTCAAAAAACTAAAAATGAACTTTCAAGGTTGACATTCAAATCAAACTCAATGACGGATTGGCCAGGCTCCATTTGTCAATGTCCTGTTCAGTCATTAGGCAGTGCCACAACTGAGATCCAGAGAGGGAGAGGCACCCTCAAATGGACTGCCCTGCAGCCATAGTTAGGCTACTTAAAAAAAGAATTAGGCAGTTGCCTGATTAACCTGAAGGAGAAGTAAACCAAGCTTTTTTTCATTTTTGGAGAACGAAAGGAAGAAATGATAATGATCTGTCACCCTTGGGATTTTCTCCATTTGTTGTGTATGAATTACCAACCCTGCTACAGTTCTTCAGTTTAAACTTATGATTCATTGGTGACATGATGGATGATGATAACAACATATATCTCTTTAGTACTTTAAAGTTTACAAAGCACTTTATAGACACCAGAGCCTCCCAACAGCTTTGTGAGGTGAGTACTGCTGGTATTGTTATCCAACAGATGAGGAAACTGAGGCAAAGAGTTCATTGATTTTCCTACAGTGATAGAATAACAGTGCTCAGAGGATAATATAGTCTAATCACCTCATTTGACAGATGAGACATTAAGTAATTTACCCAAGGTCATCCAGATCCTGAGTGTCAAAGGCAAGATTTAAACTCAAGTCTTCCTGACTTCAGATCTACTGTTCTACCCTACATCACAGTCTGTATCAATGCAGCCATATCAGGGAGAATTTATTGAAATCTCTTCCTCCCACTTCCCCCCACCCCTGTTGCAAAAGAAAGAAAAGCAATTGCTTTGTAACAAATATGTATAATCAAGTAATACAAAACTCCACAGAGGTCATGTCTAAATATATATAGTTTGGGGCAGCTAGGTAGCACAGTGGATAGAGCACTGGCCCTGGAGTCAGGAGTACCTGAGTTCAAATCCGGCCTCAGATGCTTGACAAGTACTAGCTGTGTGACCCTGGGCAAGTCACTTAACCCCAATTGCCTCACCAAAAAAAATTTTTTTTTAATAAATAAAAACAAATATATATAGTTCAATCTGCACCTTGGGTCTATCACCTCTCTGTCAAGAGAAGGTGGCACCATGTTTTATTATGGATCCTCTGGAATCATGGCTGGTTATTGTGTTGACTAGTTATTAAGTCTTTCAAAGTTGTTTGTCTTTATAATGTTGTTGTTGTTGTTATCATAAAAGTTATTCCCCTGATTCTACTCATTTCCCTTTGCATCAGTTCATATAAGTCTTCACAAATGTTTATGAAATCATTCCCTTCATCATTTCTTTTTTTTCTCTTCCCCCCTCCATTCCCACCCTCCACCCACAAGAACTCAATCAATTCAAAATAAGTTATACATGAGTAGTCATGGAAAAATTCCCATATTAGCTAGTTGTGAGAGAAAACAGTCTGGAAAGAGGTATTTCACATGAAGAAAACAAGAAGAACGCTTATGGAGGAGAGTAGAAGGGGGGAAGGAGTTGTGGAGTGAGTGAACCTTAATATCATCAGAATTGGCTCAAAGAAGGACTAACATACATACTCAAGTAGGTATAGTAATATACTTTTGCCCTGGTGGGGGGGAGGGAGAAAAGGGGTAGGGGGAGAAGGGAAGGAGGAAAGGGCAGATTGGGGGAGAGAGCAGTAAAAAGCAAAACACTTTCAAGGAAGATGAAGATGTTCTGCATTACTACACCCTTCATCATTTCTTACAGAACAAATAGTGTTTCATTACATTCATATGCCATCATTTGTTCAGCCATTCTCCCTTTACATCTTCTTCTGTGGAAATACTATCCACAGTTTAAAGGTTTGCTCAAATGCCACATCCTTCAAGAAGTATTTACTGATACCCACTCCAAGTCAATAACAACCATTCACTCTTAACCTCTCACTGAACATGGATAGCAACTCTCATCATGTATCACTTAGCATTATGATTATTTTCATCATGTCTTCCAATTAGCTTGTAAAATCCATGAGAGGAGGGGCAGCATCTTATTTGTTACCCACTCCCAAGAGTGTTCTACATACATTGGGTGCTTAATAGATGTTTTTTTTAAAAAGTTGAACTTTCCAGCAGGTAGGAAACACAACTATAAGATGCAAAATAGATGCTTCAGTCAAAATCTCCCTCTAGTCAAATCAACTCATCAGCTTCTCCAAGACCTAAGGACCAGCTGGTTGTCCCTTTTCCTTCAGGCTCAGGGAATAGAATCTCCTCTGTAAATTCCCAGTATTTTCAGGCTATTATCCTCTGGATTTTCTCACTTAGTTTCCCATCCTCTAATTGGTTTCACACTGTTCCTGGTCTTTGAAGTGTCCTCTTCTTGACAGAATTCCAACTCCCTCAAAAGTGAAAATGCTAAAAAAGAGCTTACCATCCTTCCACCTGTAAAAAAAAAAATTCCTTCTCCTTTAGGAGGTTGACAAAAGCTCCACCACTTGACCCAAAGTCATTGCCCCAGAGACAGTTAAAATCTAGCATCAGATACTTGTTGGCTATTGGATCTGAGGCAACTCATTTAACTTCTGTTTGCCTCAGTTTCCTCATCTATAAAATGGAGATGATAATAATGGCACTTACCAATAATTGTAAGGTAGTTAACACAGTGCAAGGCACTTAATAGGTCCTATAGAATGTTAGCTATTATTATATTGTATATAACATGTAAGTACCTAATTTATTTACATATTGTCTCCCTCATTACACTGTTAGCTGCTGGGGCAGCTAGGTGGCAGAGTGAATAAAGCACCAGCCCTGAGGTCAGGAGGACCTGAGTTCAAATCTGGCCTCAGACACTTGACACTTCCTAGCTGTGTGACCCTGGTCAAGTCACTTTGCCCTCATTGCCTCACAAAAAAAAAAAGCACCAAGCTCGAAAAGAAAAAGGAAAATTTTAGAAGGTACAAAATAAAAGAATAATTCTGATACTTCCTTGTTAAGATCTATGCAAACTTTTTAAAAAGAGTTTAGTTCCAAGTACAATCACTTCTGTTGTTTATGTGTAAGAATATCTGTTTATATTTATTGGTTTTTGCTTTTCAAGGTAAAGGAAATGCCCTGCAAAGAGTCTTGTGGTCTAGAATGTGCCATAAAGGGCAAAGGAGGCAAAGAGGTGCCCATACTATGAGAACAGGGTCCTTCGAGGGATTCAGAACCAGGAGCCCAGTGGGGCATAAGAGAGAGTTTTCATTGGCTTTTTCATTACTCCAGCTACAGAAACCTTGGGCCAAGGTCTAAAGGCTCCAGGTATAAGTTCCCTGGAAAGCAGCCATTTTGTTTTGAAGGCCCATGATCTAAGGTGGAATACCTTGTGCCATTCATTGTGGGTGTGGTTTAGATCTCCATAACATGTCTGTGCATGTTCGTAAAACCCACAATTAAAACATTTTGAAAAAGCTTGTACAATCCGACATGGCAGCTGGTATGTGTTGTACTAGATGCTCTGAGAAAGGATGCATGATGAGAAAAGCTGAGCAAAGGACCAATCCCTCACCACCCCACAGCCTAGAAGGGAAGTCTTTGAGGAGAAAAATCTTCCAGTTACTTAGAAAGTCACTGCAGAAAGCTTCTTGGGGGAGAAACTCCCAAACATGCTAAGAAGGCACTCACTGGAGAGCCTTCTGTTGGAGCCTCTGTTTCTTTTTCATCATCACAACAAATATTTCCTCCCAGTGCCCACAGTGTTCCCTTCAAACAGAGCCTCCTGTTCCATCCTCAATCACCAGACACTTAAAAAAATGCCCTGCTCATTTTCCTTTAGGCCTCTGCTCTTTACTAAGATGATCAACAGTTAGTAGATTAGCCCTTCAATTTAACATATTTGCTTCTGAAACTCCTGACTTCTTGAGACCAGGTCTTAACTAAAAGGAAGTCCCAGAGATGTGGTGGGAATATCAGACCTTGTAACAGGCCTTTATAGGAACCCTTAATACACCAGATTTATAGTCAGAGGACTTGAATTTAAATCCAAGCTCTATTACTTACTACCTGTGTGACTTTAGGTAAGACTTAATGTCTCTAAGCCTCAGTTTCTTCCTCTATAAAACGAAAAGTTGCATCTGATATTTAAGGTCCTTTTGAACCCTAAATTCTAAGATCTTAGGTGTGTATATCATGTGGGTGAGTCTTCTGCTTGTAGATGGCCCATTAAAGGATCAACCAAACCATAGATTAATTAAATGAGTTCCATGATGCCAAGTGCGCCGCTGGCTTGGAAACAGCTGAATTATGATTCAAGAGAGAGGTGAAGGAATCTTCTATGGGGAGTTTTGAGACATAGCACCTGCCTACCTATAACACAATGGAGATGTTGGCTATCTGGCAGCAGAAATTTGGATTTATTGACCTGAAGAACCCCCATCCAAATAGCCACCAGATTTTATTGGTTATTCTCCTGAGATAGATGTTGAGTTCAATTTTTTTGTACTATTAAATTAAATCATCAATTATTTATTAAGCTCCTACTATGTGCAAGATACTGTTGTTGGTGATATATTGTAAGCTAATGTTTTCTATTCTTCCTGCTATCCCATTCCAAGCCATAATTTTGTACCCAGATTAGTATAGCAGTCTCCTAGCTAATCTTATACCCTGTTTTAATCCATCTTTCACAGTTTTCTCTAATTTTATTAGCTTACTACATTTATCATCTTATTCCTCTTCCTCAACATAAAATAGATTCCAATTGACAAAGCTCAGGTTTTTCTTTATATTTAAGTTAATTACACTCAACTTTTTCTACCTGGTTTTTGAGAAACTATAGAATGGGAGTTCTTAAACTCTTTTGGGTCATAGACCCCATTGTTTTTTTGGTGAAGCCTTTGAACCCCTTTTCTAAATACTGTTTTAAATGCATAAAATAAAATGCCTAAGATTGCTAAGGAAAGTAATTCTATTGAAAGATTCAACAAAATACTTTTTTTAAAAAAGGCTCATGTACCCCAGGTTAAAAACTTGAACTCTAGATTATGCACCCACCAAACCTATCCAACTTCATTGGGGGCTGGGGGAAGAGGCGGGGTAATGAAGGTTAAGTAACTTGCCCAGGGTTACACAGCTAGTAAGTGTCAAGTGTCTGAGGCCAGATTTGAACTCAGGTCCTCCTGAATCCAGGGTCAGTGTTTTATCCACTGAGCCACCTAGCTGCCCCCCAACTTCATTTTTTGAAATGAACCCTCCACTCACTATTTCACTAGGAACACCACTTCTTCTATATGCCAGGCTAATTCCTACCTCTGTCCAGAATGTTTTCCTAGCCTAGAATATTCTGTCATATTTTTCTTAGCCTGTCTAAATTCTACTCATCCTTCATGGTTTGACAAGTAATTTATTCAGAAAACTATACCATGTCAGAGTTAGAAAGAACCTTAGAAATCATTTAGTCTTTTTTCCCATTTTTTCATGTGTGCTGAGTTTAATTAAATATTATATCACAGAGAATTTAAGATCATTGAAAGCACAATTTTCCAAATGGAAATCAACTGATCTCATCTTCTTTCTTTCTTTCTTTCTTTTTTTGGGGGCAGAGCAATGGGGGTTAAGTGACTTGCCCAGGGTCACACAGCTAGTAAGTGTCAAGTGTCCGAACTGATCTCATTTTCAACTGTGCATTAAACTGATTGTCCACTTGTACTGCCTGTCCACATGATAGATTGAAAGATAGATAGATAGGAAGGAAGGAAGGGAAGGAGGGAGGGAGGAAAAAGAAAAAAGGAAAGACTAATTTAGCCACATGGCATATAAGTAATATTTCTTTTTTGTCCACTTTGTTTTTCTTGTTTGGATGGTTAAACTTATCTCTAATAACAGATTTTACTGAAGGGATTTTACAGTGTTTAGGGTCTAGGTATAATTAATACCATGTTCTTTCCTTGCTGTGGATAGGAAATTCTTCTATTTGGATTTGGTACAGGCCATGCCTTGTAATAAGTGAGGATGCTTCCTTGTTTGACACCCTGTTTAATGTTAATATTCAGTGGATCCTTTAACAAAGTTTTTTTTCCTGTAGTTACATCTGTCATAGAATCTTACATTATTTTAGCAATTGTGTGAGACACCTTGTTCGAGAAAAGCTTTTTAAAGTGGCATTTTATTCTATTAAGTGCTTTTTCTTGGTAATCATCAATAGACACAGCAGGAATTTCTATTTCTACACTACTCTGTAATTTGTGTAACTATAAAGATACGGTCTGCTATAGAAAATCATCTGCAAAAGCCTGACTATTTCCTTTTCATGCTGTTTCAAGGATGGCTGCAACACAGGTCAATAGTGGCTGAGATCTTCACAGTCATCTTTTTTTCCCCTTTCTCTTCCTTTCTTTTGTTTTCTTTTGATAAGAACCACCTATGATCCATTCCTTTGGAATCCTTACTTCTTTGAAACCTTGAAGATGTATCCCTGAGTGCCTTTGAAATTGTCACTATATATCTACATCTATATACACATACACATGTGGGTCTGTGTGCCTATGCATGCATGTACATACATGTGTATAAGTGTAGTATTATTGTACATGTTTGTTCGTATGTATGTATGTACATTAACCAGCCTTTACATGTGAATCAGGTCTAAAGACTGCATCTTGTGGGATTGCAGGCCTGGGACTAAGTTCTCAGAGATTATCTAGGCCAGTCTCATTATTTTTCCATCATGAGAGAGAGAGAGAGAAAGCACTAAAAGCTGTCATTTGATCCAACCTCTTTATTTTATAGATGAGAAAATGGAAGACCAGAGAGCTTTGCCCAATGATTTGCCCAGCATCATAGGGCTACAATAATTGGCTAAGATGGGATTCAAACCCGGGTCTTCTGAAGGGCTCTGCTCTCCCTACAGAACTAAAGAGTCCCAAGCATCATCTAGAATGATATGAACCAACCTAAAATGTACTTTTCTCTCCTTTGTCAAGTTCTGGCTCATGAGCAAAGGTTGGAAAATGAGGGTGAGAGGTAAAGGGAAAGAAGAGAGAATATTGGAAAAAAGGTTTGGTGAGGTGGGGGTGGTCCAGAATTGATAGTCAAGAAGCTGGTTTGCAAATAGGGGAAAATTTCCAGAGATTTTGATAAACTTTAAAAAAGACTATCTTCCCAAGAATACTGTGAGGGGTACAAAGATTACTATCCCCTTTTCATAGACAAAAACAACAATACTCTGAAATCTGAAGTCACTTACCCAGAGTGACATGGCTAAACAGTGGACCTCAGGACTTTTAAATACAGAGTTCTTTCCACTAACTCACACCATCTCTCATTATATTACTAAGACTCTCAATGACAGTTCTGAAACCCTGATTCCAGTTTCAAAAATGACTAGTTTTGCCTTTAAGAGAAAGACCTTTGTGATAGGCTTGTTTCTTTTGCTCATGTCATTTAAGAGCTCTTATTCTTTTTTGCCACCACTTTAAACCAAAACATAGTTAAGATTGAGAGTACAGTATTAAGATTTCAGTGGTCTCAGATGCTGAATTTAGAACACACACACACACACACACACACACACACACACACACACACACACACACACACATACACACACACAGAGGTCCCAGAAGCCTGAGAGCTAAAATCCATGCCAAGTGAAGTCCAAGCAACCTGCTTGATTCAGCATAGACCTAAGACAGCCAAGAGACAGCTACGGTAATTTATCTCCTATCTGTGCCAAGTTTGGAAATGAACTTGCTAAAGTGCTGTCTACATAGAAATTGCTTTAAGTTTGAGCCCACTCTTCCAGGAGGTGTAGGGAGGATGTAGGGAAGGGTGTGCCCCTACATGTTGGGGTAACTACTTTTTAATTTTGTTCTTGCTTTATCTTGGTGGTAATGGGCGTTAATTGGTTAAATGAAACTGAGGCACTAATCATTGGGGATTTACATTGGGGAGAACCATCAGAATAGGGGCTCAAGCCTATAGCTTTCACCCCAGCCCCTTCAGGGATACTCCTAGGACCTTGAGGAAGAGATATAACCTTGTTTGGAGATCTGGCATTTGTTGAGAATATTAGTTGGGAATGAGGATCTCCAGAGCTTTAAAATGGCTACAACTATATTATACACAATTATATACACACAACTAGTAGACTATTCAAACAGTGAAGGTATACCATTTCATATATTCTAAGGTTCTGTCAAAGACATAATGACTACTCATTCTACACTACTCTATCCTTTAAATCCTTTCTTCTTGCCAGCATTTTCCCTCAGAGGCTAGCAAAACACTTCCCAAGATTCAGCTGATTTTACTATCCTCAAATCCTTGGGGAAGAGAGAAATTTAAGCCCATTTCACAGTTGAGTAAACCAAGGAACAACACACACACAAGAAAAAAGCGTTTTATAGTTCACATTGCAAATAAAGAGCTTAATGAGACAAGGACAGTCACAGCCTACAGCATCTCAAAATGAAGTGAGAATTGGAGTCTATTTTTTTTCAGAAGAATGTTAGTTTCTTTTCTCCTCTTAACTCCTTTCCTCCTCCAACAATTCAGGACTTAACTTCCTCACCCACAAGCCTCTTACTCTACCCCCAGAAGAAGGGTTTGGTTGCAGACTCTTGTAAATATCACTCCTTTTGGGATTACTGGGCAGAAAAATCTGAGAGGAGGCTCTGCCAGGGCTGAGGTCTAAAAACATCTGCCTTGCCATTTGTCAAGATCATGTTACAGCAAATTTGCCCAGAATGGAAACCAGAAGGAAGAAACCAGTGGAGTTAAATCTGTCAAATTGTCATCAACCTACTGAAACATGGGCTATAGATAAAGAAGAAACTCATTTGGTTTTACCCTAGAAATTAGGAATACTGGCAACTGTGGCTTTAGTATACCTTAGTCCCAATCTCTTACCCTCACGTTGCCATCATTTCAATTCTAACAGCTGGAAGCTAGACCAAGGAAAATGTCCTACCCTGTATGAGAAGACCCCTAAGGGGGACTCCCATAAAAGGGACTGAGCGATGGGATTGTCATCTCAGAAAATGTCCAAAGGCAGCCACAAAAATCATACAAAGACCCAGGCGATGACTTAGAGCATTTCTTTTCTTGATGAATGCACAATAAACCAGTTGGGTCTATCTATGTCTTATTACTTCTTATATAACTACAAATTCATGTTTATAACACTAGAAGCCTTAAATGAATGACCATCTGTCTCAGACTTCCTCTTTGGAGTACTTAGGTGTTCCATATGGTTATCATGCAAGGATGATCTACTTCAAGTGTTCTGTCCCTGTTTAGGAAGGCAACTAAGAAACCAAAAGAAATATAGGGCTTTCCCCAAATTCTCTAAGATGGGACTGACCATAAGAACACAATGGCCCCTAATCATTTCCTGCCCCCTGGTATCTTCCCTCTTTTTCTGAGTGTATACTGCATGCCAGGAATGGATGTAGTTTGAAATGACCTTCCCTTTCTTTCCTCTGGCAGGCTTCCCAAACACACCAGGATTCTGTACAGACTACCCAGAATCTCAAGAGTTGGAAGAGATCCCCAAAGGCCATTTGTTCAACCAATACCTCAATAGGGATTATCAGGACAAGTGGCCATCCAGCCTTGGCCTGAAGAACTCCAAGGAAAGAGAATACACTATCTCCTCAATCAGCCAATAATTTTTTCCCCTAATTTCTCGTATTTATTTATTTATTTTAATTAATAAAGTATTTTAATTTTTTTCCGTTACATGTAAAGATAGTTCTCAACCTTTGTTTATACAAGCTTTACAATTTCAGATTTTTCTCCCATCCCTCCCCTTCCTCCCCCCTCCCCTAGACAGCAGGTAATCTGATATAGGTTTTATATATATATCTATATATCTATATACATACATATATACACACACACATATATACATATATATACACATAATAACATTAATCCTATTTCTGCATTAGTCATGTTATAAGAGAAAAAAATCAGAGCAATGATGGAAAACCTCAAAATAGAAAAAAACAACACATCAAAAACAAAAGAAATAGTATGGTTCATTTAGCATCTATACTCCGCAGTTCTTTTTTTTTTTCCTGGATTTGGAGATCCTCTTCCATCACGAGTTCCCTAGAACTCTTCTGTGCCATTACATTGGTGAGAAGAATATAGTCCATCACAGTAGATCAACACTCAATGTTGACATTACTGTGTACAATGTTCTTCTAGTTCTGCTCATCTCACTCATCATCAGCCCACGCAAGACCCTCCAGGTTTCTCTGAACTCTTCCTGCTCATCGTTTCTTATAGCACAATAGTATTCCATTGTATTCATATACCACAACTTGTCCAGCCATTCCCCAATTGATGGGCACCCCCTCAACTTCCAATTCTTTGCCACCACGTAAAGAGCAGCTATAAATATTTTTGTACATGTGGGTCCCTTTCCCCCTTCCATGATCTCTTTGGGAAAAAGACCCAAAAGTCAGCCAATAATTTTTAAAGCACCTGATATATATCAGATACTGTGCTAGGTATCCCCTTCCCCTCTTCAAGATCTCTAATTATGAAGAGTTATTACCTTATTTTAAAAAAAATCTATGTCTTCCTTTCTGTAGCTTGCACCCATTGCTCCTAGTTCTACCCTCAGGGGCCAAACAGAATGTGACATATGACAGTTCCTGGCTATGCTATGAATAAGAAATGGCTGTGCTCCAAAAACCAAGTTGGAGATACTAGCCAGACCATTCATCCATTCAGTAAACATTTATTAAGCACCTTTATGTACAAAGTGAGACATAAAACATGGTGAATAGAGGACTAGACTTAAGGTCAAGAAGACCTGGGTTCAAGTCAAATTTCTGTCACATATTAGCTATATGACCATAACCAAGTCATTTAACCTCAACCAAAAACTCTCCCAGGACTATGTTTCAGAATATCTGATCTTCAGTAAGGGAGATGGGTTCTACACTGGATGTTCCCTACACCAACAGCAGGTCTGGATTCTCCCCCTCACCCCCCCGCCCCCAAATGGTCAAAGCAATGATCTAGGTGCTAGGAAAAGTACAAAGATAAGTAGGTCATCTAAAATCTTACAAGTTCAATATTAATCATCTGTATTTTGCAGACAAGGAAACTGAGGTTCAAAGAAGTTAACTGATTTGCCTGTTTATACAGCTTCTTAAGGCTAAGTTCATAAGATGTATAATGCTGTATAGATAGGATTAATATCTATTCTCTGACTCTCCATCTGGTGCCACCGATTGAATATGGTCTGCTTTCCATAATATGGAGTTTTTTGAAATGGTCAATGAGAATTCTTTAATAAGGTACTCCAGGGGCAGCTAGGTGGCACAGTGGATAAAGGACTGGCCCTTGTTTCAGAAGGACCTGAGTTCAAATCTGGCCTCAGACAGTTGACACTTACTAGCTGTGTGACCTTGGGGAAGTCACTTAACCCTCATTGCCCCCCCCAAAAAATAAGGTACTCCACTCCCAAAAGACTTCAGTTTATTAGGGTGAACCAAGCTCTTTTATGTCATTTCTGGCAAATATAGACTGTCCTTATGACATTTGAGAGAGAGAGAGAGAGAAAGAGAGAGTTTCAAAATAATAATTTCTTCTAAGTCCAGTAATTTTGGTAATGCACAAGAAGACCTGTTATTTAGTCTTTCACTAATGAATGGATAGGTTGTTTCATTTACCAATGGCCAACCCTGTAGTTATACTCTTTTGCCTCCAAGCCTTAGTCTGAGTTGTTCCATCTGCATAAAAGCAATCTTCTTAGTCCTGCCTATAAGGAGAGAACTTTATTCCATTAAATCATAACTCAAACCCAGCTTCCTTCGAAACATCTTCCCTAATAACCCACCATGGAATACCAATGGATTGGGTATTGGACTTGGAATCAGGAAGATCTGTATTCAAATCCCCCTGTGTGATCCTGGATACATCATAACCTTTCTTAGCCTCAGTTTCTCATTTGTAAAACTAGGGGGTTTGGACTATATGGCCTTTTAAGTCCCTTCCAGGTCTAAATCCATAATCCTTCCATGATCCTTCAACCCTCCAACACAGTCTCTGGCTTATGCTACATCTCTTTATCACATTTCAAGTAACACATTTTCAGTGATGACTCCACACTGATTTTTACAATGGAGGTAAGTAGGTATGGATGAGAATACTTGGTGTCCCTGAATTCTCTTCTCTGCTGCACCCTCAAGTTCCTAAGGCATGTCACTGACCTGCTCAAAAACCTTTAAGAAGGTTCCCTACTGCCTCTAGGATAACTAATCAGAAAAAGCTTATTAGCACCTACTACATGTCAGAAATTACTGTGAGACAATCCCTGCCCCCAAGGAGCTTAGAAATAAAACAAGGGAGCAGCTAGATGGCGCAGTGGATAAAGCACCGGCCCTGGATTCAGGATGGACCTGAGTTCAAATCCAGCCTCAGACACTTGACATTTACTAGCTATGTGTATGACCCTGGGCAAGTCACTTAACCCTCATTGCCCTGCAAAAAAAAAAAAAGAAAGAAAGAAAGAAAAGAAAAAAAAAGAAATAAAACACAGACTAGCTTTTCAGACCAGCATTTAAGATCATCCACAGTTTGACTTCAACTACCTTTCCAGATTTATTTCCTATAATTTGCCTTCACACACTCTTACATGAACTTCAAAGTTCCTTCCCTAACTCAGCAATCTTATCTCCCTCAGCTGTGCCTTTACAGAGGACATCAATTCCCTATTTCTGGAATGTATTTCCTCTTCATTCAAGACTCTCCACCCCAAGGCTCCATTCAGATGCTAACTCCTCCCTGAATCCTTCCCAGATCCTTCAAATTATTAGGGTATGCTTCTTCAAATTGTAGTAATAATAACAACCAGCATTCATATAGTGCTTTAAGATTTACAAGGCACTTCACAAATATTATCTCACTTGATCCTTACATCAACCCTGAGAGGAAAGTAGTATTGTTATCGCCACTTTTATAGTCGAGGAAACTGAGGCAAACAGAAGTTAGGGGACTGGTCTAGCATCACACAGTTAGTAAGCTAACCGAGCCCAGATTTAACCCTTATATTTTTCTATGAACATCTTTTTTTTTTTCCAGTAAGGCAATTGGGGTTAAGTGACTTGCCCAGGGTCACACAGCTAGTAAGTGTTAAGTGTCCGAGGCCGGATTTGAACTCAGGTACTCCTGACTCCAGGGCCGGTGCTTTATCCACTGCGCCACCTAGTTGCCCCTTCTATGAACATCTTACATCTCACCAGGAAGAATGTAAACTCCTTGAGGAAGAGACAGCATCATTTCTTTTTTTTTTTTTAATCTTCAGTGCCTGGCATATCATAGATTTCTAATAAATGTTCATCAAAAGTTCCCTATTACAAACAGTAGAGTCAAGAGGACCTAGGTTTAAATACTTCCCATGTCACGTATACCCTTGCGACTTTGAGAAAATCATTTAGCCTCTCTGGGCTTCAGTTTCTTCATTGGCAAAATGAGATGATTACCCTAGATGGTCTCTGAGTTTATTTCCAGTCCTATCTTATATGCTCAGTCCCTTTCTATTCACTCACCTTTTGGGACACACCGGAGGGAGTAGATTAATTTTTGTCCTTAAGCCCCATCTAGAGTAAGAAAACCAGCAGTGAGGAAAAAGAGTTCTTTCTAATGAATTTTAATATTGCAGTTGTTTTTCTAAATGGAGAAAAATAGGCAGAAATGGGAAGGAGATGTTATTGTTAATTGTTTATATTGCTGTTGGTTTTATCTTAATTGAGTAGACATAGGGAGAGATCTCAGATGCCAGTTAGGGGGGAAAGGATTTATTCTCTTCTCCTCACCCCCTAAAGATCTGGGGAGGAATCCAAATCAAGAATGGGAGAATTGGTTTGTCATCCTTATTTAAGTGTGAAGAAAGGAGGGAAATATGAGTAGCAAGGGAGCTATTTAACATTTGTCTGGGTGAAGAACACAATGAAAGGGGAAGGGATCTCTGTTTGCCTTGGGCTCATCCTTTACTGAAGGAAATCACCATTATTCAAAGCACCTGCTCCTCCCCAAGAGTTAGACCCACACACTCCTCCCCTTTTGTTTGATCCCAGAAGTGAAACCACATTTTCTGTCTGGTTCTCTGAGTGAACCTGGAATCTCAGGGATTCCAGCCTTGAAGTTATTAATTGTTCTTTGATCCCTGGAAAGGGTATTGAACTTGAACCTCACCTGACCCATTCTAGCAAGGTTTGGTGATCTCGTCTCCCTAGTTAATCACCCTCTAATCTCTCTCCAGGGGCAGTTAGGTGGAGCAGTGGATAGAGCACTGGCCCTGGAGTCCGGAGGACCTCAGTTCAAATCTCACCTAAGACACTTATTAGCTGTGTGACCCTGAGCAAGTCACTTAACCCCAATTACCTTCAAACATCCGGGGCCATCTCCAGTCCTCCTGATAGATAGATAGAGATGTAGATATAGATATATACACACATGTACACATATATAGTGTGTGTATGTATGTATATGTATATATATATCCTCCTGATATCTATCTATCTATCTATCTATCTATCTATCTATCTATCTATCTATCAATTGCCACTGGACCCAGATGGCTCTAGAGGAGAGAGTGAGGTTAGTGACCTTAAACAGCCCTCCCTAACTTAAATCCAAACAGAGAACAAAGGACAAACAACAATCCCTTCCCAACTCTGTAAGGGCAAGGACAGGTCATCAAGCACTTCTTAAATTTACTTATTAGCTTCTGGTCATAGACAATCTATCAAGAGTAGATAGATGCTGCCCCTGTTTTCAGTTCAAATCTAGCCTCAGACAATTACTAGCTGTATGACCCTGGCAAGTCACTTAATCTCTAAAATCAAATGAGATAAAATTTGTAAAGCACTTAGCACATAGTAGGTGCTTGATAAACTCTTGTTCCCTTTCCTTCTGTCTGCCTTAGTTTCCTTATCTGTAAAAAAGGGGGGAATAATAATAAAAGTACCTACTACATACCAGTGTTGTTGTAAGGGAAAACCAAGATAATAGTGTAAAACTACAAAACTTAAAACACTACATAGATGTGCTTTGCTAAGGACTCAATGATATAAATGTAGATTTGGCCTTGTCCTTATTGACTTTATCATCTAATTAAAAAGATGAGGCATAAATATCTAAAAAGAGAAATAGTGACAAAGAGTTAAATAACAATAGACCTAAATAGTATTAAAGATGGAAAGAGAAAGTACCTGACCAGTTGCCAATGAAGGGTATAGAAAGTGCTTACAGGAGCTTCAACTTGATCTATGTAAACAAGTTGTTGACTTTGAAAAAATGAAAATGGATACAATTAAAAACATTTATCCTGTATCTTATGAGAGTTTAATGAATGTCAAATAGGTACTAAAATGAGGTCTAGAAAACTCAGAGACTCCCTCAATGTACCCTTGAGCATGAAGACAGTTTAAGAGCACAACTCTATTTGCAAAACTTTAAGGATCAGGAGGAGAATGGAAGATCACCAGTTGTTATCATCCTCCCCACATTCCCACCCCCCAGAGGACCATGACATCACAGAGTGTTGTCTTGACTTGAGCATGAATTGGATTTAGATGAGGCAGAATTGCACAGAAGTCATCAGCTTCACTTTCTCTTCCAGAGCAATGGGAGATCAGTGCAAGACAAAAGTCAGGATAAGTGGTGATAGCCCAGGACGTAGTAGTGGCTAACCTTGATGTCTTCAATGCCTGGACAAGCTCTAAGCAATCCACAGTGCCTGATTCTGCAAGCTTTTAGGCCATTGGAATAAACTGTTCTCATCTGCCCATGTCTCCAGGTGAAGGGGTATTCAGGGGGGACTAGCAACTCACCAAAACAAACAACAAAAACCAAGGGAAAAATTAACCTTCAGAAAACTTGGCCTGCAAACCAAATAAACTGGATTATCCTCTGAGCATTCGTGGAGACAACTGGAAGGAGGACAACAAATAGGAAATGGAACAAATTTTGATGATAGTGCAGTGCTCAGCACAGTGCCTTGCATACAGTAGGTATTTAATAAATGCAAATTGCTTAATATATTCTCATCATTGCTAACAATAGAACCACCACATTTAGGGTCCAACACCTCAGTATCTGATATATTATGGACGACATGAAAATAGTACATAAAAAGACTGTAGTCAAGAAGAGTGGCTTGACTTGACTACAGTTGTATAGACAAAAGCTGTGTTGTAGGTAACACAACTTGAAAAGCATTGGAAATTTATTTTTAATGCATCTCAAAGAGAAGATTCCAAATAACAAATATTATTTTCTCCAAGAACAAGAGATAACATAAAATACATCAGCAACTACTGATCCATATACCTACTTTTTTACCTCTCTGTAAAACCGTTCTGTAACTGGTCTATATAGATATCAAGGATATTCTTGAGGAACATATGAGAAGAGAACAAACAGGGTTTCATAAAAAATTGTTACAAAACACTTCTGTAGTCAAACACAATTGCCTGAGAGACAGAGAGAATGAGATCCTGCTGTTACTATTTCTTTTGTTTTTTTAAAGAAAATAATGGGGGCAACTAGGTGGTTCAGGGAATAAAGTGCCAGCCCTGGATTCAGGAGGACCTGAGTTTAAATCCAACCACAGACACTTGACACTTACTAGCTGTGTGACCCTGGCAAGTCACTTGACCCTGATTGCCCCACCCCTCAAAAATGACTTGGTAGAGCAAAATGCAGCCCTAAAAGTTCTGCTCCAATAAGATGTTTTCCATCTTGTTAAGATGGGACTCTTAATCAATCAATCAGTAGATATCTACTAAGTACCTACTAAGTACCAGGCACTGTGCTATATGCTAGGGATGTTGTTGGTGTTGATCCTTTATTTTTGAAGAGGAATAATGAAATCACAGGGTGATGATTGATTACCACAATATCTGGCACATGGTAGGTGCTATATAAATGCTTATTTCTTTCCCTTCCTTCTTTCCTCTCACATCATGGAGAATATTCTTAAAGTCCAAACAGTCCTATAGATGCCCATCCTCATGAAAAATAGTGTCCTCATTGCATCCATCCCTGACATACTCATTGAGAAGGGATAGAATAGCTAGCAACCCATACAGAAAAAAGTAAGTGAATTAAAGTATGGTTTTTACTCATACTGTGCCATACAGTTAGATAGAAAACACTTTCTTGTCCATTGTTATTTTAGATGAGAGCTACAGAAGGACAAGTTGGACCAAAAATTGAATAGAATTTGAGAAGAGAGTTAGACTGCATTAATGATCTCAAATGCAAAACCCCATCTTTTAATTATGTTCCCAAATGTTAGACATCACAGCTAAAAATCATGGTATACCATGATTTCAGAAGATTCAAAATTACAGGCAACCTAAAGGGCAATGGAAAGATTCATGAGAGGCGTAATTGTGCTTATTATTGAACATTTCTAATGATGGCTTGCATATGAGAAGAGGCATAAAATATATGATCAAAGATGTTATGACTTATGAATGAAGATGCATTTCCTGTCCAACTTATATCCTGATTTTCTGACTTTAAAGCCATGCCTCTACTGCTATTTCATTCTGGAATTTCTCTCAGTGCCTCAGGACACCTCACCCTAGGTCAACCTGTATCACTTCTGTGGTTTGCTCATACTGGAAGATTCTTCTTCCATTAGAAGGTTCCTCCTGGAGACTCCATTTTGTGGAGGAGCCCAGTATGATCTGCTTTCATTCCCCTCTAGAACCTGTTCTTAACTTTTGGGGACTTCAAAGTCATGCTCCCAAGTAGGGTATTTTCATATCCACCCCCATCCCATCCCCTTCTCAGCCTCCTTTTGTATATTGTCTTCCCCTATTAGAATGTAAGTTCCTTGAGGGCAGAAATTGATTTTTTTTGTTGCTTTTTTTGTATTCCCAGCCCTTAACAGAGTGCCTGACACATAGTATATACTTAATAAATGTTTTCTTCCTTCCCTCCCTCCCTCCCTTATTTTCAGGAGAAGGTAGTGCTACTTGTGTAACAAGAGCCAGAGAAAATTGATATAGCCCAGAATATTACATTGGTATCCATGAAAAATTAAAGACTAAAGAAAGCTGCCAGCACCTTGGACAGATCCTCTGTGTCAGGAAATAGACAAGAATTACTCAGAGTGAGGTGTGCATGGAGCTGTACCAATGGAAGTAGCCCCCACATTGATGGAATGTATTGAAGTAAGAGTAGTGTAGATCATAAATCCTAATGATGCAATGGACAGAGAATACTAATTTTGGAGTCAGGAGTTCAAATCTACCCTTGAACACTCCCTAGTTGTATAACCCTGGGCAAGTCACTTAACCACTGTGTCAGTCTCTTCATCTGTAAAATGGAGATGATAATAATAACACCTATCTCACAGGGTTGTTGTTAAGACCAAATAAAACCTTTGCAAACCTTAAAATATTATATAAATACTTGCTATTAGCTATCATTAGCTACAAGAAAGAAATCATTATGAACAAGAACAATTTGGGAATATTCATAAAAGAGGAAGGACTTTACCTAGGACTAAAGGATTAATATGATTCAGCTAACTGGAAAGGAGAGAGGAAGAACATTCTAGGAAAATCTTGTTTGAACTATATTCTTTTAGGCTGACAGAACTTGGTTATCCTATTACAATGGAACCTTGTCCCTAGAGCCAGTATTATACAGGGCAGTTGACTATAATGGATGGGACAATGGTCTGAGAATAGGAAGACCTGAGTTAGTTTCAGCTCTGACACTTACTAACAAGATGACGCAGGGTAAGTCACTTTTAATTGCTAACTGTCTCAGTTTCCTTATGTATAAAATGAGGGTACTAATAATACCTACCTTATATGGCTGTTGTAGGGAAAGAACCTTGTACATTGCAATATGCTAATAGAAATATGGGTTATTTATTTATAAAGGGAAGTTCACTGGATAAGTATATCATTTCTCTCCTCATTAGATCATAAACTCCTTGAAGACAAGGACCTTCCTAATCTCTAGTATAAATTCTAGGTAGTTAATCTAACACATCACTCATTTCTTTATAAATAGGGACTTTCATTGGTGTAGGGAACTAACTCTAAGGTAAGGAAACTCCCTCTACTAATGCAAATAATCATCTTCTCTGCAACTCATGCTTTTGGAAAGTTTCCTAGAGGAAAAGCAAACTGTATGTTACAGAGGTACACAATTTCATGTACACTCTCCACCTCCCCTCCCCCCCCCCCGTCCCATTCTATAGTGTATATAGAAGTGTTCACTTTATTTAATATATTAAGTTCGTCATTTGAAAAAAATAATTTTGGTTCTTAAGAGGTCAGGTGATTTGTCTCTTTTTGTTTTCGGTGATTTGGTGAACCTAAGTCTTCATGACTTCATTTATTATAAATAACCCATTATACCACACTGCCTCCACTCCCTGTGCATACTCCAAAAATAGTTTTAACAAGACCAGCCCAAACCATGTGACTACCTTTCCAATTCCCATGTACACTACTGCTAGACCATTAATTGGATATTTCAGCCTAAGAATCCTTTTGTTCTAACTCAATTACCAAATTCAGCCTTACAGGAAGCCTAAGGTTCACTAAGACAGCCTCTGCATAGTGGAGAGAATGAGCTCTGTTCCATCTCCCAGAAGAGCCTTCTCTGAGGTAAAAGAGCTTCTATTAAAGTGTGTAGTGACCTAGCTTCCTACTGGGTCTAACCAATGAGGGAAACTACTTGGCTCTAGGGCCTGCCAGAAGATAATAAGAGTGACTCACTATCATATAGTCATTTAAAATGTACAGAGCATTTTCCTTATAAAAGCCCTATGAGGTAGCTAGTAAAAGCATTGGTACCTCCATTTTATTGGTGACAAAACTAAGGCGGGGAGAAAGAAAGTGGCTTATCTTTGGCCATGCCACTAGTAAATGTCTGAGATAGGATTTATACTTCTGACTTATGTTCAGTACTATAACATGTTCTCTCCTTATTGCTTCTTTGAACCAAATGGATGCTGGGGTGAGTTGAGAAGGAGCTTCCCATGATTTGGGAAGTTCAAATGATCTCAAATCTTAAATCTCTGGTACTTTTAGCTTTTCCAGAAAGAATGACAACAAAAAGTCATTGGTTTGGAGTTGGAGTTGGAGTTGGAAAGAGGTCATCTAATCCATTCATCTCATTTTACAGGTGAGGAAACTGAGACACAGAGCGATTAAATGATTCTCCCAGAATGGCCCAAGTCATAAGTGGCAGAGCCAGGATTCAAACCCCCAAATCCACTGCAACACTGAATGAAGAGCATGATGGGTTCTCTCTCTCTCTCACCAAAAATTATCATTATTTCTCCTGCCAGTTTACTGCTTTGGGTGGGGAGGGAATGTGAAGAGGAAAAATAAGAAGGGGAAGAAAAGGGATGAAATTGACAAATAGAAGGTTGGAGTTGTTTGGACCCAGTCAAACTGGAAGAAATGGAATCTTAGTCTAACCCATACCTGACCAGAAATCCCCTCTCAACATATGCCAAGTACTCATCCAACCTTCCTCAGAAGACCTCTGGAGGTCTTCTGAGGTAGCCCATTCCACTATTGAGGTAGCCCATTCCACTTCCAGACCTGAACTTATCAGGGGCAAGCAGTAGTGAAAGTTGAACCCTTCCCCATCCCCACTTGGGAGCAATTTCTCCTTCCTTAGGTTTGTTTAAACTGAATTCTTGAATGGAGTGGAATTGCATTTTCCCTTTATTTGATTGGCACCACTAGCCAAATGAGCAAACACACATAGACCACCAAAGCTGATGATCTTTAAGGCTGCATACAAATCTAAATCCTCGCTTTGGATTCCTATCCCATGAGTGAAAATAGGCAGGTGGGGGCAGGGGGAATGGCAAAGCTCTTGGGGAAGAAAGCCTCTACTAAAGCCTCTAAAGCTCGTTTGCTCAGGGAAGAGAAAATCAGAAGTGTGGGAACTGGAAATTTTGAGCAGAGGCAAATTTAGGCTTGATATGAAAAGGAAAAAAAAAACACCTTCCTAATAATTAGAAATATCCATAAGGGGAATGTGCTGCCTTGGGAGGTAGTGGGTTCAATGGGGTACAGTGGGGAAAGCAGCATGGTCCACTGGAAGGTATGCTCAATTTGGCATCAGAGGATCTGAGTTTGAATCCTGCCTGGGCTATTCATTATCAGTGTTACCCCTGGCAAGTCACTTTGACTCTCAGGGTTCCTTATCTATAAGGTAAGAGGGTGGGGTAGACTAGATGAGCTCTAAGGTCTCTTCTAAATCAATTATCCTGTGATTTCTGCTCCTTTATTGGAAGGCTTCCAGCAAAGTTGGATCACTGCGTGTCTGGCATGGTGTAGAGGAGAGGTTCTTAACCTTTTTTTTCTGTCATGGATCCCTTTGGCAATTCAGTGAAGCCTTTGGGCCCCTTCTCAGAATGTTTTTAAATGCATCAAATAAAATATATTGGATTACAAAGGAAAACAATTCTATTGAAATAGATAGAATTTTCAGGGCAGCTAGGTGGTGCAGTGGATAGAGCACCGGCCCTGGAATCAGGAGGACCTGAGTTCAAATCCAGCCTCAGACACTTAACACTTACTAGCTGTGTGACCTTGGGCAAGTCACTTAACCCCAATTGCCTCACTAAAAAAAAAAAGAAATAGATATAATTTTTCCCATCCAAGTTCTCAGACTTCCTGAAATCTGTCCATGGACCCTAGGTTAAGAACCCCTAATGTAGAATTCTTTTTCAGGTTTAGATGGGAACAGAGGAGCTCCACCCAAGACAATTTCTAGATATCAGGAAGCTGTTACATTAAATAATCTTATAAAGTTACATATTTAAGATGACTGAGTGGCAAAGTCTGAACCTTCAGCTCAGTTGGCTTTGGTACATGTATGAGGTGAGATGGCCAAGTTACTAAGATTTGGTGTGCCAGCAGCATAGCCAGAATAGCTAGAACCCTCTTGGACACCAGCATTGGTGCATTGAGGGGCAAAGGAAGGGTCTGGCTGATGATACTAGGTGACTGTAGCCACTACTTCCTCAGGGTTGGTGGCTCTGGGAGAGGGAAAGGGCCAGAGGAAAGTGTAATCCTTATCCAACAACTACTTTCCTATAAAGGAAAAGTCATCTGCCAGGTGTCCAGATGTGGGTAGTATTCTTAAAATATTCCTGGGGATGCTCCCCAACCCAGGGCAGTCATGAAGTAAGCAGGGTCAGGAAAAGTAGATTTTAGTCAACAAAGAATCTCCCAGAAAGAAAAAGAAAAAATATATATAAAGAAAGAAAGATTCCCCCCACCCTCCAAGTAGGGGAATCTCAGAGAAACAAAGTAGTTTAGTATCCCCCCTTTTTTAAAAGACTAAAGTCATTTACATGACTCATAGCAGCAGGGACACAGATGAGTTTTCTCTCTTGCAACTGCCTTGCACACTGAGGCCCATCAAGATTCATCCCTACCTGGATCTTATCAGACACCACAAATATGTTCTGTTGCAGCGAACAAGGGGAAGAGTGGGGAGGAGATTTCATACAGCACAGGATGGTGAAGGAGTCTTAGAAATGAGACAGCATCTCCCACAGAACTGGGCAGCTGGGCATGAGTGAAAGTAACAGTAAGTGAGGGGAGAAAGAGAAGGAGGAAAAGAGAGGATGAATAGCAGGAGAAGAAAAGAAGAAGAACAGGAGGAGGAGAAAAAAGGAGGAGGAAGAGAAAAAGAAGAGAGGGAAGGAGAAAAAGAGAAAAGGAAGAGGGATAGAGGAAGAAGAGAGGAGGGAGAGTAGAAAAAAGGAGAGAGAAAGCAGGGAAGAAAAGAGAGAAAAGAATAAGAGGATGGGAATAAAGAAGAGAAGGAAGTAGAGGAGGTGAAAAAGAAGGGAAGGAGAACAAAAAAAAGGGGGGAAAGAGGGAGAAGTGTTGTGGCCCCATAGCACCCCAGAAGTTCTCTGGGGCACATCAAAGAACCTTCTCCTTGAGAAACTAAACCAGAGGACAGACATACCTAGAGAGATAAGTGGAACCAGATTGGACTGAGCTAGCTCCGGGACCCCCACCCTTCATTCTAGTCTCCCTGGGACAATAAGATTAGGTGTGGTTGCTTCCTTTGTGTCCGGAGGAGAGAGATGGCTTGAGAGATCTGCAGCTACCCCTCACCCAATTCCTCCAGCCACCACCAGTATCGGATGGTCCTCCCTCACTAAAGGAACTTTCCAGTCATATGGTCACCCCCATCAGTCCTCTATAAAAGTACCTTCCAGTCTCCTGCTTGAGGAGATTGGTATCTCAGAGCCACACAATGCCATGCCTTTCTCCCCATGAGAAGTCCAAGGATTTCTTTCATAGTTTTCCTTCCCTTCCCCTGCCACTAAATAAATTACTATCTTATTCTAACTGCTTTTGTGTGCAAGAGGGTGTAATTCTTTAAAGAGGAATTCCTAAGGACCCCAATCCCCTACCCCTATCCCAAACCCCTATCTCCTTCCCAAACCCCCTACCCTATTTTCCCTATGACAGGAAGGAAAAGAAGAGAAAAGAAAGGGAAAGAGATGAATAAAGAAATAGGAAAAGAGGAGGAAGGGGCAGAAGGAGCTAAGGGAAGAGAGAGAGGAAGGATTAGGAAGGAGAGAGACAGACAGACAGACAGACAGACAGACAGACAGACAGACAGACAGACAGACAGAGACAGAGAGAGACAGACAGAGAGACAGACAGAGAGAGAGGCAGGCAGAGAGAGAGATAGACAGAGAAAGGAAGAAAGGAAGTATATGGAGCTTTTGCAGATGGATTTCTGCAGGCAGAAGATTGCATCTCCAAAAGCTCAAAAAGGAAAGAAAACACAAAAATCAGACAGAGGATGAGATTGTGGTAAGGCGGCAAATTAGGGAAGGCAAGGGACAGAACAAGCCATTATCCTTCAGTTCTAGGAACTAGAACTTCTAATTCAAGGAGGCAAATTTGATTTCCTAGATCTCCCTGAGACTTGGTGGGATGAAATGTTATGACCAGAATATGTCTCTGGGTGAGTATAGTTTAATCTTTAAAAGCCAGAATAGGTGAAAGGAAAGGGGGATGGTGTTAACACTGAATATATTAAGAGTGCAAATTCATGTGAGAAAACTGAGGAGCCACAGAGGGAACACATGACAGAATATTTGGATGAATGCCAATGGAGGGAGAAACAGAAGTGGTTTTGTTATAGGAATATACCCCAAGCCACCTGGACAAAAGGAAGAAATAGATGAGGAGTTTGGGAAATATATCATAAACCTGGCATTGACACAAAATATAGCAATGGGGGATTTCAACTATCCAGACATCTGCTAGAGCATTCTCTCTGCCAAAAGAAGATAATTTCTTGACTTTCCTTAGTGATTTCATCCTTCAAAAGGTGGAACCAAAAGAGGGAAATTCTATCCTAAATCTGATTACCACTAATAGAGAGAAACTGATTTCTGGGGTGAAAATGGGCAGGGACTGGGAAACTCTGGGGGAAGGAACCACCTATTCCTAGAACTTGTGACAGAGAAGAAGATATCTAGCCATAGTCTGAAATGCATCCTAAAATTGGGGAAAGTAGACATCAAGGGGTTCAAAAGAAAGATAACATAGGATGCACTGGATTAAATTGATATAGGGAGTGTAGGTCAAAAAAGGATGGAAGATAGTAAAAAATGAAAATCTGAACACACAAAGGGAAAACATTCTGATGAGGAGGGAAAATGGGATCTTTCTCATAAAACTGATGTGGATGCACAGGGAACTCACCAACTAACATGGAAGCAAGGTCAATGAAAAGAAGATGAAGATAAGAGTATAGAAAATCCTATAAAACCATATCAGGATTCCTAATACTCAGAATGAATTGAGGCTGGAAATGTAAGCTAAAGACAACAAAAAGGATTTAGCAGGCTATGTTGAGAGAAAAGGGGTTATCAGAGAAGACAATTACTTGGTGTGGATGGAATGAAGGTAACTGACACAAGTGAAAAAAGGCTGAGGTGCTCTTTCATGTTTTTCTTCTGTTTTCTTTGCCAAAATGGATTGTCTTAGTACTGGAATTGACAGAACAAAAAAATGATCAAGAAGTAACAAAATAGTAAATGAAAATCTAGCTTCCCTGATGAATTCAAGTTGCCTGACTAACATGAAGTACATCCTTGGATACTGAAAGAACTGGTGGATATAATAAACATTCTCAGTGATCATGGAAAATGTGAAAGGTGCTACAAGAGATGGGTAGATATGCCAGTTTTGAGAAAAGGGAAGAGAAGAGTCTGCAAACTCCTGACCAGTGAGCTTGACTTTGATTCCTAGGGAAATTATGGAACAGATCATTAGAGAGATGGCTGGCCAACATCTAGAAAGGGAAGCAGTGATTTCAAAGAGCCAGCACAGCTTCCTCAAGAATGGGTCTGGCCAGCCTAACCTCATTTCCTTTTTTGGAAGGACGACTAAACTAGTAAATGAAGGGAATGCTATAAATATCGTTTATCTCGATTTTATTGGAGCTTTGGACAAAATATTTTGGGGGTTGGGTGGGGAAATAAGGGTTAAGTGATTTGCCCAGGGTCACACAGCTAGTAAGTGTCAAGTGTCTGAGACTGGACTTGAACTCAGGCTCTCCTGAATCCAGGGCCAGTGTTTTATCCACTGCTCTACCTAGCTTCCCCCTGGACAGAATATCCTTGTGAAGAAATATAGATAATGGGACAAGTCACTCAACCCTAATTTCCCTGCAAAAACAAACAAAAAAAAAACAAAAAGAAAAAAAGAGAAAGAAATATGGATGACAACACTGAGTATCCTTCTGAAGCACAAGGGTCTATCCTTTCATTTTCCCTTCACATTCAAAGAGTAGAGTTGAAATCTTCCCAGACTCAGCCCACTGAGCTAACCTAGAGGGGGACTTTCTCCTCTAGCTCTGGTCTATCTTCCCTCCCTTTGGGTAAAAGGATTGGAATTTAGCCTCGAGGACCTATACTCTCATTGTTCCAATGACTCATTCTTCTGAAGGAGTGAGTCCTAATTTCAAGTTAGAAGGTTCTCCTCAGGAAAGTAAAGATTGTTCATGAAATAACAACTAGGGAAGTCTTTTAGTTTCTTATGCCTAGACTGGAGGGTCATAGCACATCTAATTTGTGAAATGCAAAACCCCTCAGGGCCAGCCCTCCAAACACACTCATCTAAAAAAAAAAAAACATGCTCGTAGACAAAGGGAACAAATAAATGTATTTTTAAGAAAAAAGAAAAGAACAAGGCATCCACAACATTGCCCGCAGAGGTAAATTAAGAAAAAAGGCATTATGAGGCCTTTTTCATCTTTGCCTAAAATGATAGTGGGAGGAAAGAGGAGAGGAAAAAAAGATGCTCTCCAATCACTGTGAGTCCAACAGAAATGAGTCCACTACCGATCAGATCTTTTTCTTCAATTAGGTTGCTTCAGTCTCACTTGCCTGCCATGATCAGTGATGCTAGCCACCCTAGAGTGTATGGAGTTTGGTTTTTTTCACCCATTAAACATTCTCTGGCTGTCATTTGGAAGAGAAATTAGACTTGTTCTGTTGGCCCTAGAGGGCAGAAACAGGAGCAATGAATAGAAAGTGTGCATGCGCACGCGCAGGCACACACACACACACACACACACACACACACACAGACCCCAATTTATGCTAAATGCCAAGAAAAACTTCCTAACAACTAGAGCTGCCTGAAAGTGGAATGAACTATCTTGATGGGGAGGTTGTGGGTTTCCCCTCCTTGGAGGTCTTCAAGCAGAGACTGGATGCCAATTTGGCAGGTATGTTACCATGGGTATTCCTTTGTGTTAAGGATTAGAATAGATGGCAATTTAAAAATTCTGTGATTCTGTCATACCATGAATTTAAGAAGTACAATCTCCATGGTGCCATCTTTGCTAAATTCAGGTAGGGACTTTTTCTAACCATTAGGAATCATAAATTAATTCTAACAATAAAGTTCAGATCCTATTGGAGTACAGTATTACAGCCCAAGTATTTCCCTGAATGCTTCTGGGAAATGGCCAAAATTTGTTTTAGTTTCAGTCATTTGGGTTTTTTTTTCTTTTCTTTTTAAGGTTATGACTGGATGATCTCCAAGGAGATTTGGGAGGGCAGTAGCTGCCTCCATCTGATCTCAAAGTCTGATACTGACAAATGACCCTGAGATACAGTGGGCCTTAGAAGGGATATAATTTCAAGGCTAAAACCCATGACATTATAAACACTTTGTTGACATCAGAAAGAACTTAGGCAGGAAACTATCTGAGCAGCTCAGCCTGAGAACCTGGCCTTAAGTGAACACACCAAATGTGAACCTTAGAGTTCTGGAGAGGGGAAGGAATCCACTTTAGAACTCCCCATTTTCAGGAGGCAGCTAAGTGGCACAGTGGATAAAGCAGTGAACTTGGATTCAGGAGGACCTGAGTTCAAATCCAGCCTCAGACACTTACTTGACACTTACTAGCTGTGTGACCCTGGGCAAGTCACTTAACCCTCATTGCCCCACAAAAAAACAAAAAATATAAAACAAAAAACAAACAAAAAATAGAACTCCCTATTTTCCCTGAGACCCAATGGTCCAAGTTTCTCTCACTTTTCCAAGGTCCACCTTTTAATATTTGTCCCTGGTTGTTCTAGTCTGGGATCAGATAAATAGTAAATCAAAAGATTCAGATCTCCCTTCAGAATTAGCATTTCTCAGTGAGAGGCTTGTGCACCTGAAGTTATGTCTGTAGGTCTTTGATTAAGAAGTGAGAATTTGCTTCCTGCCCTAATGCCACCCCTACCCCTACCCCATGCCCTTCTTCCCTCTTTACCTTCCTCTACCAAATCCCATGCCATGCTGGAGCCAGTTCATACCAGCTCTCCCATTGTTAAATTTTCAGTGCAAGCATTAGGATTTTGGAAGTCTTTTTGTAGCACAAATCAGATTTGATTTATTGTTTTGTTGACTACCTGAATTTAAGAACATGATGAAGAAAGGGTTCATAATGCAGATAAAACTTAAAAGTGTATCATAAGTTTATTTTTTTCAGAGAGCCAGTTGTTAAATATTCACCAACAAACTCCTGTTTAAATCAGTGTTTCTCAATCCAAATTATACTATAAATAAGAAAGTAATCTTAAATTTCTTACTTCAGATAGCTCTGTCCTTTTAGGCTTTCATGCAGCTAGGTGGCATGGTGGATAGAGTGCCAGGTCTGGAGTCAGAAAGACACTTACTAGCTGTATGATCCTGGACAAGCCACTTTACCTTCTTTGCCTTAGTTTTCTTATCTGTAAAATGATCTGGAGAAGAAAATGGCAAACCACTCCAGTATCTTTGCCAAGAAAACCCCAGAAGAGGTCACGAAGAATTGAACATGACTGAACAACAACTGGAATTACAGGGAACACTGTTAGGGAAAAGGAAACAGTCAAAGCATGATAGGAACTTAAACACTAGAAGAAAATGGCAGTTGTTTAAGTTTATATGTTATAAATAAGGATCTAATATATACAATGAAGACGATACTGTAAATGAAAAGAGCTCTAGTCTGAAGCACTAAGTCATTCTCATGGCATGCGTTGGCCTTGGAGAAGAAATGAGAACATGGACCTCCCCTTCATTTCAGGACAGAAATAGGGGACTATGGGAACAAAGTGTAGTATATACCATCAGATATAGCTATCACATGGGTTGATTTTGTTTAACTTTTTTTTCTTCGTTGTGCAAAAGATTCCATTGTAGGGGATGGGGGAGTATATTTGGAAGTGATGGTGATTTTAAAAAAATGTCTCCATAAAAGCTATCATTTTTAAAAGAAAATATATAACTGGAAGGATCCTAAGATAATATATCTAGAGCTGGAAAAGACATCAGAGGCCATCTAGCCCTATCTTCTCATCTTACATATGAGGACACTGAGGTCTAAGGAGATTAAGTGACTTGCCCAAGATCCCACAGGCAGAACTTGGAATTGAACCCAGGTTCTGTGGTTCCAATTGCAGTGTGTAATGTATAACTAAGTAGATGAGGAATGCCAATGTCCAAACTATTATTTGCAAATAGACAATGTATAGAACTTATTTATCAGCACATGTTGGGGCAGCTAGGTGGTGCAGTGGATAAAGCACTGTCCCTGGATTCAGGAGGACCTGAGTTCAAATCCAGTCTCAGACACGTGACACTTACTAGCTGTGTGACCCTGGGTAAGTCACTTACCCATTGCCCTGGAAAAATTTTTTTTAAAATACAGCACATGTATACATTATATATATATATATGTGTGTGTGTGTGTATGTACATATATATAATGTATATATATATATACCCATGCATATATGTAGATATATATAAAACATTACAAATAGACAAAGTGTTGGGCCCAAAATGGAACAGGAAGAGGAGAATAGGCCCAATTGCCTTTGGGAAAGTTAATTATTTTACTCATCCCAACCTTAAATGAAACCCAGGTCTAGCTTTTAAATATCAGTTTTTTCCAACTCCGAGATATCACCTCACACTTATCAGAGCGGCAAATATAACAAAAATGGAAAATATTGAATGCTGAAAGGGATGTGGGAAAGCTAGGACGCTAATCCACTGTTGGAGTTGTGAACAGATCCAACCATTCTGGAGAGCACTTTGGAACTACACCCAAAGGGCTACAGAACTGTGCATACTCTTTGATCCGGCAATACCAAAGACATCCCCAAAAAGAGAAAAAGGTCTATTTGTACAAAAATATTTATAGATGCTTTTTTTGTGGTGGCCAAGAATTGGAAATAAAAGGAAAGCCCATCAACTGGGGAATGGCTAAACAAGCTGTGGTATATGATAGTGATGGAATATTATTGTGCTCTAAGAAATGACAAGCAGGATACTTTCAGAAAGGCCTAGAAAGATTTGTATGAACTGTTGTATAGTGATGTAAGCAGAACCAAGAGAACAATGTGCACAGAGACAGCAATATTGTTTGATGAAGAACTGTGAATGACTTAACTATTCTCAACAATACAACGATCAAAGAGAATCCGAAAGGATTATTGATGAAACATACTATCCACCTCCAAAGAAAGAACTGATATTGATGGAACACAGACTGAAGCATGCTACTTTTCACTTTCTTTCATATTTTTTCTTTTATTCAAGTTTTCTTATGCAAAATTATTGATAGGGTAATGTTTTACATAATTGTACATGTATAATCCATATCTGATTGCTTACCACCTCAGGGAAGGGGAAAGGGAGGGAAGGAGGGATAAGAATTGGAACCCAAAACTATAAATAAAAATGTTTATTACTTTAAAAAATACATCAGTTTTTCTCCCCACGATATCATATAGCCATGAGGCATGGAATGCTGGGATCTCTAAAGAATCAAGGTTGAGGATCACCCAAAGAACAATGAAAAGACATATGATGAACAAAAGACAAGTCTTCCCCGTTAGATTGTGAATTTGTTGGGAATAGGGTCTGCATCTTTGCCTCCCTTGCAGTAGTTCTTGGCATGTGGTGTGTGCTTAATAGGCACTCATTGACTTAACTTGACCATGGAAATGCATTCACAGTTTGAAAGGAAAATGGAAGTAATGGAATTAAAGGAACATCCGATAGAATGAGGCCTGTAGAGGATGTCTAGTCCAGGCAGACTTCATCTGCATTAATCTCAGAGAGATGACTGCCCATCCTATTCTTAAAGTGCTTTTTGGCAAAGAGAATGCTTTGTCCCTCTTCCTATTTTCAGCTCCCAGCACAGGGTAGAGCCTCTCTCCCTCCTCCTTCTTTCTATATAATCACCTGCTTAAACTAGGACAGAATCATTTGTCCCAAAAGGGGCTGTGTGATTCACATCGAAGCTGTGGGAAACAGCATCACTGTGATTCCAAAATAACTCAAGAAACAAACAATTCAACAAATACTGGGATGCTGACAGCTTTCTTCAGGCTTCAATTTGCATTAATTTTGTTTCCAGAGTATTTGACTTGTTTTCATTTTCAATCTTTTGTCTTACCCCTGCAAGGAGAATCGGTGTGTTTATTCTGGAGCCCTGTGATTTCATTGTGTTTCATTGTTTACCTGATCTGTTGTGTTATGGAATGGTCAACAGGTATTTCTAGATCTACCTTTCTGAGTTGCTTTGGATGATAAAGAAGAAGGCCTACTGTCCCCCAGAACTCTGAGGGAGATGGAGATTTCTCTTGTGGTCTGTGAGGAATTCTGAAGCTACCATCAGGCCTCATCCCTGAGGATGAAACTGGTACAAATTGGGAGATCTTGGACAGCTCTTTACTTAGAGCAGGGCTTCTTAAACTTTTTCCACTCACAACCACTTTTCGCCTGAGAAATTTTTATGTGATCCCAGGTATATAGGCATATGAAAAAGGTATACAAATGAAACATTTACTACCAAATTTTGCATGACCCCCCACATTCAGTTACATGACCCCATATGGGGTCCCAACCCACAGTTTAAGAAGCTTTGACTTAAAGTGCATTTCAGCATTCCCATTGGGAGCCTTAGCACTATTTACATTTAATTGAAATGCTAACATCACCAGTGCACAAACATTAGAAAGTTTTTTAAACTGGGATCATCACAGGAACATAGATTTGATAGGTCTAGACTGCAAAGGACCTTCAGAGTATCACAGAATCTGTTTTAGAAACTTTTCAAAGGTCATCTACCCCTGCTCAAACCTGAAGAATTCCCTTTACAAACATCCCTGACAAATAGTAATCTAGGCTCCACTTGTAGAAATTGGAATTATAAAGTACCTGCTACCACCTAAGGTAGTACATTTTGCCTTTAAATGGCTCTAATTGTTACCAGATTTTTCCTTATATCAAGTAGAGATCTACCTCTCTGCAATTTCCACCCATTTCTTCCAGTTTGAATTCGTAGGGTGAAGCCGAACACATTGAATCTGTTTTATAAATGGACAACCCTTCAATAACCAACCCTAGGGGGCAGCTAGATGGCACAGTAGATAAAGCACTGGCCCTGGATTCAGGAGGACCAGGGTTCAAATTCAGCCTCAGACACTTGACACTAACTAGCTGTGTGACCCTGGGCGAGTCACTTAACCCTCATTGCACCTCCCCAAAAAGCCCCAATAATAATAACAATAACCACCCCTAACCTTCTCTCCAGGAAGTCTTCTTTTCTCCCCTGCTTGAAACAGTCTGGTGACTCTCTTCTATAGATACTCTGTCTTATCAATGGCCTTCTTAAATGAGATACCCAGAACTAAACACAGTACTCCATTGGTGTCCAAACAAGATAGAGTACAGTGGAACCTTCCTTATTCTACCTCTGCTCTCTTTTCACACAGCCTGATATGCATTAGCCTTTTTTAAAAACAATTATATCAGGGGCAGCTAGGTGGCACAGTGGATAAAGCACCGGCCCTGGAGTCAGGAGTACCTGAGTTCAAATCCGGCCTCAGACACTTAACACTTACTAGCTGTGTCACCCTGGGCAAGTCACTTAACCCCAATTGCCTCACTAAAAAAACCAACCAAACAAAAAAAAATCAATTATATCATACCATTGGCTGTGTTGAGCTTGTAGTACACTCAACCTCACCAATGCTACTTAAACTGTGGACCATGACCCCATATGGGGTTGCGTCACTGAATGTGGGGGTTGTGAAAAATTTGGCAACAGTAAAAGGTTTTCATGCCTATTTTACATACCTATATACCTGGAGTTGTGTAAAAATTTCTCAGGAGAAAAGGGGTCATGAGTGGAAAAAGTTCAAGAAGTCCTGCTCTAGACCCTGCTCTGCCACTCCCATCCTGTACTCAAGAAGCTGATTTTTTTTTTGGTGGGGCAATGAGGGTTAAATGACTTGCCCAGGGTCACACAGCTAGTGTCAAGTGTCTGAGGCTGGATTTGAACTCAGGTCCTCCTGAATCCAGGGCCAGTGCTTTATCTGCTGTGCCACCTAGCTGCCCCTCGAAGCTGATTTTTTAAATTCATGTACATGACTTTACTTGATCCATACTAAATTTCATCTTGTTAGACATGGTCCATTAGGAAATAATGTTTGATCTGGGCCTTGAAAATTAAGTAACATTTCAAGATGTGGAAAGTAGTATGGGTGTGGGGATGAGAAAGGGAGACTAATGACAGAGAGGGACCTTCAGGATGGGTATTGGCATGAGTAAAACCATAGAGATGGAAAATTGTGGGAATATGTTTGGAAGAAGATAATTAGTCCAATTTGCTTAGAGCATAGAATATGTAAAAGAGAATAATATGAAACAGAACTCTGACAAGGGCTCGATGATATCCAATATATTTATGGAATTGTTAGAAATATACAAGTGCAAGAGCTATTTACCAAATGCTAAGTAGTCAAAGGACATGAATGAGCAGTTTTCAAAAAGAGAGATGGGAACAATCAGCAACTATATGAAAGAATTCAAATCAGTAATAAATGAAATGCAATTAAACACCTCTGGGGGTTTACCTCATGCTTATACATATTGAGTTGACTGTTGGACTTGAACTTGAAGACCTAGGTTCAAATCCTGACTCTGAGACTAGTTGTGTGACTGTGGTCTAGTCATAGCCTCTTTGAGTTTTCTTTCTTTATCTGTAAAATGAGGGGCTTGTAAGAAGTAGCCAAAGGATATGAACAAACATTTCTCAAAAGAACTTCAAATTATTAGCAACCATATGTAAAAATGCTGCTCCAAAACACTAAAAATAATCATTTCTCTTATAAGAGACAATAAGTCAAAACAACCCTGATATTTCACCTCACACCTCATAAATTGGCAAAGATGCCACAAAAGATGTGAAGTCAATGTTGAGGTGGGGCATGGAAAGATAGGATTGCTAATGCACCATTGGCAAAGCTGTGAATTGGTTCAACCATTCCAGAAAGCAATCTGGAATTACACAAATAAAGTGACTAAAATGTCTTTGCCTATTGAGCCAGAAGCTCACAAGACATTTATGTTTAAAGAATTTTGCAACTTCCCAAAAAGGTAATCTTATGAGATAAGACTGGAAAGCTAGTTTGGATCAAAAATGTAGAAAGCTTGGGATGCCAAGCTAAGGAATTTGGACTTTTTTCAATAGGCAATGGAGAACTACTTAAGTGTTTTTCAGCAACAGGAATGATGTGATTAGAGCTGTACTTTAGGTAGATCAATCTAGGATTGCTGCCCAAGAGGAGTTGGAGCTGAGAAGTGAAGGGAAATGGAGAGAACCAGTTAGCTATTGGGGCAAGAGGTAATGATCACTCAATCAATTAGTCAGTAAACATTTATAAAGCACCTACTGTATTCCAGGTATTGTACTAAGTGCTAGATGAACATTGAAACAAGAGTAATACAGTGATAGAATGGGAATGGAAAGGTAGGGATGGATAGGTATCAAAGGTAGAATTGACATGACTGGACAAAGAAGAGAGACGGATCCCATCTTTGTCTCCTCCTATAGGAAGCTTATCCTGATGCCCCTAGGTGCTAATGCCTCCTCAACCACATTACCTTGAACAGTCTTTGTATGAGCTTCTATGCGTTCTTGGTGTTTTGTTTTGGTTTGGTTTTTGTTTGTTTTCTGGTAGAAATGCAGGTTCCTTGAGGTACTTGTTTCATTTGTATTTTTCTCTCCCAAGTACCTAGGACAGTGCCTAGTATGTAGTAAGCATTTCTTGATTGAATTCTGGATTTCGAGCCCAGGCAGCTAAGAGAATGGAAGTATTTGTTTGTTTGTTTATTCTTTTTTGTGGGGCAATGAGGGTTAAGTGACTTGCCCAGGGTCACACAGCTAGAAAGTGTGTCTGAGGGTGGATTTGAACTCAGGTCCTCCTGAATCCAGGGCAGGTGCTTTATCCACTGCACCACCTAGCTGCTCTGGAAGTATTTGTTAATTGCAGAAATACAGAAATGAGAAGTAGAAGCAGTTTTCCATTTCTTATTTGTTGGCACAGAATCTCAGAGCTGAAGGCACTTCAGAGGCTATCTACTGCAACTGTACCTGAATAAGAACCTTTTTTCTACAACTCTGACCTGTGCTTCTTCAGTCTCTGCTTAAAGTCCTCCAGTGATGGAAAGCTTACTACCTCACCTCCTCAGGCAGCCTATTCCACCTTTGGATAGTGCTATTAATACATCTTTCTTAGGTAGAGCTAAGGAGCACCAAGAATCTGAGAATGGGTGTACTTATTCTCAGAGGTCTAATCTAATTGTGAATCAATTAATTCTGTGTTCCTCACATCCCTGTTCTATAAGCAGGCTGGGAAATGTTCTTCTTATCTTATAGATGGAGAAATGTGGGCTATGAAAGGGTGAAACATGATCCAACCAAGGTCTCTCAATGATTCAGGGTCCAGGTCATGCCAGAACCCAGGCATGCAGGCTCTTGTTAGTCTTGAATTTCATTCATATATATATGTGTGTATATATGTATATATACACACATATACACATACATACATATATATACATATGTATACACACACATATATATATAATATATAATGATTACCAGGTAGGTGCCACCAAATGCTTAATTGCTTAATTCTAAAAGTAGAGATTATTTGTTAAATCCAAATTAGAATGACTGGATTATAATTTTAGCTATTTTTTAAATATTATATGGAATAAATCTTTTAAGGGCAAATGTTTAAATAAAGCACTCAGATACATGTAGCAGTAGATAACAATAGAAGAAAAGCCTCTTAGAGAAACCTAAATTCCGTCAAGAAAATGGATTCAGGTGATGTACAAATTAATCCAGTCCAATCTGAAGCTACGTGCAAAGATGATAGTTTTTCTTTCTGAGTCATTTTCTTAAAAAGCAAATTTAGTATCTTAAATCTTCCCAGGGCTTCCCAGACCTAGACTCTCTAGGATGGATGCATTTGAGAGTGTGTCCCCCTTAAAACAAAAATCTAATAATCCACCCCATATGACAAAGGAACCCTCAGAAGAATCCTGTCACTGACCCAGAAACAGGAGCAACTGATAGATAGATAGATAGATGATAGATAGATGATAGATAGATAGATAGATAGATAGATAGATAGATAGATAGATAGATAGATAGATAGATAGATAGATATTTGGGGGGAGCGGCAATTGGGGTTAAGTGACTTGCCCAGGGTCACACAGCTAGTAAGTGTTAAGTGTCAGGTCAGATTTGAACTCAGGTCCTCCTGACTCCAGGGCTGGTGCTCTATCCACTGTACCACCTAGCTGCCCCTCGATCAATATTTTATCATACAAAACAACTCCAAAGGCTCATCAAATGAATGAGTCTTTAAATAAAAAAAAAAATCATGTCGAATACTATCCATGCCTTGTCTGACTATAAGTAAGTATCTTGGATAGCTAGAAACTTTTCAGAGCTAGCAAGAATCCCATAGATCATACATTCATAGGCCCATTGATTTAGAACCGAAAAGGAACATCAGAAATCATCTAGTCACCCTCCCCCTTATTTTACAAAGAAGGAAACTGAGCCCCAGAGAGCTTAAGTGATTTGAGCAAGTTCATAAAAATAGTTGATTCAAACTCAAGTCCTCTGACTCTCAATGCAACACTCTTTCTATTGCCCATGCTGCTTTATTTCTCTTTTTGTCTTATTTGGTGGGGGTGGGGGTAGGGAGATGGGAAAAAGAGAATACAGGGAAGGGAACAAGCATTTATTAAGTGCCTACTATATGCCAGGCACTGTGCTAAGCACTTTACAAATATCTCATTTGATCCTCCATATAGCCCTGAGATGAAGGTGCTATTATTAGCCCTATTTTACAGTTGAGGAAACTGAGGTAGACAGAAGTTAAGTGACTTGCCAGAGTCACACGGCAAGTAAGTGTCTAAGGTTAGATTTAAATTCAGGTCTTCCTGACTACACAGCCAGAGTTATATTCATTGTACTACCTAGCAACCTGGTGGCAACCACACCCATGATCTCTTTGGTATTGGGAACTCCCAGGGAGAATGCTGCCTCTATCCATGCACACCTGCTTTTCAATATATAGAGCTGCCAGCTCCAAACATTCCATTTTGCAGATGAAGTAAATGAGCCCCAAAGAAATGAAAGGACCTACCCAAGATTAAACAGTTGGGGCTATAACCCAGTACTTCCTTCCAGTCAGTTTCCTTTAGGTACCAAACAGTTTCCAAGATGCTTTGAAAGCTTAATTCACTTCAACTTTATTCTCAAGTTATTCTCTACCTAGGTATACTGAGGAAGAATTCCAAAGGCTGAATAGCAACCACAGGAAATAGGAACCCACCTTTTTCTGAATTACCCAGATTGTTTGGGGGCAAGAAAAAAAAGGAGGGGTGGGGAGAGTTGGAAAGGGATCTGGTACCAACATTGTCTATTTTAGCAATCCATGCAGGCTTAATTCCCCATTTAGCTTATGTGTAGACCAATGTAATAGAGTTATTAGCTTCCCGTGGGATCCCTCCTGGGCAGTGAAATATTCAACCAGGTCAAGCTCATCAGTAGCGAAAATAATTTCCTCTCTAGCCCTTTGAAAGTGGGAAGACTCTCCTAGCTACTTTGCCATTCTAATTTAGGCTAATCTTAGCTGAGTAATAAGAAAATCTGAAATATTCCAAAACTGATTACAATAGGTTAATCTTTGCCTGTGGATATGTGGGCATATATCCACTGATTGCCAGAGAAGCTGAGTGCTCTGAACCATAGACAGGCTTCATCCTAAGTAGCTCTAATGAGATAATAGTGTAGATTAATTAAGGAAATAAGGTGATCACAAAGCTTCTATCTCAGCTCTCTTTTAAGCAATTCTTTCCAAATTCTATCATGAGTCTGCTTGGGAATAAGAGGTAGGTATCAATATCCTTATTTTATAGGTGGAGAAAAGAGGCAGAGAGACTCAAAGAATAGAGGCAACATCACAAACAGCACCAAGAATTCAGACCTACTATTTTAATCTTTCCCAACTCAACTAAGCTCATGAAATATCCACTATTAATTTAATTGGGTTGGATTTGTACTAAGGAGACTAGCAGCGGATGGTTCAAAATCACTCTGTGACACACACAGGACTTATTTTCTAATGCTACCAGCCACCAACTGGACTCAAGATAGGGAAGTTTTATTTATCGCTCTAGTACTACATGAGTTTGTGAATGAATGAATAGATGAATGAATGAATGGATGAATGAATGAGTGAATGAAGGAAGGAAGGAAGGAAAAAGCATTTATTAAATGCCAGGCAGTGTGCTACCCTTGAGCCCCTCCACTCTCCAGAAGAATGTAAGCTCTTCGAGGGTAGGTTCATTTTTGTCTTTGCATACTTCTTCTTCTTGTTGTTGCTGTTGTTTGTCCTTCATTCTCAAAGAGGACCATAACATTGGGGTGATATCATGACTTGCACTGAATTGGATTTTTTATGTGAAGGAGGGCTGTACAAAGTCACCAACCTCACTCTCTCCTCCAGAGCCATCTGGGTCCACTGACAAGATATACATTAGGATGATTGGCAATGGCCCTGGATATTTAAGACAATTGGGGTCAAGTGACTTGCCCAGGGTCACACAATCTAGTGTCTGAAGTGAGATTTGAACTCAGGTCCTCTTGACTCCAGGGTTGGTTCTCTATCCACTGAGCCACTTAGCCCTTGCACATTGCCTAGCACATAGGCACTTAATAAAATTTTGTTAAATTGAATCAAATCTAATTCTATGTAAAAATTCAGGCAAGAACTCGTAAAAGTGTTCCCCAAAGGAACAGTCCCAGCTTTATTATTTTTCTAAAACTTTAACAGATGTCAGTTTAAGACATCTGTTTTAGACAGGCTCAGTGCATTCTTAATAATTTATCTAGAGCTACAAGTTTACAAGTTCTTTCTTTACAACAATCTGTGAAGCCAGTTGTACGCATATTATTTCACAGAATATATGAGAGGGGAGATCGAGAGACAGAGAGAGAGAGAGATGTTTTGGCTTGGCCCTGGACTGGGAACTGGAAGACTTGGGTCCTAAAGCTGATTCTCCCACTTACTAGATAGTAACCACTGGCAAAATGGTGTCTTTAAAATCAGGATAATAATATCTGCACTATTGTGCCACTCAAGTGAGATTATTAGTATGGAAAAGTGCTTTGTTACTATTAAATGCCATGTAAATCTAAGTTATTGTTGTTGTTGTTGCAGGGCAATGAGGGTTAAGTGACTTCCCCAAGGTCACACAGCTAGTAAGTGTCAAGTGTCTGAGGCCAGATTTGAACTCAGGTATTCCTGAATTCAGGGCCTGTGCTCTATCCACTGTGCTACCTAGCTGCCCCCTAAATCTAAGTTATTAAGAGAGGTAGTGTGGTTTAATGGAAAGACAATTAATAGAGAGCTCGATTGAAATCCTGTTTCTTACACTCATTTGCTGCCTTAACTTTTCTGAACCTAATTGTCCTCATCTGTAACATGGGGACAAAAAGCCTATTTCTCATACAGTTGTTATGAGGATCAAATGGGATAATGAATGTAAAGCTTTTTTTCAATTTTTAAAGTGAGATAGATACATGTGTTTGTGTGCATGATGTCACCAACACATCAATTTTCCATCATTAATCCCAACTCCATAAGAAAATAATTTTACACCAGAAATCAAAGCTCTTATTTCCTTCTCTCTGTCTCTGAATAGGAAGTAGAAAGCTTTCCCCTGACCCTCTAGTAGACATGCCATCCAAATTCCCACAGGCTAGCACAAACCCATTTCCACCCCCATTATTCCAAACCCCTTATGCTTCTTAGCATTGATCTCTTCTCTACTTTCTCTTAGGCAAGTCCAGGCACTTTCTCCCATTGGTTCTATTTTTTCTTTGTATTTAAAAAAATACTTTATTGACTTTTTTTTTACATCTGTCACTTCCCAGTGACTCCCTCTCTCCCTACTCCATACAATAAAATCTCTCTTGTAATGAAGGATAGTTAAGCAAAACAAATCATTCTGTAGCTACAGTCTATCAAGGTTACCTCTCTCAAGAAAGGTGCCTTCCATTTGCTCTCAAGAGCTAATTCAGACCCATCCCAAAGTCATGAGCCAGGCTGACACTGTTCACCTCTGAGTTTTCACTGACATTGCTGGTACTCTTTCCTATGCTATTTTCCAGCAGTTTCTACTCATCCTTCGAAGCCCAGCCCAAGTCCTGACTTTACCATGAAGCTTTCCTCAAATGCCTTAATGCACATTAGTTCTCCTCACCCCTTCTGATCTCCTTAATGTCTCTCATTTTGGTACTTATTCAAAGTTAATATTGTTATGGCCTCATTCTATATGTTTTATGGGTTGCCAAGAAACAAAAGTTGAATGGCCTAGTAGTACATTAGTACGACCGAGATACTAAAAGATATTCAAAAGAAAAAAAAATCTAGGATTGATTATTCTTGACAGAAGTAATGAAGGTTATGATTAGGGTAAGGAGGGAATCAAGAAGACATTCTTAGAAGAGGAACCAGCAAAATCTTTCAGAAGTTCTGAGTATGATTCTGTTGAAAGTGGGAGGCAGGGAAGAGATTGCTGAATTTGGAGCCAGAATCCTTGGGTTGAAATCCCAACCTTGTCACTTACTACCATTGTGACCTAGCAAGTCATAACCTCTCTGGTGCTCAGTTTCTTCATCTGTTAAATGAGGAATTTGGATTAGATGACTTTTTTGTTGGGCAATGAGGGTTAAGTGACTTGCCCAGGGTCACACAGCTAGTAAGTGTTAAGTGTCTGAGGCCAGATTTGAACTTAGGTGATCCTGAATCCAGGGTCGGAGCTTTATCCACTACGCCACCTAGCTGCCCCCAATTAGATGACTTCAAAGCTCCCTTCCAGCTTTAAAAATATGATGATCTAAAACAATTTGGGAGCTGGTGGAGAAGCATGATTTAGGTATTATTTATGGGAAAACATGGACAAGAATTGCATAAGATATGAAGTTGCCAGCTATATCAATGGAGAGGGTGAGTACCCACATTGATGGAGACACCAAACTACTAAGTTTTGTTTGTCAGTCATGTATTCCCCATGAGTCTGTAAGGACATTGTGGGCAGGTACTTTGTCTTCTTTTTTGTCTCTAATCATCATACAGGGCAGTGTTAATGATGCAATAAATATTTGCTTTCATTTGAATTAGAAATGCCTGGTTGACCACCTATGGAGAGCTATTTCTCTTTGATGTCAGGATGTCTATTAGTATATAATCTTATTCCTTGCTTTCTATAGTCCCTGATCAGAAGCATACAGTAGGCATACAGTAAGTTGGCTTGCCGGGCCCCTGGAGTTATTCTAGTTTAATGGAAGCTCTCTAAGCCCCCAACACCTACCACCAAGTGCTTATCAGTTTCTGTGGTAGCTTTGTAAAGTTGAGGAAAAAAAGAAGACGAAATAGACAAGCAACTAGGTGGTACAATGGATAGCGCACTGGATCTAGAGTCAAGAAGACCTGAGTTCAATTTTGACCTTAGACATTTATTAACTGTGTGACCCTGGGCATTCACTTACCTCTGCCTGAAGCAGTTTCTTCATCTGTAAATTAGGGTTGATAAAAATGAGATACTATTTGGTAAGTACTTTGCAAACATTAAAGTGCTATATAAATGTAAACTATTATTATTGGAAAAAAAGGCAATGAATTAAAGGCAATGTTGAAAAGCCAGCCCAGAATAGCAGCTCTTTTCCCCACTGCCACAGATAATTGACCAGGAGATACCACTTGGTCTTCTCCGATACAGCTCCCAGGTTTTTTCCAGCAGCTGCATAATCTGATTCTTCCAAAGGGAAATTCATGAAAGCATTCTATCTCAATCATGAAGTATTGCCAAGGGGTCTAAACCCACAGAAACCTAGTTTTCAAATCTGAGCTGTTTTTGGATTTAAGCCCTAGAAAGGGTTGTTGTTTTTTTCCCGTAAGATGGAAAGGTGTGTTTGCTCTGAAATTACTATCTGGAAATTTGATTTAGGGCCTTCTTCCTGTCCCCTGCCCTGATATCTGCCTTCTGTCCAGAGGGTATAGGGGGAGATGGCTTTCTGCCAGTCATTTGTATGTACACTGGCACTTAAGTCACCTTTGATTACAATGAGGAAAAGAGCAAATTGTTCCAGACTTGAGCTTACCTTCCAGAAACTTTTCTCCGTTCATTAACAATCTCAACACATACACAGGCAAACAAAAACAAAAACAAAACCTGATTGAGGGCAACCAACTCATCCAAAGCCAATATAGATCAAGCCGTCAGGGAATCCAGAAAAAGCACAGGAAGACAGAAGTCAGAAAATAGCTAGTCAGCCCCCTACTCAAATATATATGATGGCTATCTATATGTAAATTTCTCAGCCTGGAATTTGAAGTCCTTCACAATCTGGCTCCCACCAAACTTTGCAATTTTATCTCAACTGAGTCTTCTCAGCTCACTCTGTTCTAATCAAACTGGCCTGCCAGCCAATCCCAGTAGAAACGAGGGGAATCAGGCAGTTTCTGATCAAATTAGGTGGTTTTCCTAATCAACATGATAACAGAGCCCATAAAAGTTTCCTAAATAACATGATCACATTATAAGGCATAGGTCATATGATAAAGGCAACTACTAGGACACTGGGAACTTCTACTACCTGACAGGTTAAGGATGTCACACCTGTCCAAACATAAAAAGCAAGTGGGGGGGGGCAGCTAGGTGGCGCAGTGGATAAGCACTGGCCTTGGATTCAGGAGTACCTGAGTTCAAATCCAGCCTCAGACACTTGACACTTACTAGCTGTGTGATCCTGGGCAAGTCACTTAACCCCCATTGCCCCGCAAAAAAAAAAAAGCAAATGGGCACTGTTCTGGAGCTAGTCATAACTTAGAAATCAGTCCTTATGGAAGCCTTGAGATCTTGAAGAGACCCTTATTCTCTGCTACCTCATTAGCAATGGCAGTCTGCAGCAGAAGCCCAGGGTTATGTGTGACATGTGCATGTTAAGAGAATTTGAGGGCATTGCTTCCTGAATCTGAACCTTCTATGTAGAGCATTGAGAAGAAAGTTTGGGGTCTGGAGGTGGGAGTCTGCCGCTTGGGAGATTGGAGGTCTCAGAGTCAAAGAATATATATAGGGAGGTCTCTGCTTACTTCTGAAAGAGTATGGTAGAATCCTTACCAAAGACTTCAGCTTAGTCACAAATTAGAGGTGGCAGAGACCACAGGGCAGCAGAAATGGCACATCCTCTTGATAGTCTTCCATTGATAGTGTACATGTTTATGAGGGATTTTTCCTTGAGATTATGAGAAGAATGTTCTATGGTACATCTTCTGACTGGACTATGCCATTTCATGAAAAGCCTTTACATTGAAATAATTATGTCTTCTAGCTAGTGAAAAGTCAACAAGTAACTGGGGGGCTAATGAACTATAGTTTTAGGAGGATAGATCTACAAATTGCCTCAAACCTAGGGTAGCCACAGAGGTGCATGTGCGCACACACCCCTGACCTGCTAGTGGGAATAAAAAGAATGCTCCCAGGGTGCTACCCAAGGAAACAACATTCAATTTCCCATCATGATACCTTGGTACAATGGGTCCCTCATGTCTCTAATATATTCCTTCTTGACCACCATCTCCTGGCTTTCTTCATGGCAGAACTGTACTACACCCCACAGGTGGCCTTTCCTACTTCCTCTGGTCATTAACATTCTCTCCCTGTCAATGACTTGAATAGATGGATCCTCCCAGTAGACTATAAGTCCCTTGTGGACAGAAAGGGAATTGTTTTTTTTTATCTTTTCATCCCCAACACCAACAATGTCTTATACTTTTTTTTTTTTTTGCCTTCAGACCCATGATTTTGTCCACACAGGGAACTCCTAGTGAGAAAACTCCCTTTATAAATTGTTCTGGAATTTGCTGTTTTAAATAAGAGATGCATGGGCCACTGTAAAAAAGTTAACTTGCTCAGGGTCAAACAGCCTGGCCAAGGATATATCAGAGACTGGATTTGAATCTAAGTCCTGATGGCTTTCTGTCCAGACAATGAATGTTTGTGGAGATTGAATTGTGAACATTAGGAAAAGTCAATTATATCCAGGATTTAAATTCAGTGGAATTTGGGGTCTAAGTGTCTATTTTTAGAGGCATCTAGGTGGTGCAATGGATAAAGCGCTGGCCCTGAGTTCAGGAGGAACTGAGCTCAAATCCAACCTCAGACACTTGACACATACTAGCTGTGTGACCCTGGACAAGTCACTTAACCCTCATTGCCCAGCTCCCCCCCAAAAAAAAGGGTGTCTTTCTTTAGATCTCTGATTTCTAATCATAAGTTTTAACCATGGGGCCTTAGAGTTCATGTAATCTAGCACCCTCATTTTACTGACAAGGACAAAGCAAAAGCCCAGAAAGGGTAAATGATTTGTCCGTATTCACATAAATAGTAAATGGCAGAGCTAAGATTTGAAGCCAGATCTTCTGATTCTAAATCCAAAATTTTTCCACTCTTCTATTGTCATCAGAGATCCCATTACGTTTCTTCTGTACTGTCATCCCATGTTACCCAGTTTTTAGTGCTCAGTAAATGTTGACCATAAGGGATCTTGAAATCATTTTAAACAGTGGTCTCCAAAATGGGAGGCAAAAAGACCCTCTTAAGAGACATGGCATGGCCCCAGAGGTGGGTGATCAACATAATCAAAGGACAGTAATAGGGGATATATACAGTAGCCAGTCGTGGACCTTGTCTCCAACCAACCACAATAACCTTTGCATATTTCAGCCCAACATTGCCCCCTTCCACTTCTTCCCATTGTGCAAGCTCCCAACTTGCCAAAATAGATTTTGGATCCTCAGGTAGTCATAGTCTAATCCTGACTTGGGCACAATTGCCATTAGGAAATTCCCTTCATCAAGGATGCTTGCCCTTCCCCTCCCCCCAAATACTGATAGAGTTAGATCAAAAAATTTGAAGGCCACTGATCTAGTTGGATCTTCTCACTTCATTGACGGGTGTTGAATATTAAATATAGTTTTTGTACCCATCTTCCTACAAGATAATATTTATTTTATTATTCATTCATTCATTTATTTAATTATTTGTTTGTTTATTTATTTATTGGGGGGGGTGAGGCAATTGAGGTTAAGTGACTTGGCCAGGGTCACACAACTAGTAAGTGTCAGGTTGCCCTGAATACAGGAATCCACTGCACCACCTAGCTGCCCCCTCTCCTACAAGATAATAAACAGGTCAGAGACATCAATAATATCTCCTACAATTTGTTCACCCAGATCAGAGAAGGCTATTTCTACCTTTCCTACCAGAAGTAGGTACCTCACAGAAATTAGATCAGAGAATGGATAGGAAAACACAATAACAATTTAATATTTTGTCCCAAGAAGAAATATATGCAGTTTCAGTTATAACAAGTATGGAGGAGATATCGAAGCATGATGATAAGATTACAGGATTAAAAAAAAAAAAGGGGTTGGCAAAGATGAGGATACCCAGATGTCACCATGAGATAGGGACTTACTACCCTGAGGGAAAAGAAGTCACCAGGTAGGGACTTTTATCTGCTAGCTCTCTGGGCTCAGGTTTGGAGTTCATTTGAAGGACATTTTGCTCCTATTAACCCAGGGTTTCATAAAAAAGACTTTTGGATAATAAGGCACCTCCATCAAATCCTGGTGATCTATATATTCATATTAACACAGGGAAACTGAGGCCCAAAGGGCTTAGGTGATTTGCCCGGAATCAGGCAGCAGGTTAGAGACTAGAACCCAGCTCTCCATCTTCTCAGTCCTAGAATCTTTCCGATCCTAGCTGGTGTCCCCAGAGGCTACATGGCCACTGCTTCTTGCCCTCTGGGACAGTTCAAGACAGAGGCCAAGGAAAGGCAGCTGAGAAAGGAATCCTTGTTTGCCTAGATAAGGAATGAAGTCTTTCTCCCCCCCCCCCCCTTCTAAGGCTTCTGACCTAACCCCAAAGCCAAGCCTCACTATAGAATGATTCTTTAAGGACAAAGTCATCCTTTATCCCCAACTGCCACTTTACCCTCCCCACAGCACCTCCCCCCAGCCTTTTTATGGCAGCAGAAACATATTGTTTCTGCTGTCTTTAAGGAGAACTTTTTTTTTTAATCACAGCAGACTGAAATAACAAACCAATTTGCAAGTAAAAGAAGGTGGTGTTGGGGGATGGGGAATAGAAACTGCCTGATTGGAAAGCGGGAGGAGTTACATTCAACCTAGAGCCATTAAATCCGGAAATGGAAATTTATGTCTTTAGGGCCAAGGCTATAGAACTGGATTGCACAGAGAAAGGCATTATCTTGTCCACTTCGGCCTCTTCCCCCCACCCCCATCCCGCCCCCAATCTCCCAGGTGATCTGAATAGACCAAGAATACAGGCTTAATTCTCTGAGCAGGAACCATCACGAAGGCCAAATATTCCCTAAGGATTTCTATTTTTTTTTTCCAAATGTCTCATTAGAAAAACCAACTAATCAATATCTAAAGCCATGGGATTCATTCTGGGGTAGGGCAGACTGCATGTGTCAAATTTCAGAATGCGTTTAGCTGGGATTTCCTCTGAAGCTTGTTAGAAATAGAAGAGCTTACTTTTAAAAGTCCAAGGAAAAGATTGTCCAGGACCTGCAGGGGTCTGGATAAGAAATTCTTTTCCAGGTGATAAAATCAGGCCACACAGATACCAAGCCTCAAAGTTCTGGCACTATCAGCTAAATCTGACTTTCGCTGCTTTGAAATGCATTACAGGAAGTGGGGAGAAAGGGGGTCAGGCAGAGGGGGTGGAGGGAAGAGTTGAATTTCTATGTGAGTGGAAGAAAGACCCATTGTGTCCAATGGGAGTGCCACCCAGGGGAGGGAGATTTAGAGGCCCAGCAGGGGCTGGGGGCTGGGAAACAGAATCAGGAATATATAAATCACATCATTTTCAAATCAAGGCAAATGAGAAAATGATTAAAAACAACAAACAACAACACCTCTAACTGGCTGTTTACAGTAAAGGACACTATGCCTATTTAAAAGATCCAGACATTAGGATGGCCACACTATTGTTTCTATGTAAGATAGTTCCAAGAGGGTCCGCCGTGACCGGATCTATCTAATTTATTTATTTATTCATTCATTCAGTTCATGGTAGGAGGATGCACACAACCATAGCTTAGTGGCTAGAGGTTGTTGGCCTTAAGGTCAGCGGGACCTCCCAAATGATTGGACATAGATGGGGAGGAAAGACTTGAAAGAAGGAAAGAAATAAGCATTTATTAAGTGCCTACTATTTGCCAGGTATAGTGTTAAGTGCTATACAAATATGATCTCATTTGATCCTCACAACAACTCTGGCAGGTAGGTACTTTTTTGTTTGTTTGTTTTTGTTTTGTTTTTGTTTTTGTGGGGCAATGAAGGTTAAGTGAGTTGCCCAGGGTCATGCAGCTAGTAAGTATTGTGTTTGAGGTCGGATTTGAACTCAGGTCCTCCTGAATCCAGGGCCAGTGCTCTATCCACTGTACCACCTAGCTCCCCCTGCACGGAGGTACTATTAACCCTATTTTACAATTGGGGAAAAAGATTGAATTTTAACTCTGATCTTCCAGATTCCAAGCCCTGGGCTCTATCCACCAAGCCACCTCTGAATTTGAAAAGTATTCTAATAGGGCAGCTAGGTGGCACAGTGGATAAAGCCCTGGATTCAGGAAGACCTGAGTTCAAATCTGTTCTCAGATACTTGATACTTACTAGCTGTGTGACCCTGGGCAGCTCACTTAACCCCTGTTGCCCCACAAAAAAAAAAGAAAAAGAAAAAAGAAAAAAAAGAAAAATATTCTAAAGTAATCGCTGACATTTCTATAGGGCTTTCTTGTTCACTATGGACTTTCACAGACATCTCTGTTTTAGCCTTACCACAACCCTAGGAGGCAGATATTATAGGGGTTGTTTTTCCCATTTTACAAAATGAAGAAATGGGAGCCTTGGAGAGATTAAGTGATTTGGTAAAGGTCACAATGATTAAGTAGTTCAGCTAATCCTAAAACATAGTTTTTCTGATTCAAAATAAGATGTTATTTCCATTATACCACAGTCCTAGAGAGGAACAGGAAGCTCACAGACCATTCTTCTGTTCTTAATGGCCTGACATGTAAAGTTAATTCATTCTCACTACAGTTGGCTGAGCTTCCAACACACTTTACAAACATCAATGTCTAGGGCCATGTTGAAGGTATAGCCATTAAAGCAAGAGCTGTAGGTTAAAGAGGGTGGGACAGAATCAGGGATTAGAGGTAGAATAAGTGGCAATTAGAATGTTGGCAGGGGGCAGGGCAGCTAGGTGGTACAGTGGATAAAGCACCAGCCTTGGATTCAGAAGGACCTGAGTTTAAATCTGACTTCAGACACTTGACACTTACTATCTGTGTGACCCTGAGCAAGTCACTTAAACTTCACTACCCTGCAAAAAAAAAAAAAAGAAAAAAAAAAAAGAATGTGGGCAAGGGTTGACTTGGAACCCTTAAATTATTTAGAAAGAATGTCAGTCCCAATCTTCTGCACAAGATCTAAGGATGAGACTGGCAATTGGCAGGGTCTGAGTCTTCTCTAATGTAATTTGAAGTCTCCTCAGCTAGGTTAAGGGGTAGGGAAGGCCCCACTAGGAGGTTCCCATAAAAGGAAATTCCTGAAGCATCTTTTATGGTAAATCAAAGTCAGCAACTGAACATGTAGGTAGCAATCTGAGAAGCTGAGAGCAGAAAGTGGTGTTTGGATTAGAAGACAAGTCATTTCCAGACTCAAAAAATAGTGGAGTTGGGGCAAGAAGGGGATGGTGATACAAATGGAGATAAAGAAAAATTTCTCTTCAGAAAATGATTCCCCACATTTTTCTGTACTTGGCTTCTTCAGATGTGCCAGGCCACACAAAGCTGGCCCCACCCTCAAATTCCTGCTAAATTTGCTACAGCTCCCCATACTCTCTAGCAATAACCAGGACTGGCAACATACACCACAGTAAACTGACCAAAGGATTTGATAGCTCTGGAATGTCATTCTTCTACTTACTGCCTAAGTCCAATGTTCCTCGATAACCCTGGAAGTGTTCTCTTCAAAAGATCACACAAATTCTGAAGAATTCAGGGAAAAGTAGGAAGGCTTATAATGACTGAAGCAAGTAGAACCAGCAAAATAAGATACACAATGATTGTTGCAATGAAAAAGGAAAGTATAAAAGCAAAAATGAAACTGAGAGCCATTATTATAATAACTGAGGTTGTCTCCAGAGAAGAATTAAGAAAACGCATCTCTCCCTATTTTGCAGGTGTAGGGGACAATGAGTGTGGGATATTGCATTTACTATCATATTTGGTTGATATGTTGGCTGTGTAATGATTGGAATGATGCCACCTACTGGAGACTTGCTGTGGAGAGCTCCACCATGAGGAAAATGCCTCAGAGGCATTGTGGCTTTTCCTTGGCGTCAGGAAATGACGTTTGCTCATGGGTGCTGTCTATCAAGTCTACCAGCCAATCAACTGGAGGAGCCTCCTATGGTCTGGGAGGAGACAGGAAGGAGGAAAGGGAGCCTGCGCAGAGAGCGCTGGCCTTCTTTGGCTTCCTGACTTGATGGTGGCGGCGGCAGAGGACTTCACAGGAAATTTGAGGAGAGATAGGAATGCCAGGCTGTTAGAATTCTGTTCTCAATCTTTTTATTTCTATTTTCCAATAAACCCTTAAAACCTAAACTCGTTTTATCAGTGATTTTTAGTCAGTTTCCCCCAAACTGGGGGAACAGATTAGAATCCACATTTAGAATCTTAAATTACACAGCTGATTTTGCTGAACGACTTTTCCCCCATTTTTCTTTTTAATCTTTGTTTAAAAAAAAAATAAGGGTGGGTGTTCCCGAGGATGGAAATCAACTCTGTTTGGTTAACAGTTAATGAGAGAATGAATGTTATAATGAGAGGTGGACCTATTCTAATGAGGGTCTTGGGATATGAGACACTGATCACCCAGTCTTGGTCAAAGAGGCTTATCAATATTCATATCAAAGAGGGAATTTACTTCTATCCCAAACGTGTCTGACCAAACCCAATGAGCAGGAATCTACTGATTCACCTAGTTAATAATGTCAAACAAAAGTGTATTCCATACACATACCCCAGAGCTAATTGTTAAACACTGCCAGTAAAGCACCATGCACACAGAAGACACTTAACAAACATTTGTTAAATTGAATGAACTTACAATTAGAAAACAGGTGCTAGAGGTCAAAGGAGGTAGTGGGTCAGAAATTGGGCATGTGATGAGAAAGCAGTGAAGAGAAAAGCATCAGAATTCAAAGAAAGCAATTGGGCAGGAACCAAACAATATTCAGAAATTTAAAACAACAACCACCACCACCACCACAAAAGCATTAGATATCTAGGTATTCAGCAAATGAGCCCAGCAATCAGGAAACCTTGGAATTAAGAGAGTTCCTGTCTCCTAGATATTTCCTGCTAGGAAAAGTCAATCCTGGGGCAAGTCCAGCCCAGGATCTTCAGACGGAACCAGGTGTGTCCTATAAGTCATCTAGATGGAAGAGGATGATAGTGACTGATTTAAGTGACAGAAAACAGTTAAAAATTTGGGGATCTTCCAAGGGTGGTAAAGAGGCAGACAATAATGTCACAACAAGGCATACGTAGTCATGGAGAAGTCAAAGCCATTAAGTTTTATCTATCTATCTATCTATCTGTATGTATGTATATATACAAACACATATAGACATATCTGTGTATAGATTATACATATGTACACACAGATATATGTATATATGTATGTATGTGTGTGTATACACACATACACAAACGTTTACATTTTGAAAGAGTTGTATCTACATGCCCCAAGTGAAAAGAAGCTTCTTCAATGATCCAGTTGATGTTGGACAAACAAGATAATTCAGGTCCCCAAATAGCCTGAGGAATACAGTTTGTATTCTTGAAAGAATCATAAATATTCATCTTCATTTTGGTGCTGCTTTCCTTGCATCTGAGTCACCAAATGAAAAACACTGCTCAGCTTACCCATGTGAACCAATTAGGCCATTTAGATACATTAGAATGTTTGATCTGGAAAGGATCACCTTGCTTTACAGGTAAAGAAAATGAGGCCCAGAGAGGGCAAATAACTTGTCCTAGGTCACACAGTATGTTGCTGGTAGAACCAGAACAACACTATGCTGCTTAATGAGCAAGATATCCAACAGTTCTCTTATCAAATTGGACATTCAGTTGGTCAAAATGGCAGAGCTAGTGTGTGTGGCCATTGTATTTAACTAGATAAAACATATACAGTTATCCCTTCCACATCATAACTTTCTCCATTGTGGTTTCAATATATCTCAGGTTGGCATAAAAAATTAATTGGGAATTTTGGGGGAGTGTTGTGGAAGCCACAGATGATATGCAAAGGCCAATGGATGACACAGAAAAAGTTTAGAAACTCAGAAATGCATAAAATATATGTATAGTATTGTATAATATCAACATATTTTATCTTTTAATGCCATAATAATTAAGACTTCTTCTCTGGTACAAATAGAGGGCCAAAAATTTTACCCAGATTTTCCAGATTTTGGGGGGCACTGTGCCCCTAACCCCCAAGATGCGGAAGGGATGATTGTATAAGGCATATTTAGAAATAGGAACATCGGTTATAGCTGATAGTAATAAGTTAAGTCTAGTGTTAACTTGACGAATTTATAATGATCATTATAAATTCAAGCACTCAGAATTGCCTGAGTAAAGAAAGAATGTACTTTCCCCATTGTGATTTTTTATCATGCATGTTCCAATTCCACAAAAGTTGAAGTGTCTACTATATACTGTTCACTGGAAAAAATATAAAAAAGAAAAGACACAGTCCCAGACCACTAGGAGTTTCCAATCTGGTAGTAGAGAAGAGATATAGTTATTTCTACAATTCAAAATAGAACATGATAAATGTTTAACAGGCTAACTGAGTCTTCATTGACTTGGTAAGTACACAATTCAAAGTGTTGGACCTTTGTTGTGATAAATTACCTATAACATGTAGAGGTGTCAGTGTGGTGTAATGGAAAGAGATCTCTTTTGGAACTAGAGGATGGGGGCTCTCATCCTGATACGGGTCCTCTGTTTTCTCATTTGGAAAACAAGGGAATTAGATGAGATAACCCAAATCATGTGATCAAGGTGGAGTACATTTATAAAACCTACTGCTCTTTTTCTAATGCACAGGACAGATCTTTGTGTTTAAACCTTATATTTACTTTCTAGAATACAAGTCATACAGATTACTTCAAGGTTTTTTGGATTTGTTTTTAAAGTAACATGTTGGGGCAGCTAGGTGGCACAGTGGATAAAGCACTGGCCCTGGATTCAGGAGAACCTGAGTTCAAATCTGGCCTCAGACACTTGACACTTACTAGTTGTGTGACCCTGGGCAAGTCACTTAACCCCAATTGCCTCACCAAAATAAAATAAAATAAAATAAAAAATAAAGTAACATGTCATTTTTCTAACAGATTTCCAGTGTACTGTGAAAGCCCTTCAGAAGCATCCCTTGAAGGTTTTGTTGTTCAGTTGCTTCAGTCGTTTCTGACTCTTGTGACCCTGTTTGGAGTTTTCTTGGCAAAGACAGGAGATGGTTTGCCATTTCCTTCTCCAGTTTATTTTACAGATGAGGAAACTGAGGCAAACAGGGTTAAGTGATTTGCCCAGGCAGGGCCACACAGCTAGTAAGTGTCTGAGGCCAGATTTTAACTCAGGTCTTCCTGATTTCAGGTCTGACACTCTGCTTAGCCACTTGGCTACCCTAGGTTAGTGTCGATAATCCCATTTTTCAGATGAAGAAACAAACCCAGAGACACCCAATGCATACCCCAGCCACTGGCAACTCAGTTCCCAAGTTCTGAATTCCCAAGTTCTGAGTCAGTGAACTGGGGAAGTAATTGAAAACCTTGAGAAAAAAATTGCCCATTGCTCTTCATCAGCATTCTTTGTGGCATGTGAAAATCATATATTATCTACAAGCATCAATCCCTTGGGGGCAGAAGAAGTAAATAATTTTAAAGTAGTAACAAACAAGATAGGTTCATTTTAAATGGAATAATCAGGGCTGTGATTTATATGCACAATATTTTATTGTCTTTTTTCTTAATTTAAATTTAAAATGGATAGAGTTCTTTGAATGAAAAAAAAGCAAGTTGTGAGTTATTTTAAAGATTCAGTATTTCATGTGATGTACTAAACACTGCTAAATATTTAACATCACATAAATATTTCAAGAGAAACATGAATAGTTAGTGATAGAGTTTAATCTCAGTGATTGTGGGAATGAGCACTCCCTCTCTCTGTGGGTTAGGAGATGAAGGGTTGGAAGAATGTTGGAGAGTAAAACACTGGAGAAACCCAATTCCCTAACCCCAGAGAGATGTGACTTGGGTGGGGGGAAGGGTTTAGACATACTAATAATTTAAGAGTCATTGAGTGCCACAATTATTCTAGCAAGGAAATACACTCTATGTTAACATTTGGAGCCCTAGATGATCCCAGGTAGCATTGGAGCAAAAATTGGTTAGCAAAGATTCCTGACTTCTTAGAAAATATGACGTGGAGAAAGGGAAGAAATAATTCATAGAATGATAGCTTTAGAAGTAGAAGGTGCCTGAAGGCCAGCCACCTAGTCCAACTCCCTAACTGTACAAATAAGGAAACTGAGGCCCAGAAAAGTTATGACTTAGATTTTTCATAGGAAGTAAGTGACAGACCCAATATTAAAATCCGGTCCCTGGTCTCCAAATCTTGTGCTCTTTCCATCACTCCACCCTGCCTTAGTTTTATAAAACCAACTCAGCTATGGCTAAGATAAACATGGGTTTGTTCACCAAATTCAAGACAGTCAAAGAGTGGTCCCTTGAAACTTGAAAGCTATATTCAAGACCAAAAAGGGACTACTATGCTGAACATCAAGTAATAAGATTAAAGAATTCATTTTTCCCACTCTGTAATACAGTATAATAAATAAAAATAACTGCCAAAAAGTTGATAAATATGCTGATGCAAGAGTTCCAATTGACTTTTTGAAAATAAATTTTATCAATATCTTTTATTTTTATGTTACTTACATTTCCCCATATAACAAAGAATTTTCTTTAAAAAAGGAAGAAGGAAAAAAAAGGATGAAAAAGAAGAGAAAAATCAGCAAAACTGGGATCAATAGATTTTTTTAAAAGTCTGATAATATATGGAAAGTTCCACACCCATGGATCTCCTGCCTTTGTAAAAGTGTTAGGGGTGTGGTTAAGAGCAGAAGAGATATCTTCTTATCTCTCTTCTTCAAGGCCAAACTTGTTCATTGTAATTTTGTGACATTTATTTTTATTGCTGTTGTTGATTTGTGGTTCTCTGTTGCAGGCGCAGTGTAGATTGTTTTCTTGGTTCTGTTTATTTCACTGTGCATCAGTTTGTGAAAGTCAAAGATAGGCTATTGGACCAGATATAAATCATGGGTCTAAAAATATGGCCTTTTTTATATTCATATGTTCTTCCAAACCTAGAATGCTCTCCCTTCATATTGTTACCTCTCAGAATCATCTTTCTTCCAGATTCAGCTAGATAGATGCCAACTCCTCCATGAAATGTTCCTTGATGATATTCTGAGTTATTAACACTCTCTCCTTCCTCTCTTTTCCTTTGCTATATTTCTCTGTTCATGTTGTGTTCCTCCTTACTCTCCCCCCCCCCCCCCCCCCCCCGCAAAAAATGTAGACTCCTTGAAGGCAGGAACTATTTAATTTTTGTTGTTGCAAACCCAATATAATATAATGCTTGTTTAATTAAATTTAATTGAAGTGGGAGAAGGCCAAAAATACTTAGGCAATATGTAGCAGAAAAGAACAAGAACTTATGGGATCTATTCCCCTTCCCCCACTTCACTGTAAACTAACTCTGACTTTAAAGAAGTCAATTAACCTCTCTGAGTCCCAGTTTCCTAATCTGTAAAATGCAGGCAATAATTTTTGTGTTGTCTACCTCAAGCAGTTATTGTGAGGATCAAATAATATATTCAATATTAATATACTTTGCAAAATAAAAAACTGCTACATAAATGGAAAGTAGGGTGATTACAGATGAAATTCTAACAGGACTTACCAAAAAAAGTTCACTTTTTAAAAAAATTCAAAGGAACAAAAGCACAAGCACACACATGTATGTACACATGTGCATAGATCCATACATATAATATTCATTTTAGGATATTCCCAAATGTCCAGGGACTCCAAAGAATGGCCAGTGAGTTTAGTGGAAATATGAAAATGGGCTTAAAACATAATAAAAAGGAAGCATAGTCTCATAATATTCCTTTTTTATGAAGGTTTCATATGTGATTTTCTGATTCTAGGGCAATTCTGAATATGCTAGAGGAATCTGATAGAGATTTGGGAGAATAAGAAGAGGCTATGAAGAAAGCAAGGGGGAGTGTGGCCTTGATAAAGGAGAATGTTATCCCATACTTTGCAGGCTAGTAAAAATAGTTCTGGGCTAGAAGCCTTTTTTGGTTTGTTTTTGTTTTTGTGGGGAAATGAGGGTTAAGTGACTTGCCCAGGGTCACACAGCTAGTAAGTGTCAAGTGTCTGAGGCCAGATTTGAACTCAGGTACTCCTGAATTCAGGGCCAGTGCTTTATCCACTGCACCACCTAGCTGCCCCCAAGGCTCTATGATCTTAATGTAATATGCATTTATAGAGTACCTACTGCATGCTAGGCACCATGCTAAGTGTTTTGCAAATATTATTTCATTTGATTGTCACAAAAACCCTACAAGGTAAGTGCTATGATTACCCCACTTTACAGCCGAGGAAACTGAGGCCAACAGAGATTAAGTGGCTTGCCCAGGGTCAAACAGCTAGGAAATATCTGAGTCCTGATTCAAACTCAGGTCTTCCTGACTCCAGGACTAACACTCTGTTCACTGTCTCACCTAGCTGCCATTTAATGAATATTAATTATATCCAAATAATAAAGCCAAATACTCTCTATAACAATGCATGAAGATTCTGTTGGCCAAGTTCAATTACAACAAAACCTATGGGACTTAGTGACTTCTTTTGTTCTACTAAATGGTACTTGAAACAGTGGGTCTTTGTGAATTTGTGTTCTTTAGGAATTTTCATTATTATGATATGCTTATAATAGGATTTTATCTTTTTTATTTTTTCTTTATGATTTTTTATTAACAATTCATGGGAAACTAAAATATTTTTTAAAAAATAAAAGAGGGGCAGCTAGGTGGCACAGTGGATAGAGTACCGGCCCTGGACTCAGGAGTACCTGAGTTCAAATCCAGCCTCAGACACTTAATACTTACTAGCTGTGTGACCCTGGGCAAGTCACTTAACCTCAATTGCCTCACTAAAATAAATAAATAAATAAATTTTTTAAAAAGCATTGACTTCATGCATGTATTTAGCACTATCATCAAATATTTATTGCACACCCACCTGATACAGGACATTATACTAGTGGCTGAAAAAGTTATAAAGATTATATTATTTAAACTCAAGTAGAGGTGAGTGAATGTGTGTGAATACATATATGTGTGTGTGTGTATTTTAAGATCTCATCACTACCTCTTATATACACATAAAGTTCTGTTTTCTTTGTATAGATATCCATAGGTTGCTCTCTCAGCCTATGGCAGCACCAACCCATAAAGCATATTTCCCTTTTGTCCCTGGCATTTCCCCTCCAATATCAGAGAATGTCACTGAAATGGAGAATCCTAGACTCAAATGCTGACAGGTATTGCTCTTCAGTTCATCTCCATAAGCCAAATTGCTCATTTTTTTCTGACTGGTTTTGTATATTTGTGTAGAAATAGCACACTAAGATTAGTATACTTTTAAAAAACATTTTTCCTAATAAGCAATAATTCAAACTGTTTTCCAGTGAGTTCATTATCCTCTTGATTCTGATATCTCCAAGCATAGAAGCTCCAGCATTAAGGATTTGAACGACTAAATGGAATGTGAGATGGGGGAAGAAAATTATTCCTTTCAAAGTTATTTAGACCTCCACACCATTGTCTTTATTATGATCTGCTATTTGATTTGGGAATGACCTTAGAAAGGAAAGGATTTTGCTTTTAACAATAATCTCATAATGCTGAAAACAATGACAACAAAAAACCCCATAAAATCAGTGGGGGAAGGAGGACATGAAAATGGGGGATAATATAAATCAGTTGAAATGGTTTACTATGAGCAAAACAATTGGTATATTGACCAAATTTTTCATTTCTTATTGCAGTCATTCTGGCATCCTAAGGAGATATAGCTTTGTGTTTGGAGCCTACCACCAATTAACATGCACCATTTGTGCTATTTCCATCAGAGGAAATCTATCACAGCTAGAGGTTTGAGAACCCAACCCATCCATTAAAGTTTACCTTCTGCTACCACAGTGAGGGGCAGCTACTAGAACTGCTTATGGGGCTATGTTAGCAGCATCATATTACCTAGATTCAAGATTGTTTTTGTAACCAATTTTAGGGCTTCTATATTTTTACTAAAAAAGATAAAAACTTCCTCCTTATTTTATTGCCCATTTTCCATAAAGTCAATGGATTTCCATGCCTTTCTTGGACATGCAGCTCAGAACAATCCAATCAGATCCTGCTGAGAGCTTTAATTGCAACAATTCCCTTTCAGAAGTTCTAACCTTCAAGGGGCTTTTGGGTTTAGGTAAAGCATTCCCTGAGTATCCTAACTTTGGTTAGAAAACATAACTCTATTTTTTGGAGGAGGGGAATAGAGGGAAAATGGAGATGGAGAATTGGAGAGCTTTTTAGCCAGTAGAATCATGTGATGCAAATAAGGCAAAGCAAATAATATCCAGATGGGTCAAATTGCTTCTGCATTCTATAATTCAATTAAGTTGTTTTACAGATATAGTCTTAACCTACAATTATAAGTGTATTTTAAAAATTAACAACAAAATGCCAATCCTCTGGCAAACATTTTAAAAACAAGAAACTGATACTGGATTATCAACCTACTCAAAAGAAATTTAGAACTGAAAAAGAAGGTAGATATCATCTAATCCTTGGGTTTTTAACTTGTTAGCCATTAACTTATTTTTAAAAATATGTCTACAATTGCATTTCAGTATAATTTACTTCCTTTGTAATCCTATGTATTTCATTTTATGCATTTAGAAACATCATTCATGGGGCAGCTAGGTTGGCACAGTGGATAAAGCACCATCCCTGGATTCAGAAGGACCTGAGTTCAAATGTGGCCTCAGATACTTGACACTTACTAACTAGCTGTGTGACCCTGGGCAAGTCACTTAACCCTCATTGCCCCACCAAAAAAACAAAACCTCATTCAGAGAAGGGTTACACAGGCTTCACTGAATTGCCAAAAGGGTCCATAACACTCACAAAAAGTTTAGGAATCACCAATCTAACCAACCTCCTCATTTTAGAGAAGTAGAAGTGTGGCAGGGTGAATTGAAAAGACTTGCCCCAAATAACAGCGATAGAGCAGAGATTATTAGAACCCAAGCCTCAGTGACTTCCAGGTCACTATTCTTTCTAATACACCCTTTTATGTTCCCATATTTGGGGGATATATTACATAGGTGTTTTTATCTTCAATCCTAAACCACAAAGGAAAACAAATTGAAAAGCTCCTCTTTCCCTTTCACAAAAGTCCTTCTCATCTGCCTCATCATGCCATGGAGAAGATGCTCAGTTTTTGTTCTTGATGTTTTCCCTGGGGCAATGAGTGTTAAGTGACTTGCCCAGGGTCACACAGCTAGTAAGTGTCAAGTGTCTGAGGCCGGATTTGAACTTAGGTGATCCTGAATCCAGGGCCAGTGCTTTATCCATTGCATCACCTAGCTGCCCCCCAGATGCTCAGTTTTTAAAGACTGTCAGCAGAGTATAAGTACTTAAAGGATCTACTATGCTAGAAAGGTTTTAAGAATAGTTGGGCCACAGATTATGTTGGAGAACCTGATTGATAACATATACAGGATCTCAGCCCAACTAGGTTGGCTGCTAGGTGATAAATTTTTACCTACAGCAGTTCATGAAACAAAAATCCAAAATTACCCCTAGTCTTCCCATTCTGCCATGGTACCATAATGGTGGGAAAGGAAGCAGAAAGGGCTAAGAATCTCATACCCTTTAGACAATCCGTAAACATGAACATAATCATTAGTATTCAAAATGTTGGCTATTGGACAAAAATCTCAAAAATCATAGATGGAATTTAGTCATATCAATTTTTTACATTTTAATTATAAAAAGAAGCCAGAAGATACAAGAAAGTTGAAGGATGGCTCATAGCTTCTCCAAGGAAAGATACATAAACAATATGGTGGAGTTAATTTTAGTATGTATCCAAAGGCAACAAGAAATAGCATCTTAGGAGACACTTATCTCACCTTGCAATACTCATGATGACTATAAACAAAAGAATCATCATGAAGATAATTGGATCTGTTTCAGAGGAAGAAGAGGTAGAGCAATTCTAAGACTTGGTAACAGGTAAAGTTAATTCCCTTCCAGTTCCATATCTATGGACCTATCATCATATGAAGACTTCTATGTTAAATCAATGTAAACTTTAAGATACATTGTATGAAATAGCTTCATTCAATGACTTCAATGAAAAGCTGGGTGTAGGGGAGGATAGCAGAAACTGTTAGAAAATATAATTCAGAATCAAGAAACAAAACAGGCTAAAGACTTATAGACTATACTATAACCTCACTGTTCTTCAAGAAGAGAGTCAGAAGGAATAGGACATAAATGCAAAATATCATTTAAAAAAGGAATTGATGGGGCAGCTAGGTGGCACAGTGGATAGAGCACTGGCCCTGGAGTCAGGAGGACCTGAGTTCAAATGCGGCCTCAGACACTTAACACTTACTAGCTGTGTGACCCTGGGCAAGTCACTTAACCCCAATTGCCTCACCAAAAAAAAAAAAAAAAGGAATTAACACGCAGTAAATAAATTACTAGATATAGATACGAGTTATTTCCAAATCCGCTGATCAACACCAGGTTATTATGGTAAAGATAATAATATAATAAAAACACCTCTAGCCTCACCTATTTTAAAAAGCTAATGATGCCCCCCTCCCAAGAAATGGATAAATGAACAAATATTGACACATATTGTTACCATTTCCTGTTATAAATCACCAAAATGAAGAGGACAAAAGAGCCTAGAAACCACTTCAGTTAGGCAAATATTAAAGGAAAAGACATTGGGCTTTGAGTCAGAGGACCTAAATTTGAATCCTGGCCTTGATGCATGAATGAAGCCTAGGTAAGTCTTTCAACTTCTCTTCATTTCACATAAGCTGCACTCCTTGGATTTTACCCCTTCATCATCATACCACTTCATGACTTCCCTCAGAAAAATCTCATTACCAGGAAACTAATCATGACAGAGATTGAATCAGCTTTGTTACTTACAAGTCATCAGTCCCTTCAGTTGCCTCTGCTCCTTTGACTGGTGGCCTGGAGTAGGGAGGAAAAAACTTATTCCCAAAGTCACCATTTAAAGAGTGCAAAGAAACCCAGGTAACTTGTCATTTCCAATAAGTTATACTACTTCATTTTGAATCCACCATCATCATGCCCAGTACTATCTTTCCCCCTTCTCCACCTCTTTTCAGCTTCCTTTTATGTGTTATCTTCCTCTGTTAAATAGTAAGCTCCTGGAGGGTAGATCAAAGAGCCCTCATTAAGTTTTAAGTTCATTTTTCTCATTTGTATTCTCAGTGGTTAACACAGTGTCTGGAACATAATAACCATTAATAAATGTTTATTGTATTGTATCATCTTGCATTGTTTGGATCTCAGTATCCTCATTTATAAAATAAAGAGGGTCAAACTAGATATTCCTTAAGATCCCTTTTGGTTCTAATTCTATAACCTCATAATCATTGGGAGTAGAGAATTATAGCAGTCCAAGGCAATACTAGTTTGAAATATACATTCATTTGTGAAATCTTATAGAGGAGAGTGATGGAAATTATGAGCAAGATCACCTAATAGAAGAGTAAAAAGCAATGGAGGGGGAAATTAGCTTGCATAAATCTAATTTAAGTCATGAGACTCAAGCCAGTTCATTCCAACAATATTTAAGAATGATTGCAAGATATAATGAAAAGGCAATGGCCCTGGATTCAGGAGGACCTGAGTTAAAATCCGGTCTCAGACACTTGACACTTACTAGCTGTGTAACCCTGGACAAGTCACTTTACCCTCATTGCCCTGCCAAAAAAAAAAAAAAGCATATATAAGATATAATGAAAAAGAGGACCTGGGTTCAAATCCTGACTCTTCTTACCTATACAAACTTGGGCAAGTCACTTAAAATTTTCTGGGCCTAATTTTATCTATAACAGAGATTCTTAAACTTTTTGCACTTGTGACCCCTTTTCATGTGAGAAATTTTTGTAAGACACTGGGTATGTAGGTATATAAGATAGGTATACATAACCTTTTACTGTTGCCAATTTTTTGCAACCTCCACATTCAGTTACACAACCCCATATGGGGTTGAAAGCCACAGTTTAAGAAGCATCAACAGCTGAAGAGATCTGTCAATATTTCTCTAACATTCTCTAATTTTCCCCATCAGTGATAGTAGAGATACTACATTTAGAATTGATTCTAGATGTGCTGAATGAGGGAGTAGAAATGACATTTAAAAAAAACAAAACAAAGAAACTAGATCAGAACAGAGAAACACACAAAAGATCCATGTTTGAGGCGACAGTCCTGAGGGCACTGAGGAATTGGCCCTTGTTTTCAAGGGGAGTCATACCAAGTGTTTGGAAGAAATCACTGATGATATTATACCACACCCCCCAAAGATATCAAAAGGACATTAATAACTAGCCACTGATTCATATTCTCATCTCCACAAAATCTTTAGAATGATCTATACCAGTGGTATCAAACTCAAATAAAAATGGCAGCCACTAAACCTGACATAAGGATCTCTGTAGGTTATATATAGACTTAAAAAACCACATATTAACAATATCTATGTTCTATTCTATTTTTATTTATTCTATTAAATAATCCCTCAAATAATTTTACTTGGGTATTTGACATCTCTGATCTAGCTGTATTATCAAGGACATATTTAATGAAGAAAGGTATCAGGGGGGTAGCTAGGTGGCGCAGTGGATAAAGCACTGGCCTTGGATTCAGGAGGACCTGAATTCAAATCCAGCCTCAAACTCTTGACACTTACTAGCTGTGTGACCGTGGGCAAGTCATTTAACCCTCATTGTCCCGCAAAAAAAAAAAAAGAAAGGCATTAGAAGGCATCAAGCAAACTTTTGCAAATTATATTTCTACATTAGACAAAGTCTATCTATCTGTCATCTATCTATTTATCATCTATCATCTATCTACAGAACTCACCAGAATAAAGACAGTAAATACAGGATTCCACTGTGTTTAATGTTTATTCATTCTTACAAAAAAGTATTTGATTTGATAGAATAAAATACAGCCTTCAAAGTGCTTCTTGTGCCTCATACAGGAGGCACATGCAGGATTCCTTGATAGACATAGCATATACTACTTTTTTTAAATAAACCTCTGATTATTAATATCAAGTGAGACATAAAACAGAATGGCATATGCTTTCTAACAGTGAAAAACACTGTCATGGAAGATGTGCAACATAGAATTGAAAATGGAAGAAGGATTATCTATAGATAGTGAGGTCCTCCAAATGTTCTTATTTGCAGATTATATTATGCTGATGGCATCTAGCTCAGATATATGACAAAATATACTCAGTGAGGCTTACAACCAGTCAAGAGTTAGGTATAACAATCCAAACAAGAAAAAGCAAGTAGTTTATGTAAAAGACTTCACTATTCTCAATACAATGATCCAAGACAATCCCAAAGGACTATCAATGAAACATACTATCCACCTCCAAAGAAAGAACTGGTATTGATGGAACACAGACTCAAGCATGCTATTTTTCACTTTCTTTCATTTTTTTTCTTTTATTCAAGTTTTCTTACATAGAATGACTAATATAGTAACATTTTACATAATTGTACACGTACAACCTATATCTGATTTTTTTTGGTGAGGCAATTGGGGTTAAGGGACTTGCCCAGGGTCACACAGCTAGTAAGTGTCAAGGGTCTGAGATCAGATTTGAACTCAGGTACTCCTGAATCCAGAGCCACTGCTCTATCCACTGTGCCACCTAGCTGCCCCTACCTGTATCTGATTTGCTTACCACCTCAGGGAAAGGGGAGGGGAGGGAGGAAAGGAGGGATAAAAGTTGGAACCCAAGACTATAGATAAAAATGTTTATTACTTTTTTTAAAAAAGCGAGTGGTTTAAAAATGTCTATTGTTCAGATTATATGTAGTAGGACAGACAGTCCATGGAACTGATCCATTAGTACTTATATGTATATAACTATATAACATCTATATATACATCTATATATACATCTATATGTATGTGTGTATATATATATATATATATTAGTACTTATATCTCAAGCCAACACTGAAAATGGATAATATACTAGGCTCAAGATTGAATAGAAGGAGAACAGGCTGGGTCACATTTGGTTGGTTGTTATAGTTTTTCCCTACAACAAAAATCTGTCTTTTTATAGCAATATTTTTCTGGTATACTGCTATACTCATGTAATGCTGAAACTCAGTAGATAACCCCAGTATATTAGGTGTGAAAAATGTATGGGAAGATATGTACAAAATATCTTCCCAAAGATATTTTGGATAAAAAGGATAAAAAAATAAATATTGTGATCCACATTCATGGAGAGATACCCACATTGATGAATTCCCAGATCCTTTAAAGAAGTGATGTCAAACTCGAATAGAAGTGGATCTTTTCAGACTACACATTGACTTAGAAAACCAAAAATTAATGTTAACTATGTTGTATTGTATTTTATTTATTGTGTTACATATTTTCCAATTATATTTTAATCTCATTCAGGCTCTTAATGAGTGTGGGGGCTGCCACTTTGATACTTCTGCTTTAAAGTATTGAACTATTTTACCTTTGTTAATCACACAATAAATACATCCCAAGTAGAGAGGGTCTTCCTTCCTCATATTCTTCAATATTCAGAGGTAGGGAGAAGTGAAAAGAGACTTCTTGGGTAAGAATACTGAGTTAGGAAACCTGGTTTCTAGGCCTGCATGCTATTTCCTTATGACTTTGGGTAAATTACATCACCTACATGTTTCATCACAAAGGGTTGTTATTCGTATCAAATAAGGTAATGGATGAAAATGTTTGTTCTTAGAGAATGTAAGAAGCTATTATTATACTTTGGGATTTCTTTTCCTCCTTAGCATCTGACATATTGAAATAAATACACAAAACAGATGAGGAAGAAGTTTCCCTCCCTCTGGATTTTATATGCACACACACACACACATATAGATGTGGTTAACTATTCAAGCTTCTTTCATCATAAATTTTATCACTGCACATGTGACTTAAGCAACTCAGATTGTGTGTACAATCTCCCAAAGTATAGTTCCATTCCTTGTTTTCGATGAGAAACAGTATATATTTTTGTCTGTATTCAAAACAACTAATTCAACTTTTCCCCTTCAAAATTAAAAATGTTTTGAAAGTATTGGGGTGGGGGTGGCTAGGTGGCACAGTGGATAGAGCACCGGCCCTGGATTCAGGAGTACCTGAATTCAAATCCGACCTCAGACATTTGACACTTACTAGCTGTGTGACCCTGGGCAAGTCACTTAACCCCCATTGCCCCACAAAAAAAAAGTATTGGGGTTGGGGAGGAGAGGGAATGTGAAGTCAGTAATTTAGTCATCACTAAAGCATCCAAAATGTTTTAACCTTGACCAAATCCTCTACCTCCACCATTTTCCCCATAGTCAAACCAAATTAACCATTCCTTCTCTTTGTCCCCTCCCAACTCCTATTCTCCCCATTCACCCCACCCCAAAAGACTCTCCTAAGATTGCAGCTTCATTCAGTGTCTGGAACTGGTTGACAGGTAGCAGTACAAATACAAAAAGAATGTCAGCTTATATCAATATAGTACTCTTACTAAGAATGTTGCTTATACCAATATAGTAATTTCACTAACCACTAAGTGCTTCAATTTAAGTGCCTCCAGTCTCTATAAGTTATGGAGTTGATTTGAGCCTGAGCTAATGTAGGAGAGATCATGAAATTCAACATTCTCAGTATATTGGAAGGCCTCTTCCATAAAAGCACATACAGTTGAGATTGAAATATTCCTGGCTGCTATTATGTGTATATGGGTATCAAATAATGGGGTTTTCCCATTTTTTAATGAATAGCTCCACATAGCTACAGCTCCACAGCACTAATTCCCAACTCTGCTTCTTTGTTGAAACCAATCAACCAAAAAAAAAAAAAAACCCAACCCCCCCAAACCCAAAACCTAGATAAAATACCAATTTTTTTCTTAACATTGAGGAAACAATCTATAAAGATCATTCTAAATCCTTGAAAAACATAGTGATTTAAGTGCTAAACAGAAACAGAAAGTAACAAAACCTTAGTCTCTATTTCTAAATGCCACTTCTTTTTTATCCCCTATTATGGCCTACAAGAAGGGTAGCTGGAAATAAACAAGAGTAATGCAATGAAAATAATTTTATTTCAGTCATTCATTCAGTCAATAAACATTTATTAAGTTCCTGCTATATACTAAGAACTAAATCCTTTTGGGAAGCTTTGTTTTGTTGTTATAAGCTTCATTCAACTTTGTTGGAGGAGTATCTTACTACCTTCATCGTTTTTGTGATTTTGTAAAACAAAATTTTAAATGCACTTTAAGTGATAGAATAGAACATAAAGTGCTTCATAAAGCAAACACTAGCTTCCCTAGGAATGGGAAAGTCTCTTAAGCAAATTCATATTTAAGAATCTAATTTAATTGATGTGCAAAACCATTCTCTTCTGTTTATGGTAAACTCAAATGAAGCAGAGAACAAGAGAGAGTTCCTGTAGAATCGTGTTCTCAAGGTCAGACAATAATTACACTGCCATTGGTTTTAGCAAAATAAATCTGTATCCCATTCTTATTTTCCCCAGATCTCACAACCTTCTTTATATTTCTTTAAAATACACATTCTTTTCTTTGCCTATATATTTGTCCTATTTCCTTTATTACATAGTACATTCCTTAATATTACTGTAGTTGCTCTTATCTTTTTCATGTATTTCTTCATAGCACCTAAAAGAGTGACCTGAAGTGCACCAAATATTACTGACATCTTTCATTGACAAAGTAGTCCAGTACTGTTCATTCAAATTTCCCTTCTCAAGTTTTTCTTTGTGCCTAACTAGATCCACCTACCCTACAAGTCCTCTTCCCTGTCCTCTCTAGAGGTGAACAGCTACTCAGCATCCCCTATGTAAAAGTCCTTTATCTCTGCAACCTGATCCTCTGGCCAGTGTGCTGCAGCCCCATGACAGAATCCTTGGTTCTTTATCTTGGATTTGGCATGTAGTCATCCAGGCAAGGAGTCAGAGCAAGCCATCCAGGGTGCTCTCTGACTCTAAAAGGAGTCTTACAAAGAATTTCTATCACTCAAATTCTAAAAGGAATTACATTCTACTTGGCCAAGAGAGTACAATGAAGTTCATCAATATAGAATGGTCGAAAGAGATGAGCAAATTCAGGGAAGAGAGATGAAGAATGTAGCAGGAAAAAAAATGAAAGAAGGAAAGTTGACTAAAATCCACTTGGAAGACCTGATATACATGCATTTATGAACATATGCTATAAATTAATATACATATATAGAACATGTGTATATATATATATATAAATATATATCTTCATTACTTCAATAGATATGCAATCTCATCAATGTGGGTATTCTCTTCATCAGTATATTCTCTGTATCTCATGTCTATTTTCTCTCAGAGAGCTCTCAATAGATCTCTCTCTCTCTTCCCCCCTCCCTCTCTCCCTCTCTTTTTCTCTCTCCCAGCTATCTATTACATATACATATATATATACAGATAGATAATTTAGTATAAGAACTCTGAGGACTCATAATATGACCATTTATAAATGGATCTCACAGCAATTCTGTAATCTAAGTATAGTACCATTTTTAAGATATTATAATCCATATTTACAGACTAATACTGGAACATTGTCCAGGACCAGACCAACTTATAGAATTAAGGTACTTGCTATATCTAAAATTCAGCCTTAGTGTGTCTTTTTTGTTTTGTTTTGCTTGTTTTTGTTCATAGGTGTCCTTATACCCCTTGATCAACTTTTTTTGGAGTAGTTAAGGACATTGTAAAGTGTGGTGTATATGAAATATGTCCTGAGTGGGTAGTGTAAATTCACAGAGGGTTAAATAATTTGTCCCTTCCTAGTTACAGTGTCAGCACAGATGTTTTGACCTTACCTAACATTTAAATGAGGCAAAAATCACCTTCCTGTAAATATACTTTAATCCAATAATCCATTTGTCACATTCTCTAAACAAAGACAAAACAAAAAGCCACAAGCTTGTCAAATGCAACTGCTGAATAGCATAAATATTACCCACAATTTGGACCTAAAGAAAAGCATTTTCCTGATAGGAAGTGGCAGAACACAATGAAATAAGGACAGGTAATTCTCTTGTACTCATCTCCCATTTACCTCTCCACTTACACTGTTTGATAATACATGACTCTTCATGCTTGCACCAAAGCCTGTTGCTGAAGTCTTTTGTTTCTCCAGTGTTTTTTACAATCGCTTCCTTATATAGCTCTTAAAATGAGAGAATATATAAGAAACTCAAGCTTGCATAGTGTACCCAGCAATGAATGTCTTTCCCTAGTCTCTGCGCTGCTGAAACTGGTTTTGAATATTTTTTTCATTGATCCTTCCCTAATCCATTCTATCTAGCTCCCTTCTCTGTTTTAAATGAATACTGTTGGTCTGAATCAACCTTTTGCTTTTTTCACAAAACAGTTACATTTTCATTTTCCAGGTCTTTGCTAATGTCTATGGATCTTTGTAAAAGACCTTTAAAGACGCACACATACACACACCCGACCGTATTTTAGCATTAAACTGCTCCCTACCCGATCTCTGTGTTGAACACGTGTGTAATAAGAGCCTGGATCCGATATTGCGTCTCTCTCAGCGTTTCAGCACCCAAGCCTCTGGATAGCGACTATTCTCCTAGTAGTCCAGGTCAGTGGCCTCAAACCCTAATCTCTCACACTTCTGTGCTTTTAAAACCCTTTCCCTAGTCTGTATTCCCTGGAGAACAGTTGTCACTCATTACTCCTGTATCCGACTTCATCCCAGTGCTGGATCACTACGACACCCCCTTAGGGCCTAAAAACACACATATTTCTGTGATCCGAGCAGGTCCTATAGAAGCCCAGAGAAATAGCCTCTGTCTACTGCTGATGAATTGAGACCCCCTATACCGACGCAGGTCTCCCCACTAACACCAGATCCCAAACAAACAGCCATGGGCCATTTCAATCTCTCACTCTCTCTCTCTCTCTCTCTCTCTCTCTCTCTCTCTCTCTCTCTCTCTCTCTCTCTCCCCTCTCTCCCGTCCACACCCCCAATCTTTTAAGTAAAAATAAATAACATTTTTAAAAACTCCAAACCATCCTTCACACCCCTCCTTTTACTGACTCGACTATCTCCACTGATCCCATTAACACCAGCTCCTGAGGAGCTGTCCACTACCCACAACCCCTACCCCTCCCCTTCCAATGCAGCTGGTATCAGAATCCAAACCCCGATCTGTGAAGGGCTCATCATCTCCCACCTCCCTCCTCCAATAATCCCAAGCAAATCAGCTGCTATTTAGACATCCTAGTCCTCTTTCCATCAGTTTGTATCCCACCTTTTAGCGAACCCTAAATCAATTGATGTTCCTATCTCGATAACCTGAACAGCTGTGGTGTGTATGCGTGTGTGTGTGCCTGTGTGTGTGTGTCCGCTCGTCCCTGATGCAAATACATTATTTAACTCCTTCACTCTCTTCGTACATCCTAAACAAACATCTTCCCCATTCTACCCACCTCCCACCCTTTCCTTCCCTTCGTCCCACGCCTACGCCATCCTGGGCCCCGGTACCAAGTAGTCAAACCAACTTGCCAAGGAGCCATTCCACCTGAATTTGCGAGTCCAGAACTAACCATCTTTCCTCAACCCCACTCCTCCCATCCCCCGCCACCCACTCGTTTACACTGAGCTCAAACCAAGCAGACGCTGTTCAAGCCTGTGAAAGGCGTCCTTCCTATCCATTCATGTGGCCTGCAATAAATAAATGTGGCTTTCTCCCGAGAAGCAGGGCAGCCGGTGGCGCCCACCCTAATAGAATACACGCCAGCGAATTCAATCGCATTGGAAAACACAGGTGTGGGGAGGAGAGAAAACCGTTTGGGGGGGGGGGGAATTGTTGGGGTGGGGAGGGTGGGCAGGAAGACTTACCGAACATCTGAATGTGCCCCTTGGTGATAGGATTGAAGCTGCCACAAGCCAAAAGAATAACGTGGGTCTTGGTGGTTTCGGTCATGATGCTGTTGGGTCTCTCGCACTGGCTTTTGTGTCTCGGTGTGTCTGCAGAGGGAGAAAGGAAGGCGAGGCTCAGGCTGTGGATGCTGTGGACTCCAAGGAGCTGCTCTAGACGCAAACCGCGTCATTCCCCTCCTCCCCTTAACGCTTACTGCACCGGGAAGATCAGAAGTTGAATTGATATCCTCTCTCCCTCCCCTACCTTTTCCCTTCCTGCCCTTTTTCTCTCTCTTGTTTTTTTTTTTTTCCCCTTTAATGGTTCTTTTACTAGACACGAAGTAGGGCAAGAATACTGTGACCATCAGTGTTACGATGTGGACTTTTTTTCCTGCCTGCATCTGCTTGATTTTACTCCCAACCCCCAAGTTGTTCTTCATGTCCCTGCTTTCTCTGCAATCATAATAAAAAAAATATTTTAATTCGAGAATCTCTCTTCTTTCTCTATTGTTTTCCAAATACTATTGTATTGTGGTTCAAATTACAGATAACTCTTGGTTTCCCTCTTTTCCTTCTCACTGATGATTCTGAACTATTGTAGAGCACCCATATCTATTCCTTGCCTCTTATTCTGTCAACAATGGTGAGTTCCTCTTTAAGACTCAGCCGCTTAAACCTCTGAAGCTGTACCAATGACCTAGTGGTTGCTAGGGGATTGGAGGGTTGGGGAAAGGTGGGGATGGGACAAGATTCCTTCCCCAACAATATACTGTTCCTTGTTTTGGCTTGAAGCTATGCTATCAGCTCGGAGCAATGTTGCCCAAGGCCGAATTAATATTCGATAGCACCTTAGAGTTAAAAAAAAAAAAGCCTTTCCTCAACACAACCCTGTGATGTGTGTAGTGTAATTATTATCAGGTTCCTTTTACAAGTGAGATAAGTCAAAATATCTAGTCAAGGAAATTAAAAAGTTCTTGGGCCAGGACTTGAATACTGATTTTCTGACCCCATGGTCAGCGCTCTTTCCAGTACACTGGGACTTGCTCGGGGCAGCTAGGTGGCACAGTGGATAAAGCACCGGCGCTGGATTCAGGAGGACCTGAGTTCAAATTCGACCTCAGATACTTGACACTTACTAGCTGTGTGACCCTGGGCAAGTCACTTAACTCTCATTGCCCCACAAAAACAAACACTGGGATTTGCTCCATCACCAGAAACCAAAGTTATTCCAGCGATGGGGGGTGGGGGCTGGGGGGTGGGGGGTGGTCAGGACACTGATTCTCCACAATGAGAACCAAAATGAAAATACTTTCATTTCCTGAGCTACAAAGTTTCTTAGACAAAAGTCTGTTACTGACATAACAGCATCTATCTTTCAGGGCTGTTGTGAGAATCAAATGATATAATATTTGTAAAGCACTTAGCATAGTGCCTGGTACAGAGTAGGAGCTAGAGAAATGTTTTTCCCCATTCCATTCCATAAGGGATAGCTGTCTGAGGCAGCTGGGTGGTGCAATGGATAGAGCATTGAAATCCATCCTTAGACAATTACTTGCTGTGTAATCTTGGGTCACAAACTCTGCCTCAGTTTCCTAACTGTAAAATGGAAATAAAAATAGCGCTTGCCCTCCAGGGTTGCTGTGAGGATAAGAAATAGTCTTTGTAAAGTGCTTAGCACAGTGCATGGCATCTAGTAGGAGCTTAATAACTGCTAGTTTCCTTCCTTTCCTCTTGAGTAAATTGATCATGTAAACACATGCCACATATATAATATAAGCATTGGAATGGGTGATAAAAAGGGTTCAAGCCCTACTTTGAGTTTACATAAGGAAAGCCTCTGTTGGTAAATTTCTTTAGGGGCAGATTACTAGAATAGTCTTGCTTTGTCTTGTTACTGAAGAAGAAGAAGAAGAAGAAGAAGAAGGTATAAAATAGGTATGATATAATCTTTAAAGTAATTAGACATTAATGTGACTTTGTACATTGTCTTGATTAAAAAACAAACAAACAAACCAGCACCTTGCACTTAGAAAGTGCTAACAAATGAGAGATTAAAAATGTCTCAGCCTATTCACTTTTTCATGGGTCCCTAGACAGTGTGGGAAGAGAAAATATATCCAATGGCAATGAGCATTGGCAAAGTAGTATAGGACTTCCTCTTCTTGGATGATGACTCCCTTTTTATCTTCCAAAGCCACAATATTTTCAACTCAGTACGTCCTCCCTTTAAATTGTCAATTTTATAAATGTTTGTTGAATTAAAAGGGAAATTAATGGAATGAATTAAATTTTTATTAGAATTCTGATGTGCCCATCATCTGTCATCCTATCAAGCCCATGCAAACGCCTTCAGGCTACCTTTCATGTCCTTGTTTATTATGACCCTTTTAGGTGTTCATTTATTTCTATTGACCAATTTATTCAACATGTTTCCAATCAACTACTGCCAAGGTCCTCTCTACAGATTGGATGTTAGAGGTTGATGGCTTTGGGCAATGAATTAATGGTTTCCATGTGTTCAAGGGAAAAGTAATAAGCGTTTTACATAAACTATAGTTCTGCAAACAAGAGTATAGCTTCAGTTTTGTGCTAAGATTAATTCATTAGCTACAGAAATGTAAATTATCCACCTTTGTATAATCCTTCCATGTCCGTATGTATGCATGTATGTATGTACGAATTGGTTGTCATTATTGAGTCAAGTCTATTCATGCTACCATTTGGGGTTTTCTTAGGAAAGATACTGGAGTGGTTTGCATTTCCTTCTCCAACTTATTTTACAGATGAGGAAACTGAGGTAAACAGGGTGACGTGACTTGCCTAGGGTAATACAGCTAATAAGTGTCTGAAGTTGAATTTGAACTCAGATCTTCCCAACTCCAGGCTAGTGTTATATCCACTACACCACCTAACTGCCTATACATACATATATATACATATATATATATGTATGTATGTGTGTATATAGATACATATGAACAACAAATACATATACATATATAATATGTTCTCACTTGATGACTATTTTAACCCAAGGAATCTAATTTAGTGCAAGAGCTCAAAGTCCAGATTGTTTGATGATTGCTTCTTGGTGAAAAGAAGCTAATGAGGGGGGAAAAAAGAGTATTGGATTGGGAATCAAAGGACTTGGGTTCAAATTCCAGCTCTGCTGCTGACCCCCGTATGACTTTGGGTAAATCTCTTCATCTCTCTTGGCATCAAGATTCCTCATCTGTAAATGGGGAAGCTGTGTTAGAGGATCTCTGAGGTTTCTTCCAATTATCTAAAAGCCGATTTCCACCACTAAGTAAATGTTGCAGTCTCTGTCAGCCTTTGTTTCCTTTTCTCGATGTATTTCAAACAGGTGCCATGCCCACTTTTTCCTGTCATGGAAAGAGCACTGGAGCTGGCATCCAGAGATTAGAGTGTAAATCCTCATCCTCTCCCTTATTTGGTGGTGTGATTGTGCAAGTAACAAAATTTCTGAGCCTTCGTTTCCTCAGCTCTAAAATGGTACCCTGATGCTACTTGCATTACTTATTTCATAAGGTTGCTATGAGGACAGTGCTTTGCAACATTTAAAGAAATAAATAAATGTCAGATACTATAAATGGAGTTCAAATGATCAAGAAATGCATCTATACTGAGCCTGATTTAAAGGGAAAGCATTTATGAGGCATGTGGTTCAGTAGAAAGAGGACTGGACTTGCAATCGAAAGTCACATATCTGTCCTCTACAACCTGAGTGACCTTGGGAAAGTTACTTTGTCTCTTGGGCCTCAGTTTTCTTATCTAGAAAGTGAGGGAGGTGAACCTTTAAAGTGGAAGTTCTTAGCTTTGTTGTATGTCATAGACCTTTTTGTCAGTCTGGTGAAAGCCATAGATAGATTCCTTCTTCAAACAATATTTTTAAGTGCTTAAAATAAAATACATAGGATTACAAAGAAAACTAATTATGCAGGAACACAGTTATCAAAAACAAGTTAATGGTCCCCAGATTATGAACCCCTGCTCTAAGGTCTCTTTGAAGATTAAATCTATGACCATATGATCTTCACAGGCAGCTAAGCAGCTAGATAGTATAGTGGTTAGAGCAGTGGCTCTCCCATCAGGAAAATCTGGATTCAAATCTTGCCTCAAACACTTACTAGCTGTGTGACATTGGATAAGTCACTTAGCCTCAGTTTCCCAATTTGTAAAAAAGGGGATAATAATAGCACCCACCTCACCAGAGGTGAGGAAAAAATAACAACATGTAAAATGTTTTGCAATTCTTAGATTGCCATAGAAATGCTACCTATTGTTATTACTCACTATCTATACATGTTCACTCTGCACTCATTTTTCTGTCAATGATCAATGATCTATTTCATCACAGTCAATGATCTATTTCATCACAGATGGGCAATCAAGATGGGCAATCCTATCTGATGAAATCAGAATGCAAGTTGATGCCCAGAACCTGTCATGAGAAACTCAAAAGGCTCGTGTGTGATCCCCTGGCTTAGTCAGATGTTGAATATTTATGTTATTTTATGTTGATATTAACAGCATGCTGTGAAACAGATGTTGCTTTACAAAGAAATCCTTGAGATTTTCTGGAGTTCTCTGTAGATATACAATCATTTCTTCTTTGCTTTTTTCACATCTCTTTGCACCTTCAAAGATAAATCTAAAATTATTGGCAACCTACCTCCATCTTTGGAATAGATAATGCTTTGAGAAAAAATCCAGATCCCCTAAGTACCAAATCTCATAACCTAACTCAGACTTATAATTTTTCCATATAAATTGTAATGGGGATTGTTTTTTCCTCTTTAAAATATTGGTTCTCAATGAGAATGATGGCAGCACTTTGAAATGTCAAAATGAAAGGCACACCATAGGTATTTTTAGCAAGAAGTCAGTTTCCCCATTTTTTTTAGTGAGGCAATTGGGGTTAAGTGACTTGCCCAGGGTCACACAGCTAGTAAGTGTTAAGTGTCTGAGGCCAGATTTGAACTCAGGTACTCCTGACTCCAAGGACAGTGCTCTATCCACTGCGCCACCCAGCTGCCCCAGTTTCCCCATCTTAAAAAATTTTTCTCCAAAGAATTCCAAGTACTAATTCTTCTAAACAATTTCCTTCAGAGGTTTAGGGTATCATGCATTGCTGTTTTGAAACTGAGGACTTCATTAACACTTCTAATAAAATGAACAAGGTAAAGGGAAAAATTAAATTCAACAAACATTTATTAAAGACCTACAGTGTACAGAATACAATACTGTACTAGCCATTTTATCCTATGATTATTTTTATAAAGGATAATGGAAAGAGGAGGTGGAAAATATTGGCTGAAATGAGATTTGGAGATTATTCATGGATTTCATTTATCTGAGCTATCTCCTATCATAATTTCCCTCCAGCTTCTACTTCTTCACTCCTACCCCTAATATAGGACAGACAACAATTTGCTATAAATTAATTTTTTAAGGGGGAGAGAGCTTTTTTAATAGAAGCCATCAAAATTGTAATACAAATGCTTTTTGTACCCTACAAAACCCGTACAAACTCTTTTAATACCTTACACTTCAAGTTAGTTTTTATCCTAGAATTCCAATAGCTTAATTTTTCAGATTTATAGTCATGGAATATAAGAACCTTACTGCTTCTTTCCTCTGCCCTTACAAGCAACAATTAAATTGGATTCAACGCAGAGAAAAGCAGCAGAGACATGTTTCCATCAAAGGACCTGCTGGCTTCATTCTCAACAGAAAAACATTCAGTCCTTTGCTAGAATGAAGGCTGCTTTTTAGGTGAATAGCTCTGGTGAGGATCTTATAAGAAGCTATTAAAAAATAAAAAGGGGGGAAAAGGGTGAAAAAGGAGTTTAAAGCCTAGGTAGCACCTAAGAGAATGCCTTTTTCAGATATAGATTGAGTCCCTTCTAGAGCACAGTGAGAGTAACTGACTTAATAGGAGAGATAATAGTTTAGTCTGCCAGCAGAAGATGGGAAGGAAGGAGGGACTTGCATCTTAAGACTAGTTGTAGATGAATCCAAAATTTCAGGCTGAAGTTTTCAGGAAATTACTGAAAACAGAATTGCCCTGATCCTTAATACTCATTAGAACAGAACTAGCCTTGCTTGGTGCCCAAGAGCCAGCTTTACTAAGTGCTTCTGAAAGAGGACAGGATATCTTTTGAAAAAAAAAAAAGACTTGGACTTGTCTTTAGTTCTTCTTCATTGTTTAGATTCACTATGAAGCTCAAAGATCTTCAGGGGTTTCTTATGGCTTCTACGATAAAATCTGTATGCCTCACTCAGCCAGGCATCTACACAATGTGGCTCCAACCTACCTTTCCAGGCTGATTTCCCACTACTTCCCTCTGTGCATTGTATATGTCATCCAAAGTGACCCCACTACCTCTTCCTTAATCTCAACATTCTATCTCCTTTTTCCATGCCCACCCCCAAGAAATACCCCATGCCTAGAACATACACCCTGCTCACTGCTGCCTCTTAGAATTCTTAACTTCCTTTGAGCACCAGTTCCAGAATGACTTCTTTGAAGCCTTCCCTAATCCTCCAGGTCTCAGAGTTCATTGCTTCTTCAAATTACCTTACATTTTCTTCTCTGTATGAGTGGTTTCTCTCTCCACCCCCAAGAGGATGTAAGCTCCTTGAAGGCAGGGACTGTTTCAATTCTGCATGGTCAGACAGTCAATAAACATTTCATTAAGTATCTACTATGTACCAGGCACTGTGCTAAGTGCTGGGAATGAAAAGAAAGGTAAAAGACAGTTCTTGCTCTTGTGAAGTTCACAATATAAATGGGGGGCGGGGGGGGGGAGGGAAGGAGAGGGAGGGACAAACAAGCTATATATTTCCTGTGCCAAGCACTGTGCCTTTCATGTAGCAAATCATAAATGTCTGTTTAATTTAATTGTATTTGACAGAGATATTAAAAGATTGATTGCTAGAAAAAAATCATGGTCATCTTCCTTGGCATCAACAAAGATGAACCTTAACGTATCAAATATGCCATGTGTCTCTTGCTCCTAAATTTACCTAAAACTTTTTTCTAGCTATTTATTATTTCCAATCTAACTTTTGAGGGGTTTTTAAATTTCCTATGTTTGCTATTTACTACATAAAGCAGTGCAGAGTTGGAAGGTACTAAGAGGTCATCTATTCTAATACCCTCATTTCACATATGAAGAAACTAAGTTCTAGAGAAATTTAGTGATTTGTTCAAGTTTATGCAGAGAGAAAGAAATGTAATATTGGCACCCAAGGCATTTGGATCCAAAGGGGATGTTCTTTCCATTGTGCCATATGACCTTCTCCATGACATAGAACCCATACTTCAAAGTCTCCTACCTGTTGAATATTAAATATAGTTTTAGTACCCATCCTCCTACAAGATAATAAACAGGTCAGGGATATCAATATTATCTCCTACAATTTGTTCACCCAGATCAGAGAAGGCTATTTCTGCTTCTCTTACCAGAAGTTGGTACCTCACAGAAACCAGATCAGAGAATGGATAGGAAAAATATAATATCAATTTAATATTTTGCCCCAAGAAGAAATATATAACACATGATCATGTGGAGACTCCCCTCCTAAGAGGAAAGCTCGGGGGACTCCCCATTTCTGAGGGTATATATGTTTTTTGTCCACTGATTACAGGGCCTTGTCAGTTTCAATAGTATGATATGGAAATCAACCCAGAAGCAAAAAGCAGTTTAACAATTTCAGTTATAACAAGTATAGAGGAAATACAGAAGCATCATGATAAAATTATGGGATTCCAAAAAAGGGTTTGTCAAGGATGAGGATGCCCGGATAAGATAAGGACTTACTATCCTGAGGGAAAAGAAGTCATTAGGTAGGGTCTTTTATATGCTAGCTATCTGGGTTCAATTTGGAGTTCAGTTGAAGGACACTTTTCTCCTATTAATCCAATGTTTCATTAAAAAAAATACTTTAGGATAATAAGGTACCTCCATCAAATCCAGGTGATCCATATATTCATATTAACATACTTTAGGTGCCCTCAGTACCCTATGCTATCTCACCTTTCTTGTATCACCTTTACTTAGCCCAATTTTATCCCTTTCCTTTTCTCAAACAAAAACACTTCAAAACCCCTTGGTCTACTACTCAAAACACTTCTGTCTGCCTTTTCTAAAACCAACCATTCATAGCCCAACTAGTTGTCTCAGTCCAGTTCTTTAAAGCTTCTTGAATTGAATTCCTGAAATCCTCCTTCTTTTATAAAGCCTTCTCAATTGAATAAGAAAGGACAGATTCCTTCCTTCTTGATACCTTCTAGCACTGTGCCTTGCACATCATCAAAGAAACTCAAATATGGTTTTGAATGTTGTCACTGCTCAGCTTGGCCCTGGCCTAAATATTACCAAAAATAAGCTTTCCTTTATCTCCAAATGAATCCTATATTTTCAATCCTAAAATGCACTTTTACCCTTAGTTCTATATATGCTATAAATATTGTACTTTGCTATCCTCCTTTCATGTATTAATGTCCTGTCTTTATTCTGTTGCATGGCTGCAGCATTGCTTTTATAAATCTGCAAGCTCCAACTGAGCAAGACTTAAATTTATATAATTGCTTTTACACTTTGCACTGAAGCATCCTTTCAATTTGGATTCCACTTTCCATCATTTTTTTAAGTAATAAATATTTTTATTTATGCTTTTGAGTTCCAATTTTTAGCCTTCCTTCTCTCCCTCCCCTCTCCCCACCCCTAGGCAGCAAGCAATAACCCTTAGGGTTATATAGGTATGGTTATGTAAAACATTACCATTTTAGACATGTTGTACAAGAAAACTGGAATAAAAGAAAAAATTAAAGAAGGTGAAACACAGCATGCTTCAGTCTGTGTTCCATCAATATCAGTTTTTTCTTTGGAGGTGGATAGTATCTTTCATTAAAAGTCCTTTGGGATTGTCTTGGATCATTGTATTGTTGAGAATAGTTAAGTCACTCAAAGTTCTTCATCAAAAAATATTGCTGTCTAGCTAATGATAGCATAAAAATCATAGATGTAATCTATCCACAGACATTGGAGGCCCTCTCAGTGCCCTGTATTTCATCTTGCTGATCTCCTGGCTTCACAGACACTCTGGAATTGTGGAAAGTCATTTCCAGAGAAAAGGAGGAACCTTCAGAATACTATTTCTCTTCTCTCTGATTTCTGGGACCACAATTGGGCAAAGGTAGTTTTTATATTTAAAAGCAGAGATGCCACCTTTATTGCTTGCTTAACCTACAGCAACCGATCTGGGGAAGGGGAGCTCACAGGAGGTTTTAATTTTTTTTTTAATTGGGGATAATTGTTTTGGGTCCTTCAAGTGTCCTGTGAATGAGGTCTTCCGTGGGAATAATTGGAAATAAAAGTGACTTATGATTATTAATAATGGTTTATAATTTTGTATAGTTGCACTGAATAAAAAAAAAGATGTTAACCTCCTTTTGTATAAAAAAAAATATTTCTGTCTCTGCACACAATGTTCTCCTAGTTCTGCTGTCTTCAATATACATCAGTTCACACAAGTCCTTCCAAGCCTTTCTGAAAGCATCCTGCTTGCCATTTTTATAGCACAATAATATTCTATTACCACCATATACCACAGCTTGCTTAGCCATTCCCCAGTTGATGGGCATTCCTTTGATTTCTAATTCTTAGCCACCACAAAAAGAGCTGCTATAAATATTTTTGTACAAATAGGTCTTTCTCTCTTTGTGGGGATGTCTTTGGGATATAAACCTAGCAGTGGTATTGCTGGATTAAAGAGTATGCACAGTTCTATGGCCCTTTGAGTATAGTTCCAAATTACTCTCCAGAATGGTTGGATCAGTTCACAACTCCACCAACAGTGGATTAGCATCCCAGCTTTCCCACATCCCCTTCAACATCCAATATTTTCCATTTTTGTTATATATATGCCACTCTGATAGGTGTGAGGTGATACCTCAGACTTGTTTGAATTTGTATTTCTCTGATCAGTAGCGACCTAGAGCATTTTTTCATGTGATTATAGATAGCTTTGATTTCTTTGTCTGAAAACTGCTTGTTCATATCCTTTGGCTACCTATCAGTTGGGGAATAACTTGCATTTTTATAAATGTGGCTCAGTTCTCTATATAATTGAGAAATGAGGCCTTTATCAGAGATATTTGTTTCAAAAATTCTTTCCCAGTTTTTGCTTCCCTTGTAATCTTGATTACATTAGTTTTGTTTGTGCAAAACCTTTTTAATTTTATATAATCAAAATTATCTATTTTATACTTTGTTTTACTCTCTGTATCTTCTTTGGTCCTAAATTCTTCCTCTGCCCGGTATCATCCTTCACATGTAAATCATGTACCCATTTTAGTCTTATTTTAGTATATGGTGTGAGATGTTGGTCTATACCCAGTTTCTGCCATACTGTTTTCCAGTTTTCCCTGTAGTTTTTGTCAAATAATGAGTCTTTGTTCCAAAAGCTTGGATCTTTGGGTTTATCATATAGTAGATGTACTATAGTCATTTACTATAGTGTAATTTGTACCTGTTCTATTCCACTGATCCACCTCTATTTCTTTTTTTTTTTTTGCAGGGCAATGGGAGTTAAGTGACTTGCCCAAGGTCACACAGCTAGTAAGTGTCAAGTGTCTGAGGCCAGATTTGAACTCAGGAACTCCTGAATCCAGGGCCGGTGCTTTATCCACTGCGCCACCTAGCCGCCCCCACCTCTATTTCTTAGCCAGTACCAGATTGTTTTGATAATTACTGCTTTATTATACAGTTTGAGATCTGGTACTGCTAGACTACCTTCTTTCACAATTAATATTTTTCCAATTGTTTAGATCTGACTTTATTTGTGTGAAACATTCCATCATTTCACATAATGAGAACATGGATCAATGATTGCAGAAGATTATTTAATACTGTACTTGGCATTTTAGGTACAAATGTACTTTTATTTACTTTATCATTAGGCAAGCAGGTAGGTAATAAGCATGTATCAAGAGCTTATTAAGTGCCAGGCACTGTGTCAAACTCTGGAGATATAAAGATAAGGAAAAAAGTCCATCCCTGCCCTCCTGGAGCTTACATTTTAATGAGGAAAGACAATACACAAAAGGGAGCTGAGAAGCTGGTGGGGGGGGGGTGGGGGTGGGCAGGGAGTGCTGAGAGAAGGAATTCACAGAGGGTCATTGTGGCAAAGGCCAGAGAGTCTCTAAATTCAGCCTCTCTTAAGCATTTCTACTTTAGAGAAAAATGTTTAAAATTAACATGATTAGCCCCATGCTCTTAGCTCTTTCTCTAATCTAAGACAATTTGAAGCACCATTTATTGGAATCTTATAAAAAGTTTACAATATGTTAAAATATGATTTGGAGGTCAACACTATAGAATGGTAGTCAAGAACAGTCTTCTACTGAAAATATTCAAACTACTAGATTCCTTCTTTGAACTGGGAAGGACACAACAAAAATGACTAATAGGGAGATGATTCTTAAGATAAGTAGAAAATTAGTAAGAGATTGTTTAGTTGCCCTTGGTGAGTTCAAGTCACTGTAAATTGTATCCCAGAATACTAAATGGACTGGATGATTTGATTTATGAGCCACTGTCAGTGATGTCTGAAAGATTTTGGAAAACAAAGTACTGCAGAGCAAAGAACGCCAATGTCCTGATTTAATGGGGAGAAAAAGAAAGAAAGAAGAGAATATAGTGTGGAAGCTATAGTCCAGTAAACCTGACTTTGATTCCCAGCAAAATTCTGCACTGTATTAATAAGGGATAGTTAGTGAACATGAGAAACAATAAATATGGCACAATAGATAGAGCACTTAACTTGGTATCAGGGAAGTTTCAATTCTGATGCTTCTTCAGACACTCACCTAGCTCTTATGGCCCTGCAAAAACGACTCTGCACCTGTTTGCTCATCTATAAAATTTGGACTATAATAACACGTAATTCAGAGAGGAATGGTTTGAAGTTGTAAAGTATTTAGTAATGAGATAAGGAAGAAATTCCCAACAATTAGAGTTATACAAAAGTAAAATAGACTAGCTCATGAGGTAGTGAGTCTTCTAAGTGGATTCAAATAAGGGCTGAATGGTCTCTTGTCATTTTTTTAAAGTTTTATTATTTACTGAAAGTTGTATTTTTCTACCATAAGTAAACCTGGCTGAAATTTTAATAGAGTCTCAAAATGAGTACAGGAAGAATATGACATCTGTCAGGGGTTCCACAAATGCCTATTCATAGTAGAGTTCTTCAGAAGAGACTGTGTACATAGCCATTCTATTTTAAGGGTTGATTTAGTGGGCCCCATCTTCATGGCCATTGTAAAGGCTTGCAGCATTTCATTACACTTGATTTGTTTTATGTGGCTACCTGCCACCTTCTCTTCTTTGTGGGCTTATTTCACCTTCATCACACAATTGGTTTTCCTTCTGGTAACTGTAATACATAAGCATAAAGGCAGTTGAATAGGTTGTCACATTCTCTTTTCCATATTTAGAAAAGGCTTTATCTTCTGCGCATCTCACTGTTCCAATCAGCAGGTGACTGAAGATGATAGTTGTCTGCGGGCAAGTTTTTATCCTACAGTCATTGGGACTGGAGTAAAAAGAGTGATTCTGCATATGCCTCCAACAGAATAAATGTTTTTTCTTTGGTGCTCTGGAATTCATCAACCAGGATGTCATTCTGAATGTTCAATTCAAACCTTTGATGTTCAGGTCACACCCAATGGCCCACAGCAGGCAGTCAGCATCTGGGATTATGCAGACAATGATTTTTTTCCCCCACTGGAAACTGATGTCCTCATAGTCTATTCTAAACCTGAGAAGGTCATCACTTTCTTCACCTGAGAGTAATCTGGGACCTTAATGCCAGCACTGTCTAATTCTTCAGTGAATCAAATTTCACTGAAAATTAATCATTTCAAAAACTGATTAATGAATCAAAAGATGGAAGCACTTTGTCCCGACATTATCCTCTGTGACATTTGGGCTGAAAGTATGTTTTCTATCTCTCAGCAAAATATTCAAACACAATCAAACTACTCCTAAGCAAATCTTCCAACTCAAGAAAACTATCCTTGGTCATTTCCAAATAGGCACTAGGGATCTGGACTTTACTGGGAAGGGCCACTATGGCCCTTGTGATGTTCAGGATGTAAAGAGCATGATATTTCTTTCCATAACCTCCAAAGTGGGCTCTGAGTCACTCATAAAGGCTGCATGACCACAAATATTATAGGGGGTCAAGTAGGTTGGCCTATATGAACTATGAGATCCCTTCCAAATGTAAGAGTCTCTGCTTTTAAGTCAGCCAACGAGCATTTATTAAGTGCCTACTGTATGGAAGCCCCTGTGTTAACTGTTATCCAACCACGAAGGTAGAAATATCCAACAGACAACTGGAATTGCAGACTTGGATCTCAGAACAGAGACTGGGATATATGGGGATATATTGGAATATATAGATTTGGCAGTCTTCTGAGTTGAAATGAAAATGAAATCCATGTGTATGGATGGGATTGTCAAAGATCAAGTAAAGAGAGAGAGAGAGAGAGAGAAGAGAAAAGGACCAAGGGCAAAATATTTGAGGAACCTCCACATTCAGGGTTTTGCAAAGAGGATATAGAGGGAGTGAAGGAAATAGAGTAGGATTAGTTAGAACAAGAGGAGAAATATGAGGTGAGAATGCCATAGTAGCCAAGCAAGAAAACAGTATCCAGAAGAAAGGAGTAGATAAAAGTGTCCCAAACTGCAGAAAGGTCAAAAAGGATGAGAACTGAGGGGAAAGCACTGAAATTAGCAATTGAGAGATTATTGGTGAACCTGGAGACAACATTATAAGTAGAGTGATGAGGTCAAAGTCCATTTGTTAGCAGCTGAGGAATGAATGGGTGGTGAGGAAGTGGAGAGAGTGAGTATAAATTGCCTTTTCTACAATTTTAGCAGGAAAAGTAGGGAGGGATAAAAGACAATAGCTTTAGGGGTTGGCAAGATCGATGGTTTTTTATTATTTTTATCATGAGATAGCTTGAACATGTTTATAATTAGCTACAACAGAGAAAGACAATTTGAAAAAGAGAAGGGGAATAATCAAGAATCTAAAGGAGACAAGAGATGACAGGATCAAGGGCACAAGTGTTAAGGATAACTTTGCAAAGAATGCTACCTGGTTTTCTGAAATGATATAGAAAAGTTTTAAGAATAGGTGATGGGGGGCAGCTAGGTGGTACAGTAGATAGAGCACCGGCCCTGGATTCAGGAGGACCTGAGTTCAAATCCGGCCTCAGACACTTAACACTTACTAGCTGTGTGGCCCTAGGCAAGTCACTTAACCCCTCACCAAAAAAAAAAAAAAAAAAGAATAGGTGATGAGGGAATTCCAATGGCTTCCATCTTTTCAATAGAAAGATGGGGAAGGAGTTAGAATCTTGAGAGTAGAGAAGTTTTGGAACTGCCACCTTGGATTGCAGTAGCATAAATTTATAATAGTATATCCAGTCATGCTGTGTTTTTTTTTTTCCACTTCTTTCATCAGCACTTTGTCAGCTAGGAAATAAGAATGGAGAAGGCAGATGGTAATAGGGACCAAAGTCTGGCAAAGTGTAAGGAAAAATGGGTTAGGGCTTCAAGAAGATCATATCTTGAAGGGCAGCCAGGTGGCGCAGTGGATAAAGCACCGGCCCTGGATTCAGGAGTACCTGAGTTCAAATTTGGCCTCAGACACTTGACACTTACTAGCTGTGTTAACCTGGGCAGGTCACTTAACCCCCATTGCCCTGCAAAAAAAAAAAAAAAAAGATCATATCTTGGAGAAGTGGCTATAGGATCAAGACTGTGCTTGGAAAAAAATGAAGCCAGAACAGAGCCAGACAAGAAGAACCAGGAAGAATTGAAGATCCAGTTGTCTCTTTTTTTTCCATTAAATTTTATTTTTTCCATTACCAAATATTTATTCAATCTAAAACAAAACAAACAAAACTTTAATTCTTGTTTCAAGAAAACCATTTTTACAATATAAGTTACCTGAAGAATTTACAGAGTAATGGTATACATGTATATTCCCTCTTACAAAAATCATAGCTATAACAACAACCACCACAATAGCATGCCTATAGTACTTTAAGGTTTATAAAGCGCTTACACACATTAACTCATTTGATGCTCACAACAACCCAGTTAGGTCAGTGCTATCATGATCCCTAATTTTACAGATGAGGAAATAGAGGCACAGGGAAACTCAGTGAGTTCCCCAGGGTCACACAGATAATATTTGAGGTAGGATCTGAACTTTCACATCCTGGAGCTAGAAAGTTGGTCTCAGTCCTACTTCCTGATTTTATAGAAATTTGTTTGTTTTGTGGAGGCAATCAAGGTTAAGTGACTTGCCCAAGGTCACACAGTAAAGTGTTGATTTGAACTCAGGTCCTTCTGACTCTATCCACTGCACCTCCTAGCTGCCCCTGTCCATAGACATTTAAGTTACAATTCCAGCTTCTTTAGCTCCAAGCTAACATTCTTTCCACTGTAGCTTATTGCTCTTCCCCATTGCAATTATAAGGTTTTCCCTGGATGAACTGAAGTTGGGGAAAATACTCTGAAGGAAAACCTCCCTTGAGTTGCTATACTCATAGAGGTTCTCTCCATTATAAATTATCTGACACTGAAGTCAATGCTCAGCTCTCAAGTCAGCCTTCTGACTCCACATTTCTTACGTTTTTAGGTTTTCTTTCTACTATTAATTTTCTGGTGTGAGGGAAAGAAGGAAATAAGCATTTATTAAATACCTATTATGTGGGAGATACTGTCCTAAGCACTTAACAATGATTATTTCATTAGATTCTTACAACAACCCTGTGAGATAGGTGCTATTACTATGCCCATTTTATAGCTAAAGAAACTGAGACAATAAGAGGTTAACTTAGTTCCCAAGGCTCACTCAGCAAGTAAATATATCTGAGGCTGGATTTGAACTCAGGTCTTCTTGACTCTAGGCCCAGTGCTTTATTCACTGCGCCACCTAGCTGCCCAATGTTGAATTAATGATGTTGAGTACTTTGTGTACAGGGAGAGAAGACTTATCTCATAATTATCATATTCATAAGGATTTTCTGTAGTATGAATTTTTTGATGTTCAGTATACTTTATTTCTTCTCTTCTTTGCCTCCCTTCCTTCTATTCCTTCTTTCTTCCTTCCCCCCTTTTCCTCCTTTCTTTCCTCCCTTCCTCCCTCCTTTCTTCCTTCTTTCCTTCCTCCCTCTCTTCCTCCTCTTATTCCTTCCTTCTTCTGTTCCTTCCTTCCTCGCTCCTCTCCCTCTTTCCATTCATCCTGCTTTCCTTTCTCTTTTCCTTTCTTCACCTCTCTTTCTTACACAGAAAATTCCCCTTATTAAAAAAGAAGCTGTGATCTGAACTATCAGAAAGATCAAAGTACCTGGTGAAATATAAAATAAAGGTGCCAAGGGAAAGATGATTAGGACAGGGGAGATTTCACCATTTTGCCTAAGGCTGGACCTGAATTTTATCTTAATTCTCTAGGGCCCTAACCCAAGGGCTATTCAGTGCAGAAGAAATCCTCGAAGATATTTTAGGAGACTTACCCACAAAAGCCAGTGCTCTCTCTTCTCATCTCTGCCCTAGCATTAACTCATAAACCATGGGTATATCTACACCAATCCTGGTTATATCCTCTGTGATTCAAAATAGCGCCGACACCTCACCATTTATAGTAACAGCAGTAACAATAACACATTCTTTTAGCTCTTTAACATTGACAAAATGCTTTCCCCATAACAAGCCTGTGAGATAGGTGATGTAAGTATTATTATCCTCATTGTACATTTTAATATCTAGTTGTACTGGTTTGCCTGTAGACAAGAGCTGCTTTATGCAAATGAATTGTTTTTCAAATGTAAATTTTTAATGGAAAATGGGTTGATTGACAGGAAACAGGATAATAGATGAAAGGCTTATGAAGCCAGCTGTGTGTTCTTTGAATGGAGAGAGGGAGTGGTGGAGAGTGAAAAAGACATCTGATTAAAAAAAAAAGAATGAAAACCTAGAGGAGTGTGTGTGTGTGTGTGTGTGTGTGTGTTGTTGTTGTTGTTGTTGTTGTTGTTGAGGGGGAGGGAAGGGTTGGAACAGAAGAAAGAAGACATTTGGCACAAAATAAAGAGGCTGGGATAGGAAATTGAGAACCTTGATTTGGGAAAGCTAGAGGGAGAAATAGCCTAAAAAGTCTAGGACAAGAGATGCAAGATATGGGAAATAGGAGCAAACAACCAGTTTGAGGCATCAGAAAGATTTGAGGAGAGTAGTTTTGACTTGAATTCAGTATTGGCTCCTGGAATTCAACCTCACAAGTCTCTGCCTTCATCAAAGGGCTGAAATATAAAGTCAAGTTGCCCTTGGAGCTAGGAAGAGAAACCAGGTTTCTGTGTTCTGAACTCTAAGCACACTATGTGTCTACCACATTCTAGTTTGTACCTTAAAATTCTTCATGTTTAAGGAAATGTGGTATATGAAAAGTCTGGGTAGTTAACAATCATTTTATTAATTATGATTAGCAAATAATTAATAAAAGGATGGTCATTTGGCTTTCTCTTGTAAACCAAAGATAAGTCATGGAAGCCTCTCAATGCTTATATGCCCTTGGAAGTGTGGGTATTCCAGACAGGCTGAAATCAACTGGTTAATAATTAATGAAAGAAGAAACATTATAATGAGAGGTAGGATTATTCTAATGAGGGGCTGTGGAAGCAACTTTGATTGTGTCACTCTTGAACAAAGAGACTATCTCTACACCCTGACACCCCAACCTTGGGCAATCTAGACAAATGGATCTTACTTCCACCCAGTCAATGAACAATGAATGATGCTGGGTTAAGAATTCCACCTAGATGAGATAGTCTAGGAGGGGTAAATTTTGGGGCAAGATCAGAAATGTCCTTGAGAGAATGGGCTTTGAATCAGGAAATAGAAAGGGGGGGGGATCTGGATTTTCCCCTACTCCATATTAATTGGTTGTTGTTATTATAAGAGAGAAATTATTATTTCGATTTTATTGTACTCTAAATACCTGCCTGACTCTGGATTAGTTTGAGGCTCATTAAGGAGGAGGGTCTAGATGGTGGTTCCAAAGTCATAGTCCAACAAAGAAACCCCCCTTCCCCTTTAACTCTTATCTCATCATTACTGTTGCATAGTCCTTTAAAGTTGGTGAAACACGTTATATACTGTGTGTCATTTGAGGCTCACAAGAACTCTGGGAGGTAAATGCCACAAATATTGTAACTCCCATTTTACAGGTGAGGAAACTGAGGAGAAGAGAGATTAAGTGACCTGCCCAGGATTACAGATGAGTGTTCTATCCATTCTACCACCTACAGAGGTCATTTAGATGATGGAATAAGGGTGATAAATCTAGTTTGAACCATTTATATAAGGAGAGTGCCTTCTTTTTTCCTACATTGTATATTTAAGCCTCTGTTATCCAGTCTTTTGAATAATCTCATGTGGATGTATAGATAAGGCAAAGGAAAGAGGAGGCAGTGTATATGTGAAGATTTCCAATATGCAGTTATTAGAGAGGTATATTGAGTAATGGAGTTGGAGCCAGGAAAACCTCAGCATATATTCCACCTAGATTCTACTTGTGGGACCCTGGACAGGTTTTATCATCTATAAAAGGAGGGGGTTGGATCTAATTATGATCTCCAAAGTCATCTTCATTCCCAACCCAGCTGTACTGTTTGGGACTTTTCAATCATGTCCCCTAACCTCATCATCCTAAAAGATCAAATCAGCTTGGGTCCCCATTTCAACTTCTTTTTTTATATTGTCTTTCCTCATTCGATTGTAAGCTCCTTGAGGTCAGGTTCTGTCTTTCTTATTCATATTTGTTTCCCTAGCACTTAGCACAGTAGCTGGCACAAAACATCTATTTAATAAATGTTTATTGACTGACTAGTCCTCCAGCAATAAATCTATGGTTACATGACTCTTTAAAATCTGGTGTTCCGGGGCAGGTAGGTGGTGCAGTGGATAGAGCACCAGCCCTGGAGTCAGGAGTACCTGAATTCAAATCCAGTCTCGGACACTTAACACTTACTAGCTGTGTGATGTTGGGCAAGTCATTTAACCCCAATTGCCTTACTAAAAAAATAAATTAAAAGATTTTTTTAAAATCTGGTGTTCATATAACATCTTGAAAAGGCCATTTTTTAAAAGTACCATCCTTAATTCCAATTCCAAAACTTTCCCAAAGAAGATGAGAAAGCAATATATGCATTTTCTTTTATCCAAGCTTGATTACCTAAAAGCACTCTTAGTCCCATCTAAGTAGGATAATTGAAACTCTACTATGCATTAATCCCTCCCACTCCAATTTATCAAGAGTTGGTTGAATTATCTTTGAAAATACCTCAGTTCCTCCTTGCTTTTCAGAGCCTGAAGGAGGATTTTAATCAGAAATGGACTATGTTTAGTTCCTACAAGGAAATTTCATTGTCTTCCTTGAAAGAAAAATGTCTGGAGGCACAAAGGCAAATCAAAGGACTAGGAATATACTGTACTCTTCCCTTCCTCAGGATGAATTTCCTAGTCCTTTTTCTACATTCTACACACACACACACACACACACACACACACACACACACACACATAGTGTAGACCCTAATCATCTTATTCCTGGACTACTAACACAGCCTTCTGGTTGGTTTCTCTGCAACAAATCTTTCTTTATTCCAGTTGCTTAACATCTTCCACTCAGGGGCCATTTCCAGTTGTCCTGATCTATATCTTGCCAATGGACTCAGATGGCTCCAGAGGAGAGAGCGAGGCTGGTGACTTTACACAGCCCTGCTTCACTTAAATCCAATTCACTTGCAAGTCATGACATCTTCCTTAGGTCATGGTCCTCTTCTAGAACAAAAGACAAACAAACAACAACAATCATCCTCCACTCAGTTATCCAAGGGATCCTAAAGTACAAGTCTGACCATGTCACAACCCCATTTGATAAAATGAAGTGATATTATAAGCAAATTAGGAAAGCATGGAATAGTTTACCTGTTAGATCTGTGGATAAGGGAATAAATTAGGTCCAAACGAGATATAGAAATCATTACAAAATGTAAAATGGATCATTTTGTTTATATACAATTAAAAAGGTTTTACACAAACAATACAACCAAAATTAGAAGGAAAGCAGAGGGGCAGCTAGGTGGCACAGTGGATAGAGCACCAGCCCGGGATTCAGGAGGACCTGAGTTCAAATCTGTGTGACCCTTGGCAAGTCACTTAATCCCAATTGCCTCACCAAAAAACAAAAAAACCAACCAAACAAAGAATAAACATCATTTCCCAATTGATAAATGGTCAAAGGATATGAACAGGCAGTGTTTAGACAAATCAAAGGTATCTATAATCATATGAAAAAATGTTTTAAATCACTACTGATTAGAGAAATGCAAATTCTAACAACTCTGAGATACCACCTCATACCTACCAGACTGACCATGATAGAAAAGGCAAATTTTGGATGTTGATGGGGATATGGGAAAACTAGGACACTAACTCACTGTGGGTGGAGTTGTGAACCAATCCAACTATTCTAGAGAGTAATTTGGTACTATGTCCAAGGGGCTATAAAACTCTATATCCTTTGATCCAACAATCCAGTGCTAGGTCTGTATCCCAAAGACATTTTTTTTTAAGGGAAAAGGAACTATTTGTAGAAAAATACTTATAGCCACTCTTTTTGTAGTAGCAAAGCAAAGAATTGGAAATTATGGGGATGCCCATCAATTGGGTTATGGCTGAATAAGTTGTGGTATATGATTGTAATGGAATATAATTGTGCTATATGAAATGACAAGAAGGATGATATCAGAAAAACCTGGAAAAACATACATGAACTGATACAAAGTGAAGTGAGCAGAACCAGGAGGCCATTGTACACAGTAACAGCAATATTATGTGATGAAGAACTGTGAATGACTTGTCTATTCTCAGCAACACAATGATCCAAAACAATCCCAAAGGACTCATGAAAAATGCTATCTGCCTCCAGAAAAAGAACTGATATTGTCTCAATACAGACTGAAGCATGCTATTTTTCAGTTTCCTTCCTTCCTTCCATCTTTCCTTCCTTCCTTTTTCCTTCCTCCTTCCATCTATCTTTCCTTCCTCCTTCCTTCCTTTTTCCTTCCTTCCCTCATACTTCCTTCCATTCTTCCATCTTTCCTTCCTTCTTCCTTCCTTCCTTTTTCCTTCCTTCCTTCTCTCCTCCCTCTTTCCTATTTCCTTCTTTCCTTCCTTCCTTCCTTCCATCCTTCCATCCTTCCTACCTCCTTCTTTCCTTCCTCCTTCCTTCCTTCCTTCTTTCCTTCCGTCCATCTTTCCTTCCTTCTGTCATGGGGTGCAGAGCACCCCAGAAGTTCTCTAGGGCACACCAAGGAATCTTCTCCTTGAGAAACTAAACCAGAGGACAGATAACGCCTAGAGAGATAAACTGAACCAAATCAGATTGAGCTAGCTTGGGATTCCTACCCTTCATTCTGGTCTCCCTTACCCTGGGGAGATAAACTTGAGTGTGGCTTCAGCCTTTGCTTTCTGAAGAGGGATCTGTAGCCACCCCTCACCCAATTCCTCTAGTCACTACCAGTGGGGGATGGTCCTCTCTCACTAAGGGAACTTTTCACAGGCAGATGGTCCACCCCCATCAGTCCTCTATAAAAGTACCTTCCAGTCTCCTGTTCAAGGAGATTTGGTACCTCTGAGCCATGTGCTTTATGCCAAATCTCCCCATGAAAAGTCTAAGGATTTCTTTCATGGTTTCCCTCCCCCTACCCTTTCCTTCCCTTGCTCCTAAATAAACTATCACCTTATTCTAACTAAGTTTTGTGTGCAAGAGGGTGTAATTCTTTAAAGAGGAATTCCTAAGAACCCCAACCCCAACCTGTACCCCATTTCCCACCATATCACTTCCTTTTTCCTTCCTTCCATCCTTCCTTCCTTCTTTCCTTCCTACCTCCTTCCTTCCTCCCTCCCTCCCTCCTCCTTTCTTCCTTCCTTTCTTCCATCCTTCCTTCTTTCCTTTCTTTTTGAGTCTCCTTGAACAAAATGATTAATATGGAAATGTTTTACATGATTGTACACATATGACCTATATCAGGTTGTTTACTGTCTAGGAAGGGAGGAGGGAAAGGAGGGAGGGATAGAATTTGGAATTCAAAACAAAAAAAAAATATTCAAAATTGTTTTTACATGTAATTGATGGGGTGGGAATAAAATATTTATTTTAAAATAATAAATAAAATGAAGTGGTTCTTTCTTACCTTCAGGATTAAAAATAAAATCTTTTGTCTGGCTTTTAAAGCTCTTCATAATCTGGACCCTTCCTACTTTCCCAGTCTTTTATATCTTACACCCCACCATGTGTCTGGATCCAATGACATGGGCCTTTTTGCTGACATTTGATCTCCCAACTTCATGCATGTTCTCTGGCTATCCTGGAATACTGTCCCTCTTCTTTTCATCCTCCTGGCTTCCCTGGCTTCTTTTAAGTCTCAACTAAAATTTAACTTCAAATATAATCTCCAATTTATCCTGTATATCTTATTTGTACTAGTTTTCATGTTATCTCCCTCACTGAATTGTAAGCTATGTGAGGGTAGGAAATATCTTTTGATTTTCTTTGTATTCCCAGTGCTTCACACAGTGCCTCATGCACAATATATTAATAAATGCTTATTGACTTGGCTTGGAAGAGATTCAGTAAGAAATCTTTCACTTCCCCTTCATCCCATTTTGGTTTTACCTACTTGATAAAATAAGCATATATCTGTCCTTTCTTCCCTCTCTTCTGGGGGATCCTTATGACACCAGGCCAGCTCACACATTGTACCATTCTTGCCCTAATTTGGAGGTTGGTATACTTGGAAAACCCCCAGATTGGCACAGGGAGTAGACCCTCACACCATGTTATTTAGAGAGTACCAAGGCAATGGCCATTCCTAAACCTGAAGTAATGTGTAATTTATCTTTCTTTTATTATGTAAAACATTTGCCATTTTGTACAAGCAAACTTGATTAAAAGAAAAAAAATGAAAGAAAGTGAGAAATAGCATGCTTCAGTCTGTTCCATCAATATCTGTTCTTTCTTTGAAGGTAGATAGTTATGTTTCATCAATAGTCCTTTCAGGGCAGCTAGGTGGCACAGTGGATAAAGCACAGGCCCTGGATTCAGGAGGACCTGAGTTCAAATCTGACCTCAGACACTTGATGCTTACTAGCTGTGTGACCCTGGGCAAGTCACTTAACCCTCATTGTGCCAGAAAAAAAAATAGTCCTTTGGGATTGTCTTAGATCATTGTATTAGTGAGAATAGTTGTCATTCAGAGTTCTTCATCAGTAATTTATCTTTTAAATGTCATCTTTATTAATGTTTTTGCTTGTGATTTCACATTAAATTCTAAATATCTCTCTCCCTATCCCTATCAATAAAGATGAAAAAGTAAAAAGAAAAATGCTTCAGCAAAACCAGCCAACACACCCACTGTGTAGCTATTATCCCACACCCACCTAGTCTCCCGCTGTGACACTGAGTGGCGTGAGATGCATTTTCTCAACTCCTCTCCAGGGTCAAGCTTGGTTTTATATTTTTGTGATATTCAATTTTATTTTTCTTTCTGTTTACATTCTCTCATTTCCTATATTGTTTTCTTAGTTCTGTTTTGTACCACCCATTCCACCACAGAAATGCCCATTTCTGAAAACTAATTAAATCCAGCTGACTAATTGATATTTTTAATCATGGGTATAGTCACAAGTGAGGACTTATGAATTCTAGCATTAGAAAACCATCCCCCAAATCCTCAGGGTCCCTTAAAATCCAGAGAGGAGCCTTATCACCCAAATTACCAGTACCTTTGGAAGCTGGGAGATTAGCTCTGATCATGCCAGCAGAAAGCATATACAGGGAAGGGTAGGTATGTACATAGTTCCTCCCTATTAAGAGATTGAAATAAAACATCAATAATTCCACCCACCTTGCTCCCATTCAGAATTAGTTCATGCAGATTTGAAGATAAGGAGGATTTAACTTAACCTTCCTCCTCTTTCTTTTGAGGAAAGGGTTTGTTAAGCAACTTGGAGGAGGGGAGAATGTTTAACCTGTAGGGGGGGGGGCTATTTATTTAAATACAGTAATTCATCTGTTTTTAGATGCATGTATTTTGTTTATTAAAACTTGTCCCTCGGAGGCAGCTAGGTGGCACAGTGGAGAGAGCATTGGCCCTGGATTCAGGAGGACCTGTGTTCAAATCTGACCTCAAACACTTGACATTTACTAGCTGTGTGACCCTGGACAAGTCACTTAACCCTCATTGTCCGGCAAAAACAAGCAACCCCCCCCCCCCAAAACAAAACTTGTCCCTTCCCCCAAGAACATTACTTGACAACACTTGGTTAGCCCAGCCTAAGTTTGTTTTGTTGTATATGCTTGAAGATAATAATTTATTGTTTTCCAACTGGTCTGAGACCCAGATTTTTCTCTAATGCAATCTGACCTTGCCCATAAGTTTATCTGAATAGGGGTGGTGGTAGTGGCAGTGGTTTGGTATTTTAAACCATATTTACAGCTGTTTCAGAGTTGTTCCTCTTTTAAAAAGATAGTTCCAGAGTCAGAAGGGAATAAAGCAATTTTTATTCAGAAGACTGATTCGGCCTCTGTCTTTGAGGTCTAGGGAAGAAAGGAGGTCTTCCTTTGATAAGTTTGTCAGAGGAATAGATCCTTCACCTGTAGAGCACTCTAGAAACATTGCTCCCCTGCTGCCAAAGGCTTGGCAGTATAACAGAATTAAATTAAAGACCCATTGCTTCCTGGAACCTAAAACTTTGGAGACATATGGCCTTAAAGCAAGATTCTTAGTTCCCAGGAGGCTGAAGGACAGATAACTGCTGATTCCAAATAAAGGAAGAAGAAAAAAGTTTTTTCTTCAGATAATGCCTTTTGCTGAGAAGTACATACTATCAATTATACATATATCTGTAAGCCAGACAAGGGAAATTTTTTTTTTCTTTTCCATGCCTAATATTAGTCTTCTGTAACTTTTATAGAGAATACTTCCAAACATAGAAGGTTTGTGTTACAGGGATATTTTCTCTGGGAAGTAGAAAGAAGGAGAAACATCATGTGACTCACTATTTGGAAAATTTAAGGTAAGAACAGCCACATATAATTAATAGGAGAGAGAATTTTATTTCAGAGGTTTATAGGAAAGGTGTTATAAAAATATTTTATATGAATATAATGGAATGTTATTGTGCCATAAGAAATGATGAAATGAACAATTTCAGAGGAAACTGGGAAGATCTTTATGAATTGGTACAAAGAGAAGACAGCAGAATCAAAAGAACAATTTATATAAGAAAACAAAATTATCTCAAAAAACAACTTTGAATGACTTTAGAAGTCTGATTAACACAATGATAAATCATGAATCCAAAAGAATGAAGATGAAACATACCCCTCACTTTCTGACTGAGAGATGATGACCGTAAAAATATAGAGACAGGGGCAGCTAGATGGGGCAATGGATAAAGCATCGGTCCTGGATTCAGGAGGACCTGAGTTCAAATCCGGCCTCAGACACTTGCCACTTACTAGCTGTGTGACCCTGGGCAAGTCACTTAACCCTCATTGCCCTGCAAAAAAAAAATGTAGTAGGAGATCTATGTATGTGGCTTCATGTACCATATATTAGATAAATGACTATACCACCCAATATACTTGTAATATATTGGGAGGTAAAATTTATCTGGGCTTCACTATGACTTTGGATAGATATATAGATATGGGACAGTAGTTGAAGTCACAGGAATGTGTGATGTTGACAAAGAAGAGAATGAAGACAGAGATGAGGCCAAGGACAGAGCCTTTCAAGTCTTATACAAGAATTGAGTAGAAATCCAGTGAATCAAAACATGAAGACATCATCAGGTAGATAAGAGAGCACGGAAAAAACAGTGTCACCAGAGACAATGATGTAGTAAACAGAATTGCTAAGTATTGTAGGAAGGTCAAAAAGGAAGAAGATTGAGAAAAGACCCTGAGATTTGGCAACAAATGGGATCATTAGTGAACTTGGGGAAAGGAGTTTCAGTAATGTGAAGAGGACAGAAACCACATTACGAGGGGTTGGTGGAGAATAGGAAGTGTGAGTAGGTTGTATGATACCGTAGAAAGAGCTCTGGAGCCAGATTACATGAGTTCAAATCATGTTTGTGATGCTCATTCCCTGTGTGATCTGGGGAAAAATCACTTCATTGACCACTTAATTGCTTCAGTTTGATCTATAAAATGAAGAGGTTGAAGAATTTGACTTCTGAGGTCGTTTCTAGCTCTAGATTTATGTTTCCCATAGTAAGGAAGTAAAAGTAGAAAGTAACAAAGATGTCTTTTTCCAGAATTTTAACAGAAAAGGGGGAGAAATGAAAAAGAATAATAAATAGCTTAAGGGTATAGTGGGTCATGTAAAAGTTTTTTATCTTTTAGAATAAGGACGCCTGGGAATGTTTGTAGGCTGAGGGGAAAGGACCAATAGAGATGGAGAAACAGAAAATGAAAGAAATGATAGATGGAAAAAAGTCTTAGAGGAGAGTAGAGGGGCTAGACCCAAGGGTACAAGTGAAAGGTTTGGCCTTGGTAAAGAAGAAGGCCTCTGAATTAAGACATAATAAGACATAGAGAAGTTTTGAGACATAGAGGAAAGAAAATGAAGAATTCATGATAAATGACAATTTTTTTTTTTTACAAAAGTATAAGGCAAGGTAAGGGGGAGAGGGAAAGAAAGATGTTAGGGATGTATTGGGAGACTTAAGGATAAAGAAGTAGTTTTAGAAGAGTCAATTTAGGAAATATGCATATTTGTTTAGTATCATGTACCATTTCAAAAGCAATTGGAATGTGATGGTTTTCTTGGAGGGGGAGGAAGAAATTTTTATTATTCAGTTGTTTTAGACCTACCTGACCCTTTGTGACCCCATTTGAAGTTTTCTTGCAAAGATACTGGAGTGCATTGTCATTTCCTTCTCTAGCTCATTTTACAGACAAAGAAACTGAGGCAAACAGGGTTAAATGACTTGCCCAGGGTCACACAGTTAATAAGTGTTTAAGGCCAAATTTGAACTCAGGTCTTAGTAACCACAGGCTGGGCACTCTTCTCCACTGTGCCACCTAGCTGCTCTTTCCCCTTGATAACTATCCTCAAACAGTGGTGGGCTATTTAGTGTTGCCACAGGTTTTCCTAAGGATAGATACATAATTTAATAGAGGGGGCAGCTAGGTGGCGCAGTGGATAAAGCACTGGCCCTGGATTCAGGAAGACCTGAGTTCAAATCCAGCCTCAGACACTTGACACTTACTAGCTGTGTGACCCTGGGCAAGTCACTTAACCCTCATTGCCCTGCAAAAAAAAAAAATTAATAGAAATTTTTTTATTGTTCTCTGGCTTATAGTGAAAAGATCCCAGTCTGGCAGCTCTGGTGACCAAAGTCCTAAGAAGCATCTGCCACTTGATTTTCATTTGCTAGCTTTTTTTGTGGTGGCAAAAAATTAGAAATCGAGAGGATGCTCATCAATTGGGGAGTGGCCAAACAAATTGTGCTATATGAATTAATGGAATACTATTGTGCTATAAGAAATGACAAGCAGGCAGATTTCAGAAAAACCTAAAAAGACTTACAAGAAATGATGCAGAGTAAGGTGAACAGAACCAGGAGAACATTATTCACAGTAACAGAAACACTATGATTAGTGACTTAGTTCCTCTCATCAATACAGTGATCCAAGACAATTCCAAAGGAATCTTTTTTCTTTTAAGTGAGGCAATTGGGGTTAAGTGACTTGGTCAGGGTCACATAGCTAGTAAGTGTTAAGTGTCTGAGGCCAGATTTGAACTCAGGTACTCCTGACTCCAGAGCCGGTGCTCTATCCACTGCGCCACCTATCTGCCCCCCAAAGGAATCTTGATGGAAAATGCTACCCAAATCCAAAGAATTTATGGGCTCTCAATGCAGATCAAAGCATACTATTTTCACTTTCTTTATTTGTGCATATGTGGTTTTTTTTTCCTTTTGGTCTGTTTCTTCTTTCACAATATGACAAATATGGAAAGGTGTTTTATATGATTGTACAGAGATAATCTATATCAGATTGCTTACCCTTTTTAGGAAGGGGAAAGGAGGGAGGGAGAAAACTTTAGAACTCAAAATTTTATAAAAATGAATGCTAAGGGGCAGCTAGGTGGCTCAGTGGATAGAGCACCAGCCCTGGATTCAGGAGGACCTGAGTTCAAATGTGACCTCAGGCATTTGACGCTTACTGGCTGTGTGACCCTGGGCAAGTCACTTAACCCCGGTTGCCTCACACACACACACACACACACACACAAAATGCTAAACCTTGTCTTTACATATAGTCAGAAAAAATAAAATACCATAAAAAAAAGATTTTCATTTCCTAGAGACAGCACTTCGTAGTCTTTGGTTTATCAGCTGAGACTGGCAGTCAGGGTGTTAACTGTTGGGGTTAGCTGATGACACACCCACTGTGAAGAACTCAAACCTTTTAGTCCAATTTATCTGAAATGATCTTCTTGAGGTTCCACATAAATTTATTGTCCCTAAGTAGAAGGCAGATGATTGAAATCAATATTAAAGACCAAAATTCAATTCTATTCGATTGTGCTTCAGAAGTATCTTAAAATGTAGAAGGTAGGGAAATGAGGAGCAAATAAGGACTGTGAGATCATGAGGGCCTTTGGGACTGCTGCTATTGTCCTAAATGGTAGTCAAGATCCTTGCCTATGCACAAGTCAGAGCTAAGAAGTGCAATTCTACCACAGGCTTAGGAAGAACCAGGCACTTTCTTATTCTAAGTACTTTGCTATTGCCAATAAATAAAACTTTGTAGTTTCACCCAAGCAAAGCCATTTACTGTTCAGAGGCCCTGGTAAAGCTTTAGGGAAGAAGACTTGCTTTTCCCTCAGATAATTTGTACTAAGGGGCAGCTAGGTGGCACAGTGGATAGAGAGCCGGCCCTAGAGTCAGGAGTACCTGAGTTCAAATCCAGCCTCAGACACTTAACACTTACTAGCTGTGTGACCCTGGGCAAGTCACTTAACCTCAATTGCCTCACCAAAAAAAAAAAAATTTGTGCTAACCAAAGGCTTTCCCTTCCTTCCAGACCATCTGTTCCCCTTCACCATGAAGTCATGGTACTAAATTTCTGACACTCAACCATTTCCATGGCAACTAGATGTGGTCTCCATCCCTGAATCCTAATTGCACGGCAGCCAGGACCAAGCTGCAGGATCAGGGAGTACATCCTGACATTTCTTTTATTTTCCATTCCTTTTCAAGTTCAGGGCTCTCTGTGAAGATGTCCCTTTATCCAGGCTTGAAACCTTTGATTCAGAACCCTTATTATACACTACGAGTATGTGTTTTTGCATATGTTATAAGAGCTATATGTGAAACATCTGCCCTGAAAATGATTGAACAGGTGAGTGTACACATAAGAGAAAAATTAGACACATTCAAAACTCCCATGAATTGCAGACCTGTTTTGAAAGGAGAGCTATTAGCAATACAGATGTAAACTTGCAAAGTGACTTCTGGCCCTGAATAGATAATAGGGTAAATACCAGAACAGAGCTCATTGGAAGATGCCTGTGTATTTTGACAGCTTGATTCTGATGAACTTTAAAAGTTGAGAAAGGGAGTTGAGCTAGTTCTTACTTGGGCAAGGGTTCATAGTCTGTTTTGCTCAGAGATAATGGCTATAATGGAGACTTCAGATTTGGGAAGTATGCAGATTTATATATGTAAATGATCTGTCTGTTTTATTTTTTATTTAACACTCACTACATATATAGAAAGGCATCTTTCTATAGCATTGTTTGCTATAGAGCAGAATGTGGCATTACACATGGGGTTTAGACTCCACCAAAAGGGGGTTGGTTATCAAAGCATCAAAAATTCCCCAATTAGGCTGCCTTGCTGTCCAGACAAAGAGAACAGAATGAGGCTATACAATATGCACACACAGAACTGATCCAACAACCATTCTGGAGAGCAATTTGGAACTATGCCCAAAGGGCTATAGAACTGTGCATACCCTGTGATCCAGCAATACCACTGCTAGGTTTATATCCCAAAGACATCCCCCCAAAAAGAATAAGACCTATTTGTACAAAAATATTTCTAGCAGCTCTTTTGGTGGTGGCTAAGAACTGGAAATCAAAGGAATGCCCATCAATTGAGGAATGGTTAAATAAGCTGTGGTAGAGATTGTGATGGAATATTAATGTCCTACAAGAAATGACAAACAGGATGATTTCAGAAAGTCCTGGAGAGATTTGTAAGAACTGATGTATAGTGAAGTGAGCAGAACCAGGAGAACATTGTGCACAGCAACGGCAGTATTGTTTGATGAAGAACTGTGAATGACAACTGTTCTCAACAATACAATGACCCAAGACAAACTCAAAGGACTAATGATGAAGCATACAATCCACCTCCAAAGAAAGAACTGATATTGATTGAACACAGATTGATGTATGCTATTTTTTCACTTTCTTTCTTTTTTTTTCAAGTTTTCTTATACAAAATGACTAAGACAGCAATGTTTTACATAATTGAACATGTATAACCTATATCTGATTGCTTACCACTTCAAGGAGGGGAAATGGGAGGGAGGGAAGGAGAGATAAAATTTGGAACTCAAAGCTCTAAATAAAAATATTTATTAAAATAAAGGAATAAGAGACAGCTAGGTAGCATAGTGGATAAAACACTGGCCCTGGATTCAGGAGGACCTGAGTTCAAGTCTGGCATCAGACACTTGACACTTACTAGCTATGTGACCCTGGGCAAGTCACTTAACCCTCATTGCCCTGCAAAAAAAAAAAAATTAAAATTAAAAATCAATTAAAAATAAAGGAATAAATAAAATATAGTCACGCACATGCCTGCAGATGTTATTTATATACATGTGAGTGCCTGTGTACTTCTATTGGCATGTGTATATATGTGAGTGTATCTGTATATTTATGTGTCGCCGTGTGTGTACTAGATCTGTGATTTCATCAGTGCAGACAACTCCCCAGCCTGCAAGCTCCTTCCATCAATGTAGAACCATAGCTATTCTTTGACTTATAATTTCAGAAAGATGCCTAGGGCACTAAAAAGCTGAGTGTTGGAATAAAAATAAATTATAATCGCTAGTATTTATATAGCACTTTATGACTGGCAATGTACCTTACAAATATTATTTTATTTGATCCTCACAATAACCCTGGGAGGAAGGTGCTATTATTGTCCCATTTTACAGATGAGAAAATGGAGTCAGACAGATGTTAAATTATGTGCTCAAGGACACACAACCACAGGCAGAGGAGACACTAGAATTCAGGTCTTCCTGACTCTGACCAACATTCTATACACTATATTATGCTGTTTCTCCTATGTGCATACTGGTCACATAGTTTGTTGTTGGGAAGCTAATGCTGCTTGTGTATCTGTAGATTGTGTAGACCTGGACAGGTTACTCCACAATTTCCCAAGTCTGTTGCTAGATTTAGGAATGGCATCATGGCTATAGTTGGGCCCAGGGATGGCTGGAGCCAGATCACAGCAGCTTTGAAAGCCAATTGTTAAATTTTCAGTGTGAGCACTAGAAACTGTCAAACACCACAAATTAGAGCTTCATCTATTGTTTTGTTGATTGTCTAGACCAGGGTGTTAACAAACTACTACCTGAAAGCCAAGTCTGGCTGCCACCTGGTCTAGACTTAAGAAACTTACAGAGAAAATGCTAATAATGCAAATTAAATTTAAAAGTATGTCCTGCTTACTCCTCCCACCCCCTCCAACAGAGAGCTGGTGGTTAAATCTTTGCCAACGCACCCTTGCTTGGGCCGAAGAATTTTGGGAACAATCTCGGATCCGAAACCCAATTTTTATCTCCAGAAGGTTCAATATGTTCAATAATTGGGTTGAATCAGACTTGAAAGGCTGTGGAAAGGGGCACTCAGACTGAAGGTAACTAAGGTTAAATCTTCCAATTCTAACTCAAGGATTTATAGGCTCTGGAGGGAAGCAAAGGAGAGAAGAGCAGCATGAGGTCCAATGGGTGGGACTCACTCATAGGGAAGCCCAGTCCTCTGAGAACACAAAGAAGAGACTCCAAGATTTTCTATTTTCAGGGACTTAGGGACAGAGAATCTATACTTGGGCATATTGCGTTGATGTGTACGGAGAGGCTTGCATGCGGGGAGGACAATGATGAGATTCTGCATAAACTCATCCAAACTTTTGTTGTCCATGGTTTCAAGGCTCTGAATATCATGATAGAGGGATCTATCTGGATGGACTTGGGTCAATGCAAGGAAAGTGTAGTGTGCAGTTGTGCACCACCAGGGGGCGTGAGATTGTTGTAACCCACATGCTCAAGGTGATTGTTTTGGCTATAATTCTAGAACTGAGCATTAGTACTGTTCAGTCGGAGTCTATTGAGTCCAGAAGTGGGCAGCAGCCACAACCTGTCTTTGGTGCCCACTCTCTTTTCCCAATGCTCTTCTTTTCTGTCTCTAACCTAATGAGGAATTTATACTACTCTGTAAAGTTAGGATTAGATAGAGGAAATAATTTCTGAGTTTCAAAATTATTCAAGACTTTTACAAGGGTATAATGAAAGACTATTTCCATTCCTGGAGATCCCCCAAAATACATGGTTCTTCATGTTAGAGAGAGAGGACTAAATCAGTCAACAAGCATCTATTCAGCACTGACCTCTGTGGTCTGTTCCAGGTCTAAATTTATGATTGTATGTATAAGATGCTATTATAACTTTCTGACTCAATTACTGAATTATTTTCATATATTAAAAGCAACAAGGAAACATGGATAAATGTTCAGCCTGGGAGTCTGGAAGACCTGGGTTCAAGCTGGCAAATCACTTAATGAGAAAATGGAGTCAGGCAGATGTTAAATTTTGTGCTCAAGGACACACAACCACAGGCAGAGGAGACACTGGAATTCAGGTCTTCCTGACTCTGGCCAACATTCTATACATTATACTATGCTATACCCTAAAGTTCTAATTTATACATAAACTATAGATTTGTTTTAGTGACAAGAGTACCCTATATTTGAATAAAATCTGAGAAATTTAAAGTGTGGAGTCATGAAGACCTCTGTTCAAATGCTCCCTCAGACACTGGCTAAGCAACTGGAGAAATTACTCAGTTTGTTCATCTATAAAATGAGGATGTTGAACTCAATAGCATCTAAGATCCCTTCTTATACTAGGCAAAGAGGGTATGAATGGGTAACTTCTTTGTATTTCCTAGTTCTTAGCACTGTCAGCATAGAAAATAAAAGGAGGGGCAGCTAGATGGTGTAGTGGATAAAGCACCAGCTCTGGATTCAGGAGGACCTGAGTTCAAATCTGCCTCAGACACTTGACACTAGCTGTGTGACCTTGGGCAAATCACTTAACCCTCGTTGCCCCACAAAAAAGAAAAAGAAAGAAAAAGAAAGAAAGAAAAGAAAAGGTGGGGGGAGCTTAAATAAAAGCCATCCCTACCCTCAAGGACTTTACAATCTAATAATAAAAAACACAACAAAACAAAAGGAAACCCTTGACTATCCCCATATGTTTTCATAGTAAATCATCATTATCAGTATTATTAAAATAAAGGAATCATTTTTATTAGGTTATATCTATATATCTATATACATATATATAGATATATATCTATACACACACACAAATATATATACACACATAATAACATTAATCCTATTTCTGCATTAGTCCTGTTATAAGAGAAAAAATCAGAGCAATGATGAAAAACCTCAAAATAGAAAAAAAAACCAACAGCACCAAAAACAAAAGAAATAGTATGGTTCAATCAGCATCTATACTCCACAGTTCTTTTTTTTTTTTCTTGGATTTGGAGATCCTCTTCTATCATGAGTTCCCTGGAATCAATTGCATTGGTGAGAAGAATATAGTCCAACACAGTAGATCAACCCTCAGTGTTGATGATACTGTGTACAATGCTCTTCTGGTTCTGCTCATCTCACTCATGCAAGACCCTCCAGGTTTCTCTGAACTCCTCCTGCTCATCATTTCTTACAGCACAATAGTATTCCATTGTATTCACATACCACAACTTTTCCAGACCAATTGATGGGCACCCCCTCAACTTCCAATTCCTTGCTACCACATAAAGAGCAGCTATAAATATTTTTGTACATGTGGGTCCCTTTCCCCTTTCCATGATTTCTTTGGGAAAAAGACCTAAAAGTGATGTATTGCTGGGTCAAGGGGTATGCACAGCTTTATCGCCCTTTGGGCATAAGGAATCGTTTTTATTACTGACGATATAAATCAAATTAAAAGAAAAGTAGTTATTTGCAAAGTTGGTAATGTATCTATTCATTCAATTTATATTTTGTTTGGTTGTGTCCAATTCTTTGTGACCCAGTGAACTAGAGCATACCAATTATGTCCATGTGGCTTTTTTGGCAAAGATTCTGGAGTAGTTTGCTATTTCTTTCTCCAATGAATTAAAGAAAATTGATTGTTAAGTGACTTGCCCAGGGTCACACCACTTGTATCTGAGGTCAGATTTGGACAGAGGTCTTCCTGTATCCAGACACAGACTCTATCTACTGAGCTAATCAGCTATACCATCTTTAAAGCCTACAGCACCTGGTATTCCTAGGCAGTCTCCGAACCAAGTACTAATCAGGTCCAACCAAGCTTAGCTTCCAAGAGAGAGGAGATCTGACCATTCAGGATGTACACAATTTATATTTACTCAACTATTAATTGAACCTTTGCTATGTGCACAGTTCTGTAATAAGTTCTGTATTATCAGAAAGACTTTTTAAAAGATAGAAGAACCAGGAAATATCTCTCCTATTCATCATGTTCTCTCCACTCACAAAGCCACCACCCTAATTGAGGCTTTCACCATTTCTTTTCTGGATAATTAAAATAGTTTCCTAATTGGTTTCCCTGTCTCCAGTCTCTCCTCTCTTAATTCATCATCCACGAAGCTGCCAAATTGAACATTTCTAGAGTATAACTATATCATTTCCTTGCTCAGGAAGCTTCAATTGTTCCCAGTTGCCTACAGGATAAAATACAAATTCCACTGCCTACTAAGCACTTAATAAATGTATCTCTCTCTCCCTCCCTCCCCCCACCTCCATCCCTCTCATCTATCTATCTATCTATCTATCTATCTATCTATCTATCTATCTATCTATCTATCTATCTATCTATCAATCATCCATCCATCTATCTATCATCTATATCTATCCATCCATCTATCTATCAATCAATCAATCATCCATCCATCTATCAATCATCTATCTATCTATCTATCTATCTATCTATCTATCTATCTATCATCTATCATCTATATCTATCAATCATCTATCTATCTAACCTATCTTTTGATCGAGCTATCTATCTATCTAACTAACCTATCTTTCGATCTATCTGTCTATCTATCTATCTAACCTATCTTTCGATCTATCTATCATTATATCTATCCATCCATCTATCTATCATCCATCCATCTATCTATCTATTTATCTATCTATCTATCTATGTAACCTATCTATATCTATCCATCTATCAATCATCTATCTATCTATCTATCTATCTATCTATCTATCTATCTATCTATCTATCTATCTATCTATGTAACCTATCTATCTATCTATGTAACCTATCTTTCGATCTATCTATCCATCTGCCCTTTCTTTCTAGACTATTATTAAGTTATTTTTCCTCATTTTCTATATACCAGCCATTGTTCCATTTGCCTACATTCCTTTTAAAACCAAACCATCCTCACTTGCTCAATTTATCTCCACTGGCTATCTTTCCTCTCTTCTATGACTAAGTTCTTTAAGAAAGCCATCTACAATGAGTGTACAATTCCTCTCCTGTCAGTCCCTTCTAAATTTCCTGCAGTCTGGTTTTTGCTCATATTTTCCAGATCTGATAGCTTTTCCTCTGCCCTCTCTGCAAATATTGACACTATCGATCACTCTCTTTACCTGGACAATCTCTTCTGAGTTGTGACATTGCTCTCTCCTGATTCTTTTCCTACCTGTCTGAATGGTCCTCAGTCTCCTTTGATGGAATCTTTATCTGGGTCATGCTTGCTACTTGTGGCTCTCCCCCAACCTCTGTCCCAGGCCCTCTTCTTTTTATAGTATCTCCAGCAGCGATTTCATCAGCATCCAAGGATTCAATGATCACTTCTATGTAGACAATTCCCCCAATCTGTTTAATCAGCCCTAAACTCTCTTCTGACCTTCAATCTAGCTCAACATGTCCAGAACTGAACTCATTATCTTCCTCCCCGCCAGCCCCCATCCTCCAAAGTCACCCTGGTTCACAACTTAGGTGTCATTCTCAACTCCACTCTCTCACTCTCACCCACCACCTCTTTGCAAAATCTCTCCTGGATGCCCCCTCCTCTGACTCTTGAATGCCACACCCTAGTGATTGCTCTCCTCCTCATACTCTAGGATCCAGTGACTTTGTCCTCCTTGCCATTCCTGACAAGGCTCAGTGCTTTTTCACTAGATGTCCCTCATGCCCAGAATGCTCTCTTTCCTTGCCGCTACCTCCTAGACTCCCTGGCTTGCTTCAAGTCTCAGCTAAAATTTTACCTTTGGCAAGAAGCCTTTCCCAGTTCTACTTAATGTTAGTACCTTTCTTCTGAGGTTCCTTCCAATTTACCCTGTAACTACCTTTATGTTTATAGTTGTTTTCATGTTGTCTCCCCCTTTTAGAATGTTAGCTACTAGGGGGTGGCTAGGTGGCTAGGTGGCACAGTGGATAATGCACCGGCCCTGGATTCTGGAGTACCTGAGTTCAAATCCAGCCTCAGACACCTGACACTTACTAGCTGTGTGACCCTGGGCAAGTCACTTAACCCCCATTTCCCTGCAAAAAAAAAAAAAGTCAATAGAATGTTAGCTACTTGAGGGCAGGGACTGTTTTATTTATTTATTTATTTATTTTTGTGTGTGTGTGTGTGTGTGTGTCTTTCTTTGTATCTCTAGTGTACTTAGCAAAGTGTCTTTTACCTACTGATGTTTGTTGACTTGACTCACTGTTTCCCAAACATATCCAGAATCCATTCCCTCATCACTCCCTAGGTCCCTCAAGGTTCTACTCAAGTGCTCCCTCCCCCAAGAGATGCCTTCCTGATCCCCTGCCTCCCCTCCTGGATATTCTTTGCCTCACTCCTTACCTAGTCTTAATCACTAAATAGGTGTTGCCTCAGACAAACTGAGACCTGGGAAAGGCCTTAACTTAAAAAGGTCAAAGTCTCCCAAATTCTCCAGTACTAGATAGGGTTCATCTCCAGTCGTCCTGATGTCTATCTTGTCACTAAACCCAAATGGCTCTGGAGGAGAGCGTGAGCTTGGTGACCTTGCAGGGCCCTCCCTCATTTAAATCCAATTCAGTGCAATGTCAAGGTCCTCTTCCAGGACGATGGACAAACAAACAGCCTCCTCTCCCTCAGAAAATATTCTGAGTTTCCTTTGTATCTATTTTGTATTAATTTATCTGTGTATGTGTCATTCTGGTCCCGCCCTTCCATCCTCTTTTCCTAGTAGAATGTAAACTCCTTCGGGGCAAGAACAGTTTTGGTTTAGCCCCAGGTCCTAACATAGTACTTTAAGGCAAATTTGAATGCTATTTGGGAGAAGAGAGTTTCAAGAAAAAAGGAGGTGATCACTAGTGTCAAATATGACAAATATATCAGGGGCAACTAGTTAGGGCAGTGGCCCTGGATTCAGGGGGACCCGAGTTCAAATCCAGCTTCAGACACTTGACACTTACTAGTTGTGTGACCCTGGGCTAGTCACTTAACCCTCGTTGCCCTGGAATATATATGTGTATGTGTGTTTATGTATATGTATGTATGGATATGTGTATGTATGTATGAGAAATGGGTAATTGTCTCCTCTCAATGTGGATATAACAGTCAGTCATACTCCCCTGACCTGTTTGTAAGGACAAAGGTCTCAGATCCCCTCCTCCCCTTCAGGTTAGCAAGGTCACATGGTTCAAGGAGCCCTGGTCTCAGTAAGGTCCGCTCCAGAGTTGTGTCCATATAAGGAAGTATAAGGTCCACTCCTGAGTCATGCCCATACAAGGAAGAGGAGTGGGAATACTGCGTTCCGATTAGCTAGTTTTTGTGCGCAGATTGTAACCCCACCAGTGATGAAAAAGGGGAAGGTCCATTTGCGTTAGGGACTAGGGTATAAAACAGGGCCTGTGAGCCCCCTTTCTGGGCACCCACTAGCTGCACACTAGGGTGCCTCCTTCTCATAAGAAGAAAATAAAGCCTTTGTCACCTCGCTGCTGAGTTCCTGAGAATTATTGAGAAGAGGATGGATTTTTTCCTCACAGTATGGATATATATAATGCATGTGTATATATATATATGTATAAAGGACTGGAAAAAAGTCATTGAATTTGTTTGAGGGAATTATAGATCTTATGAGAAATTATAATCCATGTAGCTATCCATCATCTGCTGATGAAATTAAAAAAAAAAAAGATACTATTGTATCTTGAAGATGGGATTGGGGGGGGGGAGTACAGGAGAGCTACAGCATCATTTAAAAACTCACAGATACCATCTGCCCTGTCAAACTGGATGAAGACAGAGACACCCAAATTCTAAAGAAAATACTTTTATTTGAGGAAGAATAGATCTTTAAATGGATAATCATAAAACTCCTGGGCATGTGCTTCTGCCTCCCTTGAAAAGGTTTTTGAATTTCAAGTCTTCAGGCGACATAAAACATTTGTAGTTCCATTGTAGAGTTGAGGAATCTTTTAAGTTAGAAAGAATTTTCAGAAATCATAATAAGGGCCTGTTCTTATATCTTTGGAAGAAGAAGATCTAATCTATTTAATCTTCCTTTCTACTGCTGTATCTACTTCTTCCCCTCTTTTCCTTCTTGCCTTTATCCTCCCTTTTCTCTTGTCATTTTTCTCTCTCCTCTTCTCTCTCTGCTTTATTTTACCCTCCTCTTACCTCTTATTTCCTCATTCTCCTTATCTATTTTCTTCCCCACCCTTCTGTCATCTTTACAACAATTAAAAAAAAAAAAGGCAAGATTCATGGTTCTTGTCTGGTTACATTCCAAAGGTGTGACGCTAACCTAGAGATGAATACAAAACTGGAGAAGGCTGGTTGAGTGTCCTAGTGTATAGAAAAAAGAGAAGAAAACAGGAAAAAGAAAAGGAAATTGCAATGGGCAGAGAGGCAAAAGGCTAAATCATTCTAATAATTCTAATTCCTTTAACCTTTCTTTATTGCTAGGCCTGATTTTTCATCCCTTTGCAGTAGTCTCTCCTGGATCCTTTCCCAGGCCTTCCACCTTCTTCAAGCTGTGTTCTTCAGAATTGGACAGAGTATTCTGAGATCTCCTCAATAATGCTGACATCCTGGGAGGAATAGCTTGTAGTTTAGATATGCCACATTCTTGTTTGCACATGATGTACTAAGATCAAGTTTACCCTTATGTTGCATCTAGGCTCAAGATGTTCATAGTAACTCTTGGGTTAACCAGCTTGAGGGAGGACCCTTTCCCCAATTTTCATAAAAGCACAGTTTATAAGCTGTCAAAAATGTGCATGAGAATGCGAATTGGACTTATTTAACTTACCTCTTTTGTAATCCACCATTTCACCTTGCAGTCTTACTTCCAGGCTGGATGGAGCATAGCTGATCACGTGGGCATGCTTTTTTCTGGAATCCGTTTAGCTCTGATTGCCTATTACTTTCTTGGCTGCAAAAGAACTGTGTCTATTTCCCCACTTTGAGAAGTAACAAGTGAGAAAACTGGGAAGCTGATATCTTTATCAAGGAAGCCCTGTAAAATTCCATTCCAGAAGAGAGTCCACTGGGACTTTAACCTTGAAGCAGCATCATCTTAGGTTACCGCATGGAGCCTCTAACCAAGTTCTGGTTCCTTATCACTTCTCTTAATTATCACAAAAGCCTATTAATTGGCCCCCAAGCCTCCACAATTCCTAAAATGCAGATTTGTTTGGAGAGCGTGGAGAGGTGGGGAGGCTTAAGGGAGGAAAGATATTTGAAAAAGCTGACCTGAGGAATGAGATAACGAAATGGGGAGGAATAAAAGTGTTGTTTTGCTAAAATGAGAGGCCACCCGAATTTATGGTGGACTCAACCTGAAGAGCTGCATTGCCATCATTCATAAGCATATGCATGGGACCTCAGTCATTTCGGGTAGGGGTTTAGCAAGACTGCAGTTGGAATAAAAGGGTAAGAGATTCAAGAGAAGAGGACAGTGTAATATTTTTATTATTATTATTATTATTTTTTAGTGAGGCAATTGGGGTTAAGTGACTTGTCGAGGGTCGCACAGCTAGTAAGTGTTAAGTGTCTGAGGTCGGATTTGAACTCAGGTCTTCCTGACTCCAGGGCCAGTGCTCTATCCACTGTGCCACCTAGCTGCCCCAGGTATTGAACTTCTTGAGGAAAGAGGGAGAATGATTTAAGTGTTGGTAGATAATTGCCCGCAGGACCTGGATCAGGTGACATACTTGGATAGAGTGAACTTCCAAGGTGGAGAAGCTGCTGAGGGAGGGGGCAGAGGGAGGGTCTAGAAATGACAAGGGGGAACAAGGGATGGGCAATTCCTCCAAGACCAGGGCATCATGTATTATACAAGGTACAACCAGATGGCCTGAAACACAATATCTTCTGGGGAAAAACTGTTCTCCATGAGTGCCAAAATATGAAAACAGCATAAAAGGAAGAGGGCTAAAATGAAAGGAAGTTTGTTAACAATAGAATGAGGATTCTGAAGGACGTAGTAGAAGAAGTGAACAGAACTGGACTGGGACATAGGAAGGGTGGAGTTGAGGTAGATGAGGATGAAAGAACAGGAAAAGGGGGTTGTTATTCACTTAGGCAGCTGGAAATTTTATATGTCAGGGTTGGGAAGAATAAGAGGTGGGAGGTTCCTTTTGGCTGACTCTCCCACCCTCAAGAATCCTGTAATAGCAGAGGGTGCATCAATTCTCTTTTAATTGTTAGGCTTGCATAGTGCTACCTTGGCGAGTCACTTAACCTTTCAATGCCCTTAGGCAATTGTCTAAAACTATAAGTTGTAGAACTGGTACAGTTCTGCATTGGTAAGGGGAGTTTCCTCATCTGTAGTTCCCTATACCAGTAAAATCCCTGTTCTGGATGGGGGAGAAGAGGGAAAGAGGGAAGGGGGGAAGAAAAGGGAGAGGGAGAGGAGGAGAAACACACCGAGAGAGACAGAGAGACAGAGAGACAGAGAGACAGAGACAAAGAGAGACAGAGACAGAGAAAGTCAGAGAGCCAGAGAGAGAATGAGAAACAGGTATTGCAAATGAATAATGACATGCACAGAAATGAGTTTAGTAATAAGATATACATTGGATCCTGTGAGAAATAAATTGTGAGAAATCCCATTTAAAAATTTCTGGGACTCGGTGTTGGAGAAGTATAAAAGGCCTTTATTTATACATTCACATAAGAAATAGACCAACTCCCCAATGGAAATGGCAGCGATAGTGGGACCCTTTTATCTCTTAATGGGCTGGCTCCACCCTTCTTCCTCAGTTACAATCTTTGGGCCAAGACACTGGTGCCAAACGCTAGCCAATCAGAGTACAATATAGCCAAAGGGGCAGCCCTCTAAACTCCTCCCCCATGTGACCAGCCCTGGGTCTCTCTCTTCATGTGATCCTAATTGCTGGGGAGGGGGAGGGAAGGAGCCATTAGTAAGCAACCTTCTCCCAGCTGAAATTCACCTTCCAGACATTCCCCAGACAACTTCAATCCGCTTTTGAAGGGGGCCCATATTTTTCTCACAGATCCTGTTTAGAAAATGATATAGCACTTTGATCTATTCTATGCTGCTTCTTGCTGCAAAAATCAATATTCTTTCATTGATATTATATGATTGCAGATCATGAAATAATAGGATCCTTGAAGAATCAAAATCATGTACAACCAAAAGGGCAGTGGAAAGATGATGGTGGATACACATAGGCCACAGTACAGTACCAAGGATGAATTGCCCATGAAAAGTGGTTGAAAAGACATCATCAGAGACATCTGTGATTAGGAAAGATGGTGGACAGGTCATGGAGTGAAATCTCAAAGAGATGTGATTGAAAGAACATTGGCCTTTAGAATCTGGAGACCTGGGTTCAGATCCTGCCTTAGGCACTTTAGTAGCTGTGAAAGCTTCAGTTTCCTCATCTGTGAAATTTATAATAAATTAATTTATCATTTATAATAAATTAATAAATAAAACTTCATGGGATTGTTGGGAGGAAAAGATTTTGTAAAACTTAAAGCTTTATAGAAATGTGGGTTATAGTTATTATTGAGACTCGGGAAGTTAACAATCCTGGTATTATTTCGGTACCTTCAATGTTATAGTAAAAACAGAGAGAAGTCTCTAGACTTGGCAATATGGCAGATATGTTCAACATCATAGGAATGATAAAATTAAGGCAGTCATAAGTGAAAATCAGTAAGTCCTCCTGGAAGCTAGAGCACCTTAATTGAGAGATTTGACAACTGTGGCCTTTTAAAATAGTGATACATATCAGATTACCTTGACCAGAAAGGGATTAGATTATCTGTCTTTCTTTTCAATATGTCTTTCTAAAGGGGGAGGGGGAGGGAGGGAGAGGAGCAAGAACAGCTGGAGTTTGGGGTTTTTTGGCTCCAAATTAGCCTCTTATATTGTTCAGCTATGAGACAGATCTTGACTCTAATCTCCCTCAAACATAGAGCAGCTAATGAAACAATATATCCTCACTTCAGATGGAAGCTGTTTTCTCTCCTTGGTCAAATAATACCATTGGTCAGACTGTTTTGAGGAGGCACTAAGAAATAATTTGTACATAATAGACAATGCCTTTAACCTGAAATAGCTGAAGACCATTAGACACTTGGAGACAGGGAGCAGGGATTCCTTGTTTATTCTTAAGTATTTAATAAATGTCAATAAACATTCAAAAAAAGCAACAAGAAATTAACTTTACTGAATCTTCAACCAATTCACCTGGGGAACAAGAAATTTGCTATTGTAGTCAACAAATTGAAATATCATTATTACATTTATTGATCATTTGTTTTAAATAAAACATCACTACAGGGGATGCTTAAAAGACAGTAGGGCCCAATCAATTACAATAATCAACATAGAAAAGACTCAAATATCAATGTGCAGGGATAAAAGTGTGAAATGTTAATCAAGTCATTCTACCTGTCTTGATCTCTTGGAATGTGTATTTGGGGAGAAATCTTTGAAAGTTTTTTTTATATATGAGAAAACACCTCAGTGCTAAGAAGAGTGAAGAGAGATAAGAGTAAATATTAGGTTTGTTAGTTATTCGGAGAATAATTAGATAACAAACATATATAGGAAAGTGAGACAAGGTGAGGGCCAGAGGACACAAGATAGAATGATCTTTGTACTTTCCACTGGAAAAGTGGTGAGTAAATTCTAGTTATTATCATCATTATTGAATATTTATTTCTACATTATGCTAGGTCTATTCAGACTAGAAGCTTCTTGAAGAAAAAAATGATTCTAAATTCTACAGTAAGTGTAGGACATAGATTAAGGAATAACTTGTCTAAGTGTGTAGGGTATGTGGCTATACTTCTACATTTCCCAGTATATAATTCATGAGCCCCACTCACAGAGCTTGGGAGACAGGTCAAAAAGTGGGCAAGGTCTGGGTCGTGGGTTGTAGGGGATATTACCTAGGAATGAAGATAGCAAGGGATAGGAGCTTCTCAAGTAGAAAGATGGAGAGACAAAATTATCTATGGAACAAGGGCAGCTTGTAACCAGATCTGTGGCAAATAGCCTGTGAAACTTAAATGACAAAGCCTCACCTTTTGTACACCAGCATGCTCTCACAAGAAGTTAACTAAAAGTGGAAGATGTAGCAAGAACATAGCAGGCCCCAGAGCGGGGGTGGAGTGAAGCAGTAACCTTGGAAGCCAACTGGAACATCCAGCTCCTATCCATGGGATCTTTTTTTTTTTTAATATATATATATATATATTTTTTAGTGAGGCAATTGGGGTTAAGTGACTTGCCCAAGGTCACATAGCTAGTAAATGTCAAGTGCCTGAGGCCAGATTTGAACTCAGGTACTCCTGACACCAGGGCGGGTGCTCTATCTACTATACCACCTAGCTGCCCCTCTATGGGATCTTATAAGTGGCTAACACTTCTCACTCCTGGAGAGTGAGCACTGGGTGGGAAGGCTTGAATATGAGGGCCAGAACTTTGTTTTTTTTTTTAATTCCTGGACTTAGGGCTTACCAAAGAACAAAGAAGGATTTGGGAGCAGTCAGGACTGAGGATTCTGAGGTGGAAAAAATGTTTTGAGTTGGGTGTTTAAGGCGTAGTATATATACTGAAGTGATTTGCTGAACCCCAAGGTTCAAGGGCAGGTTGGGTGGCCAGTTGCAACAATAATAGTAGCTATGGCTAGCATTTATAGAGCGCGTTAAGGTTTACAAATTACTTTATGTAAAGTAACTCATTAACTCATAACCTACATATATTAACTCAAATATCCATGCATATATCAACTCACAACAGCCCTTTCAGGTAGGCGCTCTTATTATAACCATTTTAAAGATGAAGAAACTCACTTGCACAAGGCAAATGCTCAGACAGAGGTCAAACATGGAGGTCAGAAGAAGAGGTACAAGGACACTACATTCTCAACGTCTTTCTGAAGAACTTTAGTATGGATTGTGAGACATGAAAGACTCTCTAGCATGGTGTGCCCAAATCAAAGAAGGTGCTGTGCTCTATGAGCAAAGCAGAATGAAGTAGTGCAAAGAAAATGTGAGATGTGCACATTTTGAGACCTCTCCATCCCAAATGTTCAAACAGACTATGCCCCCCCCCCCCCATCATGAAGTCATTGGTCCTCTTTTCACAAGAGGTCAAGTGATTTGCTCAGGTCACACAGCTGATATCTGAGGCAGTATTCAAACGCAGTTCTTCTTGACTTCAGGTCCAGCACTCTATCCACTGAACCACCTAGCTGCCTCTAGGGCAAAAAGTTACTATATTCCCTCCAGGCATTGAGAAGTAGAGGGATGGGGCAGCTAGGTGGTGCAGTGGATAGAGCACCGGCCCTGGAGTCAGGAGTACCTGGGTTCAAATCCGGCCTCAGACACTTAACACTTACTAGCTGTGTGACCCTGGGCAAGTCACTTAACCCCAATTGCCTCACTAAAAAAAAAAAATAAAAACAAACAAAAAAGCAGCTATACTTTTGGGTAGAGATCTACTAGTGGTATTGCTAGTGCAAAGAGTATGTGTAGTTTAATAGCTTTGGGGCATAATTCCAAATTGCTTTCCAGAATGGCTAGATTAGTTCACAGTTCCATCATCAGTGCATTAAGGTACTTGTTTTCCCTCAGCTCCTGTAGCACGTTATTTTCTTTTTTGTCAACTTTGCCAACCTGATGGGTATAAAGTGGAACCTCAAAGTTATTGTAACTTTCATTTCTCTACTAGTGATTTAAAATATCTTTTCATATGCCTATTAATAACTTGAATTTCTTCCTCTGAAAACTTCCTATTCATCTCATTTGACCATTTATCAATTGGGAAATAGCTCTTATTTTTGTAAATTTGAATGAGTTCCTTATGTATCTTAGAAATGAGACTTTTTATCAGAGAGATTTGCTGCAAAGAATTTTCCCCCAATTCCTGGCTTCTCCTCTAATTTTAGTTGAATTGGGTTTGTTTGCACACAAACTTTTAAATTTTATGTACTCAAAATTGCCCATTTTGCTTCCTACAAAAATATCTCATTTCATCATGAATTCTTTAGGGAGCCAAATGTCAGACTTTGCCTGTGGTGCACATATATATATATATATATATATATGCCTTGTCAGGGCTCTGTTGAACAGGAAAGATCCAGTGTTCTGACAAGTTTCCATGTTTTCTTGGACTGATAAATGTTGGGAACACCAAGTCTGAACAGAACATAGAAAAACAAATACATCGTACAGCCTAAGGCAAGTCATTTCATCCATCACCTCTAAGCTGTTTCCTTTTTCCCTTCCTTCTGTCTTCCTTCCTTCTCCTTTCCCCCTCCCCTCCCCCCTAAAAAATAGGCATGATTTCTTCACTTTTGTTTCTGATCTAGACAGGCAGGCACTACAGGAGCTATTCAGAAGAACAGGGGAAGTAATCGTCATCAGCAGTGGCAGAAATGAAAGTTGATTCAACTAGAAGCAGGGCTGTGAGAAGCACATTAAATAGGATCTCTTAGAGACAAAATGACAAGATTTTAACAATTAATATTATCTCAGATGCTACGCACATTTCAGGGGTCATATAATAAGTTCACCTTCCTTCCAAGAATTAGAAAAGTGGAGGGTAGATGGCTAGCTAGCTAGATCATGTATGTACATAGTTATTTCCATGTGAGGGTAGGGACTGTGGTTTTTTTTTTTTTTACTTTGTAGGCCCAGTACTTAGAACAGTGCCTGGTGCACAGAAAGCATTTACTAATTTTTTTTTTTTTTTATTGACAGGATGAGATTATCTGAAAAAGATCTGGGAGTTTTCATGGACTGAAAATTCAATATAATTCAGTAAAGTAATTGGGGTAACCAAAGAAAATGCTAATAGGATCTTGGGCTTCATTAAGAGAAACCTAGGGGCAGCTAGATGGTGCAGTGGATAGAGCACTGGCCCTGGATTCAGGAGTACCTGAGTTCAAATCTAGCTTCAGACACTTAACACTTACTAGCTGTGTGACCCTGGGCAAGTCACTTAACCCTCATTGCCCCAGAAAAAAAAAAAGAAAAAAAAAAGAGAAACCTAGCTCCCAGGGAAAAGGCTGTGACAGTATCATACACTTTGCCCCTCGTCACAGCACTTGCTCAGATTATGGCCCCACAGATTGTAGAACATTGATAAACTGGAGATTTTAACCAGGAAAATTAAAGTCCTGGGGCAGCTAGGTGGCACAGTGGATTGAGCACAGGCCCTGGAGTCAGGAGGACCTGAGTTCAAATTCAGCCTCGGACACTTGACACTTACGAGCTGTGTGACCCTGGGCAAGTCACTTTTTTTTTTTTAAGGGAGGCAACTGGGGTTAAGTGACTTTCTCAGGGTCACACAGCTTGTAAGTGTTAAGTGTCTGAGGCAGAATTTGAACTCAGGTATTCCTGAATCCAGGGCTGGTGCTCTATCCACTGTGCCACCCAGCTGCCCCATGGGCAAGTCACTTAACCCCAATTGCCTCATCCAAAAAAAGAAAGAAAAAAGAAAATGAAAGTCCTTGGGTTTATGCCATATGAAAGTTGAAGGAACTGAAGATGTTAAGCCTAGAGAAAACTAATGAAAACATAGATGTGCGTCATGTATTCAAAGAACTGCCATGAGGAAGAAGGATTGGCTGATTCTGCTATTTGGTTCTCAAGAGGAGAACTGGGAGCAATGGGTGAAAATTGAAGGCAGATTTCAGGGGAAAAAAAAAATCTAATGAGAGCTGTCCAAAAATGTGATCCAATTGGCCACATTAGGAGGGTTGCCCCTCATTAGAGGGTTTCTAGCAGAGGCTGAGTGATCACAAATCAGGTATGTTATGGTGGGAATTCTTTTCTATTATTGTTTGGACTACATGATAGCTGAAATCTCTACCAACTCTAAAATTAATGTGATTTTGTAGTTTTACCATTTAGGTCTCTGGTTTATGGACCTAAATCTCATTGGCTGTTTGTAGATAAAGGTGTGGACACCAGAGCCTGCCCTAGGCAAACCTGTAAATTAAACAAAGTTTGTCTCTAGTGGCCTACTTGCTCAATCAATATCCTTTACTTCCTTGTAGGAGCTTGGCTGTGTCCCAACATTGCTAAGCAATTAGCTGTTAACAAAGTTAACTGATTAGGAGCTAAGGTGTGACCTTAATAATATCAATATATTAATAGGGGATTTGTAGTAAGACTGGTAAAGTTTGCCTTGACATCCATTTACGGGGAAGGAAACTCTATAGAGATTATAGGCCTGGATTTTAGCACAGCATTTGAAGAAATCTCTTATAAAATATCCTTCTGGATAAAATGGATACCAGCTAGATCATAGTCAGTAAGGCAAATTTGAACCTAAAATGCCCTCCTTCTCCCCAAATTAAAATTGTTTGTTCTGGGGGGTGGGGATAGGAGTGGGTCTGCTTGGGCTAGAAAACTGTTTCTTAGGAATCATTGAACAAACCTTTAGCAGAGCACCTCAGAATCACTGTTGACTCCAACCTAGCTCAGTCATAGTGACAGCCAGATCCTCCCAGTTCAAAAGTTGTCCCGTCACTGGCTTGCTATCTGAACTAGGATGATTCATTCATTCACCCAGTTGAATCATTTCATCTCTTCTGGGTTTCACACCTAGGACAGGAAAGATAATACTGATTCCCTTTGGGTACAGAAGTCCTCCAGATGGTCCTCTTGTCCAGATTTCAACATGAATTTGGATGGACAACCAATAGAACTTGTCCATCAGTATGTATATTTGGACACAGGGTTAAGTAGGAGGATGGGGGTAGGCTGTATTGCCTCCCGGAAACTTCAAAACTCCTTTCCTGACCCCAAGCTTCCCATGAAAGCAAAGGCCCATGTTTTCAATACCAATATTCTTGTGATATTGATATACAGCAGTAAAGCATGGAATACAACTGTTTCTGAAGAATACAAAAATGACTACTACACAGAGGTTGATGGAAAAGCAAATAGTACAGGCATTACGATATAACCAAATAGGAACTTCAAAGGGCTGGAAGACATTATCAAGGAATTGTGTTATAGCAAGAGAAGATGGTTGGTTCACATGATGAGAACAAGCCATGGTATATAAACAGCCAAAATGCTCCACTGGTACCTGTATAATGTCCAGAGAAATTGATGAAGGCTTCCTACTAGGAAGTATTTGAGCAGTCTATCCTCTGCAGTCAGAAACAGTGAATATGAAGACTCTTTCAAAGTATAGAAAGACAACTGACTTAACGTGAACAGAACTATGAAAATAATAATGTACATTTTAAAAAATGAAACAGAATGTTGTGAAATCACAATGACCAAATTTGATCCCAAAGAGATCTGAGAGGACATTCCCCATGCTTTTTGTGCAGAGGTAGCAGTCTTATCGGTATGGGAAACTGCATATAGTTATAATACTGGACTAGATGTGTTAGGTTAGTTTCACTGAACTTCCCCGACCCCCCCCCCCCCTTTATTCTTTGTTATAATACAGCAGCTCACTGAGCAAACAGAAGCAAAACCAAAACATTTAAAACGCAATATGCCAGGGTTATTCATTTTATACTTTACACTCTACAAGATATTTTCAAATACCTCACTGGTAAAACACAGGGTGGAAATTGAAGTCACTTTCTGTCAATGCAGCGCTTCTCTCAGAGCCCTTTGGGTGAGGAAACTGCATCCCCAGCTGGCTCTCTTCACTGTGAGTCAGTGTCCGACGCTGGTGGCATGCGCCCTCAAGGGGGCGCCGTCCCGCTGGAAATCGTCTCAAATGACATGTACAATTTAGGTCACCGCTGTTTGGTAATCCCTGGAAAGACCCAGGTAATATTCCCGAGCAGAACTAGTGCCTAGTGAAACTGACCGCAAGAATTCTTTCGCTAATTTTTCGTTCAAAATCGTAGTTGGATTTTGTTTTTGTTTTTTTGCTGGTTCCAAATCACCTGTATGTTTGGACTTTAAACAGATGAGACAAAAAAAAAATGGACCAGGAAGTGGAGGATCTTGGAAATGTTCCTTCAGCTAGTATGACAAAGAAAGAACAAAGATCATCAGAGTTTCGGTAGTTTCGTCCTAAGTAGTAGTGCAGGAATGTTGGAATGAATCCCTCAAAGGCGTAAGCTAGAGTGGCGGCGAGATGGAAGCTCCTTCGGCTACTTTTCACCTGCAGCTTATTATTACCATCGACTTGGTCCCTTTAGGCTGCTTTCCAGGAAGGAGGGGCAAGATAATTAAAAAACACCCACCCCTCTGACCCTCGCCCCGAAATCCCTTTCTCAGATTTCCTCTACTCCGGGGCCTCGATCCTACGGCCGACTGGATACTTTTTTTTGCCCCTCGCTTCGATACACTATGACTGGTCCTTATATTCTGGCCGAGACTCGAGAGGCCGAGGACGCTCGGATCCGGGAACCTCCAGCAATGACTTTGACCTTGATCTCTTTAATCGCAGGGCGGCTCCCCGGGTGGTAGATGACCGGTCCCTAGTTTGGCTCCAGAAAAATGACTTCTAAAGGCGACCCCTCTCCCACACGACCCCTCCACTTTTAAAAAAGAACTATTGTCATCAAGATTTGCCGGTGAGCTCCTGGGGAGGCCGGGGCTGCGGTGCCGGGGGCGGCTCCACGTGCTCGGGGGCTTCCGCCTCCTGCCCGTTCGCCTCGAGCCGCAGCAGTGCGGGGATCCCGCCTCCCGCAGGCCAACTCCGGGGAAGCCCTCGGTCTTCCCCGGAGCCTCGGCCGCCTCGCCCCGCCCAGCTCCCGCCCCCTCCCTCGGGCTGTTAGAGAACTAGGGGGTCGCCCGGGTCTAGGAGAGCGGTCGAGGAGGTCAAGCAGGGGGATTCCCGAGGAACCGACCCCCTAAACGAGGCCGGAGGTTTCGGGGAAAGCCGAGGGCAGCCGCAGGCATTTTCCCGGGAACCATTTGCCGCTGGAAAGGACCTCCTCTCCCCCCTCCTCCACTCCCCACACACTAGTTACTATGGCAATACAACCGCAACCGCGTGTCGCCATAGCAGCCGCTCCTCCAATCCCATTGGTTTCGTTTCCTTTCCTGCAGGGCTCCCCACCCCCTCCAACAGTCCCTCCGCGTGCAGGGGGAGGGGCCGGGGAGAAGAGGAGGAGGGGTCCCTCGCGTCACTCCCTAGCGCGCGAGGGGAAGAATAGCGTCGGGGGACCGGCGGACGGAACTGTAGGAAGAAGAGGAGGCGTTTCCGGTGGGGTACAGTGGGGGACTGGAAATAGGAAGAGAGGTTGGACTGCGGTGAAGAGAAAGACGGGGGAAGGTTTTGAGTGTAACTCCAGTCTGTTTCGGGTTCGATGTTCCCGGAGCGGCTGGGGTTGCCCCTTCCCGCTGGAAGCGGGAGGAGGATAAAACCGAAGGAGAACAAGCACCACTAGCAGGCTGCTGAGGAGCCGCAACTGCGGCACACGCCCCGGACGACCCCGAAGTCTCTCCATAAGGGTGGAAATCAGGCGGTGGAACCGGTGCGGACGAAGTCTCGCGAGAGCGGCCCCCTCCAGTTTCCTTCCTCTCTTCCAGTCCTCCCGCCCCCTTCTGAGGACCCTCCCCCCTCCCCCTCCTGGGTCGTAGTGTCCCTGCGCCCCACGGGCCGGAGCGGCAGCGAGAGCAGCTTCACCCGCTCCCTCCCCCACCTCCTCTCACCGCCTCACTCACCCCCCCCCTCCCGCCGGGCGAGGAGGAGCCGGAGGAGAGGAAGATGGCGGCGGCCGCCAGCACCAGCGGTACCGCGGGGCCGCTCCGAGGAGCCTGAGAGACCCACGGACGCTTCGCGGGGAGACGCGGCGGCGGAGGATGAGCCTGCAGAGCGCGCAGTATCTCCGGTGAGAGCCGGGGACAGGCACCCTCCCGAAGGGAGCGGCTGGGGGGGGATGGGGACTCCCTGTGCAGGGCTGGGGGAGCCCCGACCGGCCCCCCAGGGGGTAGGGGGCTCCCCGGGGCAGGCAGCGGCTCGGGGGTACGGGGGACACCCGCCGGTCCCCGCCTGGGGCTGGGGGGGGCGGGGAGCCGGTGAGGTCGGGGGGGACCCGCCCGAGGAGGGGCGCTCCGGATGGGAATCCACACACCTGGGGAGGGAGGGCTTTTGGAAGGAACGGATAACTGAGGGGGGTCCCTATGGAGAGGAGACTCTTGAATGGCCATGGGGGCTAGGCGGCTGGGGTGACCGCGGGTCGAGGAGGTCTGGGGCAGACCTCAGGGTCACTATAATCACACCGAGATGGCCAGGTCGTGGAGGAGTCAATGTGTGGCTGCTAGATGGAGTATGAGGAACTTGGGCTGCCTAGAAGAGTGACGTTTGGGGGGGGGAAGGGGGTGGGGTCTAGCACGCTTCTTTTGGGGAGGGGAAAATACCGAAAGAAAAGGTGGGTGGCCCTTGGTGGTGGGACTTGACGTGAGTCGAGTCAGACCACGACTTCTAAACTTGGTATCTTCCCCAGCTCTTAAACAAAGTACTTTGCACTTAGGTGATGAATGCGTGTTGAATTGAGTGGGTGGGTGCCGGGACGTTGTAAGGGAGGGTGGTTGGGAGCTTCAGTGGTGGAGGAAATGAAATGAGCGTCTGCAAGCCGGGGTGCAGAACTGAAGTGTGGACCCTTGTGTTGCAATGTTGAACTGGGGAAGTTCATACTCTGCAGAGAGAGGGTCCAGGAATTTTTGACGGCCTTCCAGGGAATGCTGGGCGTATGGGGACACGGGAAGGAATGATGTTTCTGTGCTTTCTGGAAAAGGGTTGGGGGGGGGGGTTGAAAGGCTTGAAATGAGGAATGCCGCTGTCGATTTCACCCAGTCAAGGCTGATGCTGTGGGGGAGGGTCACGGATCTGCTCAGACTGTAACTTGTTCTGCATAGGTAGCATCTTGGTGCTTTGGTTCCGTTTGAAGGGGTTATCAAAAATAATATGTTAGAGCCGGATAAGACCTTAGAAATCATCTTGTCTAACTCGCCCCTTCATTTTACAGATGAGAAAACTGAGGCCCAGAGTGACTTGCCCAAGGTCAACACAGACTTAAGTAAATTGCAGAGCCAGGATCCAAATTCGGGCCTCTGACTTGAAATCTAATGCTACTCCATTGTACTTGGAAATAGAGAATGACTATTGAGTGATGCAAGGTGAAGATTGTGCAGAAAGGCTAGCACTCTGGTATATATTCAGTATAGAAGTTACCTAATTAAGTAGTTGATTTATATGTGTACAGAAAAAACCTTTATTTCTTCTGTACTGGTTCTACCATGATTAGAGGCCAAGAATGTTTTCTGGAAGGAGAGAATCTTTGACTTGCAATATAATGTCTCAGTGTATTTGGACATTTGGGAGTTTGCAAAAGAATGCCAATGACTTTTGCAAACCCTGGGCACCTTAAGCTATATTACTGGAATAGAAAAAGGGTTTTACATAGCCCTGGGTTTTTAATTTTTTCTTTTACATTTTGTTTATCTTCCAGCTTGTTGAAGGAATAGGGAACAATTTTTGTGTTCTATAATAGTTGAATTTGGGATTGGTTTAATTCTTTGAAGAAGTGAGAAATAGAATGGGAATTGCTAGAGGCAACAGAATAGATTCATTGATGGATAGGGTCCAGAAGACCTTGGGCTCAAATCCTGCTTTTATTGGTAAAGTCACTTGTTTCTGTCTCTTTCCTAGTGTAAGAATGAAGATCCTTGCTATCTCTAAATCTGTAATCCTATGAACTGGCTAAATAAATGTAGAAAATTGAGGATCACAGGAACTGGGTTTTAGTGAAGTGTGAGTTTAGAGAAAAGGGCATTAGATTTAGGAGTCAAGAGACTTGTATTCTAGTCTAGGGCCACCCTGGGTTTTAGTTTATCTGGTAAATGAGGCTGTTGAGCTAAATGACCTCTTAAAACCCTTTCAAGCTTTGTGTATTTATGTGTAACATCTTACCAGGTAGATGGACTGAGCCTGAGATGGCCTTTGAAAGATGATTGATTCTTCAATCTTAGGCCTCTTTCCTAAACAAATAAAGCAGATTGGTATTGGATTTGAGAGACTTGAAGAAAGGTACCAGAGGCTTGAAGAAAGGTCATAGGGTTTATATTCTTGAACTTTTCCCTCTGAAGGTAGGTAGAGAGAATCTTCAGGAAAGTATTTTCTTAAGACTTCTCCTATAGGTTCTCAAAGATGATGCTAAGATATTGCCGAATGTGTTTGAGGGTGTGTGAAGGTCATTCTCCGTGACCTTGATTTCAGGAGCAGAAGTTTTTTTGTCTCCTTTTATCCATTGTAGAGGAACAGTGACTGAGCAGTTTTTAAATTGCATATCTACTGATCTTTTTGTAGACTTTTCACCACAATTGAATTTTAATTTACAAAAACTAGGACCGACCTCTAGACACTGGTGTGGTGGGATGTTGAGACTTGAGGGTGAAACTTCATGTTTTGGAAGTCTCCAGAATGAAGATTAGATGTGGGAGGCCTTTATGGTAAAAGGTGGGAGGGAATTTAAATATCACTAGGGGACAATACAAGTGCATTTAGCTGTATTGAGTAAAAAGATAAAGGGGAGGAGCAGAACTCTTGTACTTTGGAAAAGAGTATGTGGACCTGAAGAAGTTATGCCTATAAAAGAGAGAGAGAGTGTGTGTGTTCGTGATCTTAGAAAATAGGTTGTCAGAATTACTATCTAAAAGCATTAAGTTGACGAGTGAGGTTTCTTGAAATGTGTTCTTATGCAGAATAAAAAAGAAATACCTACGGAAGTGATACCTTAGTTGAAGTAACAAATTTAAAAATATGAGTGTATTTTCTTGTTTGACTCATGACATAGGAAAAAAGCATTTCAAAGGTCATTGTCACAATAGGGTAAAGAGAAAAGTTAGGTGAATTTAGAGTGTTAATGTGTTCTTAGTAATTTGTGTGGGAAAGGGGATGACAAGACTCTTAACTAAGTTAAAAGGACTACCTTGATAGAAGAATCAGGTTTCTTTCATTTAAGAGATTCACCTTATTAAATGGAAAAGGGGGAGAACTCATCATGTCTATTACGACTACAAGAAGAATTTATTAAAATTGAATTGGGAGATTGAGTAGATTGTATGTTAAAGCTTATTATAAAAAGAGAAGGAAACTAGTGGTACCTGAGGCATATACAGTTGTTGGCATTCCATCAGAGCTTCCACTTTTTAAAGTCTCGAGACTTTCTCTGGCATGTGTCTTTGAGGACATTCCCTTCCCCCTCACTTCAGTTTTTTCACCCTTTTATGTGTATGTAAAATCCTTGTGGGTGGGGACTGTCTTTGTATTATATTCCCTGTGTTTAGCATTTAGCTTGGCACATAGTAAGTGCTTAATAAATGCTGGTTGACTTGAAATAACAGGAAATGTACTAGAAAAAATAAGGTCTGCATTTGGGAATTTTATGGCAGAAAGAGGGGAAGAGAGAAAAAGGGATCAAGTTTGAGGGAAGACCTAACCAGTGTTAAGGAAAGGAGGGAAAGAGGATCTCTGCTGGGGTGGGGTGGTCTCCAGGCCCTGTAAGAAGGGGATGATTTCTTTGTATATTCATTTAACATTTTGTTAATAGCATTTAAAAATGTAATGGGTTGCAAAATATTTGATATCTAGCAACTCACAGACATTTCCTTTAGCAGCTACATAGCTGGGCTTAGTGGGAAACTGCTATTGAGACATGTATGGTACTTGATTTGCAGGTGTTTGTTGGTGTTTTGTTTTTGTTTTCCCCCAGCATTATGCTCCCTCCACCCCAACTTCCTTCTTCTCTAGAGCATGCTTTAATCAAGGTCCAGTGGATGTTGCTTGAAGTTAATAGGCTGCACATGGATTTGGTTCTGTTGTAAGCCTTTTGTTGTAATAGGATTTAACCTTTATCAAGGAGGAAAAACAACATCACAACATTATGGACTTAGAGAGTGAAAAGGTATGGAGATTTTGTTTTAAGGGGAGAGGATGATAAAGTACCCCAAGAGGGAACTTTGAAGGGAGTATTACTAGAGATGCTGAGTGGGAGACTGCTAAAGGAGGCAAGGCGAATCTATTGAGCATAGGAAAATATAAAGAAAATAGAGGATAACTAACTCCCAGGAGAAGAGCTATGAGTGAACAGTCAGTGAGAGTGTTAGAAAAAAAGTTGGGATTAACATACATCTTCAAGTGAACATCAGATCTTCATGGGGAAAATTTCTTGGTGTGGAGGCTTAAATGAATATGTCAGTCTTTAGCTTGTAGTTTGAGTTGTCTTCAGAAATGTGTACTTCCTGTCCTAAACTGCAGCATGTCTTTTTAACAGCTGTTACTTGCTACATTAGGAGTGGATGAAGGAATTGAATTGTGTTTACTGATGTCTTCGTTGACAGGTCTGAACCAGTTAGCTCAGCATGATATAAATAAAGTCAAGTTTGAGGATTTTATTCAGATGTTAGGTTTGCATAAAGCAAAAACTGTTTCATGGACTGTGTCACCAAATCCCAAATAACCTCAATTATTATTATTTATCACTTCTCCTTGTAACCAGTTATAGGTTCCTCATTACAACCTTTCAGGTGGGGTGGAGAACTCTCAAAGTGAGTGTCTTTTTGAGGAGTCAGTAGATACATGATTTATAATAGTTCAGCATATTTCCACAAAATATTTTGCAACTTAAAAGGTTGTATTTTTAGGCATAATAAGCAAGTTTAGTTGTTCGTATTAAATTTTGACAGTGGAGGTTAACAGTGACCACAGAGTTGCCAGTTTTAGAGCTAAAAGGGATCTCAGAAGCTGTCTGGTGCAGTTCCTTCATTTTATGGGTGAAACTAAGGCTTTAACAAGGCCAGCTGAGTGGTGCAAGGTTATAGGTTGCTTAACCTGTTGTCTCACCTCTGTCATTTCACTACATGAGTTCTTAAGGCTCCAAATCTAGGACTCAACTTTCCAATAAACCAACAAGGAACCACTAACGTAGGGAGGAGGCAGAGGAATGACTTAATCAGAAAATGGTCAACGAATGGGTGCAATTCTGTAATAATGATGTAATAGACACCTTTCTTTCTTTTCTTTTTCAGCACCTAAAGGTTTGCAAAGTACTTTTACAGATCCCTTTGAGTAGGTACTACAACTATTCCCATTTTACGGATGAGGAAACTGGAGTTTAGAGATATTCAGTGAATTGCTTAATAGCTTCTAAGTATTTAAAGGGGGAATTGGAAGCTTAGTCTTCCTGTGTCGGTATCCAGCACTCTAGTCAGCTCCTGTAGTGGATGTTAATAAGCAGAACATCATGGAAGCTACATGGAAAAAATATCTCCTTTTAATTTCCATTTTGGCTATTGTGAGGAGGTAAACTGTGATTACTTAAAGCAAACATTTCAGTTGATTTCATTAAACTGAATAACCCTTATTTTTCAGTATCTGCATTGTCCCCACTCTTCCCCCACATAATCAGGATTTACAAAGAACTATGGAATGTTAGGCAGTCTTGATGATGATTTTGTGGGTGATGATGAACGTTTTAAGGGAATAGTAGTTTAGATAGGTAATACTCCAGTGAAATTCCACTCTGTTCCACGTGTGCTTTTATGTCTGTTCCTTTCTTATGCCCTCAAGGATTTATTCCATCAAGTAATCCCTTCTCTTCCTCTCTTCTAGCTACTTTCCTCCTGACTATAAACATGCTTATTAAGTTTTCCTTGTATTGGAAAAAAAACAAACACCTTTCCTTGTTTCTGCCATTCCCTCATGCTAGTACTATTCCATTTCCTTTCCTTTTTAGGTCAGATTCTTAAATTTGATTTGATTTTTAAAAAAACTTTTAAAAATTTAAGTGCTTTCTGTATGCTTAGCACTGAACATAAGTTGTTGATATTGATTGGCTTCTTTTTTTTTTTTTTTTGCCATCCCTTCTCTCCTTAGCTGCCTGCATTCTGACTTCCCTCCTCTACCACTTTATAAGCTTTTTCCAAGAATTCTGAATTTGAGGCCAGAAGACCAGGTCTCTAACTTTGTAGCTTCTCTGAGCCTTAAATTTCTTAATTTGTTAAAGGGGGGGGTATTTTTGAGTGTAGTCTCTTCCTCACAAATTGCTGGGATCAAATGAAATATAACATATGTAAAGGTGTTTTGTAAATAATGAAGCATTATGTATTTAAATGTAAGCCATTCTCTCCCAAGTTACCACTAACTTTTTCTAAAAGGTTGTTGCCATGTGTATTTTCGCAGTTTTCATTTCCTTGCTCTGCTGCTTTTGACACTTGACTATGCTCTACACACTCTGGGTTTCTCTGATATTTGCCCAGCGATAGTCATAGTTTTCTTACCTTGCTGGCTCCTTTAAACTTTTCTCTGCCTTATGCTTCCAGGAATTCGTTTCTGGATTTCTCTTTTGTAATTAAAACTTTTTTCCTCCAAAAACTCCCGCACCCCCTCTTCCTCTCAGCTCTCCCTATCCCACCCATGACTACCAATTGAAAAGCAAGAAAAACAAAACCTTGTATAGTCAAGCAAAGCAAATTCCCACATTGTCCTAATTGGACTTTCTTTTTAGGCCACATTTTAATGGCTGTAAATGGTTCTGCATTAAAGCCACATAGCCAGCTTTCCACAAGGTGCTCTCCGAGCTTAGAACAGACTTTCAGTCTTACTGATGTGCTCTTCCATTCCATTCCAAGAACAGAGGGCTTCCCTTGGGCCTTAATCCTAAATCTTTTTGAACAAATGTAATAATACATTTAATAAATGCCCCTTGAATCTATCTAACGTTTCCTACCTGTCCGAGCTCAGCTGCAGTTTTATTCCCTTCTATACAGTTTCATGGTGAGAATCCATTTTTTGATGACTTCTTACTCTTGCCCACCGGAGAAGGTCCTTTTCTGTAACCTATAATATAATAAAACATGGTTTCCACTCAAAACAAAAGAGGGGTTATTTTCTTCTTTCCCATCCCATGTCCACCAGGTCTTTTACTTTTTTTCTTAATTATTATTTTAAAATTTTTTTCTTTATTCCCTTTCCCATTGCATCATAGTCCAGTCTTCTTTGCTTCACACTTGGACTACTGTATTTTCTGCTAGCCTTTTTTTGGTCTGTAGTTCCATTTCACTTCACTCCCCCATCAATCCTGTGCACCAGTGCCAAATGGACCATTTTAAAGTACTACCTCTTACATGGCAGCCCTCAGCGTCATTCAGTTGACCATAGAATAAAATCTAAATTCCTTAGCTTCACATCCAAGGCACTCTACAATATGATCTTTTTAGCTCACTCTCCAGTCAATAATCCTCCAAACGTCTACTTTAAATTTTTCTTCATGTTGTCTCCCAAACAGATCAGGCTTTTTCTTGCTTCCGTGCACTTTGCCCAAACCCTTTTCATCCCTCCAATGTCTTCTCTCTTTCACTGAGGCATTTAGTGGCTGTTACCCTGTGTGTTAGATTTTAAAAACAGTGTCAGGGCTGTTTCTCTAACTGTATTGCAAGTTACTTGAAGACAGGACCCATGTCTCTAGCACCTAGCAGTTTTTTCAGTTAAATTTTGATTTTATTGTTTTATGCTTTTTGCTTTATATATCACTTTCCAGTAGAATGTATTCTTGAGTCAAGAACTAGCGTCTCACTTGCGAACTTGTATCCGTAGCACCTAGTACAATGCAAAATACAGTGGACATTGAATAAATACTTGCTGGTTGATTTCCAATCTAGCTCCCCCCTCCCTATATGAATTCTGCCTTGTAAAAAGAAAAAGACTAATCAACCCCCCCCTGCAAATTACAGTAGTCCAGTTCCTGGCACATAGTAAGTACTTCATAAGTACTTGTAAACATGACAGCAGAGAAAAGAAGCATGTCCTCTGGATTTAAGATCAGACTTTTAATCTTGAGTTCAAGCGTCTTGTAGTATTTTCATTTATTATAATGCATAATATTGTACACATTGTTCTCTTGGGTCTGGCACAGTGTTCTAAATTTAGTTAGGTGTCAGGCTCTTTAATGGTGATAGAGAAGAATCAGAGAATGATAATCTATTAGACAAATCTCATTTTAATGTTATCTAATTTTAGTATAACAAAATTCTTTTTGTAAAACCAGCACCCTTTCACTTTAAATGTTGGGCTCTTGCTATCTACTCCCCAAACAGCAGGTTAATGAAATAGTCTATTTGTTGTTCAGTCATTTCACTCATGTCTGACTCTTTGTGACACCATTTGGGGTTTTCTCAGCTGAGATACTGGAGTGATTTGCCATTTACTGGTGAAGAAACTGAGGCAAATAGGATTAACTTGACTTGCTCCAGGTCAAACTTGCCCAAGCTAGAATGAGGCCAGATTTAACTCAGGAAGATGAGTCTTCCAGACTCCAGGCACAGCACTCTGTCCACTGCGCCACCTAGCTTCTCTAAATAGTATATACATGTTAGTAAATATAAAATGCTCCAGTATTCTTTTTGTCCTTGTATCCTAGTGCCTAGTACAGTTTCTAGTGCATAGAGTAGGTACTTGATATGTTTTAATTGAATTGGTATAATTAGTGTCTAGAGAATTGAATAAAATTTTGTTGCTTCAATGGGGAGTATATATTACTAGAAATCCTAATTATATGAGATAATTTAGCCATCATTGTTTTCAGAAGTCTCAATTCAAGTGAACATCTTGCTCAGATGAAAACTTCTTAACCTTCTTATTCTAGGTGCATTGATTTTATTCATCCTTACCATTTCAACCACATGTAATCTAAATGGCCTGTTTTATTTCTTCAATGATCTCTATTCCTTGTTTGATTAAGAAATATTTTTCTTTTTCTTTCTTTTTTTTTTTGATTAAGAAATCTTGATCTAGTTCTAGCTATCAAAGCTTAGATGATCTGGTTCTCCTAATTTTTTAATGGTGTTACCATTAATTTAGGTCATTGTTGTTTTGTCATTTCAGTCATATCTGATTCCTTATGTCCCCTTTTTGGAGTTTTCTTGGCAGAGATATTAGAGTGGTTTGCCATTTCCTTCTCTAGCTTATTTTATAGATGAGGCAAACTGAGGCAAACAGGGTTTAAGGGACTTGCCAAGGATCACACAGCTAGTAAGAATCTGAGGCCAAATTTGAACTTAGATCTTCCTGACTCCAGGCCCAGCCACTCTATTTACTGTGCCTCCTAGCTGCCTATTTAATTTAGGTCATGTCTTCATTTTGAGCTTATTGATATATGATATAATTATAACCTAATTTATGACAGTGCTTCCCAATTTTTCCAAGAGTTTTTATACGAGAAGAGTAAAAACAGCTTAAAAATAAATTTATCCTGAACTTAAACATTAAAACAAAATGGAACTTAAATAACAAATCGTGGGCATTTTCCATATACGTGTAAGACAGAAAAAGTATTATACAATAAACTGCAAGTGTCTGTTAGGTACAGATTGCTTTTCTTTTTAAAATTATAATGGTGGGTCAGCTAGGTGGCGCAGTGGATAGAGCACCGGCCCTGGAGTCAGGAGGACTTGAGTTCAATTCTGGACTCAGACACTTAACACTTACTAGCTGTGTGACCCTGGGCAAGTCACTTAACCCCAATTGCCTCACCAAAAAAACCCCAAAATACAAAAAACCAAAATTATAATGGTACTTGTAACTTTTAAAACAGTTCTGTTTGTATTACTTTCTGGTCTTTTCTGTAAAAGCATTGTTTTTTGCAGTACAGTTTGAGTTCCTATTTTTGGGAAATGTCTGTCATCCATCCTTACTTTTAGGCTTTTGTGAAGAAGTGATTTTGACTGACTTTTTGGTGTAGGAGGGAGTCACAATACACTATTGTGGGAGCAATAATAGTTGTTGAAATTAAGTGTGTAGACTACTTGGAAATGTTGTGTGATTGTCTTTGCAGTAGCAGTTTGTAATTTGATCTTACAGGTTCACAATTCTTCAATAAGCCCATGTTACTTTAAATAATTAAATTGCTGTTACTTAAGCTCAAAAAATACTCAGAAGATTATAAAAATTCTTTTGAATAACTTCAGTTTACCTTTCATTTTAATAGGAAAGTATAGGTTCTTCTTAAAAAGTGAAACCCATAAGTACTTCCATGTCATAACTTACTGTTGGTAATAAAACAGGAAAGAAAAGTGTTAACAAAATGTATTGTACCAAATTGTTTCATAATGTTAAAAAAATAACTTTAGCCTTCTGTTATCTTACATCACTCCATTACTTTCCATTGTAATAAGAGATAGTATCAGTATCAGTAACTCTGGGATGAACAGGAGGATGATAGATAAGATGCCAAGTAACATTTTAGAATTTTTTGGGGGTAGGGTTAATTTAAAAAATATATTTTGAATTCAATATGGATTTAGAGATGTATGTTTTATAAGATCATAGTAGTCATGGATGGACCCATATTCTTCCCAAAGAAATTAATTTTCCTGATTCTTGGAGGGAGGTACCTTAAGGTAAAGGTAAAGATGAAGAGATAATTCACTATGAAGAACCTTATAATTAAAGGCTGCTGTTCTTAACATGCTTTACAATTGGTTTGGGTTTTTGTTGGGCGGGGCTACTTCAATGCAGTCAGTTTTCTTCGTAGATCTATATATTTTATTTTATGCATTTCAGAAAGTCTGAGAAGACTTCACCAGACTGCCAGAGGGGGGTATGGACACACAGAAAGTTTAAGAGCCCCTGGTGTAAAGGATGTGAAGCTTGAGAATAAAAATAACGTCTTTTGCATCTCTACACTTTTCTAGGACAATTGAGTCCTTTTGGGAATAGGGTAAGAGGCCCATTTACTAATGGTATCCCATTTTCAGTATTCTTGACTGCCTGTATTTAATCATCAGATGGTATAGTATAATAATTGACCTGATGGAGACAACTTAAATGACAGCCAGGGCAGGGTCTTTCTGTGAAAAGTTTTTTCAGTCTCATTTATATCTCTGTATAATCTTCATTTTATTTTTTAAACTTTTCCCAGTGTTTATTATTTATTTTTTCCATCTTAATAGTATTTTTTTACAATTACATGTAAATGTAGTTTACAATATTCATTTTTATAAGATTTCGAGTTGCAAATTTTTCTCCCTCCCTCCCTTCCCTGCTCCCCCCCAAGATATCAGCAGTCTGATATAGGCTATACAGTACAATCATGTTAAACATATTTCCACATTAGTCATGTTATGAAAGAAGAATCAGAACTAATGGGAAAAATCACAAGAAAAAAAAAAACAAAGTGAAAATACTATGCTTTGATCTGCATTCAAGACTCCATCAGTTCTTTCTCTGGATGTGGATAGCATTTTCCATAATGAGTCTTTTGGAATTGTCTTGGATCATTATATTATTGAGAAGAGCTAAGTCAATCATACTTGATCATCACACAGTGTTGTTACTGTGTATAATATTCTCCTAGTTCTGTTCATTTTACTCAGAATCAGTTCATGTAAGTCTTTCCAGATTTTTCTGAAATCATCCTGCTCATCATTTCTTATAGCACAGTAGTATTCCATTCCATTCACATACAACCACTTGTTCAGCCATTCTCCAACTGATGGGTACTACCTCAATTTTCAATTCTTTGCTACTACAAAAAGTGCAGTTACAAATATTTTTGTACATGTGGCTCCTTTTTCCCTTTTTATGATCTCTTTGGGATACAGACCTAGTAATGTTGGACACTATAATTTTTAGCACGTGTGCTTTCAAATATCTCATTAAATCCTTACAACAAATGAGTTAAGAGAGTTAAGATGAAATAAACTTAGGCATAACTAACTTGTTCAGAGTCACAGATCTAGTTAGTGGCAGAACCAGAACCCTGTTTACCTGGCTCTTCATTTGACCTTTTGGTCTGTGAGCTTAGGTTTTCCATTTTGTAACCATATATGATATAAAGTCTGGTTTAGATGGATCAAAAATTATTATTGTCAGAAGCTTTCTTGTGGTCTGAGGACAATTTCATCTTTTTATCCCTGTTTTCCTATCTCATAAGTTAAGTTGATAATGTTTGCCCCCTGTTTACTTCACAGGAGTAGCATAACATTTAACTACCCACATCAAGCTGTAAAGTTATATACAAAACGTTCACACTGGACTATCTACTTTTACATCGATTACCCATAACAGTGCTGTGAAGTGTAGGTAGTGCAAGGATTATACATTTGATACATTAGGAAACTGGTGTGGTAAAAAGTTTTAACAGTCGGTTAGCGATAATGGAGAGACGCCGGGTGTTATAGCATCACAGCTCATAAGTGGGAAATCCAAGACTGGAACTTTTTTCTACTGACTCCATCTACATGTAAGGAAAGTCTTAAGTGTAAAAGAGAAGTATAGTTCTCCAAACAAATTGGAAATTATGAGGCATAAAAATAAAAGTGATTGAAGAGAATCACAGTTTCGTAGGATTAGATTAGTCTGATTTTTGTTAGAACTTCAGAAGAGTGACCTAAAGATTCACTGGTATATGAGCAGGTCACAAACTTTGATTCATTCTACCATGCTGGTAAAGGCTTCAGGATGTCATCCTTCCTGGGAAATGGCTTATCACTGTGTTGGGCTCAGCAGCTCTTGAAGCCGTGTATTTGCCAGGTTCCATAGGAATCTAGATCTGTGTTAGTGGAGTTCATGTGGGTAAGATGACAAGTTTTCAATTGAAGTCTAGAGCTGGAAGAGATACTGGAGACCATCCAGTCTAACCTTATTTTAACACGTGAAGAAACTGATGCACAGGGAGGACAAGTGACCTAGAACCTGCTAAGCCCTAGGAATGTGGATGGAAGTAATTACATTTAAGTGATGATGGCTCATGAAGTAGATTTTGGCTTGAAAATCCCAGAGATGTTGAGCCAAGTTTATAGGTTTGTGCTGACTAACTCACCATTCAACACCTTAGGCCCTAGGACAGTGGTTCTGGGACTTGTAGAGAATAGCAAGAAGTTGGCTGGGGTGGATAGTCAGATAGGATCTAAAGTTGATCGTTTGCCCAGTAAGTGGAACAGCCAGGACTAAAAGATAGATTTTCATACTTGTAGTTCAATTATTATTTTGTGGAATTTTTAAACATTTGTGTAATTTAAAATTCTAAATGTGGGTTCTAATCTGTTCCCCCAGTTTTGGGGGAAACTGACTAAAATCACTGATAAAATGAGTTTAGGTTTTTAAGGATTTATTGAAAGATAGAAAAAGAAAGATTGAGAACAGAATTCCTACAGCCTGGCAATCCTATCTTTCCTCAATTTTCCTGTGAAGTCCTCTGCCGCCACCACCACTACGGTGAAGTCAAGAACCAAAAAGAGAGCAAGCTCTCCGTGCAGGCCCTCCTTCTTCCTTCCTGTCCCCTCCCAGAAATGGGAGGCTCCTCAAGTTGATTGGCTGGTAGCCTTGATAGACAGTACCCATGAGCAAATGTCACTTCCTGACACCGAGGAAAAGCCGCATTCTCCTCATGGTGGAGCTTTCCTATAGTAAGTCTCCAATAGGTGGCGTCATTCCAATCATTACACATTTTAAATAGACTTTTTTGGGGGGGAGCAGGGTAATGAGGGTTAAGTGACTTGCCCAGGGTCACACAGCTAGTAAGTGTTGCTTCTGCGGCTGGATTTGAACTCAGGTCCTCCTGAATCCAGGGCTGGTGCTCTATCCACTGCACCACCTAGCTGCCCCTATACATTTAATATTTTAAAAGCTCTTTTTTATTTTAGAATTTGTCTGATAGACTTAAACGAGATCATGTATGTGATGTACTTTGCAACAAGCCTTAAAGTGATGTCAGCAGTTAGCAATCATGATATATTTGTGTTTGTTCTGAGAAAACACAATTTCAAATAGAAAATATTTGCTAATCTAACACCCCTGACAAAGAAGCCTAATGCTCCTTCAATGGAAATATATTCTATTAGGTTGATAGAGAATCTAAGACATAATTACTAGCTTGAATTTCTCACTGAGAAACTTGGAAAGCATAACAAGTTAGGTTTATTCACGTTGAGGCGTCTGGTTGGCACAGTGGATAGAGCACTGGGGCTGGAGTCAGGAAGGACCTAAGTTCAAATTTAGCCTCAGACACTTAGGCTGGACACTGGGCAAATCATTTTTATGTGCCTCAGTTTCCTCATCTGTCAAATGCACTTAACCTCCCAAGGTTGTTGTGAAGATCAAATGATCTGTAATAAACTTAGCACAGTATCTGCAACTTAGTAAGAAAACTGTATAAATGTTAGCTATTATTATTTCTTTAATGCAGATATTATTGCAGAGTTTGGAGTTAGCTATTTCATGTGGAGAGATTATAAATACAAACCCTAAATCTAAACAAAACCCTAAGTGACTACTGATAATAATCAGCTCCAGTTGACTTTAAGAGCTGCTGAGCCCAACATATCTGCTTAGCTTTGCCAAATCATTTCATAGAATCTCAGAGTTAGAGAATATGCTAGTGGGTCATTTAGCTCCAACCATACATGACCAAGAATCTCATCTACATATTTTTACATGTCCTTTTGTTGTCTATGACATTAGAATGTGAGCTCATTGCAAGAAGAGATTGTTCATTCTTTTTTACCCACTGCATGTAATAGTTAGTGTTTGAAATCTTTCTCTGAATTCCTCATTTGTCGTTTCTTGCCGTGTAATAATCTCATATTAAAATACTAGGTTTTTCAGCCTTTCCCCATTTGGTAGTGGGTGCCCACCCCCAATTTGTTTCAGTTTTTTGCTACCTCAAAAAGTGCTGCTATGAGTATTTTGTTAAATATTGGACATTTTGTTTCTTTCACTTCCTTGGGGTACAAGCCGAGTGATGGATTTCTAGGTCAAGAAGTATAAGATTTTATTTAGTTTCTTATATAATTCCAAATTGAAATTCTGAGTGATTGGATGCTTCATAAACTGAGGGTATACCTCCAAATTCTGTACTGGGGGTATTTTGTATTCTGAAACGCTTCTCTTTTCTCTCTTTTGGTATGAATCAGACTTGATCAAATTGAATTCTTTTCTCAGTCTATTTCTATAGTTTTCTTGAAAGAATTTTATTTTACATTTTGTTTTTGCATTCAGTATTCATTAGTGAGATTTATAGTTATGTTTTCCTCTGTCATGTGACTCTTCTTTTGAGGGAGCAATGGGGAACATATTTGCCTCAAGACTTTGGGAGAGTTCTTTGGGAATTTCTGTAACAGAGGTATTGTTATTTAAATCTTTGCTATCACCCATAAATTGATCTGACCTTGGTCTTTTCTTTCTCTTCTGTTTAAAAAATTGATTTCTCAATTCCTTTGAATTAAGATCTCAAATTCTTTTTTTTTTAGTTTAATAAATTTTTTAGTTTAATAAATTGTTGATATTTTGTTTTATATCATCTAAATTTCTCAGAGAGGAATCTCATAATAAACAATAGCTAATAGTCATATGGCTCTTTAAAGTTTGCAAAGTGCTTTATATATGTTATTTCATTTGTTACCTTTGTAAATGGTTCTGCTTACTTCCCTTTCCATCAGTTCATACAAGTCTTCATAGATTTTCCTGAAACCATTTTCTTCATTGTTTCTTATAGCACAAAAGTATTCCTTTAATTTCATATACTTATTCAGCCATTCTACAGTTGATGATCATCTCAGTTTTTTTCACCACAAAAAGTACTGTGTGTGTATTTATGTGTATGTGTGTATATATATGTGTGTGTATATATATATATATATATATATAGAGAGAGAGAGAGAGAGAGAGAGAGAGAGAGAGAGAGAGAGAGGCAGGGCAATGAGGGTTAAGTGACTTGCCCAGGGTCACACGGCTAATAAGTTTCAAGTGTCTGAGGTTGGATTTGAACTCAGGTCCTCCTGAATCCAGGGCCAGTGCTTTATCCATTGCGCCACCTAGCTGCCCCTAGTACTGTATATATTTTTGTAAAGATGGGTCTTTTCCCTTTTTTTCTTTGATCTTTTTGGGCTATAGCCCTAGTAGTAGTGTTGCTGGGTCAAAAGTTTAATAGCTTTTTGGACATGGTTCCAAATTGTTCTCCAGAATGGTTGGATCAGTTAGCAGCTATTATGGTACCTATTTTCTCACAGACCTTTCTAGCATTTGTCATTTTTCTTTTCTGTCGTCTTAGCCAATCTGATTAATGTGTTGGGGTACCTCAAAGTTGTTTTAATTTGCATCTTTTCAGTTATTTGTGATTTAGAATATTTTTTCATGTGACTCTTGATAGCTTTGATTTCTCCCTCAGAAAACTGTTCATTTTCCTTGACAATTAATTGGGGGATAGTTTGAACTCTTACAAAATTAGCTTAGTTCTGTATATATTTGAGAAACAAGACTTTATTCAGAGAAACTTGCTTTAAAAATTTGTGTTCTTTTTCTAATTTTAACTGCATTGGTTTTGTTTGTGCAGAAACTTTTTATGTATTCAAAATTATCTATTTTGCCTCCTGTGAACTATCTCTTGTTTGATTATGAACTCTTTCCATATCCATAGTACATACAGGTAATTTTCAGGCTCTACTAAGTTGCTTATGATACTACTCTTTATGGTTAAATCATTTACTCATTTTGATCTTATCATAGTATATGATGTGAGATGTTGGTCTGTACCCTTTTTTTGGCTATATTTTCAAAATATCCTTGTGAGCTACGGTTCTTTTATAAAAGTATATTCACTTTTTTTCATTTTGATGTCAAACAAAATCACAAATATATTCTTTTCTCTTTTTAAGTTACTCATTCCAGATCATCTGTCTCCAAATTAGGTAAGCTATTAATGAGAAAGCAGTTCAGACTCATTGCTGATATTAGTTATTTACATCTAGTCAAGTTTGAAGTGAATTTGAAATTATCCAATGGAATATCTAAAAAGATATCACTTGAAATCCTTTCTATTTCCTTTAAGGTAAATATAAGTCTCTCCCTGTTCCCTTTATAGTTAGCTGGTATCAGACTTGGAGTGTAAGTAGGTCTTCTTACAACAACAATTTACAACATGAATAATTTTCTCCTTTTTTAAAGGAGTAATGTAATGTCCACTCAAGAGATTATCTTTGCAGTAAGAGGTTTTGGTATGACCGTTTTTCTTCCTTTTTTTTTTTCCTGGATAACATTTTTATTTGTTGGGTTTTAAAAGAAATTTATCAACTAACAAGCATCAATTAGGACCTGCTATATGTTAATAACAGTGCTGGAAATTAAAGAATCCCTGCCCTTAAGGAGCTTACATTCTATTGTGGGACACAATATTTATATGTATGCATGTATATATTTATGCTGAATGAATACAAATTAAGAACAGGGTAATTAAATACAAGTGACCCAGGGTGGGAGCAAGCAATAGGTGGGAAATTAACATTTTACTGGGTATGGCCATTTTCCCTGCATCTATGTATATGTATTTTAACCTGACTTATGATTGCTAAGGTGTATTTTATAACATAAAAAGAATCTTTGTGGAACTTCAAACACTAGTTTTGTAGGTTACTTATTACCACTTCTGTTGTCTGCTTTTGCTCATGATTTGTAGAAGTCATTTTAACTTGTTCTACCAAGGACAAATCATGTTGCTGCTTCTTAGTTGCTACTCTATAGTTTCCCAGATTGGAATCACTTGAAAGATGTCGGTAGAAACTGACATTCCTTTTATTTTACAGGCTCTTATATAACCTTGTAACTGAGACCAAACACTAATGATGAGAAATAATTATTTTTAGAGACAGTCTGCCCATTTGTTCTTTCTGACACATGATTATAATTCTTACACACTTTTAGTCTTAAACCTTTCCTGATAGAACCTGAGGAAACTTTTCCTCATATGTTTAGTAAAGGCTGGTCATTTGAGGAACATGATGAAGGAGCATATATTTTTTTAAGTAATAAACATTTTTATTTATAGTTTTGAGTTTCAATTTTTAATCCCTCCTTCCTGCCCTACCCTTCCCCTCTCCCTGAGGTGGTAAGTAATCAGATGTGGGTTATACATGTACAATTATGTAAAGCATTACCATATTAGTCATTTTATATAAGAAAACTTAAATAAAAGGAAAAAAATAGCATGCTTCAGTCTGTGTTCCATCAGTATCCATTCTTTGGAGGTCGATAGTATGTTTCATCAGTAGTCCTTTGGGATTGTCCTAGATCATTGTATTGTGAGAATAGTCAAGTCATTCACAGTTCTTTATCAAACAGTATTGCTGCCTGTGCACAATGTTCTCTTGGTTCTGCTCACTTCACTGTACATCAGTTCATACAAATCTTTCCAGGCCTTTCTGAAATCATCCTCCTTGTCATTTCTTCCCACTTGTCATTTCTTCCCACTCACCTCCTGCCCAGGGGCAATGAGGGTTAAGTGACTTGCCCAGGGTCACACAGCTAGTAAATGTCCAGTGTCTGAGACCAAATTTGAACTCAGGTCCTCCTGAATCAAAGGCTGGTGCTTTATCCACTGCGCCACCTAGCTGTTCCTTGCCATTTCTTTCTTTTAGCACAATAATATTCCATCACCATCATATACCACAGCTTGTTTAGCCATTCCCCAATTGATGGTCATTCCTTTGATTCATCGAACAACTTTTGTGTGTTATTTCAGGACTGTTATCTAATGAATGACTTTTATTAATTTCCTAATTATATGCTCAGTCTGAATGAATATTTTATATCTTTTAGCATTCTTTTTTCCTATGCTTCCAGTCTTTAGCCAGTGATCCTTTGGGCTTACTATAATTTAAAAAAATATATATATTTCTACAAAATTTCATTTTTATATAAAACACTCTTAAATAATGCAAATTAATGCAAACATGTATTCTTCCAAGTGTCTTAATTCTATAGACAGGCACCAGGATACTCCCATTCGTTCCTGTAACAGCATAACTGAACTCTGGAAGATAGAAATAAATAAAATAAATTTAAAAGCAATAAGCATAAAAAATAATGAACAGCTAGATATGATATAAAATCTTAGCTGCTCTGCTGGCTAAATGACAAATGCTATATTATTGACTGAATTAAATAATAAATGTACTTAAAGTTCAGTTGTACATATTACCATGTTTTTAACAATGTTTATACATATAAAATAACTGTTGTAAGGAATTAATCTCTTAAAACATGACTTTCTTCTCTTCTATGACTGGTACATTGAGTACACTCTCACAGAAACTACTGGAAGACTGAAAAGTGTTGTCAACCTGTTCATTTGAAAATCTGCTAGATAGAAGAATAATAACTTAAGTAGATGATAAGTTTAAACAGAAAACAGCCTTAATACTGCAAAGAGGGAACATAAAGTTTTTCTGCAGAACATTTGTGATCCTTCATGATGGTTTCAGATATCTTGTAATGCATGTGCTAATTGTATGTAAAAAAGCAAATATTCTAACATACTGATCATGTGAAAATGAACCTGTTGAGGTATAACAGGATAACCGGAAAGGAAGCAGCTACCTGAGGTCTACCCATTAAAATGTATGCTACTTGCCTAATAGTGATTGCTTCATTTATTATATTTATATTTTCATGCCTAGCTTAGCGGTGTTTTACACATAGTAGATGTTTAAGCAAATGCTCACTGATGTGATATTAAGATTTTTTTAAACATTTGCAGTGCAGAGACTATTATCAACTTTTTTCCTGATATTAGCATTCTATCTTTTGTTTCTTAATTTGAGTGGCCTCATACCTAGAATCTATTCTTAACTTTCACCTCTTAGAATCCTTATTATTGTCTCCTGTGCTGCCTCCATCCAAGCTTTCCCATTTGTTGAGTGTTCAGTGTCTTTAACAACTTCCCCAGCACTTGGCATTATAACTTTGCTCAGAAGCACTTAATAAATGCTGAATAGAATTGAATGGAGATAGATCATGCAGACCACTTTTTTTTTTCTTTTTTCTTTTTTTAGTGAGGCAGTTGGGGTTAAGTGACTTGCCCAGGGTCACACAGCTAGTAAGTGTTAAGTGTCTGAGGCCGGATTTGAACTCAGGTACTCCTGACTCCAGGGCCAGTGCTCTATCCACTGCGCCACCTAGCTGCCCCCATGCAGACCATTCTTAATTAAATACCTGTACTCAGCATTATTTTCCTGCTTTTGTTGCCACAGATCCTGTAGCACTATTCCCAGTCCACCAAAATTCAAATTTCTTGCTTTCCAGTACAACCTCACCTTCTAGAGCTTTGCTGGCACCCTATAAATGTTAACTAATAATGTTAGACCACACTGATTGTAGGGAAAAACAAACTAGATCAATTGATTTATCTTACCCAAAGACATAGTAGTTTATAAAAGATATGTTCCAGAGATGGTGAATTTTAGGAACTACTCTGTGGTTTTTATCATTGTGATATTAACAAAATCAAGAAATAGGATTTTTAAAATCATCTTCCTATCATTCTTTTTTTTTTTTTTTGGCAGGGCAATGGGGGTTAAGTGACTTGCCCAGGGTCACACAGCTAGTAAGTTTCAAGTGTCTGAGGCCGGATTTGAACTCAGGTACTCCTGACTCCAGGGCCGGTGCTCTATCCACTGCGCCATCTAGCTGCCCCACCCCCTATCATTCTTAAGATGGCACCTACACTTGGCCATGAAGCCAGTAGGGATGAATAAAACTGGAAGAGGGAGGATATGGACAATAGTTATCATGGACACAGTTATTATTTTTCTGAGTTGCAGTGCCAATCAAATCAAAAGGGGAAGAGTCCTTAAGAGTTTTAGTTTGATTTTATTCTAGAAGAGTAGCAATTGTGTTGGTTCTGAGGCACTATAGATAATAAGAGAGCAGTATTCATTATAGACAAGATTTTTGTCTCCCCAACCTTAATTTATTCTGTATGTTTGTGTGTGTATCTTGTACATAGTTGTTTGCATGTTTTTTTCCCTTTTAGAATATAAACTCCTTGAGAGCTTTCTTTTTTTCTCCAGTGCTAAGCACAATGTCTGGCACATAGTAGGTGTTTCAGTAAATGCTAGTTGACTGCCTCTAAACAGATTTCCTTGTTAAGATCACTTATCTGCATTCCTGAGTACAACTCAAACATGCTTATTTAAATAAAGCAACTAATAATAAACATATAGACTCAATCCCTCATTTAGAATTGGATTACATCAGAATTTTGCATATACATGGGTTGTTTGAAATACGTTTTCTCATAGAAATAATTGAGGCAAACCAGGTTAAATTAGGGCGTAGCCACATTTTGACATAGGGGCAAGTAATTTAATTTTCCAAGCCTCTCCAGTTGAGCTATTCCTTTTGGCTCTAAAGCTATTATCCTTTATATGGGGGTTAGCCTTTATAGGGGGGTTAGTCTTATAGGCTAATTTAACCCATAATGTAACTAAAATATAGGCCAGAACTTAACTTCCATTTGCAATGCAATTTCTCTAAGGAAAAAAAAATTAATTGAAATTGAAGCTAGAATATTCTCCTTCTCCATAGCAATGTATAGATAGTAATTCAGTTGTCCACAAGTTGTTTCTTACACTGTAAATAAATTTCAGTTGTTCATGTATAAAGTCTCTTTGTGTTGGGAACAGATTTAGGCTCTTTTTCTTTTTTAAATTTTTCTTTTATTATTTTCCAGTTACATATTACATATAAGGAGTTTTCAACATTTATTTTCACTGGATTTTTAGTTCCAAATTTTTCTTTTCTCTCCTCCCACTTCCCTCCCTCCTCCCCAAGATGGAAAGTAGTCTGATTAGGTTGTATATGTACAATCACATTAAACATATTTCTACATTAGTCATCTTGTGAAAGAAGAATCAGAGCACAAAGGAAAAACCTCAAACAAGAAGAAAAAAAAAACAGTCCAAAAGTAGAAACAGTATGATTCGATCTGCATTCATAATTCACAGTTCTTTTTTCTGGATGTTGAGAACATTTTCTATCATGAGTTCTTTGAAACTGTTTTGGATCATTGCACTGCTGAGAGGAGCCAAGTCTTTCCCCATTGTTCATCACACAATGTTGCTGTTACTGTGTACAATGTTCTCCTGGTTCTGCTCCTCTCAACATCAGTTCTTGTAAGTCCTTCCAGTTTTCTCTGAACCTCCTGCACATCGTTTCTTACAGCACAATAGTATTCCATTACATTCATATAGCACAACTTGTTTAGCCATTCCCCTATTGATGGGCATTCTCTCGATTTCCAGTTCTTTGCCACCACAAAGAGAGCTAATATAAATATTTTTGTACATGTGGGTCCTTTTCCCAATTCTATGATCTCTTTGGGATACAGACCTAGCAGTGGGACCCAGTGGGTCAAAGAGTAAGAACAGTTTCATAGTCCTTTGGGCATAGTTCCAAATTGCTCTCCAGAATGGTTGGATCACTTCACAGCTGCACCAACAATGCATTAGTGTACCAATTTTTCCACAGCTTCTCCAGCATTTATTATTTTCCTTTTTTGTCATATTAGCCAATCTGATAGGTGTGAGGTGGTACCTCAAAATTGTTTTAATTTGCATTTCTCTGATCAATAGTGATTTAGAGCATTTTTTCATATGACAATAAATAGCTTTGACTTCTTCATCAGAAAACTGCCTGTTCATATCCTTTGACCATTTCTCAATTGGGGAATGACTTGGATTCTTATAAATTTGATTTAGTTCCCAATATATTTTAGAAATGAGACCTTTATCAGAAATGCTGGCTGTAAAAATTGCTTCCCAGGTTTTTGCCTCCCTTCTAATTTTGGCTTCATTGCTTCTGATTGTTATTCTTTTTTTTTTTTTTTTTTGTGGGACAGTGAGGGTTAAGTGAATTGCCCAGGGTCACACAGCTAGTAAGCGTCAAGTGTCTGGGTTGGATTTGAACTCAGGTCTTCCTGAATCCAGGGCCAATGCTTTATCCACTGCACCACCTAGCTGCCCCCAAATTGCTTCTGTTTGTACAAAAGCTTTTTAATTTAATGTAATCAAAGTCTTCCATATTGCTTTTCATAATATTCTTTATCTCTTGTTTGGACATAAATTGTTTTCCTCTCCATAGATCTGAGAGGTAAACTATTCCTTCCTCTCCTGATTTCTCTACGGTATCTCCCTTTATGTCTAAATCTTGAACCCATTTTGACATTATTTTGTATAAGGTGTAAGATGTCTGTTCCTAGTTTCTGCCATACTATCTTGCAGTTTTTGTCAAATAGTTCCTATCCCAGAAGTGGGAGTCTTTGGGTTTATCAAACAGTAGATTACTATAGTCATTTACAACTGTGTCTCCTGTGGATGTAGGCTCTTTTTCAACTGTAAGTATGAAATTAACCTCTTTCCCAAGGAGATTCTGTGGCTTCTAGTCCTCCCCACTGTTGGCAATGGAAGTTTACTTATTTAAGTCTACAGTGAAACTTGCCTTTTTTTGTACAGCAGTTGGTGATGGGGATCCTTTTTTGGAATAGGCTTAAAATCAGTAGAGCATGATGCTATTATATAGATTGTAAGGGCTTTCACAGTAAGAGGGGGCATGACTCATGTGAATACATTCTGCAGTAGACACACACATCACATACAGTTTTTTTCACTTTAAAGTGATTCTTATAGTTTTGGTCAAGTTTCTTGGATTTTCATGAACAGCTTCTTGATTTCTTGAAGTGGCAGTTATTCTTCTAGCTTCACTTGGAATGGATTCTTAAATGAGCAGTGAATTTAAGACTTAATCATTCTAGCTACACCTCCTTCCCCCTCCAAAATTGAAGATTTTTAAATATAAGCTAAAGAATTTCTCTCAGTGCCAGGTCTCTTTCCATCTAGAGAACCAAACAATTATTTCTTAGCAATTGGGGCAGTTAGGAGAGGGGAGGAGAATCTAATCCAGGGAATTAATAATTGGAAGATTGTTGGGGTTTTTTTATATATGGATACATAATAGTATTTTTTACCCTGTAAACAGACCCAGGTTAGAAGATTGCTTTGTAGAATTTTTAAGGTCTTAGAGATTATGTCTACCCCTTAAGGAAACAAAGCATAAGACTAGTTAGTGATGAGCAAATCTTAAATTCTTACAGAGAAGAGCTTTGAACTTGTAGTGGGGACCTAGCTGACTAAAATATATTTTTAAAAGTAAATGTTTGATTAATATCTTTTTTTTTTACATTACTCACATCTTGCAAATCTCTCTTCCTCTCTTCTCAGAGAACCATCCTCTTTTTATCATCCTCTTTTTAATAAAATGAAACAAAACCTAAATATGTCAGAAAATATGAATATTGAATATGTCATACTCAGTCTCCTACCTTAATAATAAGTAAGGGAGGTTCCTTCTTATGCCTATTGAGGGGATGGGAGAGACTAACTTTAGTCATTAAAATTTCTTAGCATTTCATTTCAGTTTAATTGTTCTTTCTACATCGTAGTAATTTTTTATGTTCTGGTTATCAAAAACACCTCCAAGGTTTATCCCCAAAATGTAAAATGTTAGGAGAGACCCTAAATGAGGGGTTCTTCATCTTTTTTGTGACATGGACAACTCTGACAGTCCACTTTAGGCCACAGACTCCTTCCTGGAATAATGGTTCTAAATCAATAAAATTTAAAAGGGTCACAAAAGAAACCAAAGGCTAGTAAAAAAAAAAAAACAACATGTAATGATTTTCCCATCCAAATTCAGGGACTTATTGAAATCTTGGGGTCAATTGACTCCAGGTTAATTCCTGCCCTAAACTCTAAATTCCTAAAAATGGCAAAGATAATGGAGGAATAAGAAGATGAAAATGAAAATTACTTTTCAGAAAAGGAGCAATCAAATGAGCAGGTTGGAAAATGATGATGATATCTAGCATTTGCTTTTTTTTTTGGGTGGGGCAATGAGGGTTAAGTGACTTGCCCAAGGTCACACAGCTAGTAAGCCTCAAGTGTCTGAGGCTGAACTTGAACTCAGGGCCTCTTGAATCCAAGTCCAGTGTGCCCCCTAGCTGCCTGGATATCTAGCATTTATATAGCACTTTAAGGCTTGCAAAAACCCTTTTTGTATTTTGTATCATCTGATACAAACAACCCTGGGAGGTAGGAGCTATTATCCCTATTTTACAGATGAAGAAACTGAAGCAGAGAGTTTAGGTGACTTTGCCCAGGGTCACAAGGCTAGTAAGTGTTCGAGGCTAAATTTTGAACACAGGTCTTTCTGACTCCAGATCAAGCACTTTATACACTGTGCTTACAACAAAATAAAGACTATGGACTAAAAGAAACTTGAGATAAAAATGATTTCACATCAACAAATGGTTTTCCACCGTCCTCCAACATGGATGTTTATGTATAGGAAAGAAAATGAAGTTAGATCTTACCTGATCCAAAAATTGACATCACTACAAGGGTGAATAAGACAAAGCTTACTGAATGTGAATTATCATGGGAGGACTTAAGTAAAGATATGGAATTCACAAATAGAATTGTCCTGAAGATAAGCAGCCTAAGTGGTAGGTGAGTTACTGCAAAAACATTTGGGAAAAACCAGTTTATCCAAAAGGAACTTGCTACCTTACAAGTAAAAGTGTTGGAATTAGAGGATTGTCAAGATAATGGAATGTGATAGATGAGATTTGGCAGTTACTCAGGAGCCCACCTGAGTGGATTACTGGCTGATTTGACTGGATTAGTAGTTGACTAGATTCTAAGCACATATCTGGTTGGTACTTGAGAGTACTTAAGAAAGCATGGTTCTCAGAATCTAAAAAAACTTTGAACTTCCGGCCCAATTAACCAACCAGCTTGAAGAACCTCCCCATTCTGGGAGGGGACAGGAAGGAGGAAAGGGGAGCCTGTGCAAAGAGCGCTGTCTTTTTGGTTCCTGACTTGGTGAAGGCAGAGAATGATGGAGAGGAGCTGAGGAAAGATAGGATTGCGAGGTTGTAGGAATTCTGTTCTCAGTCTTTCTCTTTCTATATTTCAACAAACCCTTAAACATCTAAACTCGTTTTATTAGTGATTTTAGTCAGTTTCCCCCAAAACTGGGGGAACAGATTAGAACCCACATTTAGAATTTCAAATTACACAGGATAGAACCTGGAGAGAGAGTTTAAGAGTTACTTAACCTATCCAAATTGTGAAGAGCAGGAGTCTGACCATTATTTTTCATGACATGATTCAAGACAAACTTTTAGAATAATTAAAGGGTTAAAATGAAGTTCAGTCAGCAATCATTTGTTAAGCATCTGCTGTGTTGCAATGCACTGAGCTTGGTCTCTGGGGATACAAAGACAAAAAATAATCTGTCTTCAGGGACTATCTGGGTATAAATATGGGTGATGGGGAGGATGGTGGTTGTTCTAGGGAGCCATTGACTACCAGGGTTCCTCCTGCCCCTATCCTTTTCTTTGCCAGGGCAAGCCCTTTTACAAGTACAGGTGATCCCACTCCATCCCACCTTCACAAAGGTTCCCCTTCCATCCTCACCCATGTCTTTCCCATCCTCAGAAACTCCTCACTTGACCCATACCATTCACTCCGGCCCTTGTTCTATATCTTTCTTCCCTTTTATGGCTAAACTCCTTTGAAGGCCTTCTACAATCAATATCTATTTCCTTTCCTCTTGCCCTCTGGCTTCTGACCTTACTCAACCAAAACTTTGATTTCTTACCTGCCAAATCTAATGATCTTTTCTCAGCCCCCATTCTTTTTTTACCTCTCTGCAACCTTTGACACTCACTGGATCACCCTCTTCTTGAACTCTCTTCTCTCTAGGTTTTCCTTCTCTGTATGTGACTGTTCCTTCTCCTTTGTTGGATCTTCTGCCAGGTTATTCATGCATGCTAATGGTGGGTGTCTTGCAGGCTCCATTCTGGACCCTCTTCACTCTATTATTTCACTTGGTGATCTCATCAGCTCTCATTGTTTGTTCTTACCTTTGCAGATGACTCTTTAGATCTATTCATCTAGCCCTAACCTCCCTCCTGACCTCTAGTCTCATGTCTTCAGCTACCTATTAACTATCCTTAAGTGGATATCCCATAGACATCTTAAACTCAACATGTCCCAAACTGAACTCACTACCCCCACTCCCCCCAAACCCTCTCCTTTTCTAACTTCTCTATTACTGTCAAGGGTATCACCAGTCTCTTAGTCACCCAGGCTTGAAATCTAGGTGTCACCCTGCACTCTGCATTCAGCAAAGACTTAAATATAAATAAGGAATAGCACCTGCCCTAAAGAAGCTTAAAATTTAGTAAGAAACAATGTTGTTGGTGTTCAATGTTTCGGTCCTGTCTGACTCTGTGACCCCATTTGCAGTTTTCTTGGCAAAGATACTGGAGTGGTTTGCAAATTGCCTTCTCCAGTTTATTTTACAGATGAGGAAACTGAGGCAAACAGGGTTAAGTGGCTTACTAAGGATCACACAGCTAGTAAATGTTTGAGAATGGATTTGAACTCACAAAGATGAGTCTTTCTGGTTCTGGGCCCAGTGCTCAATTCACTGTGCCATGTTAATTGCCTAAAGGAACAAGAAGCATGTGCAATTAACTTGACTGTAAGGTACAACATAAGTGCATGCATTATTGTTTGATGAACAACCTTCAATGATTTAACTATTCTCAACAAGACAATCCCAAAGGACTAATGAAGCATATTATTCACCTCCAAAGAAAGAATTGATATTAATTGAACACAGACTGAAGCATGTTATTTTCACTTTTTCATTTTTTTCTTTTATTTGAGTTTTATACAAGATGACTAATATGGTAATGATTTACATAATTGCACATGTATAACCTATATCTGATTGCTTACCCCTTTGGGAAAGGAAAAATTTGGAACTCAGAACTTTAAATAAGTGTATACATTTTGATATTTCAGTTTTAGGAAATTAAATAATCAAAGGCATAGAGATGGGAAAATATATAGGATGCAGTGGGAGTAAATTTCAGGATAGGCCTGTTTAGCTGGAACATAGTGATTAAAGGAGAACTACACGATAATGCTGGAAAGGCAGGGTGGTAGAATAATTTTGTGGGAGAAATATATATATAATATGTATATTTTTTTTTGGTGGGGCAATGAGGATTAAGTGACTTGCCCAGGGTCAGGCAGCTACTGAGTATCATGTGTCTGAGGCCGGATTTGAACTTAGGTCCTCCTGATTTCAGGGCCAGTGCTTTATCCACTGTGACACTTAGCTGCCCAAAATATACTTATATTAATCTTAATTTTTTGCTTTGAGTTCATAGATATCTTTAGTGTTTCATACCTACTACCATTATACCTAAATTCATCCAGATTTTTGAAGACTTAACTTTTTTTGTAGATAATTTTGACATCTAGTTGATCAGCTATATTGTCTTCCCTCGTTATTTTAGTTATTTCTTTATTATACAAGAACTGATTCTTCTTTGCATCTGTTTTGCCTTTCCCCTCTCTCTATTGGTTGTTTAATTGATGAACTATGAAAATGCTCACTGCAAAAAAGTTGATTTTCAATCAGTCAGGATTTTTTCCCCTGTAGTAAGAAGGATTTTTAAGAAGACCTTGACAGAAAAGTAATAATAACATCACCTCGTGATTATACTTTCCACACGTATTTATCTAGCAGACATTAAGTGCAGTGTATTGTGCTAAGTGCTTAGGAGAGAAAGATACAGTTTGCCTAAGATTCATTCTGTCTTCCTCTGAAGCTGGGCTATGCCTCAAATGGTCCCATTCTTTTCTGCTTCTCTGACTTTTGCTCGTGCTTTTCCTTGTTCGTAGAATGACTTCTTTCCCTGACTCTTCCTATTGAATTACTGTTTTCTTTTTTTAAAAATTGGTTTAGAATTTTATTTTCCAAATTACATGTAAAAGCAAATTTTGACATAAATTTTTAAAACTCTGTGTTCCACCTTCTCTTCCTCCCTCCCTTCCCACCCCCACCCCAAGAACTCAAGTAATTCAATGTAAGTTATACAGGAGTAGTCATGGAAAACATCTCTACATTAGCTAGGTTGTAAGAGAAAACAAATAAAAACAAGACTAAAGATTAAGGAGTTGTCCAAAAAAAATGTGTTTCAGTCTGTTTTCAGATATCATCAGTTCTTTCTCTGTAGGTGTATTGTAATTTTCATAAGTCCTTCAGAGTTATATTGGATCATTGCCTTGCTGAAAATAACCACGTGCTTCCTAGCAGATCATCTTACACTATTGCTGTTATTTTGTTTTTGTTTTGTTTTGTTTTGTTTTTTGTTTTTTGCAGGGCAATGAGGCTTAAGTGACTTGCCCAGGGTCACACAGCTAGTAAGTGTCAAGTGTCTGAAGCTGGATTTGAACTCAGGTACTCCTGAATCCAGGGCCAGTATTTTACCACTGTGCCATCTAGCTGCCCCCTATTGCTGTTACTTTGTATACAGTACATTTCTCTCTGCCTCCGTTCTTGTGGGTCTTTCTAGGTTTTTCTGATGGCATCCTGTTCATCATACTTTTTTATATAGTACCTTAAACTTGATAAATTTTCTTCACAATAGCCCAGCAGAGTAGGTACCATACATTTTGCTATTGTAGTTAATCATCATAACTATTTCCCTCTGTCCTATTCCCTTCCAATGATATTTACTCTATTTTCTATCTTATTTTGCCCTATTTCTCTTCAGAAGTGTTTTGCTACTGACTGCCCCCTACCCCACTCTACCCTCTCTTCATTCACCCTTCCCTCCTTATCCTCTTCCCCTCCTACTTTTCTGTAGGGTTAAATAGATTACTCCTCCCATTTGGGTGTGTATGTTATTCCCTCCTTGAGCCCACTGTGATGAGGTTAAGGTCTTTGAGCTAATTCTGTTTTCTTAAATTTTTCTTCCTCCCTCCCTCCTAAACTCTCCCTATGAAATCAAGCAATTCAATATATGTCATACATGTGCTGTTATGCAGAACATCTTCACCTTCCTCGAAAGTGTTTTGCTTTTTACAGCTCCCTCCCCCCAAACTTCCCTTTCCTCCCACCCACTTTTCCACAGGGCAAAAATATATTACCATACCCACTAGAGTATGTATGTTATTACCTCTTTGAGACAATTCTGATGATAGTAAGGTTCACTCACTGCCTATTCCTTCTCCCTCTTCCCCTTCCCATCATAAGCTTTTTTCTTGTTTCCTTCATGTAAGCTACCCCATTTCCCCTTTCCCCTTTCCCCTCCCCTAGTCTATTCCTCCTACCCCTCACCCCTATTTTAAAGATGTTGTCATGGGTTAGCTAGGTGGCACAGTGGTCAGAACACCAGCCCTGGACCCAGGAAGCCCTGAGCGCAAATCCGGCCCCAGATATGACACCTCACCCAGTTTGCTCCACAGAGAACAAGGATAAACAAAAAATGAATGCTTTACAGATATCATCCCTTTATATTCAGTTCAGACCTGTGTCCTCTGAGTATTCCTTACTGAGAAAGTTCTTTTGGAAGTATTATTTTCTCATGTAAGAATGTTTTAGCCTTTTAATGTCCCTCATGGTTTCTTTTTCCTGTTTACCTTTTTATGCTTCTCCAGGGTCTTGTATTCAAAAGTCACATTTTCTATTCAGTTCAGGTCTTTTCATCACAAATGCCTAAAAGTCCTCTTTTTCATTGAAATCTCATTTTTCCTCTGAAAGATTATACTCAGTTTTGCTGGGTACATGATTCTTGCCTCTAGTCCCAGTTCCTTTGCCCTCTGGAATATCATATTCCATGCCCTCCGGTCCTTTAATGTAGATGCTGCTAGATCTTGTTTTATCCTTATTGGAGATCCACAGTATTTGAATTCCTTTTTTCTAGCTGCTTGCAATATTTTCTTCTTGACCTGGGAGCTCTGGAATTTGGCTATAATATTCCTGGAGGTTTTCCTTTTGGGATCTCTTTGAGGAGGTGATCAGTGGATTCTTTCAATATCTATTTTACCTTGTGCTTCTAGAATATCAGGGCAATTTTCCCTTACAATTTTTTGGAAGATGCTGTCTAGGCTCTTATTTTGGTCCTGGTTTTCAGGTAGTCCAATGATTTTTGGGGGGTGGGGGTGAGGCAATTGGGGTTAAGTGACTTGCCCAGGGTCATACAGCTAATAAGTGTTAAGTGCCTGAGGCTGGATTTGAACTCAGGTCCTCCTGACTCCAGGGTGGTGCTCTATCCACTGTGCCACCTAGCTGCCCCAGTCCAATGATTTTCAAATGATCTCTCCTGGATTTATTTTCCACGTCAGCTGTTTTTCCAAGGAGATATTTCACATTGCCCTCTATTTTTTCATTCATTTGTATTTGCTTTACTGTGTCTTGATTTCTCATAAGGTCACTAGCTTCCATTTGTTCAATCCTAATTCTTAGGCAATTATTTTCTTCAGACAGCTTTTTTATCTCCTTTTCCATTTGACTTTTCAAGCTGTTGACTTTTTTTTCATGATTTTCCTGCATTGCTCTCATTTCTCTTTCCATTCATTCCTCCCTCTCCCTAAATCTTCCTTCTGTCTTTCCTACTTTCTCTTCAAAGTCCCTTTTGAGAGCTTCCATGGCCTGAGACCACTTCATGTTTTTCTTGGAAGCTTTGGATGTAGGGGCCCTGAGGTTGTTATCTTCTTCTGAGGGTGCACCTTGATCTTCCTTGTTGCTGAAGAAACTTTCTATAGTTCTAAATTTTCTTTGCCTGTTCATCTTGCTGTCTTTTACTTGACTTTTAACTCCCCACTTGGGGGGGGGGGGACACACTGCTTCTAGGCTACACTAACTGTCCCCAGCTTCAGAGGTTCCCAGGTGTTTTGGTTTGAGGGAGGGCAGGTTTTCCTCTTGCTGGCCTGTTCTCTGGTCCGAAGATAACCTCAAGCTAACTTGCTAGTTAACCAGCCAGTAGAGTGCTATGGTGGTTTTTCGCTTCGATGAGCTTGCGCCCTTTCCCTACCTGGGCCTTTAGCTGCTTAGGTTTTTTTTTCCTGGTTCCCTGCTGGGTAGGGACAACTGAATTCCTCCCTAGGTCCCGTTGATACCCCTGGCCAGCTGTTCAGCCCTTTCACCTGACTGCAGGCTCAGTTCCAGAAGACGCTGGTGCTGCAGCTGATTCAGAGGCTCGGGGGTTAAGTTCCTCTGGTGGGGGGTGCCTGGGGTCTCACCCCATGTTTTTGTGGGTTTTTCTGCTTGAGGGGTTCTTTTATTGCTGTTTTGGGGGTAATTGTATCAGGAGCTCTGTGCATTTAATGTCTTTCCTCCACCATCTTAGCTCTGCCCCCAGCCTTGAATTACTGTTTTCTAAATCTTTCTTGAAGCCCCTGTAGCAGTAATCACTTCCTACACCCAGAACAGTAATCACTTATCACTTCCTACCCCTCCCCCCAGTCCTCACAGTCACATTTCCTAATGCACTTGTGCAATATTGTGTATTTTCTTTCTTTCTATCTTTTTTTTTTATTTTAAGACCGTAAGACTAATTAATCTGAGTGCAGGAACCATGTCTTATCTCTGTATCTCCCTCAGCTTCTAGGCATTGAGTGGGTATTGAATGTTTGCCTTACAACAGTTATACTAGTTAGTACCTGTGTAACTAACCTTGGGCAAATCCCTCTCTTTGGTCTTCACTTTCCTCATAAAAAAAGGATTTGCATCATATGATTGCTAAGGTTCCTTCTATCTCTACATTCTTTGATCTTTCTCTGGCCCTACAGAGAGGACATGGTTTTGAGGCGCATCCTTATCCTTGTTGACCTCTTGGACACTTAAGGCAGTTGTGGAAGCTTACTTCAGATGACTTGTGTAAAAAGTAAATCTACTTTTTATACTTGTTATAAAAGGTGTGATCAAGGAATTGTATGATAGGAAGAGAATATAATTGGTTAGATCAAAAGATGGCAAGGGCATAGTCACAGTGCTGCAGAATATCTTCATTTAACTTGAGAAGGAAGCAGGGATGGCTTCCCAGCACATTGATTGAATCATCTGTGGAGAACCTTTCTAAGAACAAGCACAAGAATTTTTCAGGATCATCAGACATGAACAGGTTGTGAGATGCATCATTTGAGGAGACTTGCACATCTGTTGCCACAGATCCATTTTAGTAAAGAAAATTGAAATGATTACAAAAATCATTGATGTGGTGGATCCCAAAGTTTCATTTTAGTTATAAGATGAGTCTCTTGGCTGAACTGTTGGCTGTGATAGATGTGGGGGAAATTGTATGAATATAAAAACATATTGTACGTGCTGTCTTTTTGTCGTTTTTTTGGGGGGGGGGTTAAGTGACTTGCCCAGGGTCACACAGCTAGTAAGTGTCAGGTATCTGAGGCCAGATTTGAACCCAGGTCCTCCTGAATCCAGGGCAGGTGCTCCATCCACTTTGCCACCTAGCTGCCCCATACATGCTGTCTTTTGAAATAAAATTGTGCACTTTTCTGTTTCAGTGCCGGCATGTGGTCCATTGATCCAGCATTTTTTCCTTTGACATTGTGCCACCAAATACGTTAGATTGACTTGATTTCCTGCCAGTGGTCCTACTTGCTACCCGGGGGAGAGAATTTTTGGCACCAGAAATGGCTTTGACATAGTGCTATTGGAGTGGGCTTAAAATGAATAGCTCCAGATTTTTAACAAGATATAACTTGGAGTAAATAGAACCTGAATAAAAAATAAGTGTCATAGTTTCTAGCATAATACTTCCATTGTTGGAATATTATACCTACTCTGTACAAGAGATTGATCCACATTTTTGGGGTTTGATTAGCTAATTTGTACTAAAAAATAGTTTTTTATCATGTTTCCAAATTTGTGTTTGAAACAGTTGTCTTGAGAAATTGTAATCAGAAAAAAATGAAATATAAATTTCAGACTTTGCATCACAAATTTGGCTTCCTGAAAACTTGCTAAGTATTGTGTAAGGCTTATATAATTAGGATTATTATTAGTTGGTATACCCTATTTTAAGAGATACTGTTAAGTACAGGATCTTGGGATTTAGCCCTTAAAGAATTTCTAACCCTTTCATTTAAAGATGAGGAAACTGATATGAAAGGTAGTAAAATAGCCCTTAGGTAAGAAGCAAAGTACTTGAAACTCCAGTACGAAATACAGTCAGCCAATTTTTAATTCTATGTTACTTTATATTCTCCTTACTTTTGCATCTTATATACGCGGTATAAGATGGAATATTAGGGTTGGAAGAGCAAAGGGAATATTTATTGGGATGACAGTGGCAGTTTTAGCTAGATAGTTGTCTACTCATTGAAGCATTGGCATTATTTTTGCAATACTTGTATGGCATTTTTGCTTAATTGGAATTGTTTTGTAATTCATTAACTTGGAAAAGAAAATAACCTGATTTTGCAACATATTTAGTTTATTTGGATGATAATTCTCTTTTCTATAGTTGTTAAATCGGATTTTTTAACTGGTGAATTTATACAAGAATTTCCTAGTCTCATATTTAGTCACAGCATAGCATTTAATTATAGTTGGATTAAGTATATTTTCTTGTTGGTTGTGAGCATTTCCAGCTTGAATTAATTCAAATCTGTGGTTTTGAAATCCCATGATACTTTGTACTATATTGTTAAGGCACCTGTAAATTGATTATTTGTGTAATGTGTCTTCCACTACTGTATGACAACAGAGGAGCAACTAGTTCAGTGCTTTCTTGTGGTAGACCCTTAATAAATGGAAGAAAGATAATCCCTTCCTGGATTGTAAACTCCTTGAGGACAGGGATTATATTGTTTTTAAATTTTTTTATATGCCTAGGCTTTCACATAACTGGTTAATAATAATAGCTAACATTTGTGTGGTGCTGTAAGGTTAAAAAACTTTTATCTAGGAGCAGCTAGGTGGCGCTGTGGATAAAGCACCAGCCCTGGATTCAGGAGGACCTGAGCTCAAATCTGGCCTCAGACACTTGACACTTACTAGCTGTGTGACCTTGGGCAAGTCACGTAACCCTCATTGCCCTGAAAACCCCCCAAAACTTTTATCTAATTTTTATTATCTTAATTAAATGTTTGCTGAATTAAATAGGATGAATATGGACTTAAAGTCATAGAATTTCAAGAGCCAAAGGGAATCTTACCAGATCATCTTTTTATTTTAAAGTCTTTTCATTAGAAGTTGGTATGAAATAAAACCATTTTCTGTTGTTCTAGGAATTTATGCTCTTTCTTGTTTTTGTTGTTGTTGTTGTTGTTGGTTTTTTTTGGTGAGGCAATTGGGGTTAAGTGACTTGCCCAGGGTCACACAGCTAGTAAGTGTCAAGTGTCTAAGGTTGGATTTGAACTCAGGTCTTCCTGAATCCAGGGCCAGTGCTTTATCCACTGCGCCACCTAGCTGCCCCCATACTTGCTATTTTTAAAAGTCATTTGAATCTGAGTAAATCATCTGAGTCATTGTTGCAACTGGCATCCTGTTTTAAGATCCTGCTGAATAACATACATCTGTGTGTAGTGTTGAAAATATTCACACACTAAGAACATTGAGGGAGAATTAAAAGGACAACAGACTGTCATCCTCTTAGACCTGTTATCTGTTAGAACAGATATTGGACCATCTATATCCTGAGATCACCAAGGAGACAGCATGGGGCAGCCAATGCTAGTCATGTGTGTGAACCTCACAACTGTTTCCAAACTTCAGAATGTTGGTATTGTTTAAGTTTGTTCTGATGAGCTTCTCATTGTCTTTTTTTTTTCTGAAGAATGTTTATTTCACAAATGCCAATATGCATCACACAGAAGGAAATAGAAAGACCCATGGTGGGTGTGAGTAAATAGCAATATATAACCAATGAAAAAGAGTGCCCAGACCAGCCATTTCTTCATTTCCCATGTAAAAAATAATTACTAATAGTCACTATCTTGGGGAACCCAAAGATCTCTCCTTTTTAGTTCCCACTCCCCCTCCGCACAAAGGCAAACTCTCCTTGAGAGATTCTATCATCTTATCTAGGTCAAACCCACCCTAACCCTAAGCTCACAAAAAGAGCCTTAGGTGGAGACAGATTCCTTTGTCTAGATAGCCCAAGGACTTTAATTCTCATGTCTTTTTAATATTCATTTTGGGGGGGGGTTGGTGAGGCAATTGGGGTTAAGTGGCTTGCCCAGGGTCACACAACTAGTAAGTGTCAAGGGTCCAAGGCCGGATTTGAACTCAGGTCCTGCTGAATCCAGGGCCGGTGCTCTATCCACTGCGCCACCTAGCTGCCCCATAATATTAATTTTAAAAGAACAAACCTGCCCAAAACTGTACTTATTTTGTTTTCTGTACGGAAGGTTTTAAATTTAATGTGCATGTCTCAAAAAAAAAAAAGAAAAAAAAGAAAATTGTAAGCAACAGGAAGAAAAAACCCAGAGACTAGTTTTGCTTTCCATCTCATTCCCTCACTTTTTTCTCATCAAAATTTGTGGATGGTTTAGTTATAATGGGGATGAAAAAACCAAAGTGGATGAGCAAGACCCATTGCTCACATAATGACAACATGTGAAGAGCCAGCAATTAAAGCCAGTTCAAGTGTGTATGTATATGTATCTGTCCGGCATGGATAAATGCTACATAGATGGGAAATCAAAAAAGTAAGGGAAAGAATTTAGACTTAATCAAATTTGAAAAGGTATAAAATGCCTAACTTGCTATAAAAAGTACTTATCTTTTGTGTAAATTGTTTTTTCTAATGATGCTGTGTGATTGCAAATCATGGAATTCTATGACCTTGAAATAATCAGAATGAAAGGTGAGATAAAAGGCAATGGTTGGTTAGATAGAAATCTGTTGCATAGCCTGTTAACAAAGATGACTTACCTGAAAGCTGATGAAAAAAAGGTGCATCAATAATCACATGTGTTGACCAGAAAAATAGGAGTGTGGTCATGTTATATAGCATGAGGAATATCTCCATGTTTATTGAGTAGGTCCTTTATGGAGATTTAATTTAGAAAGTCGAGGAAATTATACAGACTGTGAAGATGTGGTACCATCAATGATCTTCACTGACTGAGCGAGTATTCACACTGTTAACGTAGAACTACCTAAATAAGACATAAACACATTGTCTTCTGCCAACTTCTACTTAAATCTCTTAAGCTTGGCTAGATGGAAGGGGATTTAAGCCAGTGTTGAAAAATTTAGAATTCAAGGAACATCCATGATTAAGATTAAAATTATAAGACTTGATGTAATTTTGACATTACTGGGTGAGTTTATATTTTCAACTTTATGGAAAAAGTCTGAATACAATCTCATGAATATTTTATAGACTTCTTTTTTTTTTTTTTTTGCGGGGCAATTGGGGTTAAGTGACTTGCCCAGGGTCACACAGCTAGTAAGTGTCAAGTGTCTGAGGTCGGATTTGAACTCAGGTACTCCTGAATCCAGGGCCGGTGCTTTATCCACTGCGCCACCTAGCTGCCCCTATAGACTTCTGAAGCATTTGGTGTTGGCCAAAAAAAAAGATGAGCAATAAGTAAGTTCTTTTTAAATGTTGAAAGTGGCTTATTTGAACTTTGGCATATATGTTACTATTTAGCATGGAAAAAATGGGCATTAATAATGCCTGTTGACATTAAGTATAACTGAAAATTTGTGTTTTTATGAAGATTTTGTATACATGCTCAAATAAGTCTGTGATCACATTGATTTGGGAGATTCCTCATTGAATAATGCAGATCACATCCAACCTATTCATGATTGACCATGCTGTGTGATTATTGGCCTTGCCCTAGGTTTGCCACAGGAAGCACATCCAGCCTGTTGGAAACCTCCTTTTCATTATTCTTTTGTGAAAGTACTAGCATAAAATTATTTAATTGTATCTTTTATTCCTCTTCTCATTTGAAGTTCCTTATTGGTTACATATTGCTGCCTGTTCATACCCACCTTGTACCCATCCTTCCATTGCCCTCTGTAGTAATCACTTTTAATTGTTCCGTAGCTATTATATTTTATATTGCACTGTATAGCTATATATATATCTCCTCTATTAAGTTCTTTGGCCTACTTGTTCATCTGTACTTTCTGTCCTGTACATACATACTACTAGACATGCTCTTAAGCACTTCATCTATGCAACAACTTCCACATTCATCATTTATTTAGTCATTCTTTTGTGATATTTAGGCTAAACTCTTGAGTGGTTTGCAGATCTTTTCCAGGAAGTTCTACAGTGTTCTGGACTTTGATGCAGTCAGCACAATGTCATCTGCATGTATGAGCATCTGGAGGACTTCACCTTCCCCAGAGAAACCCTATTCAACTTGGACTCTATGTTGCAAATCCTCCACTATGGTGGTGAACAACTTTGGTGAGCATACATCTTCCTGTTTTATGCCTCACCTGATATTTATGATCAGAGGACTGTTGAATAGGGTTAGGTTTTTTGTTTTGTTTCGTTTCATTCTGGGGTTTTGTTTTTTTCCTATTTCCGATTATTTCAAGGATTTTCAATCATTTTGATTTGTGGATGGAAAATGTTTATTGGGAAAGAGCCTATGAAGCAGTAATTGGTCTTACTAAACCACATCCCTTTTCATAATCAACAGTAAACAAAATAAGTTCTTACTTTCTTTGTATCAAGAAGTAAATAATGAGATGATAAAGATATGATCCATTGTTGAATATTACCTGTGAAAGTTTACTTGTTTCCTACGTACATACTGCCATTTAGGATGCTTTTGATTCATATATAGATGACTCTCAGAAAACTTGTATAAATGGAAGACCATGTTTATAGGGTTGTTGTTGTTTTTATTGATAGATTTTGGGGGGGGGGTAAAGATAAAGTCTGATTTTTTTTTTCCTTTTGTTCTCCCATTTTCATCCTTAAATGCTCTTGGAATAAACTGGTATTACCTTCCTCTACTTCTTTCTGTTTTATGAGATATTGTTTATATTAGTCCATCATTTTTCTTTGTAAAATTTTTCAAGCAAGTTTATAATGTAAACCATTGTAACCCTTGGTTGCCACCTTTCTTCACTTGGGAATAAGATGTTTGCTGACAAAAGCAGTTCCTGGGTTCTTTTGTTCTTGTAACAGATTTATAGATGTTAAACTAATGTGTAAAATTATTGTTATTGTGTGAATGTCATCTGATGTTCATTTCCCATTTTGTGCTGTTGTTTGGGTATTTAAATAGTTTAGGGATAAGTTATTTCAGTAGTGTAATATATCTTTTCTTGTTATTCCTCTTGCTTTTTGTTAATTATGATCTTTACCATAAAAATTAATTGATCCAAATGTACATAGACAGTTCAGGGATAAGTCCCCACATCAATTACAAGTCTTTTCCTGTCCATTAGTGAGGATTTATTTTATTTTTTTCGATGTTATTTAGTACTCATCATCTTGTCCAAGGCTTAACAATTCTTTTCTCAAAGAAAGTCTTCGTGGTATAAGAATGTGAGAATTCTTGGACCTCTCATCCATTTTTCTCAAACCATTTCCCAAATAGTTCTTGTCCTCACATTTTTCAACATTTTGTTGAAATCACCAGATTGTGTGAAGGAAGTATTAGTGACTTATTCTTCCATTTAGGTGAAATTCTTTTGTTTTTCTTTTATAGTTTTGCTTAATGGAAAAAATGTCAATATTGATAGGATTCCTTTTCTCCAGCAGCATATCCACTCAGTGAATAAGGGTCTCACATTTAGAGTACAGATAGTCAAGTTAAATGTTTATAAACTATCTACAAACTGCGATTTAGTACCTTTTGTCTCTCTTACTATACTTGGCCACCTTTACTACAGAAGGAAATCCTGCACATAACCAATTCTGCTTTGCTTCATGGGTTGCCATGGCCAAAAATAAAAATTCACCAAGCCAATCTGCTGATGATGAGCCTCTCTAAACGCAGCTGGGCTCTTAGAAAACTGACTTAGCCTGTTTCTGGGTGCTCTGCTGTTATAGTTCTTTGAGAACTCTGTCAGCTCTACAGCAAAATAAGGCATCTCACCTAGGACTTTGTGGAGGAGATATATCTTGGCATGCACACACATTATTTGCTACGTGTAGCAACACTAGTCTTCTTTGGGATGACTGGTTTGTTTTGTTTTGTTTTGTTTTTTAGTGAGGCAGTTGGGGTTAAGTGACTTGCCCAGGGTCACACAGCTAGTAAGTGTTAAGTGTCTGAGGCTGGATTTGAACTCAGGTACTTCTGAATCCAGGGCCAGTGCTCTACCCACTGCGCCATCTAGCTGCCCCTTGGGATGACTGTTTTTATAGAATTACATCTAGTGTTTCATTGAAAGGGTGTAAATAGTATCTGTTCTCAACTCCCAAGCAGCAATATGGCGATTGCCAATTTGGCTGCAGGTTACTAGGTGCTTACAGCAAAACATATTGTTCTGAAAGAATCCTTTCCTACATTGTTGGTCAATTTGACGCTTGTTATTGTGATAAAGAAGGAATATATAAAGGTTCCCGCATGCCATTGTTACTAAATATAGGTATACCTTAAACCAGTGCTACCATCAGAAATTCACTCTTATGTTAGGGGTTCTTAACCTGGCATATAGATTCCTACAGTGTCTATAGATAGATTTCAAGGGATCCATGAACTTGAATGGGGGAAAAATACTTCATTTTTACTAACCTCTAACAGAAATTTAACATTTTCTTCAATTATGGATGTAGGCAACAAACCTCAGGAAATGTTTCAGGTAGCAAAATAAAAACTTTTACAGAAATACTATTAATCTCTAATCTCTTATTTGAGTTCTTCTATCTACCAAATAGATTTTCTTATATTTTATTTTATTTGGGGGGGGTGGGACAATGAGGGTTAATTGACTTGCTTAGGGTCACACAGCTAGTAAGTGTCAAGATTCTGAGGCCAGCTTTGAATTCAGGTCCACCTGAATCCAGGGATGATGCTTTATCTACTGTGCCACCTAGCTGCCCCCGTTTCTTATATTTGATAATGAACATTTAATCAGACATGATATTTTTGCATGTTTCTTAATGTGTGACTTTTAGTGTTTTCCTGTGAATAAATAGCTATTTTTATTTATTATAAAGAATGATTAACTTAGAAAACACAAAATTGAACCCAGATGTTGTACCTTAATTTTTCGTTTGAAAGTCCAAAAGTAGAAACAGTATGGTTCAATCTGCATTCATAATCCACAGTTCTTTTTTTCTGAATGTTGAGAACATTTTCTATCATGAGTTCTTTGAAACTGTTTTGAGTCATTGCACTGCTAAGAAGAGCCAAGTCTTTCCCCATTGTTCATCACACAATGTTGCTGTTACTGTGTACAATGTTCTTCTGGTTCTGCTCCTCTCAGCATCAATTCATGTAAGTCCTTCCGGTTTTCTCTGAAGTCCTCCTGCTCATCCTTTCTTACAGCACAATAGTATTCCATTACATTCATATACTACAACTTGTTTAGCCATTCCCCTATTGATGGGCATTCCCTTGATTTCCAATTTTTTGCCACCACAAAGAGAGCCGCTATAAATATTTTTGTACATGTGGGTCCTTTTCCCTTTTCTGTGGTCTCTTTGGGATACAGACCTAGCAGTGGTACTACTGGGTCAAAGGGTATGAACAGTCCCATAGCCCTTTGGGCATAGTTCCAAACCCATCAGAGCTTCTATATCAAATTTAGACAAAAATCACAACTCAGAATGAAACCTTAATGGTCATTTAATTTCAATTTTTCCATTTAATTTTTAATAGATTTTTAAAAATATCTTTTTACGTCACCTACATTTCTTCATATGTCTCTCAGGAAGCGGGTATTGTGTTGGTCATTTTGTTGATCATGGTTCCTAAGTCTTTCAAAGTTGTTTGTCTTTACAGTATCGTTAATGAACAAAATGTTCTCTTGGTTCTGCTCACTTTAATTTGCATTAATTCCCAGGTTGTTCCTTTCATCATTTATAGAGCAGTGATGTTCCATCACATTCATGTACCATATCTTATTCAGCCATTGCCGATTTGATGTGCCCCCTGTTTCTAATTCTTTACCACAACAAAAGAGCTGATATAAATATTTTTGTACACACGAATTCTTTTCATTTTTCTTTAACCTCTTTGGGATAGACCTGTTGGTCATTGGGTTAAAAGATATGCTGAGTTTAAGAGCATTTTGGAGATAGTCCCAAATTACTTTCCACAATTGGTGGGTCATTTCAGAGGTATACAAACAGTGCAACCTGTTTTCTCACAGCTCCTCCAGCATTTAATTTCCTTTTTGGGGTCAGCTTTGCCAGCCCACAGGTATGAGGTAGGACTTCAGAGTTATTAAAATTTGTATTTTTCTAATTAGGGAAAGGATCAAGCATTTATTAACTTTCCACTATGCACTAAGCTCTGTATTAAGTGTGCTTTTAGTTATGTCTGACTCTTGGCAAAGATACCGAAGTGGTTTGCCATTCCTTCTCAGCTCATTTTACAGATGAGGAACTGAGGCAAATAGGCATAAGTAACTTGTCCAGGGTCACACAGCTAGTAAGTGTCTGAGGCTGGATTTGAGGTCTTCCTGACTCCAGGCCTAGCACTCTATTCACTCTATCCCTTACCTGCCCTGGGAATAGGTAAGTGAATTTGTGTATTTGCGTAGGTGCTAGATGTCATGAAGGCGGGTGATGGGTAGACTATTCTCAAGTTCCTTCTCAGTTCCTCCTGCATTGGGACATTACTGAAGGAATTAAATGTGTCTGAGGCCAAATTTGAACCCAGAAAGAGGAATCCATTCTATCCACTGTGCCTCCAGCTGCCCCACTAAATGTTTTACAAATATTATTTTATTTGATTCTCACTGCAACTTTGGGTGATGGATGCTATTATACCCATTTTACAATTGAAACTGAAGCAGACAAAACTTAGTGTTTGCCCACAATCATAGCTTGTTAGTGTCTGAGATTGCATTTGAACTCCTGACTCCAGGCCCAGTACTCTATATACTTATTGTACCATTTAGCTTCCTCTAGTTATTAGTGATTTAAATCATTTTAAAATATGGTTTTTGACAACTTGGATTTTTTTTCCTCTGAAAATTGTGTATTCGTATCTTTTGACTATATCAATTGGGAAATGACTCTTCTAGTTGAATTATTTCTCTATGTGTCTTAGAAATGGGACCTTTACAGTGGATAAAGCACTGGCCCTGGAGTCAGGAGGACCTGAGTTCAAATCCGGCCTCAGACACTTAACACTTACTAGCTGTGTGACCCTGGGCAAGTCACTTAACCCCAATTGCCTCACTAAAAAAAAAAGAAAAGAAAAGAAAAAAAGAAATGGGACCTTTATATCAGAGAAACATGCTGCAAAGATATTTTTCCCCGTTTGCTTTTCTTTAGTTTTAGCAGCATTGGTTTCATTTGTATAAAGCAACATTCATTTTTAATTGTTTTATTCTTTCTGTTCTTTTACATGTACATTATGGTAGTCATTGTTTTCCTGGCTCTTATTTCACTTTGCATCAGTTCACGTCAGTTTTTCCACTCTCTGAATTGATCATATTTGTTGATTTCTTACAACAAAGGAATATTTTATTACATTCATATAACATAATTTTCTTAGCTGTTATGTAATTGATGGACTTCTGCTTTGTTTCTCATTCCTTGCTACAACAAAAAGTGCTGCTATGTATAATTTGTATGGAACCTTTTCTTTGTCATTGCACTCCTTGGGAGAGTATATATTTAGCAGTAAAATCTATATCAAAGAGTATGGATGTTTTAATTGCTCTCTCTGCATCATTCCAATTACCTTCTTTTTGTTTTGGTTTTGGTTTTTGCAGGGCAATGAGGGTTAAATGACTTGCCCAGGGTCACACAGCTAGTAAGTGTCAAGTGTCTGAGGCTGGATTTGAACTCAGGTCCTCCTGAATCCAAGGCCAGTGCTTTATCCACTATGCCACCTAGCCGCCCCCCCCCATTACTTTTTAAAATGGTAGTACCATTCATAGCTCCATTAACAATATATTAATTAATGACCAGTGATGAAGTAAAGGGCCCCTGTTAATGAGGGAAAGATTGTTTCCAACTAATAAGATCAGGAAAGGCTTCGTTTTTTAAAAAGTTCCAAAACCAAGTGATATGTTCTCTATTCTGTGTTATTTTCATCTCTGAAAACTGTTGTCATGAAATATTTTGACATTAGCCACAGTTGTTTGAATTTCTACCTTAATTCCTAAACTTAAGCCAATATTTCATGGATTAAAATCCATAACTAACACTATATACTTTATGTCAAGAAATTTCCAAATGATGTGGTGACACCCGTCCCAACTTAATTTTTTTTAATAAGCATTTATTACTTCTCCCCATTCCTTTCTTCAAATGAAGAATTTTTTAAAAAGAAAAACAAAATTGTCAGTCAGTAAACATTCCTTAAGTACCTGCTATGTGCCAAATGTGGTGCTTGTAAGAGCCAGAGAGAGATCAGAAAAGAAAGAATCCCTGCCTTCCAGGAGCTTACACGCTCTAATGGAAATGGAAAAGCTGGGAAAGGAAGGGGAAGCTGAGGAAGAAGGAGCCTGGTGGGAAATGAAAAGTTTTGTTTGGGCCTGGGAGTCCCCTTTAAATGGAGGCTTTGGGAAGAGTTCTACTCTCCAGCCTGGCTCCAGTCAGAGGAGCAAAGGGTACAGAAGAAGTATGTGAGGATCACAGGGTTGCTCTTGCAGTCCTGCAGCATGATGAGTTTTCCTGGGAATGTGATGGGGGAAGTCAAGTTCAAGGAGGGAGGTGGGTGGGAAATGATTTCAGGAAATGATTTTCATAATTTCTTATTTCTTATTCCTTTACATTCATTATGATGTCCATCTTAGTTTGTTTAGTCATTCCCCAATTGATAATCATCTTCCTTAGTTTCCAGCTTTTGTTGTCTTCAGAAAACCTGCAGTAACTGTTTTTCTCCACCACTACTCCCTCCCTTTAGGCTGTAGGCCTATTCTGTGTTTCAAAGGCTTTAACATGGTTTAGTAACTTTTGAGCACAGTTCTAAATTGCTTTCTGGAATGGCTGGACGAATTCATAGCTCCACCAACGTTGCATAAAGGATACGTGTTTTCCCACAGTTACTCCAATGTTTGTCATTTTCCTCTTGGTGATTTAAAGCCTTTCCAGGAACCTCCCCCCAACACATACAATGAAACATGTGGGCAAACAAGCTTTTTTTTTTTACCTTATATTCTTTTTCAAATGTAATTAGAATTTTATAACATCTGAATAATTTAATAAAATGTTACATGGGCTGAGACTTATTGATAAAAGCCTTCATATTTTTTACATTTATAATTTAGAATTATTAAATTTAATAATGTCATTGTTATGGGTGGGCTCATTCTCGGAATATGCTTTCATTGATTTTGCTACTCTTTAGTTGTTTTAGTCATGTACAACTCTTTATGACCCCATTTGGGCTTTTTTGGGGAAAGATACTAGAGTGGTTTTACAGATGAGGAAACTGAGGCAAACAGGGTTAAGTGACTTTCCCAGGATCACACAGCTAGTAAGTGTCTTGTTCAGATTCCAGGCCCAGCACTCTATCCAAAGTGCCACCCACCTGCCCATTGATATTGTTACCTGTAATTTTTTTGTTTGTTTTTTGTTTTTTGCAGGGCAATGGGGGTTAAGTGACTTGCCCAGGGTCACACAGCTAGTAAGTGTCAAGTGTCTGAGGCCGGATTTGAACTCAGGTACTCCTGAATCCAGGGCCGGTGCTTTATCCACTGCACCACCTAGCTGCCCCACCTGTAATTTTTTTTAATGAATTTTTTCCCAACCTCTTATTAAGATTGCTATTTTGTCTTTAGAAAGAACAGTAATAAAATTTGTATCCTTTTAACAAACCAAAGAACTCTTGATTCATTGATAGCCAAAACATAAGTGAAATAACAGTATGTTTCATTCTCTTATGTCTCTTGATACAAGTTATTATCTGAAGCATGAAATGTGTTCAGATTGCATGAAGGACCAACCTTTTATCTAGTACTTTTAAACCTGCACTTTGGAGCTGTTAGTGCAGATTGCCAATACAGTTCTTCAACATACTATTTTCATTGAAATTTTTTCTTTAATAATGGCATTTCTGTCAATAGGTTTTCAAAGTATAGCACATTTCCCCTAGTATTTGATTAGTTGTCTCTTACTTTGTCTAGTAGCAATACAAGGAGGAAGCTATTAGTGTTTCAATTGATTAATCAAAAAGTTCTTTTGACCTCTGGGCAGTTTTCCCTCCCACCATATTATCCCAAAGTGGGACCATGAGAAACTACTTTGCACATGCTTCAGTGAGCATGATTTTAACTATACCAATAGAAACAGTTGCACCAGTGTCTCTTATGAGATGGGACTTCTTTCATGGAGCAATTCTGTAAGCAATCTTAAATGATGAAAGTCCTTTAGATAACATAACTATAATAATTGTCTTATCTGCAGCCTTGGATACTGTTAAGTACCCCTTTCCCCTCAATGACTCCCTTCTCTGTGTAATACTACTCTCTCCAGGTTCACCTTCTGTTTGACTGATTTCTCATCCTATTTATCACACCAAACTGTTGGTATTGCCCATAGTTTTGTCCTAGCTCCTCTTTTATCCCTCTTTGTTTTCTTTTTGAAACTTCATTAGCCTCTCTGGGTTTCACTGACATGTGTGTGCAGGGTGTTTCCAGATAGACAGGGTGTCTTGTAGCTTACAAACTGTTCTCCATTTCCATTCTTTCCCTTGAGCTTTAGGCCTGTTGAACATCACATACTGAATATCTTGGACACTTCTCAAAACTCATCATGTCCAAAACCAAGCTCCTCTTTGCTTTGTTCCAGATCTTTCCAATTGCTATCAAAGTCACCACCATCTTTTCATTGTCTCAAGCGCATAACTATAGTATTAACCTATCCAGTCAGTTGTTGGATTGCTGTTTCTATGGGGTGGGCCCAAAAGTCAAGTTTTAATAACTTTTTCAAAATTATTTTTTCTTTATTTTTTGCCATTTAATGAGATTTGATTTTTTTTCCACACATAACGTAAATTCATTTCCTATATGTACTATATATGATGCTATCATTGTAAATTAAAAACAAAAATAAAAGTTACTAAATATCAAAACACCTTTGTGATTTTTGACCCATGGCATACCTTCACATCTCTCCCTTTGGACACTTTATTTCTATTTACACATTTCTACCACCCTTCAGGTTCTTATCAGCTCCCATCTCCTACCAGCCCATCTCCCACCAAAGTCATCTTCCTTAAACAAAGATCTGATCATGCCAGTCTACTCCAGGAGCTTCCTCTTGCCTTGAGCATAAAATAGAAATTCTTGTTTAGCTTTTAGAATCCTACACGCAACCTATCATTCTAGCCTGGATGAATATTTATGGTGCTTCATGACATTCCATCTTCTGTCTCTGGACCTTTGCAAAAGCTTTCTTTGTGCCTGAAATGTACTCCCTCCTTAACTTTGCTTTAGAGTGTCCATCTCTTCCTTTAAGATATGATTCAAGCACCATTTTCTTCATGAAACCTTTCCTGATGCCACCCCCACCGTCCCCCTTCCTCCCAGCCACTCTGCTAGTGCCCGCCCAACCAAATTTCATTTTAATTATTTTGCACATATTTATAAGTGTGTGTGTGTGTGTGTGTGTGTGTGTGTGTGTAATGGTCTTCCCGGTTTCATTCTTTGTACCTGTATCCTCGACTCCTAGCATAGATTCTGCAAACACAGTAGGAACTTTAAGTTTTTTTCGCTTTGCATTAATAGACTTCATGTTGAAATTCATCAAACAAAGCAAGATACCTTACCTGTTTTGTAAGCCTAGGTTAACTGATGGTGACACGTATCATAGGAAATCATCATTGTGCTGCATTTCCTGTAAGATGGGAAATAATAATGATGATGATAATGGTAATAACTAGCATTTCTATAGTATCTACTATATACCAGATACTGGGCTAAGAAATTTACAAATATTATCTCATTTAATCCTCACAGTAACAATAGCACTTACCTTGGAAGGTAAGTGCTTTATTATCCTCATTTTACACTTGAGAAAACTGAGGCAAACAGAGGCAAAGTGATTTTCCCCCATTCACACAGGTAATAAGTAAGTATCTGAGGCTAGATTTGAACTCAGTATTACTGTTTTGACTCCAAACCCAGCTCTCCATCCACTATGTCACTTAGCACATTCCCCTTAAATAAATGAATGAAAAAAGCATTGTTTGCTAAGTACAAAGCACTATGCTAAATGTTTGGAATACAAATAGAAAAGTTAGTCCTTTTTTCAAGGAGCTCAGAATCTAATGTAGAAGACAAATCCATAGAGAGAGATTCTGCTAGTGGTAAAGCTTGGAATCCAAATGCTTAGTAGTTCAGTTTGGTTAGAATATAATTAAGGAGAGATTTAACCAATATTTTGATTGATAAAACCTTGCTTCTGCTATTAAGCTATTTGTGCAAAGGACTTGGATGGTGAGAACTTTATTTTCAAGGTTTTTGGTAGCTGTGGCACCTGAGGAGGCAGGCTTCCGTAGCACTGGCAGAGGCAGTGAGCTAGCCCTATTTTCACAGGTTGCTTGCTCCCTTATGCTATTAGTAATCTTTATTTTGGTGCTTTGAATTCTATTTTCAGTATGTGTGTGGGGGGAGGTGGAACGGGGAGATGTTTTTGCAGGAATTATATTCAAAATTATCCAGTAATTTTTTTATTGTTTTACATGCCTCCTGAAAAGGTTTTATACCCCACTGTTTGGGAAGCTTCCTTATGTGATTTAGTTTAATGTAATTTTCTCTAATTTATGTTGGTCAATTTTGACTTCTTTCTAACTTATGTTTTTTCCTCTCTTGCAGGCAGGCAGAAGTCCTGAAGGCTGACATGACAGGTAATTGGCATGTCTTTATTTTATAGCTTAACTCTACTATCCCCTTTCTTTGCTTATTGATATTAAAAAATGTTTGTCTTTTACAAGAGTACAAAATAGCTTACTGTTCTTTAAATGCTTAGTTTCATTTTAATTTGGATCCTTCTTCAAATGTCAACTTAAGACTTATGTAAAGCCTATTGATGTCAAAGTGGTTATTTTGCTAATTACCCATCTTAAAGAAAGACAATTTTAATGAGAAGTAAGGGAAGTACCTTCTCTCTGTCATGTCTTTCAGACTTCCCTAAATGATAACTGAAGTTTATTAAATAGTTATTGGCGGGGGGGGGGGGGGGGGGGGCGGCGCGGCGGAGTGGATGGGGCTGCATTTCATTACTGTCAGAAAAAGTGTAGCAGTAGTGGTCTATGAAGTATTTTAAATACCTGGGAAAAAATAGAAAAATAAATTTTACTGCCAACTTTTGGAGAAGTCCATGTTAGCATCAGTCACATCCATGAAAAAGTGTAAAATCTCCATCATAAAGGAAATAGACCGGTAAGATGTTTTTTCCTCAGTTTTTGAAGGACTTGATGTCATTCAAGCAGAAAGTTAAAAGTTTACTGTGATAATGATTATGGCTTCATGATATTTTCCATTGCTAACAAGATTTTGACCATTTGTAATATTTATTGCAGGGCAAAGCCAGTACATTGAAAAATGTAGGCACATACTGTCCAATGTAGCTGAGTAGGTTTATGCTTTCATCTGTTTGACAATCACAGCCCATCCAGGTCTAAGCTTTCTTGTCCATTTCCTCCAACAAGATTCACTCGGCATTCTGGGGGCTTTCTTCTAGTCTTTACCTAGGCTGTCCATGCACTGTTCCTCATTATTAATTGGCCACTCTGTGCAGGGCTTTGTGCTGTGGATACAAAAATCCAAACAGTATTTGTCTACAAAGAACTTACCTTTAATTGGGAAAACATAACATCTGTATAAAGAAATAGAAAGTATATAAAAATTATATGGAGTAATTGAGAGAATGGGAGGGAGAGAAACAAGTTTAACAACCGGTTAGCATCCTAAAGAGCCTTCTTTCTGAGGCAATGCTTCAGATGTATCTTGAAGGAGACTGGGATCCCAAGAGGTGGGGGGCAAGGAGTCAGTGTGTTCTAGATTGTGGAGTTCCACCTTGCAAAGGCACAGAAATATACCAGTGACTGTGCAGAGACAAAGGTACCAATTAGATGTTTGTATACATGAGGTAGCTTTTGACTTGAACAGAGAGGAGTGATAAGAAATAAGGCAAAAACTAGAGCAAAAGCAGTAGATGGAGAACCAAACCCTTAAATGCCAAGCTGAGGATTTGGGGGTGTGTGTGTGTGTGGTTCCTAAGGCACTAGGAAACCCATTCATCAAGTGTAGAGACTTCTATGGTCAGATCTGTGTTTTCAAAGTATCAATTTGGCAGCTATATGACCAGCTTGTCTTCTTTTTCTGGTCAGACATTTCTCTGAGCATCTTCTTTGTGTCTTTGTATTGCCTTTGAAGTGACTCACAAAACTTTAATTCTTCCGAGACTGATATTAGGTGACATTCAGTTATATAGTGTCACTGGAAGAATGGTGATGATAAAAAAAAGATGAGCCTTTCCTTCAGGGACAAGTTTGAGGTCATTAAAAGAACTCTGCCTGCCTCCAAAGTCAATACAGCCTGACCTATATACCTCTTTAATTCTGGGCCCAGTTATTTGTCCATTCAAGATGTTTGTACTGAAGGACTGCCACTATATGGACTGGCCTAGATTGTCAGTCTAGCTGCACAGTGAGCATTCTTCTGCCACTTACTTTTTCCTGTTGGACGATTAACGCTGAACTCTTCTAGATTTCATTTAACAGGCTTTGCAGTGTTTGGGCTTTGATGCAATCAGCCACAAACAGGGCACCTAGAGGACTTTACTGTCTGTAGGGAATCCCTCTTTAGTTTGAACTCAGGGGCAATATATCCTCCATACAGTAACCTTTGGCGAGCAAATGTTTCTCCTATATCATGCCCTGTTTGGACTGAGCTCTGTTAAATCTTTCAGGGAATCATGTATAATTTTAATATATACTTGAAACACTTTGCAATGCTAACTATAGTTTGTTCTTTTTACTTTACCAAATTTTCCCCCACTAATCTTTCTCCTCTCCCATTCCCAGAGAGCCGTCCTATATAATAAATAAGATTTAAAGGCAAAAAAAGGAAAACTGATCAGTACACCAAAAAAGTCTTAAAATATGTGTGATATGCTACACTCATGGACCTCTCACTTCTGTAAAGAAGTAGGGTGGGATAGAGTGTGTCTTTATAGCTCTTTGGAGCCATTTTATAACAGTCATTTAGCACTCATGTGAGTATGTGTTTTGGCTCTTTCCAATTACATAGTTTTACTCATAGTGTATATTTTCTTGGTTCTGCTTACTTTTCTCTTCAGCAATTCATATCTATCTTTCTATATTTCTTACAGCATGGCAAATATTTTATTAAATTCAGGCACCATGATTTTTTAGCTATTCTCCGTTTAGTGGGTGTCTACTTTATTTCTAATTCTTTGCTGTCAGAAAAAAGCATCACTAATACCACTGCTAGATTTATATCCCAAAGACAGCCAAAAAAGAGGGAAAGGACCTATTTGTACAAAAATAATTATAGCAATTCTTTTTTGTGGTGGCAAAGAATTGGAAATCAAAAGGATGCCCATCAGTTGGGGAATGGCAAACAAGTTGTAGTATGTGAATGTAATGGAATACTATTGTACTTTAAGAAATGGTTGGCTGGATGCTTTCAGAAAAACATGGAAATACTTACATGAATTGATGTATAGTGAAGTGAATAGAACCAAGAGAACGTTGTACACAGTAAAAGCAATGTTGTTTGATGAAGAACTGTGAATGACTTAGCTATTAGCAATACAGTGATCCAAGACAGTTCCAGAGGTTTAACGATGAATCATACTATCCACTTCCAAAGAGAGGTGATGTTGATTGAATACAAATTGAAATATGCTACTTTTCACTTTATTTTCTTTTATATGAGTTTTCTTATACAAAATGACTAATAGGGAAAAACAGTTGCAAAAAAGGTATTGCTGTAAATATGTTAATATACATGATAACTTCATTATTATAATATTCATTATTGGGTCAGAGGTATGGTTGTATAGTCACTTTATTTATATAATTCCAAATTGCTTTCCAGCATAGTTGTATTGATTTAAAGCTCCAATAGTGTACCAGTGTGCCCATCTTCCCATAGTCTTGTTAACAACTACTATTCACATCTTTTGTCATCTTTGTCAGGCTTTACATGGTATGGGGTAAAACCTCAGGATTATTTTGATGTGCGTTTCTTTTATTAGTGACTTGCCAGCATTCTTTCTTGTGGATGTTAATAGTTAGCAGTTCTTTGACAACTTATCTATTGGGGAGTAGCTGTGGGTGTGGGTATGTGGGTGTTTGTGCGAATACGTGCCTGTGTATATACACAACACGTATGGTAGTGTTTTATATGTCTTGGATACTAACTGTATCAGAGAAATTTGATAAATACTTTCCCCCCCATTTGACTTTGTCCTAGATATATTAATTATATTTGTGCAGAAGTTTTTTTGTTTCATGTAATCAGTTACCTCTTTAATTTTTTTGTAATTGCTCCTGTCCTTTGGTTAAGAATATATCTCTTTACCTGTAGCTGTGAGAGACATAACATCTCCTATTCTAATTTTTAGTGTTATGATCTTTAATATGGTGGAATATGGTACAGAGTGCTGATCTAAACCTAATTTCTACCATTGTGCTTTCCAGTTTTCCCAGTAATTTTTGTCAAATGGAAAATTCTTTCCTAGTTTATCCAACACTGGGTTATTGAGTTCCATTGTCATCCAGTAAATATTTATTAAAAACCTACTATATATCTGACACTACTGTAAGTGTTGGATACAAATAGGCCCTCAGAGAGCTTACCATCTAGTCATAAGGGGGAATTCAACACACAAAAAGAAGTTTGGGGTGGGGTGGAAGGGAAGTTTCCCTATGCAGAATTCCAAAAGAGTGTTTCTGGGCCTGGCCTGGTCTCCTTCCTTAAATGGAAGTTTTGGGAGGAGGTCTCACTTAGTCTTCTCAGTAGAGAGATGGGGCAGAGGGTAAAGATGAGATCTAAGTACCAAAGCTGATGTGATCTTGTAGTATGAGATTTCTGGTGGTTTGATGGAAAAGTCTTGTTTTTGATTTTCTTTTTTCTAATGTTTCATTGATCTACCTCTCTTTTTAAACCAGTGGCAAATAGTTTTGATGACTGCTTCTGAGGTCTGGAAGTTATCACCCTTTAATCTAATCCTACCGTAACATTTCATTATTCCCCTTTGTATCAGAGGTCTTTTGTTCCTCCCAAATGAAATGTTAAGCATTTTATCAAGTTCTGTAAAGGAGGGTACCTTTGATAACTTGATTGGTATAGGATAAATTAATTTTAGTATTATTACAGTTTTTGTTAGATTGGCATAGCCATCTAACAAAATCTTAACATGAGCACTAGAAATTCCTCTAGCTATTTACTATTCCTTTAGAGGGTGTGTATGTGTGTATGTGTTTTGTTTTTTGTTTTTTAAGGAGCATTTTATAATTGAATCTATACAAGTGTTTTATGCACTTTGGCAATTCGATCCCCAAATTTTTACAAATTTTGTATTCATGGATTAAGATTTCCCTTTCTGTAACTTCCTTTTGGATTTTGTTATTATATATAATATTTGTTGATTTTCTGAGGGTTTATTTTGTAATCTGCAACTTTGCTGAAGCTGTTAGTCTTAATTAGTATCTTTCCTAACTCTGAAAAATTTAAGTAAACCATCATGTCATTAGCAAAGAGGTATAGTTTTATCTCCTCTTTACTGATCCTTGCTCCTTTAATTTCTTTTTCATGTCTTATTACTAGCATTTCTAGAACTATAGCAAATAAAGGCCTCTTATTCCTATTTTGTAGAGGTTTGAGACTTTGTGAGAATCAGAGAAAGTGACCACTTCTTCATCTTGTTTGTCACTCCCTTCCCCCCTCTCTTCCATAGCCATATGATTCATTGAAGCAGTAAGCTAAAGTGGCACTTAGCTTCCGTTTTGGTATATACAGCTTCCCTTGCCTTTTATATGGAAGGTCATCTGATCAGCAGTTTAGGTTATACTATTTGTACCTACCAAGTCAAAGAACTAAAGAACCATAAAAGTCAACCTTATCCATGAGCTGTTTCTTATCCTTAATTGTTTAGATTAAGGTTATTAGAAATTTGGTAGTACAAGAGCATCTTTTACAGAGATTCCTAACCTTTTTTGTATCATGGATCTTTTGGGCTTTCTGGCAAAGCTTCTAGACTCCTTAGAATAATGGTCTTAAACACATAAAATCGAATTCATGGGATTATCACCACCCCTGCACCCCAATTTAAAAAATATTGTAATCTAGTTATCAGAAATTTTTAAAAACCACTTCACAAATGTCAGGTTTAAAATCCCTGCTCTATTGGGATAGTGTCTTTTATATGGTAGTTTTCCTTGCTAAGGGAAAGAGAATGAAATGATTGATATATGGTACACTGAGTTAAACAACCTGATTTTGTTTTTATTTTTGTTACTCAGATTCCAAGCTGGGTCCAGCTGAGGTCTGGACATCTAGGCAGGCTCTGCAGGACCTGTACCAGAAAATGCTAGTTACTGATCTGGAGTATGCTTTAGACAAGAAAGTGGAGCAGGATCTGTAAGTATTCAAATTTGGGGTATAGTTATATAGAAAAATCATCTTCAGTACTTTAAGAAAAAATGTTCTTAACCACTATCAAAATAAACCTGCATTAGAAAGCTGATTGTTTTATTCTTCAAACAAAAATCTTTGGCCATATTTTCATAATGTAAAAATAGAATTCAAAGATAGAATAAGGAGTTTTAGGAAATGAGCCACCAAAAAAATCTTAGTAGCAGGCTATTTCAGGCAGTCCTATTGAGCATATAGGACAAATTTATTAAGACATATACTTTTAGCATTAGGAATAAATAGGAGGCGAAGTAATTGAGCTATAAATAACTATGCACAGTTTTGTATGCTACACATATTGCTCAGCATGACATACAAATTAAGATTGATTAGGAGGAGGGCAATAAGAGTGAATGAAAGATGCTCTTTGAACAATTTAGCAGAATCTATCTTTAGTAATTCTAATTCTCTTTAAGTAAAACTCCATAGTATCATCATCAGTAATCATTGGTCAAGGTTAAAGACCTCTATCATACATGATTAGGGAGTGCAGTTATTCTTCAGAGTAGTGAGTTTTCTGCTTTTGAAAACTTAGAGCTTGAGCACATGGCTTGTTTTATAGATCTTGGCTTGCTTAGGTAGACTTTTTTTTTTTTTTTTTTTTTTTTGCGGGGCAATGGGGGTTAAGTGACTTGCCCAGGGTCACACAGCTAGTAAGTGTCAAGTGTCTGAGGCCGGATTTGAACTCAGGTACTCCTGAATCCAGGGCCGGTGCTTTATCCACTGCGCCACCTAGCCGCCCCTTAGGTAGACTTTTAACCTGACTTGGCTGTTGGGTTTTTTATTTGGGCCATTCTTTTTTTCCAGTTTTTCTTTGCTTTTTCAACTTTTTAATAGGCTTTCCCTGTTAAAATGAAGGTGATATATTATACATTACTGTGCATATTGGAGATATAATTTGATTCTTGGTATAACTAAAATAATGCAATAATCACTTTGTGGTTTTAATAGCTCATATTGTCAATTTCAGTGATCAGAAATATAAGTCTTTGACCTAAATTTTGATGTTGTGGGGAAAACATTGAGGCTTTGTAGCCCTGAGAACAAGCTTTTATAAGAATATCCTTGGACAGATGCCCCAACAATTAATGGTTGTGGTGTCCATAGAAAATGAGTAATTGATGCCACAATCTGTTCAAATATTTTGTAGGTGTTAACTAGTATTGTTCAGATTCCATAGCAATTTCAGTACTAGATCAGAGAGGAATAGTCATTTAACAAACGAACAATTTTAGTATAATTTCGCTGTTCGGAATGTTAATAATTATAACAAATAGTTCTTTCTTGTTCTCAGGGGGACCAGTGTCTGCCCAGTGAGTCACTGCTATAGCAAATAGAATTACGTTTTGTTTTCAGCTGGAATCATGCCTTTAAGAATCAGATCACAACACTACAGGGCCAGGCAAAGAATCGAGCAAACCCTAATCGGAGTGAAGTTCAAGCAAACCTTTCTCTGTTTTTAGAGGCAGCTAGTGGCTTCTATACTCAGGTGAGTTCTACCTTGCAGCCTTCAGATTTGATTATGGAGTTACTAAAGAAAATACTTTAAAGGTTTTTATTCTACTATGCTTTCTGTGCCCCTCCCCACTGTAGTTAGCAGGAGTTATAAAGTTAACCCTTGAGAAAAACATGGAGCACCCAGTGTATAGATGAGGATATCCTGGAGTCTGTCACATGAAGCACCAAAGAGTTTTTTAATATCATAAATATAAGCATAGACTTTTTACATAACTTTTTTTTTTTTGGTGAGGCAATTGGGGTTAAGTGACTTGCCCACGGTCACACAGCTAGTAAGTGTCAAGTGTCTGAGGCCAGATTTGAACTCAGGTCCTCTTGAATCCAGGGCCGGTGCTCTATCCACTGCGCCACCTAGCTGCCCCAAGCATAGACTTTTTAATAATAGATGTGCCTGTGTATGTTATGTAGATATTTGCATAAATATATTCTTTTTAAAAGGTGTGGGACTACACTGACAGGATAGTAAGGTAGCTATTTTAGTAGCAAAGAACTAATGAGTATTGACTAAGGAAAATTGTTTAGCTAGTTCTGTTTTCTCATACACACACACACACACACACACACCCCTTTAGATGATAGTATGGTAAATGTGAAATTGTGGGCTTGATTTTGTGTGGTCTGAGAGTAGAGCCATATGATAGTAGAAGATAAATAGTGAAACTTGGAGCAGTATGTGAATTCTCATAGAATTTCTTCAGTGAAATTCATTTTTACAACTTTGAAGTGTTTTAGGAACCTATATGGTTCCTAGAACTGGAAGATATCTTAGTGACTTGTCCAGCCTCTTATTTGACATAGAGACATTCCCAGGAAGGTAAACTAACTTGCCTGAAGTCACATAATGAGTTCATTGTAGCTCTCCTTCCATTCTACCTAGAATTGGAAGCATTTTCCCTATTCTGCATAGTATTTACAATTCTATATATTTTATTATTATATATTGTCTTTAGTTCTTCACTTTTCCTTAGTTTCAGTAATTCTATAGTAAGTCTCTTTGGGAGAGCAAGAGTTTTTATAATCATGCTTAAAATTCCCTTTTACTTTTGACTGGAATTTTAAAATCATCAGAAGAATCCTTTAGAATACTTTTCTCTTGTATAGTATCTCCTATGATTTAATATCTTTTTGCATATATAGACATGTAGCTGTGGGCACAAAATAAAGGGTGTAAAATTCTTGTACTGAAAGAGCTCTTTAATGATGTTTCCCTGTGCTCCTGATATAGCCCCTTTTTATTCCTATACTTGTTTTAAATTGGAGATTGTTGGGGGAGGGGAGTTAGTGTCAAATCCTGGAAGATAACTTGGCATCAATTTAGTAAGTCTTTCCACTTAAGGATAAATGGACAGTTTTTGTTAGCATTGTTGCTAACACCTGGTAGATCTGATTCTCAGTTATAACTTAAAATTTATTGTCAAACTCTGAAGAGGAGAGGTATTAACCTATAATTACCTAGTCCTTTAACCATGTGGGCTTTTCAGTTTTAAGAATGTAGTTCTACCCAATATTATTTTTTCCACAGCCTCATATTTACAGCCTCATATTTAGCCAGGCATATAAAGAACTGATATCTTTTGGTGTGTCTCCAGCACCATGCCCCCCAATCACTTTCATTTCTAAGGTAAATCTTGTAACCCCCTCAGTTCCTTAGAGCCAGTTGTCTTTTGCAGCAAACAATAAAAAAGAAAGAAGAGAAAAAGCAGTTCAGCAAAACCAGCTAGCATGTCAACACAGTATGCCATGCTCCATGCACAGTCACCTATCCTGGGGCTTCTTAAACTTTTCCACTTACAACCCCTTTTCGCCTGAGAGATTTTTGCACAGCCCCAGGCATATAGGTATATAAAATAGGTGTGTATAACCTTTTACTATTGCCAAATTTTTCATGACCTCCACATTCAGTTTAAGAAGCTTTGACCCATCCTGCTCATTTTCTCATTTCTTTGGGTCAAGCTTGCTCATTCTAATTACATAGGAGCCAATGTTTATTTTTTTTTTCTGATGACATTGTTTATATTAATAATATGCATATTGATCTTCCTGGTTCTGCTTACTCTGGACCTTGCATTAGTTCACATACATCTTCCCATACTTTTCTGTATTCTTCCTATTAAACATTTCTGGGGGCAGCTAGGTGGTGCAGTGAATAAAGCACTGGCCCTGGATTCAGGAGGACCTGAGTTCAAATCCTGCCTTAGACACTTGACACTAGCTCTGTGACCCTGGGCAAGTCACTTAACTCTCATTGTCCCACAAAATAAAAAACAAACAAACATTTCTTATTGGACAGTATTATTCCATCATGCACCACAGGTTGTTTTAACCAATCCCCAACCAAAGGAAATGTACTTACCACAAACATGAACATTTTGGTTATCCATGGGACCTTATTTCTGACTTTAACCTCTTTGGGTTATAGGCTTAACAGTGAGAACTTTGGAGCAAAAGCTATGGACATTAAACACTGGTTTAACATAATTTCAAATTACTTTCCAGAATATTTGGACCATTTCATTCCGCTAGCCTTGAAGTATATAGTTGCTGAAGTGTAAGACTACAAATTTTTATACAAGCAGGATTTAGATCTGTGATGATGTTGCTTTCATTGGTGCCTCAAACTCACTGTGTCCAAACTTAAGTGTATTTTACTCTCCAACCTGTTCCTTTGTGATTTGACTATTAGGGTTTTTTTTTTTGGGGGGGGGGGTTGTTTGTTGGGGTTTTTGTTGTTGTTGTTTTTTGCCGGTTAATGAGGCTTTAGTGACTTGCCCAGGGTCACACAGCTAGTAAGTGTCAAGTGTCTGAGGCCGGACTTGAACTCCTGAATCCAGGGCTGGTGCTTTATACACCTCACCACCTAGCTGCCCCTCACTATTAGTTTTAATGGTAGCACTATTCATCCCTCACCTTGGTTTGAAACTTAAGTTACTATCTTTGGCTCTTTTTCTTCCCTCACCACTAGTCATTAGTTGCCACATGCTTTCAATTCTTTATCCCCAATATCACTTCTATTGCATAATCTCCTTTTTTTTGGCCACTGCCACCATCATAGCATAAAACCATATTACTCCCCACTTGAATTAGTTCACTTTCTTCCTAACTTATTTTTCCTCCAATCTCTTCTCTTTAGTCCACCTTTCTTCCTGCTGCCAAATTAATCTTCACATCGCCAGTTCTTATTGTGTCACTTCTCTCTTCAAAACATTGCACACTGTTCAAAACATTTCTAAGCTTATTTCATACCATGTCATTTCTCCTGTTCTACAGTTGATCCAAACTGGGCTGCTTGCCACCTCACAACTCTCTGTGCTTTTGACTTTCTTCATGAAGCCATGGTTGATTTCCTTCCTCTCCTTATTTCTGGATTGATCTTTTCTTCCTCAGACTTTGTATAACACTTTGCACTTATTTGTGTCATATTACCTCTACCCATATGTTTTGTTGAACATTTGTGTCTTCTGTGAATATAGGGATAAAGGGCCTGGATCTGTAATTTTTCATTAGCATAATGAACTGTGTTAGGATATTCTCTCTATGAATACAGATCAGCATCTTCTCTGCAACTTAAGTCTTGGAGACTTGTCCAGAGCAGTGAGAGGCTAAATAACTTGCCCAGAGTTCTGTAGCCAATGTGTGTCAGAGATAACACTTAACATTCTGGTCTTCCTGGCTTTGAAGCCATTTCTCTAGCTTATTCCATACTGCGCAAAATAAGTACTTAAGTTTGTTAACTATTTCAACTAGTTTTTTAGTTGATTCTTTAAGCATACTATCATATCATCTGTAAAAAGTGATAGGTTTGTTTCCTCTTTGTCTAATTCTAATTCCTTCAATTTCTTTTTCTTATTGCCATAGCTAGCATTTCTAGTACAGTATTGGTGATTATGGGCATACTTGTTTCACCCCACTTCTTATTGGGAAGGCTTCTAGCTCATACAGAAAATGTTTGCTAATGGTTTTAGATAGATACTACCTATAATTTTAGGAAAGCTCCATTTTTTTTCCTGTTCTTCCTAGTGTTTTGTTGTTGTTTTGGGCGGGGCAGTGAGGGTTAAGTGACTTGCCCAGGGTCACACAGCTCCTGTCAAGAGTCTGAGGCATGTATCTCTTGAGATAACTGTAATTTTTGTTGTTTTCAGTATTGATGTGGTCAGTTATTCTGGTGTTTTTCCTAATATTGAATCAGTTCTGCATTCCTGTTATAAATCCCACCTGAGCATAGTGTATGATCTTTATGATAAATTGCTGTAATCTCCTCATTAGTATTTTATTTAAGATTTTTTGTATCAATATACATTAGGGAAATTGGTTTCTAGTTTTCTTTCTCTGTTTTTGCTCTTCTTGGTTTAGGTATCAGCACCATAGTTGTGTTTTAAAAGGAATTTGGTAGGACTCTTGCCTTATTTTCCAAATAGTTTACATAGTATTGGAATTAATTGTTCTTTAACTATTTGGTAGAATTCACTTGTGAATCCATCTAATCCCAGGGATTTTTTCTCATTGATGGTTTATTCCATTTCTTCTTTCAAGATAGGGTTATTTAAGTATTCTGTTTTCTCTTCTGTTAATTTGGGTAATTTATGTTTTTATAAATGTCCACTTCATGTAGATCATTAGATTCATTGGCATATAATTAGGCAAAAATAACTCCTAATAATTACTTTAATTTCCTCTTTATTGGTGGTGAATTCACCCCTTTCATTTTTTATGTTGTTAATTTGGTTTTCCTCCCCCTTTTTAATCAAATTAACCAGTGGCTTATCTATTGTTTGTTTGTTTTTCATAAAACCATTTATTAGTTCAATGCTGTTCTTTCAGTTTATTAATATCTTAAAGGTTTTTTTAGTTGGATGCCCAAGTCATTGACCTGTTTTTCCTTTTATTGATGTAAGCATTTAGAGAGAGATTTTCCCCAAGTACTACTTTGGCTCTGTCCTATAAATTTTGGTATGTTGTCCAATTGTTGTCATTCTTTTTAATGAAATTATTGATTGTTTCTGTGATTTGTTCTTTGACCCACTCGTTCTTTAGGATTAAATTATTTCGTTTCCAATTTTGTGGGGGGGGCGGGGCAATTAGGGTTAAGTGACTTGCCCAGGGTCACACAGCTAGTAAGTTGTCAAGTGTCTGAGGTCATATTTGAACTCAGGTCCTCCTGAATCCAGGGCTGGTGCTTTATCCAGTGTGCCACCTAGCTGCCCCTCCAATTAATTTTTAATCTGTGTTTCCTCAGCCCTTTATTGAATGTACTTTTTATTTCATCATGATATGAAAAGGATGCGTTTAATATTTCTTCTTTTCCTTGAGAGGACACAACATATTTTAGGCCCTAATAACATGGTCAGTTTTTGTGTAGGTGTTGTATACTCCTTAATTAAGTTTGGAAAAGGTTTAATACCTTTTTATATTACCATGTACGATGTTCAGATGTTATTCAGATACTATTGTGCAGATGAGTTTTCCCTCTTTTGCTTGCACGTGCACACATGTACACATGTGTATACACACACACACACACACACACCCCACCCCACCCCATTAGCTTCAGTCCACCATTAACAATTGCCCATGTTGGGGATATTTCAAACTTTATGTCCTTGTCTTTTCTCTAGCCTTTCCACATTCTTAATTCTCTGCTTCCTAGTGTTTTTTATTTTCTTTGGTGGGGCAGTGAGGGTTAAGTGACTTGTCCAGGGTCACACAGCTAGTAAGTGTCAAGTGTGTGAGGCCGGATTTGAACTCAGGTCCTCCTGAATCCAGGGCTGGTGCTTTATACACTGCGCCACCTAGCTGCTCCTCCTAATGTCTTTTTTAAAAGATGTAATCAAGTACCATCCTCCATAGGAAATATTTCCTAATCTTCCCAGTTGCTACTGCCTGTTTTCCCAGATTGCCTTTTGTTTATTTATGTGTTTATTTTCTTATACCTAAGCAAGCTCCTTGTGACTAGGAATAATTTCATTCTTTCTATTTGTATCCCAGTATCTATACCTAGTAAGTAGATACCTAATAAATATTTGTTATTTGATTATTTATGGAAATGTATTTTCTACAACTCATATTTCATCAGTAATTGCTATGCTGTAATTACAGTGGTAGATAACAGTTATACCAGGGGCAGCTGTTCTCAAGTAGTTTACCAAACTGACTTCATTAAGACTTCCTTTATCTTGTATCCTTGAGGAACCAGATGTTCTGTTTTAGTGAATTTTCTGTGTAGCTGAAACTTACCTCATGTACTAAAATTGAATTCCATTTAATTGGAATTGAAAAAAAATATTTGATGTAATTCCACCTTTATCACTGATGTCTTTTGTTTTTTCTATCATGATTATTACTATATCCTTCCTCTCTCTCCTGTTGTAAAAGTTCAACAAAATCAACCAGTATATAAATCAAGTTTGACAATATATGGAATATTCTGTTTCCACAGTTTTCTGGGTTTCTGATACAGGGAAAGAGTGTGGCTTGTTTTTTTAAATTCTTCTCCTTGACCAAACTTGATCATTAGATTTCTATAGTGTTGTTTTACTTTATTATTCTTTTCATTCCCTTTTTTTTTTCCTGGTTCTACTTCCCTTTTCTCTGTGTCCATTCATGAAAGACTTCTCACATTTCTCTGCATTCTTCTCAGAAGCACAGAATTTGAGAATTAGAAAAGACCTCAGTGCTCCTCTGGTCCAACCCATATGTGAAATTAATCTCTACCATAAGATATTTGGCAAGTTGTTATTCAACCTTTACTTTGCAAACTTCCATTGAAGCAGGTGGAGTAGCCCATTTTATTTGTAAATAGCTCTAATTGTTAGGAAAGTTTTTGTTACATCAAGCCTAAATTTGCCTCTATCTATCTTCTACCCAATATTTTAGTTCTTCCATCTGTATTCACATGACAGGCCTTCAGAAACTTGAAGGTAGTTATCCTATACCTATCCCCTTTAGCCTTCTCTTTACTGAAGGCTAAATAGCCCCAAGGTTCTTTCCTATTCTGACAGCTCTTCTCTGGACTGTTTTCAGCTGATAGATCTCTTCAAATGGTGATACCCCAAACTGAACACAGTCATCCAGAAGTGATCTGTTTAGCAGAGTACAGAGAGATGATCATTTTCATATTCTTGGAAGTTATTCCTCCCAGTGCAACCCAAGATGGCTTTACCTTTTGTGGATGCTATTTTGATTATGCTACTGATTCGTTGAATTTGAGAAGAATCTTCAAATAGATAAATAGGCATCTAAATATGGATTCCCCATCATTACCATATAAAGTTGATTTTTTTTTGAACCCGTGTGTAAGGTTTTACATTTATACCTGTTGAATTTTATCATAATAGAGTCCTATGAACAACTTGGCTGTTATCTTGACTGTCATCTAATGTGTTATCTCTCTCTCCCTCTCCACTTTGTGTCATTTGTGTGGCATTTCTATCTTAATCCTAATTGATGATAAAGAATATTAAGCAGTATATGCCTAAGCCCAGATCCCCATAGCTAGCCAGTCTACCAGAGACCACCAGCCAAACTGACAACAAACCATTTAATACTATATATGTATTTTATTTTATTTTTTTGGTGAGGCAGTTGGGGTTAAGTGACTTTCCCAGGGTCACACAGCTAGTAAGTGTCAAGGGTCTGAGGCCAGATTTGAACTCAGGTCCTCCTGAATCCAGGGCCGGTGCCTTATCCACTGTGCTACCTAGCTGCCTCCATTTAATACTATTTTTGAGTCAGAATCTGTTCAACCAGTTCCAGATTATCTAATTGTATTCTCTTCTTTGTATACTATCTAGTCCACACTTCATTATTTCCACAAGAATAGTATCAAGTGCTTTCCTAGGGGTAAATAATATTTAAAGCATTTCCAGTCATTTCTTATGACAATTCAATGCTTGCTTTGTTTCTTCCTTCCTTCCTTCCTTCCTTCCTTCCTTTCTTTCTTTCTTTCTTTCTTTCTTTCTTTCTTTCTTTCTTTCTTTCTTTCTTTCTTTCTTTCCTTCCTTCCTTCCTTCCTTCCTTCCTTCCTTCCTTCCTTCCTTCCTTCCTTCCTTCCTTCCTTCCTTCCTTCCTTCCTTCCTTCCTTCCTTCCTTCCTTCCTTCCTTCCTTCCTTCCTTCCTTTCCTTTCTTCTTTCTTTCTTTCTTTCTTTCTTTCTTTCTTTCTTTCTTTCTTTCTTTCTTTCTTTCTTTCTTTCTTTCTTTCTTTCTTTCTTTCTTTCTTTCTTTCTTTCTTTCTTTCTTTCTTTCTTTCTTTCTTTCTTTCTTTCTTTCTTTCTTTCTTTCTTTCTTTCTTTCTTTCTTTCTTTCTTTTAGTGAGGCAGTTGGGGTTAAGTGACTTGCCCAGGGTCACACAGCTAGTAAGTGTTAAGTGTCTGAGGCCGGATTTTAACCCAGGTACTCCTGACTCCAGGGCTGGTGCTGTATCCACTGTACCACCTAGCTGCCCCAATTCAGTGCTTTCTTAAGCAGAGGGCAATAAGCATAATTTACTATGTCTTGATAATTTCAGGTCATCATTGAGAGTATCATTTAATATAATATTCTTTTAGGTGGTAATATCTTCTGAGAATGTGAAAATGTGATATGTGATAATGGAGGGTGGGTGGGGGTGGAGTTCTTGTATATGTTTTGGTTTTTGCCATTCTCTGATTACTGTTAACATTGTTGCACTTATATTTCTCAGTATAGCTTCTTTCCTTTAAAACCCTCTCTTTCTTAGTCTCTAATTTGAGATTTCCAGTACTGACCATCTTTCCTACCCGCCTCTTTGAGGTTTCTAATCTGTTCTAGGATGAGAAATCAGATAACACAGTTTGTTGCAATTCTTTTTAAAATGAGAGGAAAATAAGCATGAAAGGGTCTGACAGTCTGGCCACCCAGAACAAAGCCTTATGACAATTCTCTTAGCGCTTTTTTTCCTTTCCTGATGCTCAGAAGTTGGGGGTGTTATTGTATAGATAGATGGCATTGTGGTGAAATGGATCGCACAAAGGATAGGGTTAGGGAGATCTGGATTCTGGTTTCAGTTTTGCTAGTAACTAATGATGGGATTTCAAAGGCAAATAACTGGACTTTCCAGGTCTCAATCTTACTGTAAAATGAGGGTCTCGGACTCTCTAATCTATATGGTTCTTTCCAACTCTAAAATTATATTTACCTACCATTCCATTATGCTTATTGCTGTCACCAATTGCCGTAATATTTTTACAGATTTCCCAACCATAACCTGTTCAAACCTCAACCCATCCCCTTGGCATCATTCTCAGCAACTTCAATATTTTTTAAAAGCTGAACACAGTTTTTCAACTTCTCTCATTCTAGAAGCTTCTTTATAATCCCACTTGAACCATTTACAGATACGGTGATTTCTGATGTGTAATTATTTCACAGAATTGTATTACTTCCATGGTCTGGACTGCTTAAAATTAAACTTTCCTACAACTTCTTATCTTTCTAGCTCTCCTACTGTTGCACTTTAAATATATTTATTGCCCTTATTATGAACCCCAGACAGTCATTACTATTATTCTACTTCGTTTCTACCTCTCTGGCTTCACTTGTGTCTCTGTCTTTGTTTCTGTTTCTGTCTGTCTGTCTGTCTCTCTTTTTGGGCAGTGAGGGTTAAGTGACTTGCCCAGAGTCACACAGCTAGTAAGTGTCAGGTGTCAGAAGCGGATTTGAACTCAGGTCCTCCTGAATCTAGGGTGGGTGCTTTATCCACTACATCACCTAGCTGTCCCTCCCTTTAATATTTTACCAACTACTCCCCTTCTTGCCTGTTGAAGTCTTAACCATCATTTTTGTGTGTTTTTAAAATTAAGTTTCCTTTTTTGCAGTTAGCAAGCATCATTTTTTTTTTCTTTTCTACCTTCCTGGGGGGAAAAACAACCATTGTAATAAATAAACATTGTCAAGTAAAACAAATTCCAAACCACTTCAAATTCTACCTTCTCTATCCAGCATTTTCTGAATACTACAAATATCTCTCACCTTTCCTTTGTCCTTGTTCCTGTCCTGCTAAACCAGTAATGTACCTTTCTCCCAAATCACATTCTCACTCTAAACCAGTGGTGTCAAACTCAAATAGAAACAGATCTTTGCCTATAGCATAATGACTTAGAAAACCACAAATTAGCATTATTAGTTGTATTGTAATTTTATCTGTTTTAGACTGTTAAGCATTATGAAGAAAATAACTGAGACTTATTTTTATTTCCATAGCACAGTGTGTGTTTTGTTTGTTGTATATGGATTGTTTAGGTGATTTTTGCCTTTATCTAGTTTTCTGTATTGATTGGCCATTTAGAATCTTCCTGATTGTTTTCCATGTGGGAACTACTTTGAGCAAAGAAATGATAATAAGTAAAAGGCAAAATAAAAAGGACCCAGGAGGTAGACACTTGATGTTTACTGAATTGAATGTAATTAAATTGTGGGATTTTAAAAAAGGGGATGTCATTTTTCATTATAATTATTTTCCAAGTGTTATGACAAAAAACAACTGTAGATATTTTCTATTAATGGTGTACTATTCTATATAAGTATAGCCGGGAAAAAAAAGATTAAAAAGGGGGCAGCTAAGGTGACTCAGTGGATAAAGCACGGCCCTGGATTCAGAAAGACCTGAGTTCAAATCTAGACCCAGACACTTGACACTTACTAGCTGTGTGACCCTGGGCAAGTCACTTAATCCTCATTGCCCTGCCAAAACAAAACAAAACAAAACAAGATAAGTATAGCTGAATTTAGAAATGTCATGAAAGTAATGTATTTTGTTAATTATTATTGTCCATTGTTAAGACTTCAGTCTATAGACAAAGTCCCAACTACTCTACATAGATTTTTCTGGGATAATTAAGAGAAACACATACATATTTAACGTCATACACAATTGCTAGCTGCCAAAGAGAGATGATTTTAAATCTTACATCTCAAGGAGATAGTAGGGTACAATGAAAGTGTGCTGAAGATGGAGTCAGAGAACCATATTTTATCAACCACCTATGTGGCAGGGAATGCCCTAGGTGCTGGTCATAAAAATCGTGGGGGAGACAGTCCGTTCTCTCAAGGAGCTTACAATATTTTGAGGAAAGACAACACACAAAAGGAAGCTGAAAGAATGGAAGGATTGGGGAGAAGTGAGAGAAGTCCTCTCATGGTGCAGCTGGGTGGGAAATGAGCTATCTTTCCTTGGGAGTTTATGCCCCTGCCCGCCAGTCAAAGGAGAATAGCGCATAGTGTTAGTACCAAAGCTGATTCAGTTGTGCAGGGCAGCATGATGATGTTATCCAATCCTGAGGTTCCTGGGGCATGGTGGAGGGTCAGAGAAGGCCCAAAGTACTTCAGCCAGGTGGGAAATGAGATGGCATAGGAGTTCTAGTTCTGTACACTCTTTAATAGATGGCTTTGGACAAACCGGGTGACTCGTGTATTAAAACTGAAGGATCTGGACTGTTCCAGCTCTAAAGCTTTTATCCTGTGAGGTTTTTTCCAGCCTTATTATCAGTTTGTCATAGGCACTATAACAACCTTCCTGATGTGAATACTTTTCTAGCAGTTTCTCAGTGTCTCTGGATCTGTTTGTGTTGGTAAGAATGAGAAACTAGAACTTTTTAACGTCTAACTCATTGCCACCTCAGTTTTGTTTTGTTTTGCTTTATTCCTTGTCTGTGGGCATTTGGTGGATATTAAATTCAAGTCCTGTATTTGTAGGTAGGTATACAAGAACTCCTGCACACAGATCATTGGATGCCATTCACCTGGAGAGATCTATCTTATGATAAATGATGTAGTTTCTGATGAGCCAGATGTGCCAGAAATTTTGCTGCTTCCAAAAAGTCTTATAGTTTATTCACTTTTATTTGCTATGTTTATTTAAATGTCTAAACGGGCTACTCATGTTATATGGCTTTAAGTATATGAAAGGGCTCAAATTCACTATACTGTGCAGATAGATACTTAGAATGTTAATAATTCTAGAAAGCAGTTTTTTCATGAACTCTTTGCTTTTGGAACTTTTCCTGGATTTCTGAAAATGAATTAAGTTGGTTTTTGACGAGTAAATACACGTTCTTATAATAGGATTATATTTTCCTACTAATCATGCTTTAAAATTTAGCTGTAGCTTTTTAATTAGTGTTCTACTGTATGTGGTATTGAGACTTCATAATTAATTGTAGAAACCTTCATGGAAAAAAATGTTCCAAATCATCTTTTAAATCTGTCATTTGTCTCTCTCTTAGTTGTTACAGGAGCTGTGCACAGTGTTTAATGTAGATTTACCTTGCCGTGTAAAGTCTTCCCAGTTGGGAATTATCAGCAATAAACAGACGCATACCAGCGCCATAGTGAAGCCACAGTCTAGCTCCTGTTCATATATCTGCCAGCACTGCCTCGTCCACCTTGGAGACATTGGTGAGCCTTTGAAGTGAATAGATCATTGCGTTGTTCCTTTTGTTCTTGGAATATAGTCATAGAAAGAAACCTAGCTACTTCAAGCTGATCAGTAATTTAGCCAGGCCTTCTAAATGGAGATTATATGGGTGCTGTGAAATGTGCTTATAAGAAATGTAGAATCTCTGTGTACTTTGGAATAGGCTTAAGCCAGAAGCGCTTGAAAAAAGCAACTTCCACATCAATATAGATCTTGTGCAGAATAATTAGCAAAGGGACAGTGTTGCTCTATAAGTATATGGTAAATAGCCAAAACTTAGTTTATATTGGGTATTTTAAAGTACTATAAGATATTTTAAGTAAGGCCGCACTGTTTTATACTTGTAAAGTTTTTTTCTCATTTTGTTAGTTATTCCTTTTAGAAGCTAACTAGCTTATTTCTTTTTATTGACACACTAGGAGTTAGTAAACCTATTTTATTTCTTTTCAAAATACTTTATAGAAAAGGATTCATGTTTCTTACGCATTTATTTTAGCTGAGTGCTTTGTACTCCTCTTGTTTGTTTCTGCAACTTGTCTATTCCTTTAAAGGTGACCTAAAATGGTTATAAAATAAATTAACTATAGGATTATGTATTAGCTGTCCTAAAATAGCAAGTGAGGGAAAGGTTGATTTTAAGTTAGCATTTTTTTTAGGTCTTTTGATGTCCATAGCATTGGCTCCTGTGAGGGGTCATGTCAAAATTAGCATGAGATTCTGCTATCTGTATGAGAGACTAAAGAAGCGGTGTGTTTGTGAGTTGTTCTTGCTTTAATTGTATTTTTTGCACACACATTTTTTATATCCCAAAAGGGGTTTGGAGGCATTTTAAAAATCACGTTGAGATTTTAAAGAAATAAACTATTTGCCAGATCATATTGTATAGTGTTTTTTGTTTTGTTTTGTTTTTAAGTGCCATATAAAATCACCCCTTCTTGTGGGCCGGCTCCAGGTCACCAGCATAGTCCATAATGGGAGCTGGTGATGCATGACACTGGAGGACCTGAAAATGGGGGCTAGGTAAGCTTTAAAATTGGTTACATGCTGAATGTCCCAAATAATAGAAGATGATGGACACTTCACACATAATCCTACAGTTAATTTATTTTAAACTATTTATATGCTCTCTCTGTAATGAGTCGTAAGTAAATTGTATTGTATTCATAGTCTGTAGAATTTTAAACAAATAGGCAGGAAAATCGGGGAAATTCAGAAAGGAAAGGAGGTTTTAGGGTTTGATTTGTTCAACTTATTTTTTTCCTGCTTTCAGCTCGCTATAGAAACCAGACCAGCCAGGCAGAATCCTACTATAGGCATGCAGCTCAGCTTGTCCCCTCTAATGGTGAGTCTGAGTCCTGTTAAGACTAAACAGCGGTTGGGCACCTGTTTCAGTCTTTATAAATATGAAGAAATTGAGAGCCGTCCTTGAAGCCGGGAAGACCTGGGCAAATCGTTGGATCTCTGAGTGCTCTAGACAACTTCCTAAGACTGGAATTTTCAGAGAAGGTGCCAGCCTGTATTAATAGAGGAAGTTCCCTCCACCATTGAAGGCATGGGGTCTGGTCTCTGTCCCCCAGCATGTGTGACTCCAGGAGAAGAAACACTGGTTAGGAGCCATTGTACCCAGTTTTGGAACCTGTCTTCTATTTTCCTTTGCAACCTTGGGCAGATTCCCACATGTCTCATCTGTAAAATATGGGAGATGGACTAATTAACAACATCTAGTCTTTTCCAGCTCTAGATCTATGAGCGTGTAGGCTAGACTTTTCCCAAAATGTGTCATTGTGCATATTGACATTACTATTGACATAAGGTGAATTTTGTTTTTTGATCAAGTAAATTGTAGACATTCTCCAATGAGTTCTCAAATTATTTCTAAAAACTTCCTTAGTGTCTCTGAAAGAACTATTTTTCTTGGAAATATTAGTGCTTGCCACTGTAAACCTATAAAATTGCTTCGTCTGTCATGAGATTCTTATTAATTAAGGGTTTTTGAATTCAGGAAATTTTAACAAGAATTAAGTACTATAATCTTTTTTTCAGGTATTGTTAACCTACATCTTCTTTTGAGACTTTTAGGCCCTTATAACCTCTGTTTCAGTTAAAATGGCTCAGAAACTGAAATGTGGCTATTTATCAAGTGGTAAAGTATGATCTGCCTTTTGGGAGCCTAAATTTAGGACTGGAAAAAAGCCTTAGATGCTGTCTAGTTCAACTTTTTTTTTCCCCCCAGTTAAATTTTGTTTTAATCATCCAGGAATCTGCCATTTGAGAACATGAGAAAAAAACCCATTACAAGCATGTATAATCAGTCAAAACAAATTTCCAACATAGGCCACATCAAAAAAAAGTCTGCATTCATGATCTCCTTTTTACAGATGAGAACACTGAGGGTCCCAGAAATGAAGGGTCTTGCCCAAGGTCACACAGAGATAGTAAAAGTGGCAAAGCTAGATTTGAGAGCTACACTGTCCCATTCGTTCCAAATTCAACCTTCTTTCCCTAGACCAATCAGCCTCCTCACACATGGTCTCTACCCGCTTCAAGGCCACTTGTGGTCATGGTGAGCTCATGAAACTCTTGAGATATATATATATGTAGAATAATCATAGGTTTGGAATTTCTAGATTTGTATTTGAATTATAACATTGCTTTCTCATATCATCGTGGTAGATATTTGACAGCTCCATAAATAAGGATGTGTTTCTTCCTCTAGGTCAGCCTTACAATCAGTTGGCTATTTTAGCTTCTTCCAAAGGAGATCATCTGACCACAATTTTCTACTACTGCAGAAGCATCGCTGTGAAGTTCCCTTTCCCAGCTGCCTCCACTAATCTTCAAAAAGCACTTTCTAAAGCACTGGAAAGGTTTGCCCAACTTTTGGGGACACTTTTCATTCCCATGTGATGGCCCTAGCTGTACAGTTTGTATATCAGATTAAGAGCTGTTAGATTTCTGCCTCTCACATTCACATGGCACTTTCAGACTTACAAATAAGACAATTCCATCTGTTCTTCTTATCTTTTTAATTTTTTTTTTAGCATGAAGTCAGTGTAATAGACTTGTAGAAATTTGTGTATGTGTTCAGTAGAGTAGATGAGGAAAGAAACACTAGAGAATTATCTGAGCTACTTCTATTGGGGTATATATTGGTAAGTCCAGCCATATTTTATACTATACTTTTGGTGGGAAGTACACTTAGTTCCACAAAGGACCCTAGTGTTTCATTTGCTTATAAATGTATAATTTGTTTTGGAGAATCTTTACGGGATTAGTCATTTTTGCTATTTAAAACTAAAAAAGGTGTGTTTTTTTGTTTTTGTTTTTGTTTTTGATGTTACAGCCGGGATGAGGTGAAAACTAGATGGGGTGTTTCTGACTTCATCAAAGCCTTTATTAAATTCCATGGTCACGTGTACCTGAGCAAGAGTTTAGAAAAACTGAGCCCTCTTCGAGAAAAATTGGAGGAACAGTTTAAGGTCAGAACACAAGGAAAGATAATTCTTTATTATTTTTAAATCCAAAAATGTGAGGTTGCATTAGGCTGAAAGGTCTCCTGATTTTAATATTGCAACCTGGTCTGCAATTATCAGAGATACATTCAAAATATTACAATATCCTGCTCCTTATTCCTCATTTTGGGCTGAAATTGCAAGGAGTTACTTGGAAAAAACACGTAAGAAAACAGCAATGCTAAATAGCAGGTAAGTGCAAAGGACAGCTTCTCCTTTTTCAAGCCCATGAACAGGACGGACTCAGGATTCTAAAGTACTACTTTTGACTCTCCTAATGTGTTTATTTCCAAGTGTCAGTATGTAATCAGTAGCTTTGTTTATTTACTTGGTAATTAATCTAATTTTCCATATCTGTTACTCTGCTTCTACTTAATGATATTTAAATTTTAATTTAAGAACCAAGTCCAGGAACTAATCTGTTTCCAAAGGAATTTTTCCATATTGTTTATGTGTAAAAAGGAAATAAAAATTGTCTCATTTTCTGAATGACCTTTGTTCTACTTATATATGCATTTGACCTAGAATGAATTTGTTGGGAAGGAAATTAGCATTCAGCCTCTTGCATTTATTGAGAGAATACCCAAATACATACCTTTCCATATATGTATCTTTATTCTGAATATTTTTAATGTCTGGGGAAATACTATATAATTATTTCTTCTACTGTATCTACAAAAGTATTTCATTATAGTCTTTTAGCACCCCAAAGTCTTGAAAGCTGATTCTGAAGAGCTATCTGCCAAATATCTGAGGCTCAAAGCCAGTTTATACACAATTTTATGTGATAATCATTCAACAAACATTGATTAATTGTGCCAAGTGCCACACTAAGACGAGAGTGATGGACATATTAAGTGCTTAACATTTTTACTAAAACTTTTAGCATTCTCTACTTTTTCTGTTCTTTTTTAGTGGGTTAATCCCAACCCAAACAAATTTAACATGTGATACCTGAAAAGTATCATTATGGGATTGTTAAATTTCTCAGTTCCATTTAAAAGATCAAATAACTTTAAACTGTTTGGCCTGGAGAGGGAGGAATGATCATGGTTTCACATTTTCTTAGTCTTCATATATATATAAAAGAACCATTATGAAAAGAACACATGATTGTCCACAGAGACTAGGATGCTAGCAGTAGTCTCAATTGTAATCTGTCCGTTGCTAAACTAGATTACAATGAGAAGTGACGAATTCTTCTTTGGAAAAATGTTCAAGAATTCAGTTGTCATAGATGATTAAAGCCCCATCCAGCCTTGAACCTATGAAAAGCCTTACTTTTCAAGTGAATCATTATATAATACAGGCCTGTCTTAAACCATAAGATTTGGGAAGAGAGCAGGGGGAAGGGTTGCTCAATGAAACATGAAAAGAATTTCACTTAGAGATAGTCTTACTAATAAGATGTTTCTGTTGCTTAGTTGGTTTTGTTTAGAGGTTTTTTCGCTTGGTTGTGTGAGTATTGCGTTGGCAGACCTTGCCTTCAAAATTTGGTCATAGATCATGAGATAACTCTCTGGTGCAGTGGTTTCCAAACTTTTGAAGAAGCCATATGCTTTTCTTCTCACCCCTGTTTTTATTATTTCAAAGTTATTTCAATTTTTTTAACTTGTGGGTTTTAGGGAACCCTTCTTACTATACTATGCTTGCCAAAATGAAAGATAGTGAATTCAAATATAACAAATTATGATACTAAATACACAACTGTGTCATACCCTTGTGCAGACTGATGGTGGTGTGGTGTTTCATTCTATGTCATGTGAGGTGCTGCAGCTATCTTACTGATTAACTTCTTGCAGCGTTGTCTCATGCAAAACCAATTATTTGTTTTGGATTTCAAGCCCTAAAAAACCATTGCTCATCCCTTATGTCTTCTCAGCCATATATACAAATCCTCACCTCTTTTGCAGGTATTATAGGGCAGTTTAATTGTCAGTCATGTATAATTGAATAATTTCTCTGACAGTTTATTTCTAGGCAAAGAATCAGCATGAGCCCCTTCAGTCCAAATCAAGATACTGAATTTTAAAAGTTGCAGCAATAGGATTTAAAATTAAACCACACTTATTCATCTCTAACCATACTTATGTGGCCATAAGTGCATTTTGACCAATTTAACTGCTTGTATTAAAGATGGCTCTTATACTTGGTTACTTATATAAGTATTCCTTTATGTTTTTCAGAGACTGCTATTCCAGAAAGCATTCAACTCTCAGCAGCTAGTTCACGTCACCGTCATTAACCTATTTCAACTTCATCACCTTCGAGACTTTAGCAATGAAACTGAACAACATAGTTATAGTCAGGATGAACAACTGTGTTGGACACAGCTACTGGCCCTCTTTAGTGAGTGTTAAAATATCTAAATTTGATCTGTGCCCCTGTCCTAGCTCTTATGTTGCACACATTAGAAATTGAATGTTGCCAGTCTTTTTCATTATAAAGAGACAGTGAGTGGCTTTTTTTTTAAGTACTTTTTCCCCCACCATTCATATTGTTACTTACTATTTGATTGGTTCCATGAGCCTCTCACTGAGTGTTTCTCTGGGGCAGAGAAAACTCTTTGAGAAGGGAAAAAATAATTGTAACAGGGTGTAGTAAAAGACTAACGATCATCATTTTATTTGGATTGGTAGACTGTTTTGTGTTCTGTGTTACCTCTTTCTTTCTTTTTCTCCCCCAAGTCTCTTTTCTTGGCATCCTGTGTAAGTGCCCTCTTCAGAGTGAGTATCAGGAAGAATCATGCAGTGCATACCCCCTTCCTGCTGTCAAGGTCTCAATGGACTGGCTGAAACTTAGACCCAGTGTCTTTCAGGAGGCTGTGGTTGATGAAAGACAGTAGTAAGTGTTTTAAAACTTGATGTGACTTTCTGTGTCGTGTGAGGGATGCTCTGATTTGTGTGGTATTCATAGAGATGGCAAACATTGTCTTCTAAAACACAAGATTTAAACAGTGTTGTTTGTTCTGGATATTCTTGGGAAAGAGGACCAAAGACTTCCTTGTGTTTTTATTTGTTTATTTGAATTCCTTCTGTACAAAAACAAGTCCTAAGGATATGTAACCCATTCCTACCCCTGTATCCTCAGAGGAATCAACCTGTTACCAGCTTGGGGGTGGGCGGAGCACTTCTATTTTTCAAGTTTTTTCTTAAAAATTTACAACACACCTGAATGTGTCTGTTTGGAAGTTATAGGAAGTAGAGAAGATGCATTTTTTTCCCTTTCTTTACCTAAAGTGTTGCTATTACTATTATATTAATATTTATAACTAGTTTGGAGGGAAATATAAGATATTTGAATATAGAGAGCATAATAGTTGGTTATTCATTATTGAACTGATTCCCTAATTGCTAGCTCAGAGCATTTCTAGATTAAGTTTTTTTTGTTAAATTTATTGTGATAAATGAAAATAATGATTTGCCCAAAATCATTCTTCCCAGGAAGCCCAGCATTTAAAGGTTACCTTCAAAGTGACAGGCCTCATTTTAAAAAGGGTTTTTGTTTTGTTTGTTTTTTTATAAAAATGAGTGTTTCTTTCTTGGAGGAGTAGGGAATAGAATTTTTGTTTGGAAACCTAGAATGTAAAACTCTTTGTCCATGGTCTTCTCTTTCTAAAATTGACCTAGCCAAGATTAGGATCCCATTGTCTTTCTATTTATAATCTCTGTTATATCTCTAAAGTTTGTGATACTATTCTTGACCATTTCAGACAGATGCACAGGTAGAACTTAGCAATATAATACTGTGAATGTGATATTGTCTGCATTAGCATTCAGATTTTCTGAGCTTGTTCTCTTCCTCCATGTACTTGTTTTCATCTACTGTCTTGATTTGTACAATTCTTCTCTCCACCCCACCCCACCCCCCAATGACTTTGAAGTCTGTTCTTCTTGCTTTGGTTCAGTAAACCTTGAGAACTGTACTAATTATGTTTGGAATTCTGTGATTTGCCAGTTCAGTGTTTGTGAGCCAGAATTTAGAATCTTTCCTAAAATTACTTTTTTTGTTCCTGTAAAGTGGCTAATGCCTTTCTTCCAGTTATGCTGTGCTATACTTATATAGAAGGGTAGTAGACTAAACAGAAGAGCTGTTTTTTTATATACTTCAATTGGGAATGATGAGAAAATAACCAGAATTGTGTTTTGAGAATTAAAATCATGTGCATATTCAGAGTATCTTTGACGACTTCTATCTGGGCCTTACATTTTGAATTTATAGATTTTTTTCCCCCATCTCCATCCTTTTTAGAGAATAAATTCTATCTTAAGTATTAATCTATACAGAATTCTTTTTCTTTGTGGAAAGCTAATTAGCATCAGTACTCCAAGGCAGTTTATCCGGAAGTAAACTAAACGTGCTGTTTTCTACAATTCTTTCTCTTGAGAACTCATTTTTCTTGCATGAAAACATTATGTCCATCATTGCAGTCTGGAAATTCTTTTTAAAGTCATTAACATTTCTTTTGCAACTGTTTCTTGTTATTATGGTACATTACATCCCAAATATCTTCAGCAGAAATCCACATTGGAAAGATGGTTTAAAGACTTAACCATAGTAGCAGAGTATGTTCTTAAAATGTTTAAATATGCACCTCATGCCTGCCTTTCAAGATAGATATTTATTATAACCTGTAAATGAACAGTTGGCAGAGGTGGGCTCTGATCAAATTTTCATGTCTTTCCCCACAACTCCCAAATATTAATTAGTGTGTGTTCAAAGAATGTAAATAATTTTAATAGCTTAATAAAAAACTAGATATGAAGAGTCAAGGATTCAATTTGATCGTTAACAGTTAATACTGTCTATGGCTTTGGGCAAGTTATAACCTCTCCTGTGTCTGTTTTTTCTTCATCTGTAAAATAAGGGTATTGGATTGTATGGCATCCAGAGTTCCCTCCAGCACTAGTTCTCTGATGAAACTATTTGAAAAAGAAATTGCATTTTTATTTACTCAAGCAATAACATAATGACCTGCAGTATGATCACATCCATATCCATTGGAACTTTGTTGTTCAAATATAATACGTGAAAATGCTTTAAGAGTCTTAAATACATGTGAGGTGTCATTACCTCATGCTCAATCGTGCTTTGTAAATAAAGCAGAATTTTCCATGATTTGTTTAAGAGCCTTGGAAGTGACCTATTTCTAGGTTTCCACCATGGAAATTGGGCCATTCAAATTCATCTTGTTTGTGGATGATCTTGTAAACATGATTTAGGAGGAAAAATAGATGAAACAGGTCTGCCGAGATAATGATATGCTTGAGCAGGATACAGTTCATCTTGTATATCGTGAAGTATAAAAATGGTATCTTTAATTTCCAGCATTTGGCCCTGGCTGATCTCTCTTCTCAACAGCTTCCAGCCCCATGAAGAAGATCTCTCCAGCACTAATGGTGAGAATTTTTCTACTTTTTTCTGTTTTCCAATAAGTATTAATGGTTTTATGGCTAGATTGGATGAATTTAGGGATTATTCTAGTTTAGCTGTAACAGTTATGTTCTCATTTGTATTTGTATTCATGTCAGTGGTTCATATGCTTGATTGTAGCCACCTTGAAGACATACATAGGTCTTTTATTTTCATCTTTGTTTGCTTAATATTGAGTATGAGGCTATGTAAATAATAAGGGCTTGATAAATAATGATCAGATTGAATATTTAGTTTCTTTTCACTTCACATAGCTTTAGATGGGGTGATAAGGAGTATGTTTTGATCTGAGTAGGTACAAATTGCTCTACAGTGTCATCCCATGTAGCTTCCCCTATTATCTGTACACATCTCTTATTCTTTCCCTTAATCATCATTCATAGTATAAAAAAGGGATGATTTGGAGAAATCATTTTAGTTAGCTAGAATTCTAGTTTACTGTCTGTCGATAATCTCATGGCTGGATATTAGGCATAACAAAAACATGAGATGCAATTTTTCATATCTAGTGTTTGTAAATACCATTTTGCAGTATTTGAAAATTGTTCTATTTTTTATTAAGAATACTTTTTTTAAAAAAAGGCAAATTGCTGTGGACTACACATAACCTTAGAAGTTCATCATTTGTTTATTTCTTGAGTTGTACTGTGTTCTGAATACTTTTATTCCTTTAATAACAATGTAAATTAATATAAATTTGTTGTGTCCATCTTTTCAATTTACTTTTTAGCTACTCCACTTCCAGAAGAGTTTGAGTTACAGGGATTCTTAGCATTAAGACCTTCTTTCAGGTAGGTGGCCATTTTTAATGGTGACTAATAAAAAGAAGGGGAAACAAAACATTTCTGTTAGAGGGGGAGAGGACTTTGATATTTTGACATGCCATGCCCCACCTCCCTTCCCCCCAAACTATTGCATGCTACATAGGTGACAACCAGTAGTGAGGGCTCATGGCCTTTGACACAAGAATAGGACTGTAAAATAAGTGGAAAATGGTAAATAATATGGTATAGAATGAAAAAAAAGAATTTGTTTTTAATCACAAGCAGTTTACATTGAGCATATATCTAATGCTTTTATAGGAACTCAGAGGAAATGTAAATATTTGAGAGTTAAATATTTGCTATTGCTGCTCATTTTGTAATTTCTATAGTAATAAAACATACTGCAAGCATAGCATGAAATTATTATGGATTTTATTTAGCCTAGCTTTAATGAACCCTCTCAGGGCAGGTTTTATCTTTTACCTCTGCATTAACTTGACTATGAGATAAGAAGCTTCTAGAGGTATTAAAGTTATTTAGCAAACATGACTTGGAAAAAAATATGCAGAATTCAAGACCATTAGCAAGGTGGGAAATTTGCATTCAAATGGAGGTTTAGGGGGCAGCTAGGTGGCACAGTGGATAAAGCACTGGCCCTGGATTCAGGAGTACCTGAGTTCAAATCTGGCCTCAGACACATGACACTTACTAGCTGTGTGACCCTGGGCAAGTCACTTAACCCCCATTGCCCACCAAAAACAAACAAATGGCGGTTTAGATGGGGAATTATAATTCATTTAATGTAACAAACATACTATACATTTTAGTAGCCTCTGGATGCTTTGAGGTGCTCTTAATATTTTCTGTTATTCAAGCTATTTCCCCCACCCTTTTATTCTTTTTTTCCCCATAAAAGTATTTTATTATTTTCCAGTTTGTAACATTCCTTTTATTCTTTTAAATACATGATATCAGGTTCCATATTATATACAATAAAACTTCACTAATTCATATTCTACTAATTTGCATTTGTGATCAGGCCAAGGACTAAGCACAAATTTACGTTATCTATATAAGAAGAGTTTCCTAAACATCTTAATAGTCAGATAATAAACATTTATTAAGCACCCACTGTAGTGGGCCAAGAGTTATGCTGATAGGGATTTTTAAAAAAGGCAAAAACCCTTTTCCTTTCTTTAAGTAGCTCACAGTCTAGCAGGGAAGATGACATGCAAATAACTCTTCATAAACAAGTTATAATATACGGGGTAAATTGGAAATAATCAGAGAGAAGACCCTAGAGTTAAAGGACATAGAGAAAAGCTTCTTGTAGAAAGTGAGATTTTTAGCTCAGACCTGAGGGAAGTTAACAAAGTTGTTAAGAAATAGTGTAAGTTTTCAAATACTTTGGGGCTTGAAATACAATTAATATGCAAGTTCATTGATATGCAAAAATCATTCTCATCTTTTTTTTTAAATCAGAGTGAGAGCTCCTTAGGAGCAACAACTGTTTGAGCTTTTCTTTTTTTGTATCTCTAGCACTTAACTAACGCTTTAGAGTTTGGCGCATTTAATAAATGTTTTTTTGTTCATACATTCACAAAAGCAGTTTAGCCAAGGGAGAACTCTCCCCCCAGGTCCCCCAACCCCCTTGACTGTTTTATTAGGACTATTCACACTTAAATAACTTTTAAATTAATCTAAAAACATAGAACAGACTTCCTCTCAATTAGTAATAGCTAGGCAAAGTTTGTGATTGTCATTCACTGAAAACATCTAAGGGGGGAACTGCCTATTTAAGATATAGGTTTAAAGGTAATGTTTTTCTTGTTGACTTGTATATGTTAAAGCAGGGCAGCTAGGTGACACAGAGTGCTTGGCCTGGAGTGAGGAAAACTCATCTTCCTGAGTTCAAATCCAGCCTCAGACACTAACTAGCCGTGTGACCCTGGGCAAGTCACTTAACCCTGTTTGCCTCCGTTTGCTCATCTGTAAAATGAGCTAGAGAGGGAAATGGCCAAGTCACTCCAGTATTTTTGCCCAAAAAATACCCAAATGGGGTCCCAAGCAGTCAGTCTTGACTGAACAATAAAAACAACAAAGACCTACAAAGTTAAGAAAAATATTTAGCTATCTACTTAACATAGATCTTCTAATGTGTTCCCATTAAAGTTTTCTTTTTTTAAATGCATTTGTGGGGCAGCTAGATGGCGCAGTGGATGGAACACTGGCCCTGGATTCAGGAGGACCCGAGTTCTGATCCGGCCTCAGACACTTAACACTTAAGTGGCTGTGTGACCCTGGGCAAGTCACTTAACCCCAATTGCCCCTCGAGCCCCCCCCATCCCCCCCCCAAATGCATTTGCCTTCTATGGAATGCTACATTTATTTCTACATGTTTTCTGGATTCATACTTGAAAAGTATTAGCAGTATTTCAAAATGAGGGCCTGAAAAACCAAGTTCCATTGACATGATTTTAATCTAGGCAAATATACAAACTCAGCTTACTGTCCTATATAATATGCAGGAGAAAACCTTAATTCATAGAATTAAAAGATCTAGAAATTTAATCTGACAACCCCAGATAGGAAAAGAAAAGTCAAACTATTATTTTAATATAATGAATTATGACAGCCCTATCCTTTCTGCACTAATTCATCATTTTTATACTGTGTAGTTCAGTTCTTTCATGGTTCTGACTTCAGTACTTTCAGTTCTGACAGTTCATTGCTGTGGGCAGAGTATAGAAGTTTAGAAATAAAAGCCACCTTAGATAACATCTCGTTCTGCCTCCTCCTTTTACAGGAAAGAAGCTTAATGACACAGCTTGCCCAGTGTCATATAGCTAATAGTAATTACCCTATATTCAAAAAGTCTGAAGTCATCTGAGTTTGGTTTATCCAGCACCCATCATGTAAGAGGTATTTGAGGCTAATTTTATTTTTTGTTTGGTTATGTCATTCCTAGGAACTTAGATTTCTCCAAAGGCCACCAAGGGATTACAGGAGACAAAGAGGGACAACAGTGGCGAATTCGCCAACAACGTTTGATTTCCATAGGCAAATGGATCGCTGATAATCAGCCAAGGTATCTATTCCCAGTGCTTCTGGTCTCCTTTTACCTGCCTCCTTAATTGAAATTGTTTTTCAGCCTTGTTAAAAACAGTCATTAAAAGCCTGAAGTTGAAATTGACTTATTGACTTCATGGTAATTATCAAATTTCATCAAAGACCGGTTTATATCTTCACCCCCACCCCCACCCCACCCCCCAATGGTGATTTATGTATGATGTGTATGTGCATGGGCACTTTGCCTATTCCCAGACATCATTGTCATGGACTTGTTCTGTAATGTAGAAACTTGTATGTAAGTCTGACTGTGTAGTGAATGCTAGAGTGGTGCAGTGATGCATGTATAGAGCAGAGGAAACAGTGTATGCGGTGACAGTCATGTCAACCTCCAGAGGATGATGAAGAATATTTGGAACCACAGGGTGATTGTAACTTGTCTGTTAACTCTGTGCCAGACACACTTATATTTGGCTGTTTGCTGTAGCGAATACAGCTGGACTACATGGACAGACTCTTGGACTCTATACACAATTTAGTGTATGTGACTTATTAGGTTTGTGTTGTTCATGCATGGATTCATTTCTACTTTTCTTTTAGGCTGATTCAGTGTGAAAATGAGGTAGGGAAATTGTTGTTTATCACAGAGATCCCAGAGTTATTACTAGAAGACCCCAGTGAAGCCAAAGAGAACTTTGTCCTTCAAGAAGCATCCCTCGTGGAGTCCCTACCAGCGGAAGGGAGCCCGGGGCTAAAATCCGTGCTCTCTACAGGCAGAAATGTGAGCACCAACTGCGACACCACGGAGAAACCCATGGTCACCTTCAAGGAGAACATTAAGCCTCGAGAGGTGAACAGAGAGCAAGGAAGAAGCTACCCACCCAAAGAGGTGAGAAGGGACTATAGCAAAGGCATAGCAGTTACTAAAAGTGATGGAAAGAAGGACAACAACAAGAGGAAAAATGAGACCAAGAAATGCACCTTAGAGAAGTTGCAGGAAGCGGGAAAGCAGAGTGTGGCGGTGCAGGTAAGATGCGTTTGAATAAAATGTAGAAGAAGGACTTGTCAGGAACCAGAGCTTTAGTTGTGCCCCCAAGCCTTCCTGGTGGCCAAAGGACGGTCTGCGGTCTTCCACTCTGGGCTAAGGTACATTGGAGCCAGGGGGAAAACTGGGAGGAGCTCTCTTTAGTAACCTTTCAGGACTAAGATTCTGATGTAGTCTATGTTTATGGAAGGGTTACCAGTGCCACCCCATTCATTTGAGTCTGGTTGTTTGATTTAAACAAGTCAGCCAGCAGTTTAAACTTACTATAGACTCAACCTTCCGTCATACCAGCCAGCTATGAAGTAGTCTCCTTGGAAGGTATGAATTCATTTGTAAGTGTTATTTTGGTAGACACCCTGATCCCAGATAGAACCACCAAATCCCAATAAAATGAAATTAAACTTCTGATAGTCTCTTCAGACTTAACTGGTTAAAGATCTCATTGAAGGACATGAGAATTCTTGATATATCCTGCCTCGTTTAATACAGCTGGGAAGACATTGTCTTATGTGGGGGTATAATATCACTGCTAGGTTAATCTTGACTTTTCTTATGCAGATGTAGTTTTAAGCTTTAATCACTTACAACTGAACTAAGACTTTTGGATCATCCTATACTGCTAGTTCCTTGAGTTAAATTTTTTGTTTCTTTTATAATTTTGTTACTCTCTTATGGTTTTTTCACCTTTGTTTCTGCACGTGTACACATGCACATGTGAAGGCAATAGATATTCACACATGCATACATATATGTTCTTCTCTCCCCAGACATCTATCCCTTATAGCAAAGCATTTAACCCCCACTCAGGTCAGCAAAACTAATGAAAATATCAAGCGAGTCTGATAGTATACAGTGTTCCACACCCATAGTCCCCCACCTCTGCCAAAGAAAAATTGGGAGGGGAGGTACATTTTATATGTTTTATTTAGAACCAACTTGTATCACTATGATTACACATCATTCAATTACTTATATATGTTATTCTTTCCATTTTCATTATTGGAACCACCATGTATATCATTTTCCAGTTCTGCTTTTATGTCACTTTGCATCAGTTTATATGTCTTCATTGAATTAGCTCTTCCTAAAGATGCTTGTTTGTTAACTTTTGTAGCAAGATTACAATAAGAACAAGAACCTTGAGGTCTGGTGTAAGGTGGGAATGAGGGAAAGAACCAACAACCAAAGGAATAGGGAGCTAAGAATTAGGAGAAAAAACAAGCATCTGACTGCCAGGCTCTTACCTGCAACTTTCCCTTCCACAGGCCCAGGCTTGAGGTTGTCGTCTTGTTTATTTGCTAGACACCCCATCCTTGGTCTGCCCACCTTGGGGCTGATGTTTGCAAATCCGACACCTGAACCTTTGTAGCTTCCCGTCACTGATAGGGGCTGAGACAGAACCTCAGCTCTGGCTATTGAGACGTGAGCCCCTCCAGCTGTGTGCGCACACAGGGTGACCTCATTGTAGAGGAGGCTGGTGTCTGGGTGGGAAGGCAAGAGGCAGTGGCTGCTAGTCAGAGCTCGGGGGTACAAAATCTCCTTGAGGCATGGGTAAGCAGAATGTGCTAGATGTAAAACCAGCAGGTGCAGGCTGAGCTGCCTACAAGCTGGGCCTTTGGGCAAGGCAGGCTGCTTCAGCATCCTCATTTGCAAAATGAGTAAATTGGACTGGATGATTTCTGCATTGCCTTCCATCCCCAGATTTGTGATCTTCCAAATCAGTCTGAAGGGTAGGGGCTTCCTGACCTGAGGCAGCATCAGACGGTTATTTTTTACATTTTCTAAACAAATAAAATGATTTTGTTCAATAAATTTAAATCCTAATAGCATGTATTTTTTTTTACCATTAATTATCTATCTTCTTATTGTAAATGGCTGTGAATTAAATTCTGCTTTTATATGCATACATTCTGCAGCATAATGCACTGCCTATGGTAAATGTTTAATGTTTGTTCATTTTAAATGTTAGAGCAAGTGTCTTAAATGTCATCTTCAAAAGTAGGTCCTCCTTACCCTAACTTCTAGTCTCTTCTAGTTAGTGATAGTTGCCAACTTGCTTTTGTTAAACAGCATTTTAGAACATTTTTCCTGTTGCTGCTTTTTGTTGTAGGTAAAATCTCAGACTGAATTAAGGAAGACCCCAGTGTCTGAAGCTAGAAAAACACCTGTGACTCAGACCCCAAGTCAGGCAAGCAATTCCCAGTTCATCCCCATACATCACCCAGGAGCCTTCCCTCCCCTGCCCAGCCGACCAGGTAAAGAAAATTATTCTCTGGAATCACTTCTTTTTGAGGGCAAGGAGTGTTGTCTTCATTATCCTTGAATTTCTCCCCAGGTTATTTAGCACCATCCCTTAGACGTATGATGTACTTAATAAATGTTTGTCATGTGACAGCAGTCATCTTTTACCTAAAATTCCACTTGTATGAAAGTGGATTCTTGAGAGCAAATTCAGCTTCAGTTCTCCATAGCACAATGCCAGAGTTCAAAAGTATTCTCTAAATACTTTTGAAGTTTTGCTTTGTAACTTTCCTCTCCATGTCCTAACAACTGCATGTATCATTTGAGTTTTGCTACCAACAGACAGCAGAATCTTAGAAAACATTGGAGCACTTTCTGCTTATTGTCAAAACCAAACTCTTGGAAAGTAGGCTGCCTGAAGAATCAGCCATAATCTATGTAGTGCTTGAGAATAAGATGAAGCCTTATGTTGTACCTTTATCTCATCAAGACATTTCATCTGTTGGAAACTAGAAATGAAAAATGGCAAAATGCCCTTCCTTACATTGTTCTGCATGACATTATGAAGGGCTCATACCCTTTAGCTAAGCTATCTTTCTTTTTCTATTTTAAAGGATTCCCACCCCCAGCCTATGTTATCCCCCCTCCTGTGGCATTCTCTATGGGCTCAGGTTACACCTTCCCAGCTGGTGTTTCTGTCCCAGGAACCTATCTTCAGCCTACAGCTCACTCTCCAGCAGGAAACCAGGTGCAAGCTGGGAAACAGTCCCACATTCCTTACAGCCAGCAACGGCCCTCTGGACCAGGGCCAATGAACCAGGGACCTCAGCAGTCACAGCCACCTTCTCAACAATCCCTTTCATCTTTACCAGCTCAGCCAACAGCACAGTCTACAAGCCAATTGCAGGTCCAGGCACTGGCTCAGCAACAACAATCTCCTACAAAGGCTGTGCAGGCTTTGGGGAAGAGCCCTCCTCATCACTCTGGATTCCAACAGGTAAAATGTACATGGGAAGCTCCATCAGAATACCCATAACAGGCAAGAAAGAAAATGGCCGCTGGGATTATATTCCAGTCAGTTAATTAAAATGGTCATTTTTATAAGATGTTTCCTATCACTGAAATGGAATTAACAGTTGGTCAGTAAATGTTTATTAAGCACTGACTATGTACCAGCCACTGGACTAAGCATTGGAGACTAAATAAAGGAGCTTCGTTATCTAATAGGGGAGACAACAAGCAAACAAATATGTACAAACAAGCCTGTATTCAGGTTACATTGGAGATAATCAACTGCGGGATGATGTTTTCTCTAAGAAAGTGTCTGACCAATTGTGCTTGTCTTTATGATGTCTTGACTACCATTCTTTCTTGCTGCTACTGTCTTTTCTCCCCCTTTTACTTTTAAAGCCTTTTGTAGAATTTTCTTCCAACGTTTGCATATGTTTCCATGGCCCATGAGAAACAGCCCTATTTTCTTTCCCGATCTCAGGGTACTGAATGAGTGATGTTGACAGCTGTAAGCTTTGTCATTGCTACCTGTACTAGAGGCAAAAAAAAAACCTCGGGTCTTCAGGTGGTTAGATCATGAAGATTTTCCATGCATAAGATTCATGCTCTAAAGACATGTAAGCATGACATAATGGGAAGAGCTAAGGCTCAGAAGTCTGGGCTCTGCTATTGGGCATGCACATCACCTTGACCAGTCCACTGCATCTCTGTATCCCTCGGCTTGCTCCTCTGTATGAGTCAGTGGTTGTTCTAGACAACATCTCTGGTCCCTCCTAGCTATAGTATTTCTCTCTCTTCTCTATAGGAAGCCCAGCATACTGAAAACCAATAAGAGAATCAGTAGAGTAGCATCTACTGAAGTCTAAAGTGTTTTGGATTCTGTTGCTTCATATTTGTCATGAAACAGTGTTCTCATATTTTCATCTTGGGTAAAATCCATTTCATTTTTAGTATCAGGCAGATGCTTCCAAACAGCTGTGGAATCCACCTCAGGTCCAAGGCCCATTAGGGAAGATCATGCCTGTGAAGCAGCCCTACTACCTTCAGACCCAGGATTCCCTAAAACTGTTTGAGCCGTCCTTGCAACCTCCTGTAATGCAACAGCAGCCTCTAGAGAAAAAAATGAAGCCTTTTACCATGGAGCCATATAACCAGAATCCCTCAGAAGTCAAGGTCCCAGAATTCTACTGGGATCCAGCTTATAACATGGCTGATAATCGAACAGTGATGACCCAGCAAGCGAGTGTGGACCGTCGGGGCAAAAGGCCGCCGGGTGTCTTCCCCTCTGAGCAGGATCCTGTCCCAAGGATGCCATTTGAGGTGAGCATGTTTTCCTATCCACAGTCCGAGTGTGTTGTGTGGAGAGCTCTCTGGGAGCACTGCATGGAAAGCTGCAGAATGAAGGACATGCTTCCTTCTCATTTGCCTCTTTTTTAATTCGGTGCGGAAGAGCTGCTGTCTGGGGTGTTGTGATGATTCCTCACCAGAGTAAAGGTGGTTTAGCAAAGAAATGTGTTTGTAGCGTTGTGACAGGGCTGGCTTGACTATTGTGTAAAAATAGGATTGCAGGATCATTCCATTTTTTTAAACCAGGAACTATTTCTTCATAGGGACAGAGAGTCAGCTGGTTATTTATGACTGCCTTTCTTTGCCCCATCTCCTACACAGACTATTAGTAGGTTATATTATACATGACTAAAGGGGAGCCTCCCCTGTCCCTGCTGCCTCCCCTGCTGCTTGGCCCCTGAATCCATGGCATGTTTGTAACCTGACAGCTACAGTCCCCTTCCTTCTACCATCGAGGCAGTGGCCTGGGTTTCTGCTCAGTGCTTGTTGTCTTCTCTCTTGCTGTTTGGTCTGTTGTCTTGTTCTCTGCTCATCACCATGTCCCCACCCCCCAGATCCCCTTCTCTCTCACCTAATAACCTGTGCTCATTTTGTTTTCAGTTTCTTTTCCCCTTAACCTTCCCTGTCTCCATTTCAGCCGGTATTCTTGCTCAAACCACTCCTGCTTTTCTCCCTCCTCCCTTACTGCGTCTCACTGTGCTCCTTTCTGTCACTAGGACCCCAAGAGCTCCCCTCTGCTTCCTCCGGACCTGTTAAAGAGTCTGGCTGCCTTGGAGGAAGAGGAAGAGCTGATTTTTTCTAACCCTCCTGATCTTTACCCAGCTCTGCTGGGGCCTCTCGCCTCTCTTCCTGGACGAAGCCTCTTTGTATGTATTTGACATAATTCTGCTGCTGCTTGCTCTAACGCTGACTCCTTTTCTGAGACTTTATTTGAAATCCATAGATTGAGATTTCCTCTTCCTTGGGTTTCCAAACAAGACTTCTTTATTATCCTTAGACCTAAAAAAGGAGAGAAAGCATGGAAACACGTTTCTAACTCAAAATTCCCCAATCATATTCAATTCACTGTAGCTTGAATTTTTTAAAAGTATCTAAAGTGGCCATGATATCCACAAAGAGTTATTGTCCTTCATATGCACGTCCTTCACATTGCAAAGCTCTCTCGCTATTTAGTTGGCAATTATATTTTGAACCCCTAGAAACTTAAAGCTTACTTTCGTTTTATTGAGAAATAGTAACATTCTTGAAATGTACTCATATCACAGGAAATTTGTGGTTTTTTCTGGATCAAAAAGACTATAAACTTGAATGTTTGGAACAGAAAGGTCTAAGGTACTTGGATATGTGAGGATTCTTTTCTATTTAGCTGATTCATTTGGGTGAGGGGGAGAGAAGGAGAGAAAAAGGAGATAGCCCAAATCTCAAGTCATACTGATTCCTAAACAATGGGGGAAAATATTTTTATTTGTAAATATCAAATGTAATAGAGAGTAAATGGCAAGCACAAAGTTTGTAAAGAGCTGTAGATTAAAATCAGTTCATGAGATCTTTATTTTCAGAAAATTTACTAATACTTGTCTGGTTTCTGGAAAAAAAGTTACAGAGTTATCCATCGAATTGATGTATATCCAAGGACAATATATATCTATAAACACTCATTAACAAGTTTTTCATTTTGGAGAGTTGGAAGTGTAAAGCACAAATCTCCATACTTACTATCATCTATATAGAAATTGTTGGTGATTGTTTTAAATAAAAGATTGAGTTCTGCTTGTCCATACACCAGGAGCAACAAAACCTAGGGGATATTTAAACAAATTATTTAAATCTCAGGAAGGTAAAACTTGATCCATCACACCAGTGGTCCTTCTCCCCACACTGAAAAGCACGACTGAATTTTCCTGATTAGCAGTGGGGAGAGCAGTTTCAGTCCCTCTTTGTTTTTCAGTAGTTCATGGTGGCAGTTTTTAGACTAGCAATAAAAAGCAGTTAGCCATGAAGCAAGCATGCATGCTACCACCCCCAGCCTAGAGAGTAAGGGTAGGAGATGTCCTGCCACAAGGTTCTCTGTTCTTTTTCTTCTACTGCTTTGTTTTCCTATTCTTTCTCTAAATACCAGACTTTTCTGTTCACTTGTTTCCTAGTGGCTGTCGTCCTTTTAACCAAGTAACCAAGCAAGGGTTGAGATAAGTGTGTGTCTGATATATTTTGTTGAATCCCTACATTGTCACCTTTTAATACAATCTTTCCATAGCATTTAACAGAAAAATACTTTTGACCCCAGAAGTCTTCACCACTTTATTCTGCACTGTTATTTGATGATGCATTCTATCTGAAAGTGCCTTGTATGTAGGTGCTTGATAAATATTGGCTTGGAATATATCCAGTGAGAGTGGCTTGTTTTCTATTTTTATTAAAGTCATGACAGATTGTTTGTTAGGACTAGCCTAATTTTTAGGACTTGGTTTTATTTGTTTAGCTAATTTAGTTAACTTATAAAGGGAAGCTGGCAAATAGAACGAAAGTGATCCTGTTTTCAATCATTAATTATAATGCTGTTTGCCAAAAGCTCAGTGAACCAAAAAATGCTGGAGTGATTCATTATCTGTTGACTAAGTATTAATTAAAAGGGGTAGTTATTTTCTCAAAAATATTCTATACTATGTTTTTCTAGGTATCTGATGAGGTACCCATGTCTGAAATATGAGTTTGATATTTGTCAAGAACTTAGTGCTAGATTAAATCTTCTGATATGTGAAAGTTAAATTTTGCTTTCAAGTGGTGGGAGGAAACAGGCTGTCTGTGTTATAGTCTTCAACTAGGATATTAGTACATATGTTGTTATCAAATCATCGATTTACTTCTTAGTTTATGGCAACTTCTTCTAATTGTTCACAATTTTTCTTTGTGGACATTAGGCATATATGGTAAGATGGATGGGATGAGTTGTCATGATGTGGTAGCTTTTGACTTCTGCTCAAAAACATTTTAAGACTAACAAGGGGAAAATATGCAAGAACTAACTTGATGAAATCTTTCCTTTTTTGGGTCTCTGAAGAAGTCCCTGTTGGAGAAACCCTCAGAACTCATGTCTCATTCTTCTTCTTTCCTATCCCTCACTGGCTTCTCTCTCAATCAGGTAAGCTAACAATTAAGAAATCTGTTTTGCATGCTGTAGATACATCCTGTAACACAGGATGATAGAGTTCAAACCATTTTAGTACAATTTAGAATCCTAACCTGTGTTGGATGAGTTTTTCTTCAAATTTCTCTGTTCCTCCTTTGGGCATCTTCTAGAAATTTGTTCTTGCTTCTCAACTTTCCCTATATCTTCCATGTTTGGACCAAGTTAAAGGCTCTCATTGAACTTCTGAGAGCACAGAGCACTTTGGCAGTTCTCATTGGTGTCACACTCATCATTATGGTTTTGTTCTACAGTCAGAGAAATCACTTAATTGACTTTTGTAGCTGGTTGGTTCTTCACATACGGTGGAAGCAAGGGCTATGGAAAAAGAAAGGAAAAAATGGAATTATCCAGGAAAGTAGTTAAATTTGTGGAGACGAGTGGGTCAGGGTTTTTGTGTACCCAAGAAAGTTTACTTTGGAAAGGTTAGAAATGGATGTCATTTATTCAAGGAAATGGATATTATATCTGTGTTCATAACTTAGTCTATTTTTAATTATTCAGGAAAGATACCCCAATAACAGCATGTTCAATGAAGTATATGGCAAAAATCTAAGTACCAGCGCAAAAGCAGAGATGAATCCCTCCATGACCCACCAAGAAACATCATTATACTCTCTCTTTGAAGGGACTCCATGGTCTCCATCCCTTCCTGCTAGTTCAGGTAAGAAATTTGGTCTTGTGTTTCACATCCACATTGAGCTATTTCATTAGTCGTTACGTCACTTTATAATGATATTTCTTTTGTAAACATAAATATACTGTATGTTTAGATTATGTTTATAGATTGTAAATATAAGTAATGATCACATAATTAAAATGTTTTTAGTAGCAATACAAAAATAGTTATGAAATGGAAATGAGCTGGGGCCCTTTTCAAAGAAGGGTTCTTAAGACAGAAAGGTTCCTGATGGTTCTCTCTGATGATCTGGACACTGCACTGGGTGCCGGGGACACACATGCGCCTGCTCTCGGAGAACCCAGAGACAGAATCTCTACTCGTCAGTGTGTCCCAAATAAACAGAAGGCAAGTGGAGATTGGGAAGGAGCTCAGATAGAAGGTCAGACTGGAGTGGGGCCTAAGTGGCACAGTGGAGAGAGCGCTGGGCTGGAGTTCAGGTCTGGCCGTGTGACCCTGGGCGAGGCCCTTAACCCTGTTGGCCTTAGTTCCTTCGTCTTTAAAATGAGCTAGAGAAGGAAATGGCAAACCACTCCAGCATCTTTACCAAGAAAATCCCAAGTGGGGTCACAAAAAGTCAGGCATGACTGAAACAACTGAACAACAACAACAAAAAAGATACTCCTCTGATGCCAAGGTCATAAAGAAGATGAACCAAGAATGTATTAGATCCCTAAAATGTGTAAAGGCAGGAGAGCCAGTATTGAGTCCCTGGTCTTGTCTTGCCTCATAGTCAAGAGATTGGTTGGCTAGACATATGATTATAGAGAAATGATTCCTATTTTGAGGTGTTTGTATAAGTTTTTGAAAGTATAGAATTTCAGCTATCACTCCTATTTTGTGGTTGTGAGTGCCTAGCTCATTACATAAAGGATTGCTCTTAAAACTAAAGAAATCGGGGCAGCTAGGTGGCGCAGTAGATAGAGCACCGGCCCTGGAGTCAGGAGTACCTGAGTTCAAATCCGGCCTCAGACACTTAACACTTAACTAGCTGTGTGACCCTGGGCAAGTCACTTAACCCCAATTGCCTCACTAAAAAAACAAAAAACAAAAACACTAAAGAAATCAAAACCATTTAATATAATACTTAGGTTACATTGACATTTCAGATGTGTGTGTATTTATGTATTTTTATGTTTATATTATATTTGTATATAACATTTTAGGCCATTAATTCTGGTAAGACAAGCTTGTTTGATGTTTTCCTAGACCTCCTAATCCAGTGGACAGATTCAGTGTAATTATTTAGCTAGGACTTGTTCTGGAAGCTTTGGAGCTGAAGTAGTTCTGTCCAAAGAGTGGAAGAGCCAGATTGTAAGACATCTAGGGTGTGCTTGAGAGGGGCCTAATACATCTGATCAATTCCTTACTCCTAACCTTAAAGACCTGTCATCATTTATACAGTGATTTAAGTGCTCAGTTATGTGGGAAATTTTAGGTCATGCTATGTGTGTGAAATACTTCAGTTCTGTAGTTTCCTGTATTGTTATTATTTAATAGATCATTCAACACCAGCCAGCCAGTCTCCTCACTCTTCTAACCCAAGTAGTCTGCCAAGTTCTCCTCCAACACACAACCATAATTCTGTTCCATTCTCCAATTTTGGACCCATTGGGACTCCAGATAATAGGGATAGGAGGATTGCAGATCGTTGGAAAACAGATAAACCAGGTAAAAACTGCTTTTCACTGCTCATGGTGTAATTAAAGAACCATTCTTGTAATCCTCACCTTCACTTGGCAAATAACAAAACTCTGAATTCACTTTCTTTCTTTCTTACCTTAGCTATGGGTGGATTTGGATTTGATTATCTCCCAGCAACATCCTCGTCCTCTGAGACCAGCTGGCACCAGGCCAGTACTCCCAGTGGGCCCTGGACAGGTCATGGCCCTTCCATGGAGGATTCCTCCGCCGTCCTTATGGAAAGCCTAAAGGTGAGTAGATTTCAGGGACACTCTTGCGGCAGGGTTTTTCTTTCTTCAAGATCAGGCAGGCACGTGTATTGAAATGTTTGGGGAACCTTGGGTCTGCCTCATGAGTCTCTTGAGTGGGAAAGGTTTCTGTAGTGGCAAAATGGAATGAGGAGAGAAACACTCAAGTTTCCATTTCATCTAAAGTCATTCTACCATTATCAAAGGGCAGTGCCCAGTGGCATGAATGTGATTTCCCCGTTGGACCAAACCAATTTAGGCCATTCCTTGTGTTGCTAGATGAGACTGAATTGTAGCCAAGAGTCTGTCCGATGGTGCTGTCAACCTAAATCATCATGGGCCTAATGAAAAGTTTTTTGTTTCGTTGGTCCTTCCCGGTTACCCAGACATATGTTTGACCGTCTGTGAAACCCTCTCCTTTAAGACGTTAGCCTCTCCTAATGAGATCTGTGTTTTTCAGTCCATCTGGTCCAGTTCCATGATGCATCCTGGACCTTCAGCCCTGGAGCAGCTGTTGATGCAGCAGAAGCAAAAGCAGCAGCGTGGACAAGGCACCATGAACCCACCGCACTGAGGCCGAGGTGGCAACCCTGGTGAACCAAGGCTCCATGAACCATGGCATGTTGGGTTTGCAGGACTGGCCCACACAGGAACCTGCGGGTGGCAGCCCTCTGTTCTGTTTCTCGCTGTTGAGAGGGCGTAAGTGTTCCACCAGCCCGCTGAGTGTGCACGAAATGTTCGCAGTGCAACAACAAAAAACATCAGGAACTCTCCTGTCCCCCTGGGGCCCACCAGGAGGTAGAGAGGAACTGCTGTTTGTCTCACTCAGTTACCTGATATCACCGCCTCTCACCTTCTCCATCGTGCATGTCCCCAGCCACATGGGAAGGGAAAGCTGAGAACGAAAGGCAGATGGGAGAAGCCAATGGGAACTTCTCGATCCTTTTTTCCTCTTTGGGGAATAAAATAGGAATCCATTACTGATTGCTTTGCTGACTGAGAATGTAGTTGAAATTATTCCTAAACATCTTTATTATTATTACTCTCAGTAGTAAAAAGATCACACTGAATTCTTCCATACACAGATGTGCTCGTAGTCAGTGTGTAGCAATGAAAGCCTCGTTCACTGCTCATGTCCGAGGTAGGTGGTGACAGGATGGAGGAACGTATCTCCTCCGCCGGGGGAAGTGTTTCCACAAGGAGAGTACATGACCTCACCTTTCACTCAGAAGGCTCTGGCCGGCCCTTTCCTGGCCTGGAGGATCCAGCAGAAAATGTCCTTCACTCTGTTGGTACTCTGAGCTACAGTCGGGGACACAGTGTGTGTGCTGGGGCTGTGCTGGACAAGCAGGTGACTGCTCTAGGGTTTTAAATTAACGTTTTTGATTCCTGTACATTTTACAGTAGCATAGCAAGCAATCTCACAGAAGCCAGGCTAGTCTGTCCATTCATGGCCTGACCCATTTTAATAGGTAGTAGAAGCTTTCAGTGTGGTTTTTTTTTTTTCCCGTTTTGTTTTTTGTTCCCCCATCCTATTCATCTACCCTTCCTCCCATCCCCAAAATTTCTCCCTCTACCCTATGCTGGATGCTCCTAATATACGACATCTCACCAAGAAGCAGCATGGGGTCCAGCAGTTAGGGGCCCAGCCCAGAAGATGGTCCAGATAGGCAGGAAGCAGCAGCAGGAGCAGATGTACAGCCTACCAAGGGGCACAGGTCCAGCTGCCCAGGCCCCTGCACAGCGCCAGTCCCTAACCCTCCAGCTCCAGAGTGAAATTCAAGGCTCTTGTGGACGTGTGCATCCCATGTGCACAGAAGAAAACGCAGTCCACTTCGGAAAAGGCGCAAAGAAAGGGAAATAAACTTTTTATTTGATAATTTATTAGGGGGAAAGAAGACTGGAAATTTTCTTGTGTAGAAAAAAAAGGACAACATTTCTGTTAGTCGTTTCCTGGGAAAGTAATATGGGAAAATTATGGAAACAATCTAAATGTCCACTTGCTGTGCTGGTGATAAATTTGTTTGTTTTTTTTTCTGGGTTTTGTTTTTTTCCTTTTTCAGTGTGTGAGGGTGTATGTGTGCTTACACACTCACACTCATTTAGGTATGAGGTAGTTCAGGACCTCAGAGCTGGGACATAGCTGCAGAGCACAGCCAGAAGCCCAGGCGTCTCTGGAGTCTGGGCAGAGGGGCCAGGTGCACATCGCTCATCCCTGGGAATGGTTGGATTCCCCCCTGGCACTTGCAGCATTAGCACTCTCTGAGTTTAACATGGTGTTTTTATTTTTGAAAGGTCTCCAAAAAGGGTAAAGCACCTACCCCAGTGGCAGTATGAAACCCTCTGTGCTTCTCTCCAGCCCTTCCCTCTCTCTGCCTTTTCCCTCCACCTTGCCAACCTTACCCCAGTTTGTGTGTTTGAGCTGTGCATCCAGGCAGCTGCAACATTCCAGTGTTTGAAATGTCACTGATTCTTGCACCCTAGACAAGCTAACCAGGTTCACCATCTCACTCCCAGCAGTGCCCCAAGTCCTAGCCACAGTCCCATTTCTGCATGAGAATCTGGTGTTTGGAATGTTTTCTGGTTCTTGGGGTGGGGCTCTTTACCCTACCATACTCATTGTGGAGTAATGAGGAGGGGAGGGGGGATCCCCAGCAGAAACTGGTTTGTGTAGTAAGCATTCTTTTGTGTTTTTGTCTGTCTGTGCAAGACATGCAGCTGCTGAAATCAGCTTTGCCTTTAATTAAACCATGTTCTCTCCAACCAGACTTGTGTGTCGATTTCATTTTTTCTACCTTAGAAATCAGGTTTATTTAAAGCTAACATTTCTGAGAACTGCATGCACCATTAACAGACTTTAAAAAGAGCAAAATTAAATACTGTGATGTTGTTGTCATAGGGGAAAACAAAGGTGATGAAAGCCTGAAAATATACAAATATTGGATCTGCTTTAAGTAAAGCCAAGGATCATAGTGGATGGATCAAGACTCACTCTGTTTAATGAGAAAGGGATGACTTAAGTCAAAGTCAGGATTCCACCAATTTGATCCATGTTCTTGCTTTTAAGTGGGAGATTTCAATGGCTGACATTGGTCAAGATACTAACCCTTCTGGGCCTCATTTTCACCATCTTTTGTTTTTAAGAAGGGATTGGACCTAGATTCTCTTAAGTCTCACAGTTTTAAGTGTTGTCATCTTGTGAAGTTATTTTTTGGAGAAATATGTCTCTGTATTTCCCTAAATTAGATCTACAGACATGGTGAAAGTGTGGAAGCTTTGGGGTGCTTTACAGTACCGTTTCCAGGGGCAGTCTGTTAGGATTTCACTTTTCAATCCAAGACTACATGTAGTTTGAACCAGAATTGCGGCCCCCCCCCCCCTCTTTTTAAATCTAATGGTTGAGTCACAGTAACATGCCAGCAAAAGGCAATATGCTACCCCTTTAGGCATTGCTCATTTAATTTTGAATTTGCTTTTTTGGTGTCACTTTGCACAAACACCTTATTAACTCAAAAAATCATTGATGAAAGCTTCAGACCTCAGCCAGAAGAAGCAAAAAGAGAGACACACTCCTGCTCCAATTTATAGCTCTTCACTTTGGTTTGTTTTAAAACTACATTAGGAAACATGTTTTACAGCTCTGGTTTTTTGTTGTATGAACATGAAAAACTTTGTGATGAACTCAAGCAGATCCGAATTATCCCATCAGCAAGAAAAAAAGTAATACTTAAAAGATGAATTTCATGCCAAAGTCGAGGACACAAAAATAAAACCATGAGGGTAGGCCAGGAAGAGCTTTAGTGGTGGAAGGAGCACTGGATTCCATCAGAAAATAAATGTGTCAGAGCAGAAGTCAGTCACTTCACTTCTCTAAGGCTTGCTTTGCTCATCACTAAAATGAGAGTAATGGAGAAGCACTATGGTCACATGGAACATGTGAAATGTGAGTCAGGAGGTGTGGGTTGAAATTCTCCCCTCTTCTCTGCCCCACCCCTACGCCTCCAAGTACTTTTGTTAACTGGGAGACCGGAAACAAGTTAGTTATCTTCCCAGGGACAGTTATCTCCTGGGAATTTTACCTCTTGTAAAACATCCCTCATAGAGTTGTTTGGATTTTTTTTTTTTTTAAGGAAATCACTTTGCAAACCTTCAAGGGACAGTGGCATGGTAGAGAGATAGTAGATAATTGTTAGAGAGCTGGAAGCCCTGGATTCATTCAAGTCTTGCATTGGAAACATCTTGGATTTGTGAACTTGGGCTGGTTATTCTCTCCATGCTCTGGTAACTCCTAAGACTGTAGAGAATCATTTCTTTGTTTGTTTTTTTTGGTGGGGCAATGACTTGCCCAGGGTCACACAACTCACAAATATTAAGTGTCTGGGGCTGGATTTGAACTTGGGTCCTCCTGAATCCAGGGCCAGTGCTTTATCCAACTGCACCACCTAGCTGCTCCCTCCCCTAAGACTCCAAGGTTGCAGAGGAGGTACCATCTTGCATTCCCCATGACATTTAAATATTAAGGGTTTAATTCCTCACTCCTATCTCATCCTTATAAAAGCTATCTCCCAAAGTGGTTCTGAAGAAGGTGCTTTGTAAATCAACAAAAAGATTTTAATCTAGAATACTCTGGCTTTCTGAGAATAGCTTTCTCTTACTTGGCTAATAGTGCCATCCATGTATTTGAACCTTCAGGAGCTGGGCTTCTGATAACTTAACACCTTCATGGACTACAAAGGAATGAAGAGATGATAGTGATTGATGTTGTAAAACAAGGACTCCAATGTTTCTTGATCAGATCAAATATCTTGTTCCCTGGAAACACCACTCATTATCCAGGTCCTGACTACTTAAGTAACAAGATTTTTAATGAAGGAAGCAAATATCAGATAAAGCTTTACAAGGAAAACAGGTTAACATTCTCCAACTGGCATCAATTCAGGGCATCAACTGTTGTGAATCTTTGAAATGCTTAGAACTTCTCTTTTTCAAACTTCAATGCCTAGGCCTTCACAGTCTGGCCTTCTGGGCCCATAGCTGCACATTCTTCAACAAAAGCTTTTGGGAAAATGCCCACTTTCCCGTTGCATTCTCCTTCCAGCCATTCATCATTCACTAGGGTGGAAAGGTAGAAAAATACATGTCATTGCCAAGAAACAGGGCAGAGGAATTGCCATATTCAAGTTCTTTACATGTGTTTTGGTCCGAGTTTTATCTCACATTATAGCCTGTGATGGTCTGTTACAAATACAGAAAATAGACAAGTATGGCACCAAGAAGTGCCCTCGGCTGCCTTCCTCACCATCTCGTCTCTTTTGGGGCTGTGCTTATACACTGCACTCAACTCTTTCTCTGCCTTTATCACTACTTCCCAACTGAGTTCTATCTCAATCCATTTTTCACAACCCAGAAGTCCAGTATTTTAAAGTGTCTGGATTCCTGAAGCCACCCGGTCTAGTCCACACACAAAAGAAAGCTCCCTTTATATGCCCAACGAATGCTGATGCAACATCTACTTGAAGACCTCCAAGAAGAGGGACCCCACGACCTTTCAAGTTGAACCATTCCATTTTTGGACAGCTCCAGCTCTACCTAGTCTGGAGAGTTTTTCCTGAGAAGCCTAAATTGGCTTCTTTCAACTTCTGCCCAATAGTCACAGTTCTGCCCTCAAGCTCAACAGAACAGGTCTAATCCCTTCATATCATTCAAATACCTATCCTCTCCTAAGTCTTCCCTAGGTTAAACATGTTCAGTTGCCTGAGGCAAACCTCTGTCCATTTCTACCTCTCCCCCCTTTGGTTACATTTGTTAAGACAAAATAAAACATTCAGTGGTTGTTTCAATAATACACCATGGACATCTCAATAAAGAGCAGTTTCACATGCTGCAGACCATCAAAAAATAAATAAAGATTGCTAGATATTTATCCCCCCAACCCTACCCCTGAAAAGGAAAATTGGAAATGGAGAAATTGAAGTCATTAGCTCTTTGAGCTTCTCCACAAAAGTATCACTTTAAATCTACTTTTCCTAAGGACCAACCTAAATTTTATTCAAAGCTGTTGAATTTGTTTTAGTTATTTTGCACATTCAGTAACCTCTGTACAAGATAAAGACATGGTGTTGTGGATAGAGAGCCATCCTCAGTCCCAAGCAGCAAGCTGGCACTGTGGGGGTAGAGCACAGGACTTGATTTCATGAAGAACCCAGTTCAAACCGTGCCTCAGTATCTCTGTGACCTTGGGCAGGTCACTAACCTACCTCCCTTCCATCCCAGTTTCCTCATCTGTAAAATGACAATAACTAATAACACCTATTGCAAAAGGATGGTGTGAGGATGAAATGAGATAATACATGTGCTGTGCAAACCTTAAAGTATGATATAAATGCTAATCACCTCTCAATATCCTACTCTGTCCTCCCATAAATCACTGATCTGCATATTAGTAGAGGAAGTTTCCTTATTCATGTTCCCTAAACTAATGAAAATAGAGGCACGGACCCCCAAACCCCAGAAACTAGGCCAGTTACCCGAAAAAAAAAACAGACTATTTACAATCTCGGATTACAATGGTATAGTTTTACATAGCTTTGTATTGCATATAAAAATGTTAGCAACTTCAATATGTCTACAAATTATAGTCTTTCACTGTGGTTACCGCTTCCCAGAATGCCAAGTGCAGAGTCCATCCCCACTTCTGTTTAATTGTCCGTGCCCTCTCATAAATCTCTCAGAAAAGAGCCACCCAGTGGGCCAGAGGTTTTAATATTCCAAGAATACTGGCATAGCACTCAGGATGTCTGCCTCTCATCCTCTGCCCTTGATACTGATCAAGCACTCCTCCTTTTGTGAAAAGACATTTCCTGACAGATAGGTCTTAATGCCAAGTTTAGCGCTGTGAAATAAGTCACCATAGATTTGTAACTTGGTCTGGGATCCCATATCACCAACTTAGAAATGAATTTCTGGAACACTGCCCAAATGTAAATAAATAGAGACTAACTCTAATTTTAATTTGCTATCCCCATAAAAGTATTGGGATTAAGAGGGAAAAAGTCGGTGAGGCATAAACAGGAGTGGGGAACTTGTTCCTTTTACTTTTTTGATGACTTTCAATATAATTGGCTTTCTTTATAATCCTGTTTATTGTATTTTATTGCATTTAAAAACATGATTCAGAGAAGGTGTCCATAGGATTCACCAGCATTGCCTAAATGGTCCAAGTTAAGAAATCTTTGATCTAGGGACACTACCCCTAATTTAATCCTTTATCTCAGACTGTTCTATATTTTATTCATTGAAAATGCAGGTCATTGTGGTACAATCTAGTGCCTTCCTTTTATCTTCTCCCCACCTCACCCCCCAAACCCTAACTCTTTTATCTGAAGGTTTTGGGGTATGCATGGATAAGGGAGGGAGAGCTGATTAAAGAATTAAAAAATGTAACAGGGACCCTTTATATATATATATAAATATAAAGATCATCTGACCCTCTTGCTTTAGATATAAACAATCTCATTTCTAGCGGTTATCTGATGCAAACGGTGTTCATATAACACTAAAATCCTCCTCCTCTGAAGTCACATTGTAGTTTGGAGATGCCCCTGGGTCCTTTCTCAAAGGTTCAACCAAACTAGAAGGGCTTCGAGCCTTGGGATGACAGCTATCTGAGGACCAGCCTTGCTAAATGCAGAGGTTCCTTATGCAGTTGGCCTCTAGTACCCACTACCCACCACCACATCTATATAATATTTTAAGGCTTAGAGAGTGCTTTCCCCACAATAATACCTTCTCAATACAGGTTATCTGAGTAACATTTGCATATTAGGGAAAGGAAAAATGGTTCAGAATGGTGGGTTTTGCTCATATTCACATAGCCAGTAAATGGCCAACAGGATTTAAACCATGGCCTCCTGAGTCTGACTTCAATGTGCCTGCCACTTGCTGTCATTGCCTCTAGATCCATGATTTCATCTGTGGAGGTATATTTTCCATAAACAAAAATAACAAAAAATTTGCCACCAGAAGCCAACCTTGTGATGAGCCTCTGAATTCAGCTAATTCAGTCCTTGAAGACCAATCACCTGATATCAAGGGCAAACATACTTCCAGAACCTTTAGTCCATCTGCCTTCTCTCCAAGGAGTATTTATTTTTAGACAAAGGCCCTCTGAGAGTACCAAGTGACACATACCTTTCAGCTGTACACACCCCTGTGGGGTAGCTACTACAGGCATTATTGTCTCAGGTTTACAGATGGGAAAACTGAGGCTGAGTAACCTCAATCTTGGCTCTGTATGTTCTAAATCACTGTTCCTGTCCCCTTTTTCAACTTCTTTGTCTATTCCAAAACTTCCTAGGCTTCTGTGGGCTGGTCCTGGCCTCTGGCTATATACAGTGTTCAAATCTTTTGGGAAAATGTCTTAATGACTTCTCCTCTGAAATGAAAGGTTTGGGCCTGGGCTAAGCTTCCAAAGTCCCTTCTAGCTGCAAATCTGTGAACCCAAGCCTATATTCATCCAGCTCTCTCAGAGGAAGACTCCTCGCCTCTCTATGGCTGCAAGGTCTAGTCAGCTTCTCGTTACTCAGGTAGTTCTTAGAAGTAGGCTACCTAATCCTTTGTGTTCACCAATCATTTCCTGTCTTTTCACTAGCCCTTTGCACAGTCAAAGAAGGACAGCCAGGGAAGGCAGACCTGCACTTTCTCTGCTTCATGATAAAAAGCTTATCAGAGATGAATGTCACTGCTTGTTGAGAACATTTTCATCTGGGAAAGAAGCTGAAACTAATGACCATGAAGCAAAGGAACTAGGTCCTAGTCCTGCCACTTATTGGCCATGTGACACTGGGCAAAGCCCTTCATAGCTCTGGGCCTTAGATTCCTCCACTCTCAAATAAGAGGACTGGTCTAGATTCTAGTATGACTTCCAACTCTGAGTCTACAGAACTAGAAGTTTGCTTGAAGATTATCTGTTCAGTACTGTTTAGGCACTTGTCTACTGTGGATAGAATCACGGAGGAAGGACTTTCAGTCAAGTCACTGGGGACACAAAGCCAACTTGCCTTTCGATAACACCAGGATCACATCTCCAGCTACAAATTCCAGGTCTTCTGGTTGTGAAGCTTCATAATTGAACAGTGCCAACACTTGGTTTCCTTCTTTCTGTTGAGGTTCTGTCATATGACTATTGTCATTTAATGTTTCTTTTTCCTTCGGTACTTCTGGAAGGCCTTGGTCACCCTGCAATATCAAAAGTTCCATTTGTCCTAGGTTTTGGACTTGGGTAGAGTGTACCTCATTAGAAAGAAAACTGACCATAGAATGTCAGGATACCAATTCAAAAGCAAATTGGTTATCATCGACGGGAAGTGACTTAAGGGCAGAAATCTTAAAAAACATAAAAGTCTTTGAAAGTATTTAGTTCTTGTCACCATTCCACAAAGTATATCAGCCTGTATGTGGTATGTGGTTAAAGTGGCTGATAGTTTCCTGAGACGTGGTCTCATTTGATCCTCACAACAACCATGTGAAGTAGGTACCATTGTTCTCATCTTACAGATGAGGAAACTGAGGGTCTCTCATTACAACTCTAAGGGGTTGTGGTCAAAAGACAAGTAATGAAAAGACCTAGGTAAAAGTCCTCTCAATGTTAAGAAATGGACTTGCTTACTCAGCTTGTGCCATTTGCATCCAGCTGGGGGGAAGGAAACTAGATCCAACTAATAATATTTATTTTATCAGGTCAATTTCCCAAGCTCATGGATAGCCAACAAATGACTTGTGTACTATTATGGTATCTTTTCTATGTCAAAGGAAAGTGAACAAGGCCTCCATACACATTGGGTGCTCCCCCCAACCCCACCAGTAGCAAACTGTATCATGAGAAAGAACAACCAAATACCCATAACTTCACAAATTCATTCAAGTATTGGAGTATCATTTGCTATCTTTATCTTCATGGAACTTCCTCCTTCACCACGCCCAGTGTTTCATTTATTTCCTCCCACTCTATATTCTTCATGAAAGATTTCTGCCTTTTAAGTGTCTCCAAATAAGCTCTTCATGCATCTTTTGGAGGCAAAAGGTGAAAGATGGATCAAGGAAAAGAAAGAAGGGACCCGAGAAAGGGAATATTTCCTTCAGTACTGTTGAAAACTGTTTCCAACTCTTCAGCTGGTATAGACCTGCATGAGTATATTAGTATTCTCCCCTGCCTGGTCTTCTACACTTAATTCTAGTTCCAGCTGTAGTTTTCAAGTCATAGTTCTTGTTCATATATTGCATTTTTCTAGGCAAGAATAAATGCAAATTCCATAGGCTAGAAGTGCAGCAAAAAAGGGGGAAGGAGGTAGATAGTGAGAAGAATTTGCTTTGGTTTCTCAAAAGCAATTTCAGTCTCCTAAGGAGTTGGATATGTGGGCATCAATGGATAGTAGACCAACATAATTCCATATCATCAGCCAAAGCCCCGGGTGGTTTTCTCACAACTATGTATGAACTGAAGATGATAGCTCTCTCAAATATATGGACATTATGAGAAAGGAAACTTCCATGGAAGAATCCCAAAATGGCTGTGCTCAATTCATCTAGTCAAAAGTAACAAATTGGCTTCAATTGAAAGGAAATGACCTAAAGACTGTCATCCTTTTTTTAAAAAAGGCACTTTCAGGGATTTGGTTTTTGTCACATTCCACAAAAAATATAAGCTAGGACCTGGTTATGAGGGCAGATAAAATTTCCAAACACTAGGTTCACATTGACATTGGAAACACCAGTGGAGTTAAAATGTTGGTCCCTGTCAGGAATTCCAACTTCTAGCCCCTGGAGAGTCAAAGGAAAATACAGACAAGTCACAGGAAAGGAGAACATGGTTAAAAGAATTGTGACATGCCCCATTGGGGTGAGTACTCCCAGTATCGAAAACACAGGGGCAGCTAGGTGGTGCAGTGGATAAAGCACCAGGCCTGGATTCAGGAGGACCTGGGTTCAAAGCTGGCCTCAAACACTTGACACTTACTAGCTGTGTGACCATGGGCAAATCTCTTAACCCTCATCGCCCTGCAAAAAAAAAAAAAAGAAAGAAAGAAAGAAAGGAAAAGAAAAGAAAAAAAAAAGAAGACACAGGTCTGTCAAAATATAAAGGAGGGAGGGAGGATGAAAGGGAAGGGAGGAAAAAAAGAAGGTAGGCAGAAAGGGAAGAAAAGGAGAGGGGAGGGAGGGAAGGAGAGAGGGAAGAAAGAAGGAAGGAAGAGATGGAAAGGAGAGAGGGAAAGAAGAAAGGAGAGAGGGAGAGAAAGAAGAAGGAAGGAAGGAAAAATGGAAGGAAGGATGGAAAGAAGGAAGGAAGGAAGGAAGGAAGGAAGGAAGGAAGGAAGGAAGGAAGGAAGGAAGGAAGGAAGGAAGGAAGAGCCCTGCCTTTTATTGGCCATTTCACCTTGGGCAAATGAGCTCATCTCTCAGTCTCAATTTCCCTACTTGCTAGCCTTATAAATCCTTTTCTGAACATATGGTCAAAGGGAAAAAAAATGGAAATTGTTACAACCATCAGTCTTTGACTGCTCCAGGTTCATTTTGTAATTATAGGTGTCAGTTTACCTTAAAGGTCATAGATCAACTTGCCCCTCTCCTGTGGTTTGTGTCATTTTTGTCTTTTGAAGAACTCACTATTTTCTTCCTCCTTCAAAGAGTTTTGTCCTCATGTCTGGACTTGCCAGGAACTAGTCATAGCCATGTCACCACCTGGTGGTGACACAGTGGGAAGAAGGAAACAGTGAATTTGGAATCAGGATCTGGAATCCAAACCTAATCCTACTACTTACTACTTGTATGACTTTGGGAATTCACTAGATCTGTCTGGGCTTTAGTTTCCTCATCTGTAAATGGGGTTGGGGCTATACTTGGACTCTTAACCTTTCATCCTGAAGCTTGTGATCCTCTGCAAAAGGGTAAGAAATTATTGTCTTTAAGCTCATCTTCAGGTTTTTATTTGTGATCATGAAATATGGCGGTGATTGTAAAACATAAAAAGTCAGATGTGTCAGATAAGGAGACTGAGTTTTCAGAAGACTGATTTCAATAGGAGTGAGGAGTGGTCTGGTCAAGCACTTGAGATCAGGAATTCTGAGTTGCAAAGGGTTCAAGTGATCTCTTTCTTGGGTTCACTATTAAGACCCTAGTAAGACCCTTAGAATAGAATGTCACCATGTTGGCTTTCAGTCATGTCCAACTCTTCATGACCCCATTTGGGCTTTTCTTGGCAAAGACACTGGAGTGGTTTGCCATTTCCTTCTCCAGCTCTTTTTACAGAGGAGGAAACTGAGGCAAACAGGGCTAAATGACTTGCTCAGGGTCACAAAGCTAGTAGGTATCTGAGGCCAAATTTGGACTGAGGACAATGAGTCTTCCTGACTTCGCCCAGTGCTCTATCCACTGTACCACCTAGCTGCCCCACAACATGTTGCTTAAGGAGAAACAAATCCAACCATGTTGGAAAAAAGAAGTGAAAGCTCTCATGCAGATCAATGGAGGGATCAGCTCATGAGTACGCATTGCATTCCAAGCCTAGGTGAGATAGGGAGACCCAGTCTTGTGGGCCAGGCACTGTGCTAAGTGCTTTACAAATATTATATTGCCCTGCTATCTCCATTTTACATGTGAGGAAACTGAGGCAGAGGTTAAGTCACACAGCTGGCAGCTAATATCTGAGCCCAGGTTTGAGCTTAGATCTTCCTGACTCCAGGCCCAGTGCTCTATCTACTCCTCAAGCCACTGAGCTGCCTAAAAAAAGGTCAATAGACAGGTTTCTCTGGTAGGTTCTTTAAAATGGAAAGTAATAGAGACTAAAAATAATGATCCTGCTTAAAAGGAAGGATGAATGGGGCGGCTAGGTGGCGCAGTGGATAAAGCACCGGCCCTGGATTCAGGAGTTCCTGAGTTCAAATCCGGCCTCAGACACTTGACACTTACTAGCTGTGTGACCCTGGGCAAGTCACTTAACCCCATTGCCCCTTAAAAAAAAAAAAAAGGAAGGATGAGTGAATAGAATGATGGAAACACAACCCTAGGCCTACTCACCACCGTGTGTTCACACCAGAGAGTCAGGCAATAGTTCTTCACGTGGCTCCACACAGTCTTCATGTTTTCCTCTGAAAGGGCGGTGAGGTCCTTGTCATCCCCAGGTCGATAGCTATTAATGGGCCAGAAGTAAAGTGAGAGGACATAATGGTACCAGAAATGGTCATCTATCCCCTGGTTGCTATTGGTCCTCAGCCTGGTTACCCACTTACCCTCCCTTCCTCTCTAGCTCAGCTGGATGTCCCTCCATTCAAAGGGACGCACCTCAACTTGGTGTGCTCAGGGAGCAGCTCCAGTTTTTTGCAAACCATGTCCAAGATTTCACTGTAGGAAAGCCCAGGACGAATCTCCATGGCCACCGTGTACTTGTAATGTACTTTGAGGATGTATGGTGTGGGGATGCTGAGCTTTAGGTCCTGTGAGTGGGTCAAAACAAGAGGTGAACACCAGACAAAGCCCTTCAGGCACTAGGAGTGACCTCCCCGGGGGGTGTCTCGCAATTGTGGCTCTGGAACCTTAGAACTCATCTCTTCCAATCTCCTATCTCACGTGGGAATTCTCTCTCTGATAGAACCAGGTACACAGTTGGTACTTAATAAATGTTTATTGACTGACCATCCAAGAAGCCAAAGCCTACTCCTTTAGGAAATGTGTTTGCAAAGGGATGGGGAAACCCCCAATCCAAAGACTTGATTTGGTTAGTGTCATGTAAAGAATACTGGGTGGGAATCAAGAAGCCTGAGTTCTGTGTCTGACACTAAGTCATTATTTGATCTTGGGAAAGACATTTCTCTCCTGGAGGTAGACTAAAATGGTTTCTAAGCTCCTTTCCAGCTCTAATGTTGTGGGGTGTTAGACTGGCTTTTTATTCCTCCCACTCAGCCCCTGTCCTAGAAAGCCAGTACCCGTCCCCATGGCCAATTGGCCTGTCCTCCTTGACAAAACCATAGAAGGAAAAACCTTACCGTCGCCTCTTCTGATTGCTTCATGCCTAAAAGGAGCAGGGAGAGAGAGAAGAAGAAAACACAAGTGAATGAATTGACCTGGCTAGCATCTATCTCATGCACAATGAGAGCTTCAATGAGCACTGACTGTTCAGGAACATGGGCAGTCTTTATTTCCAATAAAAGGCTTCCTCTCTATTTTTACCTTCAGCAGTAAATATAGAAGACATTTGTTTTTGAAGCTTAAGCCATGAGAGCATGTTTCAGAGTAAACCCTGAACTGAGAGTTAAAGAAAGTGGAGTCAGATCCCTGCTCTTCTGCTAACTACCTGTATGCCTCTGGGTAAGTCATTTACTCTCCCTTAAGGTCTCTGTTTCCCCATTTATAGAAATGAGAGAGTTGAATTAGACCAGCTGGCAGCTGCCTTCCCTCTGATCTCTTCCTGACTTAGTCCAGATAATATTAGAACTTAGCTAGCCCCAGAGGAGGGAAAAGGGCTTTGGATCTGAAATCAGAGAGTCTGGGTTCAAATCCTTGCTCTGCCCCTTGTCCCTTATGAGGCCAGATCTTTTTAATCTGTAAAATTGACTTCTATTATTTCTAAGGACACTTTTTTTTTCCTAAGGACACTTTTTAAACTCAGGATCCTTGTTTCCCTAGGAATCTAGTCAAATAACCTTTAAGGTTCTTCCTTTCTGCGTTGTTTTGTTAAAAAAGTTTCCCAAAGAGGTACAAAGAGGATGGATAAATCTATTCTCCTGTCCAGAAGCATAGAATGCTGATGAGTATAATGGATTCTTCCAGTCCTTCAGAGTGTTCAAAAATTCTGCTTACTCCTCAAGTTTCCTACAGGAAGAATTAAGGCTCTTTTCATCTTGAAAATACCAGGATTACCCTAAATATATAAGTAGGCCCAGCCACTATTCTCAAAGAACTTACGGATATTTAACATCAGGCTGGCTTTGGGACCCATGGGATTTCATAGAATGCTATCTGAAAATGGCTTGACTAAATGATTAGTCCAACCCTCTTATTTTATAAAAGCTCAGAAAGGTAACTTGCCCAAGATCACACAGGTAGTAGATTACAGAGTCAGGTTTTGATCCCAGGTTCCCCCAACTCCAAACCCAGTGTTCTCTCTATTATACCAGGTTATACCTTCCCGACACTCAGGGATCTGGAAATCAAGGAAGCAAGTATTTTTAAGCACCTACTATGTGCCAGGCATTGTGTGCTAGTGAATTAGCTAGAACCTAGAGTTCTTTGTCAGAAATGGCAGGGAGATAGAAAGGGCAGCTGTTATAAAGGGTTTGGGGTTTGAGGAGGGGGAACAACTTTGTCCAAAAGAAAAGATGCTGGTTCTGTATATTCATGGGATATTGTGAACATTAGCTGGGATTGCCTCCCTAGTAAGAGCATTGGATGTGTGGGCTGGCTCAAAGTCAGGCAGAAGGTCAATGTAATTGTTGATTGTTGGTGCCTTTGGTGCTTGGATAGAAGGGGATTTTCCAAGAAGGTCACTAACCTGGGAGCTTGTGGGGCTTTTCAGGAGCTCTGGAATTGGGTGGTGCTGGGATGTCAGAATCTGGAGAGGTTCCCTCCTGGACATGAAAGTGAGTGACAGTCAGTTCTGTAGATAGAGTTCTTAGTGATAGAAAATGGGAGATTCTTCTGGCTAATGAGACCAAATAAACATGATTTAAGGTATATGTGGGAGAATTACAAGAGGACAAAAACTTGGGAGATGAACAGATTTAAACTGGGGAAAACTGTGAATGTGGCAGAAATAAGGGCCAGAAACTCCATTAAATGGAACCCTGCTGCTCCCTGGGGTGGGGTTGGGGGGGCACTAATTCAACTGCAACTGGAGACATCTGATGTGCAACAAATTCCACCTCTGGACCATCAGGATTATGCCCACAATTCTCAGGAGCAGAGGTCCGACCCTCTGCAAAAGGAAATGCTTCCACACCTTCTCAGAGGGGGCACAACTTGTCCAGAGACCAAGTTGTTCCTAGGGGAATGTCAGTGCCTTGAGGGCCCAGGCAGTCTTTTGTTTTGTCTTTCTATGCCCAGAACCTAAATTGAATGGACAAAAGACAGATTTGTTGCATGCTCTAAAAGAGCCAGAATCCACTGTGTGTTGGACTGGTTTGCAGAACTATTGAGAGACCTTAGTAGAGCCAGAGGGGAAGTCAGGGAAGAATAGAAGAGTCAACCTGTCTCAGAGGAGGGGGAAATAAGGCTCTTTTTCATAGGGCCTTCCAATATAATATTATGAGGTAGATTCTCTCTCTCTCTCTCTCTCTCTCTCTCTCTCTCTCTGTGTGTTTTTAATGCATTATTCGAGTATCTTTCATACAACAGACATGTATTAACCACCCCAATAGGTGACAAGCGCTGTCCCTGGTACTGGAAAAAAACAGACAAAAGGGGAGCAGTCTCTTCCCTCAAAGATCTTACATTCTATTGGGAGGAAACAATGAAGATACAAATAACTGGTTTTTTTTAAATAGGTTTTGTCTGTCCTTCATTTTTGAAGAGGATTGAAGTAATTACAAGGTTTTTTTGAAGGGGGATAGTGCATTTGTATGTAACGGAACGGACAGGGGATAAGAAAGGAGCTTATATAGGAGGTAGCACTCATACTAAACCTTGAAAGAAACTGGAGGTTCTCAGAGGTGGAGGTGAGGAAGGGGGATTTGCTTTCCAGGAATAGAGGACAGCCTGTGCAAAGGCAGAGAGCCAGTGTGTGTGTGGCGGTGAAGGGGAGGGGGGGAGAAGGGTACAACAAATAGACCAGTTTTGCTGAAACATGGAATGTATGAAGGTGAGCCATGCAGTAACCACGATAAGGGGACTTTGGAAGGAGTGACAAGGGTTAAACCTTCCATGCTTAAGTGTAGTTTTACCTGGTTTTGAAGTTGAGAATTGATCCGGAGTTCAACAGGTTCCAGGTAGTTACAGGGGACAAGTCCTTTCTGCAGCATAGCAATGAAAACGTGAAAGAAAGGAGAGAGCAGAGCCCACACATCCATACCATAAAACAGAAGGAAATCTAGGGACTTGAAATCACCCTTTGTTTTGTCTGGGATCAGGGGGCAGGGAGAGGGGATCCAGCTTCTCAAAAAGCTCTGGGATTGGACGACAAGGGTGCATGCAGATAACACAGCCCCCTGTCAGATTCTATACCTTCCCATTGAACATGACCGTGGCCCAGTTATCATTTCCTTTCTTCAGGACAAAGACAATGTTTCCTGGCAAGACTTGGAGTTCCTCTGATGTCTCAGGTGTGAATTCAAATAGCACACGATGTGCCTCTCCTTCCAGGGCCCTGAAGAGGGTTAAAGCAGAAACAAAGCTAGAAACTGGTCCCTGGAACAAGAAATTGAGGGAAGGGGGTAGAGGGACCTTGGACTTCAGGATTATAAGGCCCTGTAGGGGAAGAGAGAACTAGGGACACTGGCCTGCTATAGGCAGACAGACATCCTTCCCTTGCTGGGGAGACCTCTCCTGTGATGTGGGAGGGAAGGAAGAGGACAAGATAGAGGAGGATGGGGTACTCTTGAGGCATAGCCACAGTGTGTCGGAGGGAGGGAAAGTACCATCTGGTAGTTCCCTACTTTAGCTAATTATTCTTGCTAACTGGGTCCTAAGATAAGTTCCTTGTACATGAGAACAAGTCTGTCCACACCCACTAAATTTCTTTTTTTTTTTTTTAAGTGGGGCAATTGGGGTTAAGTGACTTGCCCAGGGTCACACAGCTAGTAAGTGTCAAGGGTCTAAGGTCGGATTTGAACTCAGGTACTCCTGACTCCAGGGCCGGTGCTCTATCCACTGTGCCACCTAGCTGCCCCACATCCACTAAATTCTGACAAAGGCCTGGGTTAGATATAGGAGCCAGTCAGTCCTCAAGGGCCACTCTTATCCTCTCACTGGGTTTCCATTTTTTCCTTGTCTTTCCTAACCAAAACACCAGAGTTTTCCTCTCAGGACTTTCCTGGTTTTTATGTTCGCCTCAGGCCTTTATATTTGTAGACATTTTACTAATTTAAATTCTAATAACTTGCCACCCCCCCTTTCCCTTTCCTCTTGCCTCCTTAGTGTCGGGTTTGTTCATTTTGAGTGGGAAATCTTAAGGAGTGGGTTATGACATACTTTGTCCTTCATTCTGTGGGAGAATGACTTTATTTTCTCAAGTCCTTCCTGTTATTTCTTTTTACAGAAAGAGTATACCCATTCCAAATCTAAACCCCACCAGAACAGGGGAGAAGTGGAGTTCCTTTCTTCCCACTCTTTGCCTAGCATTGGAGAGACTCTGCAACCCCTCTGCAGAGCTGGGCTGGGCCCTTTGCTGACCTCATCTACTAGGTACTGAGAAGAATGCCTCACCTACTAGAGAGGTAGTTGATGCTTTTTACTTGGTGCTTAGCTATGAATTTTGACTAATCTTCCCACAAATACTTTGAAAAAAAAAAGTTGGATCTAAGATCAGAGTCATACCTAAGGCAAAACAGCTAGGGCTTTACCCCTGTGGTGCTAAAATTTAGAGGGTGCTTCTTCCCTGGTTTCTGTAGTTACACCCCAACTGAGATCTCCTGTGTCCACTCCAGATATAAAAATTTATGGTAACAGCTCTGTTTGAACTCTAGCAGAATTCCATTTGGTTTTAATATTGTTCTCAGAGTTATCATCTTTAGCCTCCAGCAATACAGTATACGTTCTACTTTGGGACTTTGAACTGATGTATTCTCTTTTTGTTCAAGTATTAGTGTTAGTACTTACTTGAAGATTTCTGGTGTTTTGGGTCTTGGGGGAGGTTCAGCTGTCTATTGAGAGTTGAGGAAAAAGGTATAATCATAAATAAAGGAAAGGAAAATAATGACAAAGGAATAAAATGATTTAAATTAATAAAAATTCATTGATAAAAATTTACAAAGTGCTTCCCTCATAACAACTCTGAGAGTTTGATAAAAAGAAGAGAAGGAAGAGAGGGAGAGAAAAAAAAGAGAGCAAACTATTAATGATAATGTAAGTGTTCTTCCAATCCCAGGAATCCACAGAATGCATTTCTAACTTGATCAGGAAATTCCTTAGGGGAGAAAATAGCACTCTGAATATACACTGGGAAGCATTACCTCCTACAAACTTCTTTTACTAAAGGCTCAACCAAGGCTAGAGCCAAACTGAAACCAAATCCAAGTTCCAGATGACTCAGTTGTCACAGATTTACATGATTCCCTAGAAATGTTATTTTGTTGGTGACCCTCTGTCCCTTTTGGGGGCAACTTCTAGGAGTTTTGTTCTGAAGACATCAGCTTATGCCATTACTGACTGGGTGTTCAAGATAATTCTTGGAAAGAAGAGTCACAGATTCACAGAATTTGAGAGTTGGAGGAGACTTGACTCCCATCTAGTCCAACAATACACGAACAGACTCCCCACTAAAACATACTCAGCAAGTAGTCATCCAGCCCCTGCTTGAGCACATCTAAGGAGGGAGAACCCACCACCCCTTTAGGCCCATTCCACTTTGGGATATCTCTTATTGCCAGGAAGGAGCCTAAATTGTCTTCTTTGAAATTTCTACCCACTGTTCCTGGTTCTGCCTTCTGGGACCAAACTGAAAAAGCCTAATTCCTCCTTCACATTACAGCCCTTCAAATATTTGAAGCTAGCTATCAGGACATCCCCCCACCCCCCAACCCAGAGCCTTTTCTTTTCCAGGCTAAATATGACCAGTTCTTGGACTGATCCAAGCAGAATCAATCTTCCCATTGTATATCACTTGACATCCTGATCCAGGTAAATTTCTCCTCCTGCCTGCTGGCCCCTTTGTCTGAGCTGGTATCTTTCTCTGAGTCTCCTCTTAAGAGTTCCTCCCTTATTCTTATTTGGCCTTATAAAATAAAAATAAAATAAAATAAAAGTTGTAGCTCTTTAGAGCCCATATTAGATGTTTATTAAACACTTGTCGATTTGTTTAATCTAAAAATTTGCATATTGCCTTAGGTTGCATGACAAGTTAATTGAATCATCTTTAATCCTGACAGCAAACTTGAGGTGTAGGTACCACAGCTCTTTATTATCTCTATTTTTTTACAAATGAGGAAACCGAAGTCAGAGAAGTTAAGGCATATACCCATAGTCACATAACTACTAAGTGTCAGAGGTAGGATTTGAACTCAGTTCTTCATGATTCTCGGTTAAACACTTCATCCACTAAACCGTGGGGTATCTCTTGTCTTCCACTTCATTTACAGGTTGTAAAAAGAGAAACATTAAAAAGCCTCTCACTGTCTCCCTTTTCCCCTTCCTTTCTCTGGCCATCAGGCATTTGGTTATTTCCCATGGTAGAGTGAACCCTAGAAACAGATATGCTTGATCACAATGTGTATGTATTTCTATTTGCATATCATCATGTATTCAGATGTTATCCCTCTGCTGGTTTCAAATGAGGGTCTTCCCACTCCTAATATTCACTTAACTTGTATCATTTCCCATTTAAAGCCTCTTCCCCACACAACAGTGGTATGCATAACCAAACTCTTGGAATATTCAGTTTACAATTAACTCTTGTATTTTACCTATGAGTGGGAATAGAAATTATTCTTCCTGGAAGCCCTGGGTGTGTTCTTGTTAAATAAACCACACAAGAACCAGGAGAAAAATGTATGTAATAAAAACAAGATTGTAAAGAAAAACAACCTTGAAAGACTTATGAACTCTGATCAACATAGTGACCAACCATGGATGGATCAGGCTGTTATCCACCTCCTGGCAGAGAAGTGATAGATTCAGAATAGAGATTGAGACAAAAAATATGATCAATGCAGGAATTTGATTTTCTTGATTATATTTATTACAAGGATTTTATTTTATTTTTGTTTTCTATGGTATGGTGGGGAGAGTAGAATAGTAGGAGGGATAAAAGGTAAATTTTTGTTAAATGAAAGTAATTAATTAAAAACAAAAAAAATCAGCACAGTGTCTTCTGTGCTTTATAAATGAATGAGATCAAGAAGTTCCAGAACTTAATCCATCCCAAGCATCCAACATATTCCCTTAATCACTCCTTGGCAGGGAAGAAGGGATTAGGAAAAAAGAGACTCCAAGGAAAAGCTAATTTTCTAGAGAAAATAGATAATAGGAAATGGCTTTTGGGGGAGGCAAGAAATAGATGACATAGAAAAGCAAAGCTGAGATTCTTTTGAGTGGTGAATTCCAGATTCAGAAAGATTCTAGATTAAGAATTTAGAGGGGCAGCTAACTGGGGCACTGGATAAAGCACCAGCCCTGGATTCAGGAGGACTTGAGTTCAAATCTAGTCTCAGACACTTGACATTTACTAGCTGTGTGACCCTGAGCAAGTCACTTAACCCTCATTGCCCTGCCCCCCCCCCAATAATTTAGATGCTGCCTTCCCTTGGAGGTCAAGTGACATTTAAAGGTTATGGAGATCAGAGAGTGCCCAGAAACATTAAGAAGTCATCTTATGGGAGCTTTGAACAGAGAAATCTCCCCCATTTTGGACAACCAAACACATGTTTACAAATTAAAAGAGGTTAGGGCTACTTCACCTGGGGTTGCAGAGGGGCAAATCCCGAGAAGCTGTCTTGATCCACCACAGATGCTACAACCTGAAACAGAAAAGGGGAATATATGAAGATTCCACTATCCCTGCCTTCCCATCATTTTTACTTCCTTTTCTTTGCCCTGGATTAATCCTCATTTATGGCTTCCCTGGGTATTTAGTTCTTATACCAAGGATTTGGGTCACTGGTCTCATAGACATTTGTATGTATGTATGTATGTATGTATGTATGTATGTATGTATGTATGTATATATGTATGTATATATATGTCTCTCTCTCTATATATATATTTCAGTAGATAAAGAAACAAGTTCCCCTTGAGACCTAGCACTACCTTTTCTCATGGTATCTAGAAAAACTGCACAGGTAGGTATTCGGGGCTCAGAGCTAAATCAGAACAATCAATATTCAGTCAAATCTACCAACGTCAGAAATTCTTGATCTTTCCAGTTATGCAATGCAAGTTTTCTGACCAAAGGGTCACTGGCTAAATTTCAAAGGATTTGAGAAGCTGAAAGGGCTGGTTTTAGAAGGATTTTCATGTTCAGATTTGGTCATTACCAATTAAGGGAGTATTGGAACCCTAAGGTTGAGGAGATGAGGATTCAAAACTATCAGGATATTTGTTAAAGGGATTTCAGAAAAGCATTCACAGTCATTACTCAGCCACAGCCCTGGTTGTTCTTCTTTCTCTTAGCTGGTCAAATAGTCATGGGATCTAATGGAAAGTAATTAATTTGTACATACTTTTAGAGAATCACAGACTTGGAGGGATTCCAGTTCCTTCTAGTCCAACCAACACACTAAAATAATTCCCACTACAATATACCCAACAAATAATCATCCAGCTTGTTCTTGAAGACATACAAAATGACAGGGAACTCACTATCTAATGAGGTAACCAATTCCACTAATTATTACCAGGAAGAGTGACTCAGTCACTCAAATCAATCCATGAACTCAGTAACTCAAAGTTCCATTTAATGATGTAGCCAGCAACCCACCCCATGCCTACCCATCTTTTGCTACTCTTGTCCATGTTCTCACAAAAGTTCCTCTCAGGGGGTTCACCCAATGGACTGAAGGCTTTTCTTTCTCCTGTCTAAATTTGCTTCTTCACAACTTGGACTCTACTCCTAGTTTTACCCTCTGGGATTGAACATAGCAAGTCTATCCCCTCTTCCACATGCTATCATATCAGAAGACAGCTCTTAAACCTCCTTTGAGTCTTTGCTTCTCCAGGCTAAAGAGCCCCAATTCCTTCATCTAGTCCTCATGTGGCATGGACTTAAGATATGTTCCCATTCTGATTGCCCTCCTCTGGACCCTCTCCAGCTTATCAGTGCCCTTTATGTGATTCTTTCCCAGGCTCATACTGGGAGGTAGAACTAAAAGGAACCTGGGAACTAGGTGCTAGGGTCCATCCTGGCTCTGGAATTCTGATACGGTGATTTTATAAGCCCTCACTCCTTTCAGATGGAGGTTCTTTGCTATAAATACATCTTTCCTCAACCCATCCCTTAGTTTCCACCCCAGGAGGATGATTACAGGGGAAATGCCTAGTTCCCCAAAAGCCAGTTCTACCTTGTTCTGTGTGATCTCAGGCTACAGAAAACCCATGCTAGAGTCCTTATTCCCACTTACCGTAGCCTTGCCCAAGTAATCCTTCTTGGCCAGCTGAGCCACCTGCTTCTCATTAGGTCTAAACAGTTTCCCCACAGGAATCACCACTGGCTCATACAGCTTCTGTTTCTGAGGTACAAAAACCATATAAGATGCCTACATGATCAGGTGGCAGAGATTCTCTTTGCAGTGTGATTCAGTGATGTAGAAAGGCCACAAATTGTCCTCACCCTCATTCAAAGGCAGAAGCAGAGCCCAGGTGAGATTCAATGCCAAATTCTATCCCCAAAGCTCACAGACATTCAGATCTGCTCCCAACACTTACATTGATTTCACTCTTTAATAATCCCTACTCTCCCCCAAACACATTGGCTTAAGGGTGATGACTTATAAATGCAATTTAGATTTTTATTTCATCTTTAAACCCAATCAACCCAAATCTGAGTCATTTCTACCACCACCACCTCATCACTGCCCCCCCCAACAGCCAAATAGCCTTACTTCAAGTTCCAACACCTTTCCTCTCCACCCAGATCTGAAAACCCCCCTACTCTCAACAACAATTTTATTTTATTTTATTATTATTATTATTTTTTGCAGGACAATGAGGGTTAAGTGACTTGCCCAGGGTCACACAGTTAATAAGTGTCAGGTGTCTGAGGCAGGTTTTGAACTCAGGTCCTTCTGAATCCAGAGCTGGTGCTTTATCCACTGCACTACCTAGCTGTCCCCCCCCCTCCGCCCCACCATTTTATTAAACTGTTATGGAAGCAATCAGAGAGAACTTGCTCCAAAGATTGACTTTTTCAAAGATCCAAGATTTTCTTCCTAAATCTGGAGATAATAGCAAAGTGCTATGGATTTCTCACCCTTTCATGAACTGTGAGATAGTTGGTCTCAGAATCAAGAAGACCAAGGTTTAAGTCTTATCTCTAACACATGACCCAGGACAAATCACTTAATGTCTCAGCACCCCCTGGCAATTGCCTAAGTCCATAAGTTGTAGAACATGTACCAACCTACACTGGTAGATAGTTTCTTCTCTAGGGTGTGGGCTATGTCAATAAAAAAATCACAGGACTGGTCCCTGCCTCTTAAATGGAGGATTTATTGAAAACCTCATGGTCACCCTTGCCCAGAGGGAACCGTACCCAAATGGCTTCCATAGCTTTGTCAATTTTGGAGTGTCTGGCTTCTGTCTTCATGCTCATGGCCAGAGCCAAGTGCTCCTCAGCTTTCTTCCATTCCTCTTTCTTGGCATGGATGAAAGCGATGTTATATAACACCTAGAAAACCATTAAGTGTCTCCATTAAGACTGAGAGGACTTTAGACATAGGAATTGGAGAAGCAGGAATTTTGCCCAGATCAAGAAACAGAAAATAGCCCATGTTGTTAAAAAAGGATGAGCGCATCCCATTATGGAATTTTGGCCTCCACTGGGGCAAAGACCGAGTTACTGGGTCACCTGTCCCCCTCAGTACAGCACTCGAGACCATGGAGGTCACTTGTTCCAGATCTTGGGAGGGACAACATCACTATCCAGAAATGAGCAGAGTCATCTTGAAGACCAGGGTCATAATTCCAAAAGGGAGGACAGAAGTGTGTAGAGATCCTATCACCAGGGTGTATGTTAATCCAAAGATACAGGACAGGCAAGTCTGATATGCAGGAAAGCAAAAGAATCTTCTTAATGATACATCTCATTAAAAGGATGCTGAGAGGAAGCTGAAGGTCCTAGTGACCAACCTTGTTCCAGATTTTCCCTATCCAGTGGGCTCTGATTAGCATCCTGGCACTAGGGTAGGGCAGGTCTGTACGTACAATGTCTGGAAAACCTACCAGTACAAAAGATTGTGGAAACTACTAGGATAGGGATCCTGGCTGGGTTCTGGATCTTACTCTTGCCCTATTTTACATTAGGCATATGTTTGGCTTCAGAAGGCTCCATTGTCTTTTGGTCTATTGCCTTCCCTACTTCTATTTTCATCATTACTGATTTGGGCCATTCATGTGGATGGCAAGTTAAAAGTGAAAGACAATTGCCCAAGTCCAAATCCAGACCCAGGCCCAGGCCCAGGCCCAGCCCAAAGCCTTTTCAACAGTCCTGACTCTGCCCCAACTAAATGAATATAATGGAAGGGAATAAATAGCAGCTGCCTCAGACTTGGTGACCTGGTTCTAAGATCATCCCCATGGCTGGAAGCCTTAGTCCTCTTCGCCCTTTCCATCATCTCATTCTTGTTCCCATTCCTCCACCACCCCAGGTCTCATCAATCTTTCATTTCCACATCTCTCATCAAAACAGGCTGACTAACTACTTGGTGGGGATGTTTTTGAGGGGTTTTGTGCAATAGGGAGTTGGTAGTGCCTTCCATGTCTGGAACCCTAGAATTCCAGGCTGCTCAGCATTTAAAGCATTTCATGATCTGGTTTCAGACTACTTTTCCATACTTATTCCACGAAAAGGAATTCCCATTATGACATAACAACAACAATAAACAACATTTATAAAGCACTTACTGTATGCCAGGCACTATGCAAAGCGTTTTACAACTTTTATCTAATTTGATCTTCACAACTGCCCTGGGAGGGAGGTGCTGTTATTATCTCCATTTTGTAGATGGGGAAACTGAGGCAGAAGTTTAAGTGACTTGTTTAGGATCACACAGATTATAAGTATCCGAGGCTAGATCTGAACTCAGGTCTTCCTGACTCCAGGAATGGTACTCTATCCACCTTGCCACCTAGCTGCACCAACCTGTTAGTTAACATACCAACAACTGATTACCCACTCTCTGCTTGAAGATCTCTATAAAAGGAAAACCTACCACCTCTCCACTTCGGTGCATCTTGAATTGTTGGGATGTTGTTTACTGAGATCAAGCCTAAACTGGCCTAGAAGGGCAACTTCAACCCATTGCTTCTGGTTCTTCCAGCCTTTGGGGCCCAAGAGTCTGGCTGAGTCAAATCCCTCTTTTACAAGCCAGCCCTTCACCCCACCCCACCTTCCTAAGAGTCAAAGAGTTTTTATTCCTGGCCCAAACACTCTCTCTGCCTCTCAGCCCTCTGATTTATAACTAAGAGTCAGGCTCTTTGGACACCCTTGACTTCACAGGACTGGTGAGAGCGCACACGAAAATAAGTCGGCAAAGTGCCTCAAGCTCCTGCAAGGTCAACATTGTCTCTCTGCCATGGCAGGTCCCAGGACTTGGTGAGTTTCCACTCCTGGGCTGCTGGCTGCCTCTGTGCAAATGCCTGTGGAATAATAGGACAGTTACTATGGCAGAGCTCCAGGCCAAGTCTGGGGTGATGTAGGGGCAGGGGTGATGGAGAGTTCTGAACTCTTGTGCAAGATCCACTTCTGCCATCTCCAGGGAGCAGCTGCCTTCCCCTGACCTGACTCATAATTCAGTGGAATCACTGGGACCAGCCTTTACTCTATGCACGTGGAGGAAGGAGAATTTAGGGCTTAAGAAATTAGATCCCATTTGGTTGTCCTCTCCAAACCAGTGGAATAGCATTTCCGTGGCATTCAATTTTGTTGCCATCTTAGCCTGATCCTTCCCAAAGCTGCTGATTCCAGCTAATAAATCAGGTCTCCTTGGCCATGGGGTGGTGAAGGGAGCTTCCCAGCTCCAGCAGCAGAGCCCGAGTCCAAAACACACATCCCCAGGGGGCTCAGGCTACTCCTGAAGGATACTGAGAATCTATTTTTAGTCCTGGTTAGAATCAGACATGAGAAAAGTCAGTTTCTCATGCCTAGGAAACAAAGGGAAAAGCTTTTCTTAGAGATTCTTCTAAATAAAGATCATAGGATCATTTAGAGAGAACTGGAAAGGACTTTAGCGATGAACTCATTTCACCCTCTCATTTTATGGACAAGAAAGCTGAGGACCAGAGAGGTTCATTAACTTGCCCAAGGTCACTCAGGTTATAAGTAGAGCCAGAATTTGAACCCAGTTCTTTTGATTCCATATCCAGGGTTCTCTTCATTGTACTATACTGTCTCTTGGAGACTTACCGTCTTTACCAAAGCGATTGATGTGTCATAATGATGAGGGGGTTGAAGGAAGTACATGATCATAGGGAAGCAAAACCATTTAGCAATTCCTGAAAATCATGATGACATATCCTTCATGAATGAGGACAATGTGACTGTTCATAAAGCATGTGCTTCGAGTGCTCTCAGAAGCGGGGCAAAAGGGTTTATGCCAAGTGATCTACGTGGATCCTTCTGACCAACGGTATGCATTTGGATACACAAGGGAGATACGCGGTTGTGGCTGTGGGCTATCATTATAGAACAACATCTGACTTGGATGGGAAAGAAATCCCAACAAAACTAGACTTAGAGTGTTGAGTTTGCTGTTATTGTTTAGTGGTTTCCAACTCTTCCTGACCCCATTTGGGATTTTCTTGGCAAAGATACTGGAGTGGTTTTGCCATTTACTTCTCCAGCTCATTATATACATGAGGAAACTGAGGCAAACAGTACTTGCCCAGGGTCGCACAGCTAGTAAAAGACCACATTTGAATTCAGGTCTTCCTGACTACAGGTTCCTTGCTCTACCCACAGTGCCACCCAGCTGCCCTGGAGTATAGAGATCTGAGTTCAAATCCTGACTCCAGCCATGATTAGCTGTGTCATGTCTGGGGTTGGATTTGAGCTTGGGTCTTCCTGACTACAGGCTCCGTGCTCTATCTACTGTGTCACCTGCCTGTCTCATATTCCCTTTTTATTTTTTGTTTTCTTGTCTAGGGGCCAAAGATAGCCAATGAAAACTCTTTTTATTTTTTTTGCAGGGCAATTGGGGTTAAGTGACTTGCCCAGGGTCACACAGCTAGTAGGTGTCAAGTGTCTGAGGTTGGATTTGAACTCAGGTACTCCTGACTCCAGGGCCGGTGCTTTATCCACTGTGCCACCTAGCTGCCCCCTTTTTCTTTTTCTTTTAAAAAATTTTTTTTTTTGCCAATGAAAACTCTTGAGCAAAGGAGTGTCTGGAGCAGAGTTGTGCTCTAGAACCTAGATGTGGGTTGCAACCCCTTAGTAACTAAATGTGGGGGTTGTGAAAAATCTGGCAATAGTAAAAGGTTATATATACCTCTCTTATATACCTATATACCCCCTGGGAAAATTTCTTGGGTGAAAATGGGTTGTAAGTGGAAGAAGTTTAAGAAGCCCTGGTCTAGAAGATTACTTAGGTAGTTATGTGGTGTTTAACCAGTTTTCTTCTTTGTGGAGAAACTGCAGCTGGGGTTGTCTGAGAGAGACAAGGGGGATCCCTAATGAGGTCCAGATAGCTGTTAGCCCTCAGTTTCAGTCCCTTTCCTTTGCTGGCTTCCTCACCTCACAGGCAAACAGCTTGAACTGCAGCCCCAGGATCTTGTAATCTATCAGCTGGTTCCCTCGGAGCTGAGTCAATGCCTCTTTCAGGTCTTGAAGAGCTGAGTCATATCTGCAGGGCAGAGAAGGTTAGTCAGCAAATTCAAGGCATTGTACTTTCCTGAATGCTCTCCTCTCTCTTTCACACACACACACACACACACACACACACACACACACACACACACACACACCCTTTATTATTTTCATTGGTCTAGTCAATCCCTAGGGACAGCTAGGTGGTGCAGTGGATAGAGAAGTGTGCCTGGTGTGAAGAGGACCTGAGTTCAAATCTAACCTCAGACAATGACTAGCCATGTGACCCTGGGCAAGTCACAACCATTTTTGCCTCATTTTCCTCATCTGTAAAATGAACTGAAGAAGGAAATGGCAAACAGGTCCAGTATCTCTGCCAAGGAAACCCTGGATGAGGGCATGAAGAATCAGACACAACTGAAATGATTGAAAAATAACAGTAAATTCTTAGTGTCAAAATCCCTTCTACCAAGGTAGATTAGCACCTGCCTCACATTTATAGTCATAGAGTTACCTGAGACACTAACAGGTTAAGCGACTGGCCATTCAGCCAGTATGTGCCAAAGGCCAGACTTGAACCCATGTTTCCCTGACTTAAGAAGACCAGAGTTCAAATATGACCTCAGACACTTACTAGATGCCTGACCCTGGGCAAACCTCAGTTTGCCTCAGTTTCCTCATCTGTAATATGGTGATAATAATAGCACTTTCTTCCCAGGGTTATTGTGAGGATTAAAGGCAGCTAGCTGGTGCAGTGGATAGAGCACTGGCCCTGGAGTCAGGAGGACCTGAGTTCAAATCTTACCTCAGACACTTAGTAGTTGTGTGACCCTGGGCAAGTCAGTTAACTCCAATTGCCTGGCTCTGGAGGAGAGAGTAAGGCTGATGAATTTGCACAGCCCTCCCTCATTTAAATCCAATTCAATGCAAGTCATGACATCACCCCGATGTCATGGTCCTCTTTGAGAGCAAAAGACAAACAATTGTGATCAACAAATGAGATCAATATTTGTAAAAAAGTACCTAGTACCCTGCCTGGCACATAGTAGGCACAATAAATGTTTATTCCCTTCTCTCTTCTCTATGTCCATTATGTCATAGCTGCCCCTCCAACATTGAATATATATATGAACTGGATCCAACAGACATGGACTCAAGGGGAGTGTCCTTCTCGATGTCATTCTCACTGATGTGCAGAGAGTGGAAACCGTCCCATTTCTTGGCTCTGGACTGGCCTATTCACCAAAGCTGAGTGGCAGTGCTATACAACACCACCCCCCAACCCCCATATGGCTCTCTCCTTCCTTTCCCCTCAAGCTGTTCTTCTGTCTCAAGTTACCACAAGGTCAGTCTCTCTTCCTCTGTCAGCACAAACACTTCCACCTTTCCTTTAGCCCTGACTTTGTCTCCTATGCACAGAAGCAGACTGGCGGCTCCTCTCCCTGTAAAGTCAAGGGGTAGCTGCTTTCTCCCCTCCCCACCCTCTTCCCCTACACTTTCTGTCCTTCTCAGTCCTCTGAGACAAAGAGCTGAGTCAGAGTGAGCCTCCTTGCCAAGCAAGAAATGTCACAGCCTGATTTAGCTCCAAAGCTGTGGGCACCCACACTCAGTCTCTCTGACAGCACACCGAAGCTGCAAAGACAGCCTCTCCTTCCCAGGGCTTTTTCCCTTGGCTTGAACCCACTCACTTCTCCACTTGTGAAGCCGTCTTATGTTTTCTCTACAAAAACCAACCGACCAGCCAACCAACCATCATTGCCTTTCTAACAAGGTTTCTGTAATCTACTTGACTCTTGGCTTGTTCCTATCCTCTTGTATATGTCCTCTAGAAGGAGGAAATCTTTTCGCTTCTGTGTTAGGGCGTGGCTTTCTATGACTTGAGGGATGGGGAGAGTCTCACTTATTATTATCATCATAATTGAATTAAGGTCAGGGATGCAGGCTGACTAGGTCAGGATCCCTCATCTGGAGTGAGGAAGAAGAATGTGCAGGTAGAGACAGCCAGGGTGGCTGGTGAAGAAAGCAGTAGCCCCTGACTCCCAAGGAATCCCACCAACCCCTGGGTCTAGTCTCATCTGACCTGCTCATGACTGCAGCATTCAAAGGCCTGTCCTTATATTGAGGCATCCAACTCCCTTTTCAGCTGGTGGGGGCTGTTATCTAGGTAGACTCCCTCCTGGAGCCTGCAGTTTCATTTCCACAGGACTGTCAACAATGGGGGCCCAGGTGTTGGCAGTGAAGGGGATGTGCCTATGTCTTCTTGTAGCCTTTAGGCATGGGCACGTCTCTGTGGTATGTATGCTATTCAATAACCCTGATAGTTCACTTACAGTTAGTATGGCTGTGTCTTTGTTCCTTGATATCCTGAAGGGAAGACAGTTTATTGAGTTTATTGTGCTACAGTGACTGGAGTCATAACATCGAGCTGAGCTTTATCACCTCAGTAAGGTCTTCAGCAGGAATCTTGGCTCTTCTCTTTACTCTGTGACTGAGGACAAATCAGTTCCCTTCTCTACCTCTTTCCGGGAGGCAGCATGGCACATATAATGGAAAGCTGCAGCTGGAGTGAGGGGACCCAGTTTATAATCCTGTCTCTAATTCTTATAACCTGTGTGAACTTGCGTAGGTGAATTACTTTCTCTGTGTCTAAGCTCCTCATCTATACCATGGGGGGGACTAGGACCCTTCTCCATTTTTTTTTTTTTTAGTGAGGCAATTGGGGTTAAGTGACTTGCCTAGGGTCACACAGCTCGTAAGTGTTAAATGTCTGAGGCCGGATTTAAACTCAGGTACTCCTGACTCCAGGGCCGGTGCTCTATCCACTGCGCCACCTAGCTGCCCCTCTCCTTAATCTATAATCTTATGATCTGGGCCTCAGTTTTTCCATGTGGGTTAGGTCAGATGGTCCAACCCTAAATTCCCTTCCAGTTCTAAAATTCTAAGATCTTAATATGCCACAGGGCCTCCTCTATACTTCTCCTATGTTGCTTACCCAAGAGGTTTAAGAATGTCCCTTTCCAGTCTATGTACAGTACATGTGGCAGATTATAACATGAGAAAACAGAATATGGGTTACCTGTCATTTTCTATGCCAAGAGATGCGTCAACTACAAGAGTTATCCCCAAAACTCTGCCTCATGGTCTAATGGTTTGGGAGTCTGCCTTACCTGCTCGGTGGGTCCTGCTGCTGTTTTTGGCCTCATGGTAGCTATGCTGTTGTGTCAAATGTGTCCTTCCAAGAGATCTTTTTGTGAAGGACTTGGCAGCTACTCCTTGGCTATCTTAGGATTCAAATGTATAAGTGTGGGTTCCAATAAAGAAAGAGCCTCAGGAGTTAGGAGACTCCAAGTTCTAACCCCAACTCTACAAATATTAAGGGACAACCTCTGGTGGGAATATGACAACATGTAAATATAGGATCTTAAGTATTTTAAACATGGTATGATCAGTCATTGAGGTAACCATCTAAGGGCACTGGTGTAACTTTTAGATATAATCTTTTACAGGGCATCTAGGTGGATAGAGCACTGGCCCTGGAGTCAGGAGGATCTGAATTCAAATCCGGCTTCAGATACTTTCTGGCTGTGTCACCCTGGTCAAGTCACTTAACCCTGATTGTCTATGTATGTATGTATATGCATGCATGCATGCATGTATATGTATACATACATGCACACGTGTGTATATGTGTATATATACATACATATACTATATATAGAAACAGTGTATAGAGAGAGAGAGAGACAGAGATAAACACACACACACTTGAATCACATGGAAACCAGGTTCTAGTCCGGTCTTCTCCTGTGCCTAATCTTGCAGGGTTGTTGTGAAGATCAAAAGAGAGAATATTTGTAAAAAGTGCTTAGCACCTAGTAGGAGCTATGTAAATGCTTATTCTCATACCCTTTCCCCCGTGAAAACTAACAAGTCATGTGACCTTGGAAAAGTTCCTTCATTTCTCTGGGCCTCAATTTCCTCCCGTGTACCATGAGGGAGTTGGAGTAGTTGATCTCTTAGATACTTTTTGGCTTTAATATTCTATAATTTTATCATTACAAATTTATTCACCAAGTGGGTAGTAAGTGCCATTGCATTGACAGGGCTACCTTCTGCAGATAGGTGGCCTGGTGGATAGAGCACTGGACCTGGAGTCAGGAACACTCCAAGTTCAAATCTGGTCTCAGACACTTACTAGCTGGGTCCCTGAACAAGTCACTTAACCCTGTTTGTCTCAGTCCCTCATCTGTAAAATGAGCTGGAGAAGGAAATGGCAAACCACTCCTGTATCTTTTCTAAGAAAACCCCAAATGGGGTCATTGAAATGACTAAACAACAGCTTCTGCTTTAGCAGGATATAACAGAAGTGGGAGACAGGATCCAAGTCTCAAGGCGGTTGATTGTCTGTATACTTCTTCCTGATTAACCACTACATCAGAAAGGCAGATCCCTTATGTTTCATTAAGAAGTAGATGATTTTGATCTGCTTATATGAGGGGAACTCATCAAAGTAGCATACGTATCAGTTAGTTTTAAAGTTAAATGTGGAAAGAATCTGACTTTTAGAACTAGGAAATGAAGTTATTTTCTTTCTACTTTTTGTGATTATATCATTAATATATATATTGTTATAATTAATTATCAGGAACATATTAATCTCCAAAAAATTCTTACCCATGTCTCAATGTGGCATGAAAATGACTGTGGATCCTCAAAGACTAGGTCGGTAGAATGCAAACTCTGGAAGAGTCTCCTAATTAGAAAACCTTCCCAGATGGGACCTTTAATGATCTGTCTCTGCATTTGTTCACAAGGCTCCACCCAGCTGACTTCTGACTGGCAACTCACCAGAAGGTTAGGTTATTCTTCATGGGGTGATGAATAATTTTGACATGAAGACATTCTACTATCGTGTGGTGGGGTTGCAATCTAATTCAGTGAAAAGAGTTCCTAAACTGGTAAAAATCATAGATCCTCTGAAGTAGTAACCAAAAAAACCAAAACAAAACATTACAACAACAACAAAAAGGTGGGTATTGGACTTTTAGCTTTATTGGCAAAAAGAGAATCCAGGAAGGGACAGGATCATTCCTCAAGAAGGACAGGATAACTGACAAGTGACTGAAATAAGCCAGAGATACCTCTTTCTTCATCAGCTCCTATTTTCTTTGCCAAGGAAAACGATCTTTGGATTGGAAAGGGCAGAAGTAGAACGAATAATGGGAAGTGGATACCCAGTAAAAAGCCAGGAGATAGGAAGAGAGAGTCTAACTGCACTTGGGGACTTCAGGGGGCCAGGTCTAGTCAAACGACAGACCAGGCTCCTGAAAGGACTTAGGGATCATAGCTAACATCCTTTCTCATCTTTGAAACATCACATAGAACAGGAGAGGTGCTGCCAGCCTAGAGAAAGCCAAGCATGGTCTCTCAGTTTTCAAAAAGGGGAAGAAAATGGAGCCTGCTAACTGTCATGTACTGCGCTTGACTTTGATTCCTGGTAAAACTTTAGAGGACATTAAAGGGTAGTTAGTGTAAATCTGGAAAAGGAAGTGGTGATGACCAAAAGCCAGTGTGACTTTCTCAAGAACCAGTCATATAACACTAACTTTATTTCCTTTTTTTGATGAGCTGACCAGATCAATGGATCAGGGGAATACTATAGGTAGGGTTTACACATTTTTATAAAGCTTTTAACAACATCTTTCATCCTATTCTTATGCACAAGATGGAAAGACAGTCACCTAGACAGTCACCTGTTTAGGTGGGTTTGGAACTGGTTCAATGGTTGGACCAAAAAAAAATTGCCCCCTTCCAATTAAAAAAAAATTATATATATATATATATTTTTTTTTTTGCCCCATTCCAATTCTGAAATTTTGTGATGTTAAATGTAGATGGCTCCTGTCTTGTGATTAATGTTATAAATTAGATCACTCTTGTTCTCATTAAGCAATTTGAATAAGATCATGCTTAACATATCTTTGTACTTCCCTGAACACATGTATTACAGTAAACATTCAATCAATGTGCCTGCCTCAGTTTAATCATTTGTAAGATGGTGATAATAAAAGCACCTTACCTCCCAGGGTTGTGGTGAAGATAAAATGTGCTAATATTTTCAAATTATCACTTTGCAAATCTTAAGGCGCTCTGTAAATGCTAGTTATTATTATATAACAGAAGAGAGTTGGTGTAGTTTAGTGGAGAGAGAGCTGGCCTGGCAGCCAGGGAGACCCAGATTCAGATCCTACTTCTGACACATGTGGGACCCAGAGCAAATCATTAAACCCCATAGTTTTTTTGTTTTTGATTTTTTTTTTTGCGGGGCAATGAGGGTTAAGTGACTTGCCCAGGGTCACACAGCTAGTGTCAAGTATCTGATACTGGATTTGAACTCAGATCCTCCTGAATACAGGACTGATGATTTATCCACTGTGCCACCTAGCTACCCCAAACCTCATAGTATTTCAGTCGACTTTCTAAGACTAAAGTTGCAGAGAAGGAGCCAAATGCATTAGTTGGAAGACTTTCTAGGGGCAGCTAGGTGGTGCAGTGGATAAAGCATCAGTCCTTCATTCAGGAGGACCTGAGTTCAAATCTGACCTCAGATGCTTGACACTTATTAGCTGTGTGACCCTGGGCAAGTCACTTAACCTTCATTACCCTGCAAAAATTAAAAAAAAATAATGCATCAGTATGCTCTAGCCTTCTCACCTGATACATTTTTTTTTAGTGAGGCAATTGGGGTTAAGTGACTTGCCCAGGGTCACACAGCTAGTAAGTGTTAAGTGTCTGAGGCCAGATTTGAACTCAGGTACTCCTGAATCCAGGGCCAGTGCTCTATCCACTGTGCCATCTAGCTGCCCCTGCATTTTTTTTTAAAGAAAGACTTTCTTCATCTGGGAGTTCCTTATACCAAGGAAATCACAAGTCCACTCCCTTGGCCTTAATATAAGGCAGTGTGGCTTAATGGCTAGAGAGCCAGTGTCAGAGTCAGTATGGACATAGGTATCAAGTCTCACCTCTGACACATATTGGTCGTGGGATTCAGCGGGCAGATCACTTGACTATTCAATGCCCAGGAAACTCTAAGACTATTCATTTCGGGAGCTAATCTGCATTGGTAGAAGGAATGTCCTTATATGAGTGAAATTGTATGCAGTTGTGTGTGTACATAGTATATGATAGAATTTACTCTCATAATAGTCCCTTGAGGTAGCAAGAGGGAAGCCATCATTGTCACCATTTTCCAAATTCAGAAAAGTTGGTTAAACTGATCCAGATCAACCAGCCAAGCAAGACAATGGGGAAGAGTTGCTGAGGGATTCAGGAGAGGGCAACAGAAAATAACAACCTAGATTAAAAGACAAATGTCCTGATTCTTTGTCTTATACAATTTCTACTATATTACACTCACTGTTTATAAGACGGTCTAGGGTTCTCTGAGGGAAAACTCTCATCATTAACCTACAAAGAAGAATTTTCTCTCCCTAGTGGGCAAATTAATTTCAGCTGTGAGTCAAACCCTGCTGTGTCAGGGTCCCTATCTTTACGGAGATATTGAATTAGCCCAGTAAGCAATCCTTATATCCAATTCCCCGGCACATCAGGACATCCAGAGATCTGTGCCAAGTAAGAGAAGGAAAGGCTGGATTAATGAACCACCCAAGCAAGATGTCTGTTTCATATTTTTTAAAAAATGGAAAAATTCTTGATAAAAATATTCCCTATATGGCCGTGGGCCAAATTCTGTTATTCTCCTCCCAATCTCCAACCCTGGGAAATTATTCGAACAGTGACAATCTCAAGACCTTGGGGAGAAGGTCACACCCATCCTGGCTTCAGTGGCATGCCTTGCCTACTCTAAGGAGACAGCACTGCCTCCTGCATCCAATATGGAGGATTCTTGAGGGCCTGAAAGAAGCCAGCCCATGCCTCAACTTCGTTTTTTGTTTTTTGTTTTTAGTGAGACAATTGGGGTTAAGTGACTTGCCCAGTAAGTGTTAAGTGTCTGAGGCCGGATTTGAACTCAGGTACTCCTGACTCCAGGGCCTATGCTTTATCCACTGCACCACCTAGCCACCCCTATGCCTCAACTTTGAAAGCTGAGACACAAATACCGCTTCCAGGGTGAGCCTGAGGAAAACCTTAAGCCACTCACTCAAAGGCCATACATCGCCCTCTTTGCATTGATCCCTGGTTTGGGCAACTAGGTGGCACAGCAAATACAGGACTCAGGAAGACCTGAGTTCAAATCCAGTTCAGACCCTTACTAGCCAGGAGATCCTGTCAAGTCACTTGAGAGCTGTCTGCCTCAGTTTCCTCAACTGTAAAATGGGGTAATAATAGCACCCATCTCACAGAATTTTTGTGAGGATGAAATGAAATATTTGTAAATCTTTTTTGGCAAACTTGAAAACATTATAAGGGGAGGAAAGAGAAAAAGCATTTATATAGTGCCTAAAATGTGTGGTTTTTACATACATTTTTTTTGGTTTGGCAGGGCAGTGACTCGCCCAGGGTCACACAGCTAGTAAGTGTCAAGTGTCTGAGGTCAAAGTTGAACTCAGGTCCTCCTGAATCCAGGGCTGGTGCTTTATCCACTGTGCCACCTAGCTGCCCCATGTACTCAGTGCTTTTTACAAATATTATCTAATAATTGCTAGCTATTATTAGCTATTATGCTTCAGACCTTAGCCTGGCTTTAAGATTACCACTCTCTCTAATCTACACCCAGTTCCCTGACCATGGATTTGCATCTACTCTTGACTAGTTTCTGCTGAAATCAGGAAGCTCTTCTGGATTCCCCCATCCACCACAGTCTTTGGTAATGAGCTTCCTCTCAGATATCACATAGCACTTTGTTTTGTACCCTTCTAATGTACTTCATGGGCAGCTAGATGGTGCTGGGCCTAGAGTAAGGAGGAATCATCTTCCTGAGATTAAATCTGGCCTCAAGACACTTACTAGCTGTGTGACCCTGGACAAGTCACTCAACCCTGTTTGCTTCAGTTTCCTCATCTGTAAAATGAGCTGGAGAAGGAAATGGCAAAGCGCTCCAGTATCTCCCCCAAGGAAACTCCAAATGGGGTCACAGAGGTCGACACGACCAAAAAAACCCCTGAAAAACAAATAACTTCATGATCCCCAAGATTCCCCTCTATTCAGCATCCCCCTCTTCCCATTTGGTGGCAATCAGTTGTCATATATTGTCATATATTGTCTATTGTCTCAACCATCCCTATTACCACTGGAATTTAAGGATCCTGCTTTTCTTTTCTTTCTTTCTTTCTTTTTTTTTTTTGATGAGGCAATTGGGGTTAAGTGACTAGCCCAGGGTCACACAGCTAGTAAGTGTTAAGTGTCTGAGGCCAGATTTGAACTCAGGTCCTCCTGAATCCAGGGCTGGTGCTCTATCTACTGCACCACCTAGCTGCCCCAGGATCCTGCTATTATTATCACCATTTTATAAATGAAGGAAATGAGGCTTAGATGGGTTAAGTAAGTGACTTAACTGGGTTGTGCAGGAAGGAAATGTGTCTTAGGCAAGATCTGAACCCAGCTCTTCCTGCCTGCACTACACCAGGCTGCTACTGGGGCATTCATTCCTTCCTTTCCACTCTCACTATCATCAAGGCCAGGTTAGTAAGATGTGATCCCCCCAATTCAAGATCTCATTACCCCTCCTCTGGAGAGTTACCCTAACCTCCTGACTGGTCTCCCAGCTGCCAGTCTTTTCCTTCTGCAGAACAGTCTTTCAAATATCATACAAAGATTTTAGCAGATTTTTACTAGATCCCTGCTTAAAACCCTACCCTATGGGCTACCAAATGCAAAACAAATCAAATCTCCTAATCCAGGAAGTTCTAGCCCCCCTCCCCCAATCTGACTCCTAATTACTTGTCCAGCCTTCTTTAGCACATACTGCTTTTTAAATATAGTCTACATTCCAGCCAAACCAGACAGCACAATTCCCTGACCTGGGTCTGCCTTTTGCAGCCTCTTTATTTTTCCTGCCCTCTACCATTGCCTGCAGTGGTCTGTCTCCACACCTCTGCCGGCTGAAATCTTTCTCTACCTTCAAGTCTCAACTCATGTCACCTCTTCCATGAAGGCTTTGTTGGTCCCACTTAAAGTGTTCCCTCCCATCCCAGATCTCTGATACACGAGAAGTATTCTTTCCCAATTTCTGATATGTGTGACGTGTTCTCTCCTATCCCAAATCTCTGCTTTGAACTCTCCTATCCACTCATATGAGAACTTGTATCATGGTTGATTATGCATTTTCTTCATCCTTCCTATTACACTGCAAGTTTCCCAAGGGCAGAAACTCAGCTGTTTCAGCTTTATATCGTTATATATTATCCAAGCTATATACAATTGTTCATTGTATTCAGTAGGTGCTTAATGAATCAGTCGTTAATAAACATTTACTAAGTACCTACTATGTGCCAAGCACTATGCTAAGCACTGGGGATACAAAAAGAGGTCAAAGGGGAGCAGCTAGGTGGTGCAATGGATAAAGCACCAGCCCTGGATTCAGGAGGACCTGAGTTCAAATGTGACCTCAGACATTTGACACTTGCTAGCTGTGTGACCCTGGGCAAGTCACTTAACCCTCATTGCCCTGCAAAAAAACAAAACAAAAACAAACAAAAAAGATGTAAAAGACAGTCCATGCCCTCAAGGAGTTCAGAATTAATAAATGTGTGCTAAATTGAAGTGATGCCTTGCTCTTTGCTGTCTTTAGCATCCATTGAATTTTTGCTGCCCTCCAAGCTCTGGGTCATTCCCAAGTCAGATGAGCATTCCATATATGTCTTTTTCCAAATAAGGCAATGATAAAAATGCCCTACAGCATCATTTCCAGCCCAGTCCCCTGGAGGACACCATCCACTAGAGCCTTCCATTTCACTTGGTATTGATGACAGTAACTGCTCTTTGGATCCAGCCCCTCAATCCACTTTGATGTACTAGTATCTAGTCCCCACCTCTCCATTTCTTCCACCATGACACTAAAGACTTGAAATGCTTTGCTAAAAGTTCAGGTCAACCTAACAGTGGGGCAGCTAGTTAGCACAGTGGATAGAATTCTGGGCCTAGAGTCTGGAAGACATGAGTTCAAATCCAGTTGCAGATACTTCCTAGCTATGTCACCTTGGGTAAGTCACTTACCACTGTTTGCAAGTTTCCCCATCAGTAAAATGAGCGATAGTAGGAAATGGCAAACCACTCCCCTATCTTTACCAAGAAAACCCCAAATGGGGTCATGAAGAGTAGGACACAACTGAGTAACAACAGCAAGAAGTTGGGTAGTGTGGTATGTCACAAAAGTGCTGGAGTTCAAGTTGTTCAACTTGGCTTCAAGCTTTGGCTCTGCTATTTGTTACCTGTGTGACTTAAGGGCACATTACTTCACCTTCCTAATCCCTACTTTCCTCATCTATAAAATGAAGGCTTTGGATTAGATAAGGTCCCTTCTAACTTTTTAAACACAGAATCCTGTGATCCTTGCCTGGATGGGACTCAGATTCCAGGCAATGATACTCCACCCCCCACACTCCAGCTCACCTCACCAAGTATTTGCTCAGTTCACCTTTATGGAACCAGCCCCAAAGCCTTTACTCAGCCTGTGAACACACATTTAATAAGCACATGGGGGTGATGCTGAGAGATGGGGACATGGAAAAAGGGATAAATAAAGTCCCTGCCCTCAGGAAGTTTACATTCTAATAGGGGAAGACAACATGAGAACGATTAAATCTGTACAATATGCAGATAGATAGATAGATAGATGGATGGATGAATGGATGGATAGATGGGTGGGTCAGTAGGTCAGGGGGTAGGTAGAGACAGAGAGATGCACATATAGTGCATACAAGATATATGTAGATATAGCTTGCATGTACTTAATATATTCTAGTTACAGATATATATTCACATACAGTATATGTTATATGTAATATATACATATACAATATACACATATAATATAATACACGCACACATATATACACACAGAAGATACAGGGTAATCCTAGGAAAAGCACCAGCAGCCCCAAAGCTCCTGTCAAGTTCTCAGAGATGCATCACCAACACCTCCCAGCCTGACATTACCCACTGTCTACCCTAGTAGAGAGTGCAGGAAGGTCCTGGAGTTCGCTCTGGTCAAACCCAATCCATCCCAGTCACCCCTTGCTTGGATGTATATCCTTATCAGGTTGCAAAAGAGCCTTTCCTTTCAAAGGACACCTGCCCTCTTCCTTTGCCCCTCTAGGACCCCTCCATCCCTGTCTCATCCCAAATCAAATTCCCCCTCCTTCTCTCCTCCCCCCCATTACTCTCCTTCCCCTCTTTCCTCCTCTTCCTCCTTCCCTTGGTCTCAGCCAGGAGGGAGGCAGCCTGGACACACATCTGTGTTTCTTGATGTTCTCTGTCTCAAGGAGCTCAATAAAATGGTCCTTAAATAGAACTCAAATGCTATGTGTGGGGGCGGACTGTGTCCCAGCAGCCTGGGTGGCATGGCTACTGTATATATCCCATCATTGTATCCAAAAGGCAAATGAGGAGAATGCTTCTCTCCATCTCTCTCCCCATCCCCGCCCCTTTCCCCAGTAGCTCTCTGCATCCCTTGTTGCCGTATGGAAAACATAGCCCCCTTAAAAACAAACCACTGGGTGGCTGACAGCTCTAAGATGGACTCCTACTACACTAGTGAGCTAATTCTTTTACTTCTATTGAGAGGGAATGTTTTATTTAAAATATTTTTTGGTGGGCAATGAGGGTTAAGTGACTTGCCCAGGGTCACACAGCTAGTAAGTGTCAAGTGTCTGAGGCCGGATTTGAACTCAGGTGCTCCTGAATCCAGGGCCAGTGCTTTATCTACTGTACCACCTAGCTGCTCCTTATTCTTTTTCTTCTATACCCACACCCCCATGAAATCTAGTGTGGGCACCTTGGCAGCGGCCAAGAGATCCTTCACCCATGAAGAGGGGTTACTATAATTGCTTTAGCAAATCAGCTGGTCCTGTGCCACTAACACTGCCAGCATTGCCCTCAGTAGCAGCATCACTCTCAGCCTCAGTTTCTTTATCATACTGAGGGAGGCATAAAATTCAGGTGGTGGATAGAGTGCTGGACCTGGAGTTCAAAAAGGTTTGAGTCTGAATCCTGCCTCAGACACTTCTCAGGCAAGTGACCCTGGGCAAGTCCTCACATCAAGGGAGGTTCTCTATTTACTATGCCATGCTGTATCTCTTTTAATAATGAATGCATTAAAATTCCTAAAATGTCCTAAATCTCACTTTAGCAAACCCTTTCTTCATAAAATATATGAAGGACAGTTCAATGAAGACCAAGAAAAATGGCTTTGAACTTTGAATGGATGACGCAACTATAGGTAATATAGTGGATGGAGAAGTGGTCTTGGAGTTAGGAAAAGCTGTTTGATTCCTGCTGCAGACATTTATGACTTAGATTAGTCACTTAATCTTTCAGCCTCAGTTTCCTCAACTATAAAATGGGGATAATAATAGCACTTACCTCCCAGGCTTGTTATGAGGATCAAATGAGAAAATATTTACAAAGTGCTTTGCAAACCTTAAAAGTGCTACATAAATGTTGACTATTATTACTGCTGTTGTTGTTGTTGTTAGTATTATTATTAGGTGGGCCCTGGGTTTAAGCACTGGGGATACAAATACAGAAGTGAGATAGTAAATTTTAATCAGTGTTTAATTCTTTTTTTTTTTTTTTAGTGAGGCAATTGGGGTTAAGTGACTTGCCCAGGGTCACACAGCTAGTAAGTGTTAAGTGTCTGAGGCCGGATTTGAACTCAGGTACTCCTGACTCCAGGGCCAGTGCTCTATCCACTGCGCCACCTAGCTGCCCCATAAGTGTTTAATTCTAATAATGGGAATCAACACATAGAGGGAAGGGGTGGTCTGGAAAGTCCCAGGGATAGTGAGTGAAGCCATAGAATAATTGAATAACATGCCTTTTTCAGGAACAGTAGTAGTGTTGACAATGGCTATATCCAGAGCAAGAGATGGCAAGGTACAGGGTAGAAACAGCCACTGAAGCGTGGCAAGGGGAGGGGAGAAACTGTCTAGATATCATGAAGCTTTCAGCAAATAGAACAAGACAGCCTGGGATAGGGGGTACATTGGGAGTCAGAGATCCCATTGGCAGGCAACAGCAGTAGCAAGGAGATTGGTACAAGATGTTACAATGCTAATCTATGAGGTGATTTGTTCCAGAAGGTCCCTATCCAAACCCACCCTTTGTTCAATGGAACCCATTTCAAAGGGGAAACTTGGAATCCAATCTGTATTGATGAACTCTGAGAAGCTGAATAGCCTACAGATTCAACCTAAGTCCGTCCAGGCTGAGGCAAGAAGTAAAAACAACAGGCATATAGTAGATATCCACTCTTTTCATGGTAGCCCCAAACTGGAAACAAAATTTTTAAAAATTGGTGGGGCATGTAGAGGCAACTGGGGTTAAGTGACTTGCCCAAAGAGCTAGTAAGTATCTGAGATCCGGTGCTCTGTCCACTGTACTACCTAGCTCCCCCACCCTCCTTTTTTGGGGGGGGGGAGGCAATTGGGGTTAAGTGACTTGCCAAGGGTCACACAGCTAGTAAGTCTCAAGTGTCTGAACCTGGATTTGAACTCAAGTCCTCCTGAATCCAGGGCTGGTGCTCTATCCACTCCTCCCTCCTTTTAACATTCAAATTTTTACTACCATTAAAATGTACAAAAATACTGAATTTTCAATTCACATTGTAAGTTAACTGATGCATCACTGTAGCACAGACTGATTAACTGTAAATGTTCATCAGCAACATCAGCTAGGTACTTGTCTACTTCTGCAAGTTTCTCTGTGATGATGGACAGAAGTCTTTTATTTTTATTAATTTCAATTTTTATGTTTATCAGTGAGGTCATCTTTTTCCACCACCACAACATGAAGCTGCTTTATAAGCTGAGTTGCTTCATGTCCTTCGTCAATTAAATCCTTAACAAATTATTTGGGAATGGCTAAACAAATTACACTATATGAATGTAACAGAATATTATTGCACTATAAGAAATTGTCAAATGGACAGTTTCAGAGGAATTAGGGAAGAACTCTATGAACTGATGCAAAGTAACATGAGCAGAACTAAAAGAACAATTTCTACAATGACAACAACATTATAGAGGAAAACAACTCTGAAAGACTTCAGGACTCTGATAAATCATGATTCCAGGGGATTAAAGATGAAGTAATTTAACTGCTTCTACAAGAGAGGTGATAAGACTTAAAATACAGAATGAGACAGGCGTTTTTAGACGTAGCCAATGTAGAAATTTTCTTTCTTTGTGTTTCAGTCATATCTGGTTCCTTGTGACCCTATTTAGGGTTTTAGTTGCAAAGATCCTGGACTGGTTTGCTATTTCCTTCTACAGCTCATTTTACAAATGAAAATTTGAAGCAACAGGGTCAAGTGACTCATTCAAGGTCACACAGCTAGCAAGTGTCTGACACCAGATGTGAATTCATGAAGTCTTCCTGACTCCAGGCCTGGCACTCTATCCACTCTGTACCACCTAACTGCCCACATTTTCCTTAACTATACATATTTTCATGATGGTTTTCTTATTTCTTTTCATTGTTTAATTTGGGGGGGATGAGAAAGAGAAAACAAATGGTTGGTAATAAGTGAAAATAACAAAACTAAATTTGGGGAAATGTAGAAGAAATAAGGTAATTAGAGAGAACAATGACAATAAATGAAAGTGAATGGTGTAATGACCAAGCTTGACCTTAGGAAGAAACAAGAAAATGCAGTTTCCACCCTTCTTGGCAGAACTGGGGGACAATGGGTACAGAACATTGCATATACTGTCAGACTGTTGACATTTGAAGTAGTTGGGCTCAATTTTTTTCTTCTTTTTTTTTTTCTTCTATGTTAGAAGAGAAGATTCACTGGATGGGGAATAGGGACCCATTCAGAAATGAAGATGATATAAAAACAAACAAATAAAAAGCAATAAAATTTTAATTAAAAAAATACAGTAAGAACCTTGTAGCATTTGCTGTTATGTCATAACAGGAAAGGGAGGAAGACCTTTAGCTTATTGAATGATAAATTTGCAAACCTAAACTCTTGAACCAAATGTCAAAAGGGTGCAAATAACTCCAAGCAGAACCTCAGTCATGGACATGCCATCCAAAGCAGTAAGTGCTTAAAGAAAGTTTGAACTGGCAATCCTCCCTTTGAGGAAAATGACTTGCCCAAGGTCACATAAAGCAGAGCCAGTCCTGGAGCAGCATGCTGTCTTATGCCAGGGAAGTGGCTTAGAAGCAGCCCACACTTCCACTTTTAAAAAATTGAAGGTATTCATTTATTTAGCTGGCCTTAAAAATGTCACCAAATACTATATTTATTTTTGAAGTGTTTATTATCTTGTTTTTCTATGACCTTTATTTCTAAATATGTCCCTTCCCACCCAGAGAGCCATCTTTTGTTTTAAAAAAAAGTTATTTAGCAAAACTAATCAGCACATCAACTGAGTCTAACAGCACAGGCAGGGTTTTGCTCTCTTAGTTTCCTACCTCAGCAAAGAAGGGACAGATGGAGGTGCATTTATTTGCTCATCTATTCTTTGGGACCAGCCTCAGTCAAGCACTGTCTTTACTTATTTTTATTTACTCATTCATTCATCTATTTGTTTGTTTGTTCATTTATTTATTTTTGCGGGGCAATGAGGGTTAAGTGACTTGCCCAGGCTCACACAGCTAATAAGTGTCAAGTGTCTGAGACTGGATTTGAACTCAGGTCTTCCTGAATCCAGTGCCAGTGTTTTATCCACTGCACCACCTAGCTGCCCCCATCAAGCACTGTCTTTATTTTCTATTTTCTAATTGTTTTACATGTTTTTTGTTTGTTTGTTTTGTTTTGTTTTGTTTTTGCAGGGCAATGAGGGTTAAGTGACTTGCCCAGGGTCACACAGCTAGTAAGTGTCGAGTATCTGAGGCCGGATTTGAACTCAGGTCCTCCTGAATCCAGGGCCGGTGCTTTATCCACTGTGCAACCTAGTTGCCCCTCAAAGAAAACAAATTTTTAAGTACATTTGAAAGTATAGGGGACAGCTAGGTTGCACAGTGGATAAAGCACTGGCCCTGGATTCAGGAGGACCTGAGTTCAAATCCGGCCTCAGATACTCGACACTTACTAGCTGTGTGACCCTGGGCAAGTCACTTAACCCTCATTGCCTTAAAAAAAAAAAAAAAAAGAAAGTATATAGCAAACTTGACCTTCCTTCGTAATCTTTCATTGTTATTCATCTCATCTTATTTGAACCCTGGTGACCAAATGGTGCAGAGGATAGAACACTGGGCCTTGAGTCAGGATAGACCTAAGTTCAAATCTGCCCTCAGATTCTTACTAGTTGTGTGACTCTGGGCAAATCACTTAGCCCTGTCTGCTTCTGTTTCCTTTTTTTTTTTCAGGGCAGTGAGAATTAAGCCACTTGCCCAGGGTCACACAGCTAGTAAGTGTCAAGTGTCTGAGACCAGATTTGAACTTAGGTCCTCCTGTATCTAGGGATGATGCTTCATCCACTGTGCCACCTAGCAGCCCCTTTCAGTTTCCTTAACTATAAAACATGTAAATAATAGTATGTACCTTACAGGGTTGTTGTGAAGATCAAAAGAGACAACTTTTATAACATGCCTGGCATGTAGTAGGCACTAAATAAATATTTATTTCCTTCTCCCTTTTTTTCCCCAGACTCTGATGAGAATATTCTGTTACAACTTATCCTGACTGAACCCAATTTCTCCAAAGCTCTGGGACTTCGGGATGATTCACTGTCAAAAGTTCCTCTGAAGAGCCTGTGGTTTCTAAACTCTGTCACCTTCACAAGTGGTTTATTCCTTCTGATAAAACTGTTAGAACTAATGAGAGGACTGGCTTTATTTTGCCTTTCTTGTTGGGGTCAGCTAGAAGATGCGTTCGCTTGGATTCTCTTTGTAGCTTTTTTCTAGAGTAGTCAAGAAACAGAGAGAAAAACAGGCACATGGGGGTGTGGTTTCTGAAAGGGCACCTGTTATCTCCACTCAGAGGTTTCTTTCCGCATGAAGACTGTTGCCCCTAGCAACAGCTGCCCTTTTTTACAGACTGCTTCTGAAACAAACCCTCTCAGGACTTTTTTTTTTTTTTTTTCAGGGCAATGAGGGTTAAGTTACTTGCCCAGGGTCACACAGTTAGTAAGTGTGCCAAGTGTCTGAGGTCAGATTTGAACTCAGGTCTTCCTGAATCCAGGGCTGGAGCTTTATCCACTGCACCACCTAGCTGCCCCATCAGAACAACTTTTTTATAGAAAACTTTTCTTTGGAGAACATTTAAGTGAGATTCTTAAAGGCAAATTTTGACAGAAATGAGACATGGTTTTCCAGAGGTTTTTTTTTTAATTTTATGACAAACCTCATTAAAACTTAACTCTGTTACAGATGTGACTGTAATATCCCCCCTGCAAACATGACCACAAACAATAATTTATATAGCATTTATACTAGCATTTATATAGTACTCTAGGCTTTTCAGAGCACTTTCCAAGTATCGCGTTCAATCCTCAAAACAACCCTGAGAGGGAGGTTCTGCTATTATCCCCAATTTACAGATAAGAAAACTGAGGCAAATAGAGGTGAAGTGACTCAACCAGGGTCACACAACTACTAAGTGTTTGAAATCAGGTCTTCTTGACTTTACATCTAGCACCCTATCCACTGCCCAACTAGCTACTCATACATAAAATCAAAATATGTAATAATATAGTTAGCATAGCACTGGTATTAGCCTTGTCCCCCTATGCTAGTATTTTAAATAGCTTTTTTGTTTACTAGGCCCTATAATTTCATTGGCATAGGGAACTCCCTCTAATAATGCACATAAGCAACTTCCTCTAATTCACAATGTTAGAGAGCTGAATTAGGTTATCACTGAGAGGGTAGGTGAGCTGCCTAGGGTCACTCGGCCAGGGTGTGTCTCTGATCAGACCTGGAACCAGGCCTTCCTGTCTTTGAGGCTGCAGGCTCTATCACAGTATACTGCCTTGAGGTTTGACCATGTCTGAATTTGCTGCATAAGGACAAGCAAGGCAGCAGGCTATAGTGCAAAGGATGCTGGGACTGGATTTAGAGGGCCTGGTTTGAGGCCCAGCTCGGATGCTTACTGGCTGTGACCTGAGTAAGTCATCTCACTTCTCTGAGACTCAGTTTCTTCATTTTTAAAATGGGAATAAGAACACTTGCACCACCTACCCTTCCAAAGGGTTACTATGAGGAAAAGACTTTGTAAAGTTATGGAAATGTGAGCTATGATTAATTACTCATATTTCAGTCAGTCCAGAGTCAGACTTCCTGATAGATACTAGGTAAACTTTCAATGAACACAGAGTAAAACCCACATCCCTCATAGTACCCTCACGCCATTCCCAATATTGTGTGATATCAATGACTTACCTCTCCATCCTACAAAAGACTATCCCTCGTTGGAAATAAGCCACTGCTAAATGCTTGTCTCGGTTTATGCTCCTGGTAAAGGCCTGTAGGAGAGGGAAAATGGTTTTTGTACAGGTATGTGAGAATAAGAAGCTGGTAATAAGAACCAAGACGACCACTTTGGGCCTGGCAGCTGAGGATGGCTGGTGTCTGGAAGAGAAATATATGGAGGCTGGGCAAGGGTAGCCAGCTTTTTATGCCTACCTCTGAGGATGACAAGAGGCATAAAGTCAGAAAGGAAAATCAAGAAAGATGAGGACAATAAGAGAGGTAAAGGAGAAGGAGGAGAAACCGAGTTTGAGAAGATTTTTTAGAATTAGGAGTAGAAGGACAATAGAGATGTGTGTGTGTGTGTGTGTGTGTGTGTGTGTGTGTGTGCATGTATAGTCCATTCCAGCCTTCTCCATAGTTGCTGAGCTTTTGACAAAAACCACATCGTGAGGGTAAAATATCTAAAAATATCACCAAGGAGTATAGATACCCCAGTATTCTCTGCCTCAATTTCTACTTTCTCCTTGTTTGAACATTTCCTTTCGGGGAGGACTCACTGTCTCTCTCCTGTGCATCCTATTTGCCCTTCGAACCAACTGCTGGTTACCAAGAGATCCACTATTTATCCTTGAAACAAGCGAGCCTATTTACATTCTAATTTCCAACAAATACATTTAGATATCAGAGGTAGAATTGATTTGTGGAGTACCTCTGGGTTTACCTTTTGACTACCTGACCTATCTACACATCAATCTGTGCATGAATTTACTGCTTTACATCACTGATATAGCTCTTCTGTGGCTTTTACTCTGTCTCCATTGAAAGTTTTGCCTAGTATCTATCAGCAAGCCTGACTCTGGACTGTCTGAAATATGAGTAATTAATCATAGTTCACATTTCCATAACTTTACAAAGTCTTTTCTTCAAAGTAACCCTCTGGGAGGGTAGGTGATACAAATGTTCTTATTCCCATTTTACAAATGAAGAAACTGAGTCTCAGAGAAGTGAGATGACTTACCAAGGTCATATAGCCAGTAAGCATCAGAGCTGGGCCTCAAACCAGGCCCTCTAAATCCAATCCTAGTGTCCTTTCCACTACAGCCTGCTGCCTCCTTGTCCTGACTCTCTATCCCTTCATCCCAAGTTTTTTCCCTCCCTCTAACATGGAGCTCATATGGATTTTGTAAATGAGTTGCTATGAGACTCAAGAAGACCACCAGCCCTCATGTGCTACTAAAGGTAGTGCTGGGTGAGGGAGTGGGATCTCATCTGATAATGAAGCCAACAAAGACTGTGAAGTTTCAGAACATAGATGTCCATGAGATATAGGGATATTTGCCTTCACGTTGCAGTGGTGAGAAAATATACGTGCACCTTGCCCCCTAAAAACATATTCTCCTGGATGTTGGCATCCTGGGATAAATGCCTAAGTGCCATGTCCTAGTTAAGGTTTTGAGCCTACAAATGAGAGAAATCAAATGGACTCCTTCATCCTAACAAGTCCATTTACTATCTGTAAATACCAGATCTTTCCTGACAAAAATCTTTCCATTATTTCATGGTAACACGGACCTGTGTGCATACATCTTTCTCTAGTAGAGGAATATGGCACATATATAGATAACCAGGAGGAAAGACTTCATGGAGGACGTGGTCTAATTTGCATGTAATGTTAAAACCAAGTACAATTTGATTTACATCTATTCTCAGACAACTTATTATCTGGTTGGAAAGGTGATAACTGGCGTGAATGGACTTTGTGGGTCTCCCATAGGCACTCGATAATTGCCGAGTCAATTAGTGACTAACACGAGATAGTGTAAAATCAGGAGCCATGGTATGGTCCAAGTGGCCCAAGAGGAGTTTGGAGAAGGGAAAAGAGTTGAGGAAGGCGTCTCAGAGAGGACAGATCTCCAAGAATGGATCCAATGTGGAGATGGAACAGAGAAGGGAGCATCCCACATCGAGATAAGATCATTCATGTAGCCACCACAAAAGCACAAAACAGGGGCTAAGGGTCCTTTACTCACCTTTTCTGCCTCCTGCATGTTTTCCAGGATCATGAAGATGCAACCGATGTTAAAGGAGATCCGGGAATGGGGGTCCTGAACTCCAGTGAAGGCTTCTAAGGCTCCGTGCCAGTCCTTCTTGTCTGCTGCCAGCACCCCTTCATTCCAAAGGCGGATTGCCTCAGCTAAGGACATGGCCAGATGAGAAGCGGGAGGCAGAGACTGGGCCCGCACAGCAATTCTGAGCCACGAATGCCCCGGGAAGAAGAGAAAGCACTCAATGGGGAGGAAGTTCTTTCCTACCAGGGTCTGTTCCCTACTGTCTCTCTTTGGCTCCCTTATTCTCAACTGAGCAGGGGCAAGTGCTTTTTTTTTCCTTTCTTTCAAGTGGGCCTCAGAAGAGGAGCTAGTCTTCCCTAAGCTGACTTCTCCGTGTTGTAAGTATGCCAGGAAGTGTCCCCACCTTTTAGTAACTGCTGAGAGACAGGGGGAAGAAGGGATGTGGGGGTGGGGGGAGGGAGGGGTGCAGAAAGAGAGGAAGTAGAACAAATTCTGCCTGCAATGGATCAGTTCCTCTAAATGATTCTGCTCTGTCATGATCAGTCCCTCCCACTAAGTCTTACCCTCCCTACTCCCTCTTCTGGGCCGTGCTCTGTCATTTTCTACCTGTTTGACCTTGGATCAGCCACTTTCTCAGATTCCCCATCTGTAATAGGAGGGGATTGGATGTGGTACTTCAGTCAAAAATTCTCCCGAGCTCTTTTAAAAGTCTAGTTCATTAAATATTTATTGTAGCTATTTTTGGTTATGGCAAAGAATTGGTAACTTGAGGGGGTACTCATGAATTGGGAAATGGCTAAACAACTTGTGGTATGGGAATATGATGGAATGTTGTATCATAAGAATTGAAGAAAAGGATGGTTTCAGAGAAACCTGAGAAGATTCATATGAACTTATATGGAGTGAAGTGGGTAAAACCAGAAGAACAATTTATATAATGACGACAATACTGTAAAAGCAAACTTCTTTGAAAAGGCTTAGTGACTGACTACAATTCCAGAGGATTTAAGATGAAATATGCCACCCACTACATCATAGAGAGGTGATAGGATGAGTACAGACTGACACTTTTTCTTTTTGTTCATGGACAATATGATAATTTCTTCTTCTTCTTCTTCTTCTTCTTCTTCTTCTTCTTCTTCTTCTTCTTCTTCTTCTTCTTCTTCTTTTTGGTGAGTCAGTTGGGGTTAAGTGACTTGCCCAGGGTCACACAACCAGTAAGTGTCAAGTGTCTGAGGCCATATTTGAACTCAGGTCCTCCTGACTCCAGGGCTGGTGCTCTATCCACTGCGAGACCTAGCTGCCCCCTTCTTCTTTTTTTTTTTTTTTTTAATAAACACTAATAAAGCATACCCGTTGACCCAGTAATACCACAATTAGGTCTATATCCCAAAGAGATCATAGAAAAGGGGAAAGGACCCACATGTACAAAAATATTTACAGCAGCTCTCTTTGTGGTGGCAAAGAATTGGAAGTTGAGGGAATGTCCATCGATTGGGGAATGGCTGAACAAGTTGTGGTATATGAATGTAATGGGATACTATTGTGCTGTAAAAAATGATGAGCAGGCAGGTTTCAGAAAAACCTGGAAAGACTTAAGTGGACTGATGCTGAGTGTATTGGGCAGAACCAGGAGAACACTGTACACAGTAACAGCAACATTGTGTGATGAATCAACTGTGATAGATTTGGCTCTTCTCAGCAGTACAATTACCCAAGACAATTCCAAAGAACTCATGATGGAAAATGTTCTCCACATCCAGAAAAAAGAATTGTGGATTCTGAATGCAGATTGAACCATACTGTTTCTACTTTTTTGTTGTTGTTTTTTTCTTTTTCGAGGATTTTCCCATTCGTTCTGATTCTTCTTTTACAACATGACTAATGCAGAAATGTGTTTCATATGATTGTACATATATAGCCTATATCAGATTGCTTTCTGTCTTGGGGAGGGGGGAGGAAAGGGATGATGGGAGAAAAAGTTGGAACTAAAAATCTCATGAAAACAAATGTTGAAAACTATTTTTACATGTAACTAGAAAATAATAAAATACTCTTATGATTAAAAAAATAAAAAGTAATAAATAAATAAATACAGATAAACATTTTTATTTAAAGTTCTGAGTTCCAAATTCTATCCCTCCCTCCCTCCCTCTCCCCAGGTGGTAAGCAATCGGATATAGGTTATACATGTACAATTATGCAAAACATTACCATATAAGTCATTTTGTACAAGAAGACTTGAACAAAAGAAAAAAATGAAAGTAAAAAATAGCATGCTTCGGTCTGTTTTTAATCAATATTAATTCTTTCTTTGGAGGTGAATATTATTCTTCAATCTTTAATCCTTTGTGATTGTCTTGGATCACTGTATTGCTTAGAATAGCTAAGTCATTCACAGTTCTTCTTCAAACAATATTGCTGTTATTGTGTACAATGTTCTGGTTCTGTTCGCTTCACTATATATCAGTTCATGTGAGTCTTTCCAAGTTTTTCTGAAATCACTCTGCTTGTCACTTATTATAGCACAATAATATTCCATTACAATAATATACCACAGCTTGTTCAGCCATTCCCCAATTGATGGACATTCCTTTAATTTCCAATTCTTAGCCACTATAAAAAGAACTGCTAAAAATAAAATTTGTTTTTCTTGATTATACATGATTACTATGGGGGTTTTTGTTTTCTTGCTTTTTCAAGGGGGTGGTGAAGAGATGATAGGGAGAAGGGAGAACATGTTGATCTGAAAATAAAGTGAAATTTAAATTTTTAAAAAATAAGCTATGATTCTAAGGAACTTCCTAAAGTCTCTAGAACCTTACTACCTCAGCTCAAGATGTCCATTTTCAGTCATCCTGTGTTCTAAGCAAGAATATTTATCTATCTATCTATCTATCTATCTATCTATCTATCTATCTATCTATCTATCTATCTAATCTCTGTCCTTTGTGTCTGACTATGCTACTGAGCTACCTGAGTATTGTGAACAATTTGTAACATTGGGGAGTGATTGGTTCACGCCATACTACAGAGTTGGCAAAGGTCACCTGTAATTTATGTTAAAGGGTAATAGGATCATTCATCACTTCTGAGATCATTTCCCTTATTCTATCTTTGATATTTCCTTTTCTGTGGTATACTTGAGAAAACTTAAAAGCATGACAATGGTCAGAGTTAAGGGCATGACAACTATAAATTTAAATTTCCCATCCCCCTACTGAGAAAAATTGGGGCAACTGGAAAAGGATTGGGAAGCTTATGGAGCCATAGGTGTTGATAGCTAATAACAATATCTCTCTCTTGAAAATCTGAATCTTTCCCATATTGTCGTTAAAAGATTGATACAGCAACACTATATCAAACTGAACTAGGTGAGTGAATTTTGTTGTTGTAAAGTTGTTTCTTTCTCTTCATGATCCCATTTGGGGTTTTCTTGGTAGAGATACTGGAGTGATTTGCCATTTCCTTCTCCAGCTCATTTGTCAGAGAAGGAAACTAATGCAAACAGAGTTAAGTGACTTGCCCAGGGTCACATAGCTAGTAAGTATCTCGGGTCAGATTTGAACTTAGGAAGATGAGTCTTTCTAACTCCAAGCCCAGTGGTCTATCCACTGTGCCATGTAGCTGCCAACCAAGGGAAGGGTTAGTATAAGTTAGAGAAAGTGTGAATTGTAGACTTTTTTTTTTTTTAAAAGAAATATACTTTTGGGGCAGCTAGGTGGCGCAGTGGATAGAGCACCGGCCCTGTATTCAGGAGGACCTGAGTTCAAATCCAGCCTCAGACACTTGACACTTACTAGCTGTGTGACCCTGGGCAAGTCACTTAACCGTCATTGCCCTCCCCCCAGAAAAACAAACAAACAAAAAAACAAAACAAAGAAATGCACTTTTTATTATTTCCAGTTATAGCACTAGTAACTGATCCTGGCTTTTGGATATGTAATAGAGTTCCTAATTTTCTTAAAGGTTATTATTAAGTTTTGATTTGATATTTGTGTGAAAATCTATCATAATTCACGCTAATTAATAAAACATAGATTTAACACAAACATTTTAAGGGTGCATGTGTGTTGTGTATGTGCATATGCACATGCATACATGTGCAAAATGTTGCCAGGTATAGATCTGATTGTATATGCTTTTTTTTTTTAACACAGCTCATCTTGCACAGTTTTGAGCACACTATTCCTTTTCTTAGGAAATCAGTTTATCATAAATACAAAGATTTTTTTTTGGTCAACTCCTGACCAAATAACTTTTTAAATTTTTAGCAGGGCAATGGGGGTTAAGTGATTTGCCCAGGGTCACATAGCTAGTAAGTGTCTGAGGCCAAATTTGAACTCAGGTACTCCTGAATCCAGGGCCTATGCTTTATCCACTGCGCCACCTAGCTGCCCCAACTTAGGAATTTTTAATTAAAGGGCTCTGGGTCCATTAATGAGGTTTTACTATTTACTATGTATTGTAAGGCCCCCGTGGGATGCATTCAATCAGTTATAAAACAAGAATATCCCATTTATTTCTGTGTTTGTGAAAAGGGTAAGGAGCTTATAGAGCCAAAATATAACTTGTAAGAGTTGAGAACTCTCAGCAACTGTGTTGTGTGGTGGAAAGAATGTGAGATTTGGTGATGGGAGACTTGGGTTACAATTCTCACTCTTATCTCTCTGGGTCTAGTTTCCTTATTTATAAAACAAGGGGATTAGATTCAATCAGGGGCTCTTAGACTTTTATTATGTCATGGACCCCTTGGGTAGTCTGGTGAAACTTATAGACCCCTTCTAAGACTCATTTTCCTGAGTTCAAATCTGGCCTCAGACATTTACTAGCTGTGTGACTCTGGGCAAGTAAGTCACTTAACTCTGCCTTATTTTCCTCATCTGTAAAATGATCTGGAGAAAGCAATGGCAAACCACTTCAGTATCTTTGCCAAGAAAACCTCAAATGGGGTCACAAAGAGTCAGGTACAACTGAAAATGACTAAACAACAGAATAATGTTTTTAAATACAAAGAATAAAATATGGATGATTACAAAGAAAATTAGTTATATTGACATTTTGTTGTCGTTCAGTCATTTTTTCAGTCGTGTCTGACTGCTCATTGAGAGCAGGCACTGTTTCATATGTCATGTGCATTAGCATAATCATGGCACATAATAGGGATTCAAAAACACCCAGCCTTAGCAAAGTGCTTGGCATACGGCAGGTGCTTTATAAATATTTGTTGACTGATTGATGGTTGACTGGTTGACTGATTAATTGGAGAATAAAAAGGCATTCCATTTCCCACGGCTTTTCAGAAGCATGGCACTCACTTATATCAACGCAACATGTGAGCCAGAAAGGGAGCAGTGCAACAAGACCATGTCTCTCATGGAACTGGAGTTGGCCAGAGCTCAAAAGGACCTGAGCCAATGCACTCTGGCCAGAGGGCTGAAGGGGCAGGCTCTTCCCTTCAGCTCAGAGTGCTGGGGCAGCTGTTATCAACAGTACAATGCCTCCTCCTTAGCCTCAAGCCTGCATTCCATCATACCCTGGCACAATTCAACCTGGGCTGTCAAACTGTCCAGGATCAGTAACTACTGCAGAAACCCTTTACATAGGACACAAGATTTCCTACTTTGAGTCTGTCTTTAATCTCCATCAGGCACTATAATTTCTCTCTCTCTCTCTCTCTCTCTCTCTCTCTCTCTCTCTCTCTCTTTTTCTCTCTCTCTTTCTCTCTTTCCCCTTCCCTCTCTTTCCTCCTCTCCCTCCTTAGCTCTCTTCTCTCTTTCCTTTTCTCTCTCCTCTCTCTCTGTCTCTGTCTCTGTCTCTCCCCCCATCTCTGTCTCTCTGTCTCTCCTCCTTTCAATTGGCTGCCTGAACCAGAAGAATGAAGTCTTCCTTTTCATCACCTGCCCTCCCATCTGGAATCTCTCTTCTCTCCATTCTTTCCCAGCTTTGGTCCATAAATGGTGCAGAGACACCAAATACAGGATCATGTTGGGAAATGAACAGACTTTCTAAGCCTACTAAGTGCTTCCCAGTCTCTTCAAGTATGAGGATCCCTTTGATAGAAAGGATATTCTTAGTATCAGTTGACTGAGAAAAGACATAATAGCTTTTAAATAAATTTATATTGTATTTCAACAGCATGCAAACACATTTTAAAAGCATAATATAAGATATAAATGATATAAAATATTAAGTATAATTATTTTTAAAAGAGCACACCTACACATATGCATATGAGACATTCAGTCAACAGAAGGTTTATTTGTTAAAGATCAAGATGGCCATAGCTGGTATCCATGTTCATTTGTAGACCCTTTCTAATAACTCTTCCATCCCTCTAGGGTCCATAAACTAGGGGAGTTATTCCTGAATTGGCAGCAGTTCATATGGGAAAAAAAAGATCTATGAGGTGGTAAGTCTTAGTTGACCACAAGCTTAAGCATTGACTTTAAGCCAATGGTATGATGTAGTTGCTAAGAGACCTGACACTCTAAAACAGAATTAATAAAAAGTAGAGTGAAGTCAAGAGAAGTAATAGTCCCACTGTACTCCGTTGTGGTCAGACCACATATGGAATATTATGTTCAGTTGAGTATGTGATAGTGATAGGAATGAGACCTGTGATTTCATTGGTATAAGGAACTCCCAGGGGAGGAAACTCTCCAGCAATGCAGATTGCTACCTTCTCTGCAATGAGTAATCTTAGGGAGTTGCTTAGAGCCCTGAGAAGTTAAATTATTTGCCCAGGATCACACAGCTAGTATGTGTCAAATTCAAAACACAGATGTGCACATAAATGTTTAATAGCCAGCTTTAGGGAGAGGTCTTTGGGGGCATACACAACAACATACTTTTAAATTTAATCTGCATTCTTAACATATTCTCTATCACTTTCTTAAGCCTAAATAGTCAACAAAAACAATCAATCATGCCCTAATTGATTTGTAGCATTTGCTCATGTTGAGGTATAGCTGCTTACCATGAACATTGAACTACTGACTCTCTAAAGCCAATTCAAAATGGCTCCACTGCACTTTGGTGTCAGACTTGAAGCCATCTTCCTGGCTTTGAAGTCAACTCTGTCTACACACTCCATCTCTTTGTGACTCCTTTTAAGCAGTATGTTGACAAATCAGAAAGTATTCACAGAAGGGCAATTAGGATGCTAGGCAGTTTTGGGAGTAAAAAGAATGCTGGGTGTGGAATCAGAAGACCCCAGGACCTAATTCTGGCTCTGCCAATTACTACATGTGTGTGGCTTTGGGCAAATTGCTTAATTTCCAGGAACCTCAGTTTCTTCCTCTGAAAGTTGAGGGGGTTGGACTAGATGACCTGGTTATCTATTGATTATTTCCCATTTATTCCATATGCATCTTGTTTGCACATAGTTGTTTGCATATCCTCTCCCCCATTAGAATGTCAACTCCTTGAGGGGCAGGAACCTATTTTGCCTCCCTTTGTATCTTCTGGTTTAGCACAGTGTCTGGCACAGAGTAGGTATTTAATGTTTAGGAACACTTGAGTGACAGCTGGAAGAACTAGAAATGTTCAGCCTAAATAAGAGAAGACTAAGGAAAGAAATGATCACAGACTTTAAAATATCTGAAGGGCAATCATGTAGAAAGGAATCGTCTGGTGTTCCAAAGAGTAAAACTAGGACAAATAGGCAGAGTTACAGGAATACTGATTCCAGATCAGCATTGGAAAGAACTTTCTAACAGATACAGCTGTCAAAAGTGAAACAGGATCTCATTAGGTAGTGAGTTCTACATCACTGGAGGTATTAGGGAACAGGCTAGATGATCATGAGGAATATTGTAGAATAGAGCCACACATTCCATAGGAAATTGAACCATAGAGTTTCTAAGATCCTGTGGTTTCCAGCACATGGAGTAAGGAGCCTGGGAAAACTTTGAGAGACAGATAAAAATGCTCAGGGACCTTTAAGCATCTTCTTTCGTGGCTGGAGCAGGCTAGCAAGAAAACTAAGGGCAGCTGCATTTCTCTGTAGGCTGGCATGGCCCAACACCCAAACTACAGAACCACAGGGAGTCGAATTCAATTCAGAACTCTAGGGTTTAGTTTCTAGTTAGGTCTTGCTCCAACAGGGGATTTTACTACAGTGGCTCTGGCATCTGGGGAGTTGTGTGAGACAGGGGCCAAACATTTATCTCATTCATAGAGCTATAACTAGGGCAGAATGACTGGGCCTTTGTTCCAAGGCACTGAAAGTTATTTCAGAATCTTCAGATGTGTACACTTTAAGCAGTATAGAAAAACCTTGTTGGGAACTAGGAGCCTCATACTTAGTTCACAAGAATAATGAGTGAAATAGGAAACTGCCAGATTTTTGAATTGTTCATAATGCTCATTTGTGAGCCACTGTCATAACCAGTTCCTCCTCCCACTCAACAAAACTTGTCTTAACTACTTTTTATATTCTTTTTCAGTCCTGAATTACAGAACTGAATGCTATTTAACTCAGGGCTGTTTGCCCAAGCTTCTGCTCTGCTCATTTACTTCCTCAAGTTTTAAGATTTTTCCATATGGATACCAACATATCTAGGTAGTAATCTCAGCCCCAACACATCAGCTGTGTGATTTGTCTCAGGTAAGTTATCCCTACATCTTTCTGACCCTCCATAAGACAGGGCTGGTGATGCTTTAATTCCCCACCTAACAGGGTTGTTGCCAAGTAGCGTATTTTATTACTGTAGTTAGTGGTATTATTATTGTTCACCAATCCTAGATCTAATTATTCCTTGACTACCTTATCACATCCATTTTTACATACTGCAGAATCACTTCATGTTCTCCTGAAGGTAAACTCCTACAGGGCTGAAAACATTCTGGTTCGGCTCAAGGTAGAAATAGGCTTGAGGTAGAAATAGCATGAATTAGGACTTTCGAAGTCATAGCTCTTCAACCGTGCTTTCTAGTTCCAGCTGTGCCTTTTTTTTTTTTTAATTATTTTTTTATTTTTACCTTTGTGACCACCAGTGCACAGGATTTGGAGTCAGAGGACATCATTCTGAATCCTGGCTCTTCCATTTACTAGCTGTGTGGCCTTGGGCAAATCACAAACTCTCAGGATCTCCGCTTCCTCCTTTGTAAAGTGACAAAGCTGACCTGGAAGCTCCCCTCCAGCTCTCAATATATGACCCGATGACTAGAAGACCTTGAAAGTGTTTTCCAGGTCTTAATCTATGCTCCTCTGAACCCCAAACCTTAAGCTAAGCACAGATATAGGAGTCTTTCTAAAACTTTGGTCAATCTGTAGTAATATCTTCCAGTGATGAAACAAGCCATTCTTCTCTTTTCTGTGTAAGCTCTGCTTTGCCTTCTTCCTGATTCTGATAGTGACTCATTTACATTAGGCATTTCCCCTTCATTTCCTTATTGTTCCAATATATAGGAAGAAAACCTACAGATCCAGCTAAAGCCTTAAGGTTCAATCCATGGAATCATCAGCAAGTATTTGGTGGACCTAGATCTGTGCTAGGCAGGGTTGCAGAGGTCAAGGCCATCCCCGGAAGGGTTTGAGTTAACAATAACAATAACAATAATAATTTATATAGCACTTTAAGGTCCAGTGCAATTCTTTACATATGTTAACTCTAGTACCTAAGGAGAAATCAGACTGTAATTACTCCTCCCAGTACCCAATACTTGACACAGATGAAATCAGGTTAAAAAGAACATCAAAGAGGAAAACATAAATCATAAAGGGAAAACGCATTGCCTGAGGGATGTGTTGGAGGGTTGTGTGTGGAATAAGCCTACAGGCTCCATGCTTGGTTGCACTTGAGGAATTGACCTCAGAGGCATTATAATGTGCCTCTTATCTGAGTAAGACATCCCCCTATAATATTTTTGCCTATTGGTCACCAGGCCTTTGTCTGAAGAGCTCCAGTGAGGGGGAAGTCACTACCCCCCAGGGCTGTTCGTTCTGCCTCTGGACTGTTCTTATTATTAAGAAGTTTTTGCTGACCTCTGGCTTAATTAAGCCTGCCTCACCACAACTCCCATCAAGGCTAAACAAATGAGCCTAATCTTTCCTTCATGTGATGGCCCTAAAATATTTGGGAATAGAGGCTACAACCCGCCTAAATCTTCTCTTCTGAGACTAAATAACCCGGGTCCTCTGCATGGATATTCATTCATGTGAGAATGATTTTCAAAGTATTCATGACCTAGTTCGCTGTCTTCTGGATATTCTCCAACTATTTGGAACCTTCCTAAAATGTGCAGGTCAGTGCAGACTTGGGCTTCTCCCAGGGGTGGGGCTCTTAGCGAACAGAATGCAATATTCCAGATGGGGTTTAACAATGGTGGAGTATGTGAGAACTATCATCACCACAGTCCTGGACATGATGCGCCGTTTAGTAGATAATTAGATAAAGCATTTATTAAGGGTTTTTTAAGGGCCAAGCACTGAGAATCCGAATGCAAGCAAGCAAGCTGGGCCCTATCCTCAAGTAGCTTGCACTCTAACAGTAGAAGAAAACACAAAAAAGGAGGCTTGGAGATGGGAGGAAGCTACACCCATGGGGAATGGTTTGGAGCTGGGAGCCACAAAGTGAGATGGAAGATTGATTGGTTCCAGGAGATATAAAGCAAAAGCTTACCCATAATGGTTTCTGGGGTGGAGACTAAGTTTCTCAAAGAGATGGCCAGAGTGGAGGCAACATGGATGGTACTGATGTCCAGGAGGGGAGGTGGAAGCCTAGATCTAAGCAAGATCAGGCTGCATTGGTCAGAGCTGATGGCAACTGACGCAGCCTAACTTTGTATTGACTTTTTTTTTTTTTTAGTGAGGCAATTGGGGTTAAGTGACTTGCCCAGGGTCACACAGCTAGTAAGTGTTAAGTGTCTGAGGCCGGATTTGAACTCAGGTACTCCTGACTCCAGGGCTGGTGTTCTATCCACTGCGCCACCTAGCTGCCCCCTGTATTGACTTTTTACTGGCCACTGGTGCTGCAGTGGAATGTTGGGCCTGGAAACAGGAAGATCTGTGTTCAAATCTACTTGCTACCTGTGTGACCCTGGGTGAGTCACTTAATTTGTTTTCCTCAATTTTTTTAAACTGTAAAATGGGGATAATAGCAGGACCCATCTTGCAGGATTGTTGTGAGGATCAAATGAGATAATATTTGTAAAGCATTTAGCACAGTGCTTGGAGTCTAGTAGGTGCCTAATAAATGCTAATTTCCCTTTTTCTGGCAGCTAAATCCCACTATTGAATACACTGAGCTTGTGATCAGCTAAAACTCCTAGGTCTTCTTGAATGAACTTTTATTGAGCCAATGCAATTTATTGTTTTGAACCTCTGTGCAAGAGTTTAAATTTATCCTTACTATTTTATTTTCAATTCAGTGTATCATTCTAGTCTAAGTTTTTCCCCCTGAATTCCAAGTTTATTATTTATTTATTTATTTGTCTATCTATCTATTCATTTATTCGTTCATTCATTTATTTACTTACTTACTTTTCATTTATTTATTTATTTATTCATTTATTTGCAAGGCAAAGAGGGTTAAGTGACTTGCCCAGGGTTACACAGATAGCAAGTATCTGAGGATAGATTTGAACGCAGATCTTCCTGTTTTCAGGCCCAACACTCTCTCCACTGTACCACCAGTGGCCAGTAAAAAGCCAATACAAAGGGCAGCTAGATGGCGCAGTGGTAAAGCACCAGCCCTGGAGTCAGGAGTACCTGAGTTCAAATCCAGCCTCAGACACTTGACACTTACTAGCTGTGTGACCCTGGGCAAGTCACTTAACCCTCATTGCCCTGCAAAAAAAAAAAAAAAGCCAATACAAAGTTAGGCTGCATTAGTTGCCATCAGCTCTGACCAGTGCAGCCTTATCTTGCTTAGATCTAGGCCAGGGTATACATGTGGAAGGACCACCCTGGCTTCCAGTGTGCCAGGGTTGTTGATATCATCAAGCTGCTCCCTGTGAGGGTCTCTTTTTTTTTTGGGGGGGGGTCTCCACTAGATATTTAGTCATGTCCAAACATGTAGTATTTGCCAGATGCACACATAGCTAGTGGGTGAATTCCTCACTGGGTTGCTCCCTAGCATTGCCCCACTGGTCCATGATGGTACATGGTGACAAAGTTGTGGTGCTTCTCCCTTCTTTCAGCCTTTTGGCTTCATCTTTCAAAACCTTAGCTGTGGCTCCATCTCTTCCTCATGGGAAGATCAGTGAGCTCAGTGGGTTTTTTTGTGGTTGTTTAGTTGTTCAGTTGTGTCCGACTCTTCATGATCCCATGAACCATAACTTACCAGGTTCTTCTATCCTCTACTATCTCTCTTTTGGGGGGGCAGGGCAAAGAGGATTAAGTGACTTGCCCAGGGTCACACAGCTAGTAAGTGTCAAGTGTCTGAGGACAGATTTGAACTCAGGTCCTCCTGAATCTAGAACTGCTGCTTTGTCCACTGCACCCCCTAGCTTCCCCCCTCTACTATCTCTTGAAGTTTTGTTTTCTTGTTGTTGTTTTTTTTTTGCAGGGCAATGGGGTTAAGTGACTTGCCCAGGGTCACACAGCTAGTAAGTGTCAAGTGTCTGAGGCCAGATTTGAACTCAGGTACTCCTGAATCCAGGGCTGGTGCTTTATCCACTGTGCCACCTAGCCGCCCCCTATCTCTTGAAGTTTGTCCAAGCTCCTGTTCATTGCTTCTATGACCCATCTATTTATCTCATCCTCTGCCATCTCCTTTTCCTTTTGCCTTCAATCTTTCCCAAAACCATGTTCTTTTCTAATGAGTCTTGCATTCTGAGTATGAGCTCAGGTATCCATCATCAGTCTTTTGGTTTGAAGTCCCCCAGGAAGCCCTTAAGACCCCAAGACAGCACAGTTGGGGAGAGACTTCCCCTACAGAGAAACCCTCATCAGCCTTTTAGCTCATGCAGCTCTGTCCATTTCTCTGAGACTTAGCTGGAATGGACTTTTCTTCTTCAGAAGGAGATTACTGGCCCAAGGCACCAAGCAACTTTTTAAATAGTTCAGTCCCAACTACCTAATGTCCTCAATTTTCATTTATTTATTTTTTAAAACAGAATGTCCTGGTTACTTCCATCTACATAACCACCTTAACCCTATTTACCCCAGTTTCTTCTCTGTCAAATGAGCTGGAAAAAGAAATGGCAAACCACTCCACTATCTCTGCCAAGAAAACCCCAAATGGAGTCACAAAGAGTTGGACACAACTGAAATGACCGAAAAACAACAACAAAACAAAATAGTTAAATGAAAGGTAGTTTGGGAGAGAGAACGCTAGCATTTGAGGGGAGCAGGAGAGGTTTCATGTACAAGACGGTGCCTGAGCTATACAGTGGAGTAAGAAGGAACTCTATAAGGCCTCCATGGAGGATCAAATGAGCTAATATTTTGTAAAGCAGAGGGTGCCTGGAAGTGGCAGTGCAAGATTTGGGTAGACCTGTTTGGTAGCTTTGAACCTACAGGAGAGCTGAAGCCTCAGTCCTGGATACCCTTATTCTTCTGATCCTGCTTTTTCAAAAATAGGTTACTAATAATGTATCCCCACCCACTGCCCAAGAGTATGTTTCTTCTAAAATCAATAAACAGCCTGTGAGATTTAAAATTGGATATTAGATCATAAATCTCCCCTACTTAACCTTTCCCTTAATTTATCTCCCAGACTAGTAAATGGAAGAAGCTTTTGGTTTTCTAGATAGAGCTTTATTGTTATGGTAGTCACAAGGTGATGTTGATTAGAAGGATAGGAAAGTAGAAACACAATACAAATCGTCTTAAGTCTAAGCTTAGTCTATATTCCTTATAAAAACTCACCAAACCGAAAAGCCACCTTTGGAGAGAGACCGTCTGTGCCGCGCCATCAGGAGCCCAGCCGAGCAGGCAAAAGCCCCACTTCCGTTCTCTCCACCCCAGAAGTCGAGTGCCCGCAGGCAGTCTGACGTGCATCCCAAAAGGGTGGTCCTTCAAAAACTGGCGTCTTTCAGTTATCCTAACCGACTGTTAAAAACTTTCATATTTTTTACCACAAGCCAGACCTTAAGAACAAAGGTCACAAAATTCTTTGTGGTAGCAAAGAACTGGAAACAAGCGGTGGGTGGGTTGGGGTGTCCATTGATTTGGGGAACAGCTGAAGAAACTGTTATACAAATGTGATGATAGAATATGCTTATGCAGGAAGGAGGGATGAACATGAGGACTGTGAAAAGATGTGCATGAACTGATGAAGAGAAATAATCAGAACCAAGAGGAGAGTATATACAATGACAGTAACAACCATGGAAATGAAGAGATTGCTAAGAGGAAGTTGAACTATGAGTAATGGAAACACAACTAATGCTCTGGAGAAGAGATAATGAAGTCTATCTCCACCCTCCCAGCTGAGGTGTAGAGGGACTCCTAGGACAACATATTGAATACATTATCAGACATTACCTCTAGAGCAGATGTTTTCACTTAATTGCTTTCTTTGTCACAAGGGAGGGCTCATATATAAGGGAGTGTAGGGTTGGGAGTGGGAAATGGCTACAGCTATGATACTCTATATAGACAAAGGCACCAATAAAACAATTTTTAAAAAAGAAAGAAAAACAGATCAAGGAAAGAGAACTGGGAAATTCTCAGCACCCATGACAACAAATAATTCGAGATTCAGGGAATTCTGGGAAATTCTCAATCCCTGTGATAAGTTATTTGGGGTTCCTCCCCACTATTGCACAATGGGCTGGTTGGCCCTGGAGGTCTCTATTCTGTCCACTTTGGGACCACTTCCCTTCTAGTCCCTAAGTGGAAGAATTAACTTGGTTTAGGCACTGAGTACTTTTTACCCTTTCAAGAGTCTGCTAGAATCTGACTCTGTAGAGAGGGACAACTCCAACCCTTCCTTAGATGGTGGCCTTTTGGCAGACATTCTTGTACAGTTTGGGGTTGCCGTGGTCCAGGGCTTCTGTATGTCCTTACACCCTGGGGCAGCATGCTGAGGGTATCAGGATTGCCTGTTGTCTCTGCAGGAAGGCTGTTGTAGAGAAGCTCTGAAGTCACAGGGCCAGCTCCCATCTCTCCCTGGAGAGGGATCAGATGTGGTTCTTTACTGCTATCAGACTGAGCCTCCATTTTGGCGTTCTCTGCTCTGTTACCCTCCAGTGATTACCAGCCTAGTTTCACTTAATCATTTTATAGCAATTAGCTTTTACAAAGGGATATTTATTGCACATCTGTAGCACGAAGAGGAGTTAGAACCATTTGCTGCCCAATGCCTGGAGGTATACTATCTCCCCTGACCCCTCAGTCCCTTGAGAAAGTAGATCTTGACTCAACATTCACCCCACCAACTTCACTTCCAAGTGCAGCATGCTTGGGAGGTGGAAGAGTCCCAAGGCCTGGCTCTCAAAGGTTGAAGGTTGTTCCTTGGGACCTCAATGATGGACTGGCTGGCTACAAAACCTGGCATGGATTCTGTACCCAGATCTTCTGATTGCTTCTTCTCCTGACCCTGTGAAGCTCCCAGCTTCCCAGCCATGTCTAATATTCTTCACCTAAAATCAGCAATAATGGATATAGCTGTAAACTAAGGGACCACATGGTCCCAGGTCTGGTTAGGACATAAATGTTTCCCACTACAGGCTTAGTTCTTGCCTCCTTGCTTGAACACCTTAGGTAGGAAAAAGCCAAAGGCAGGACAGTTCCCGATATGCCATTTCTATGGGTTAGGGCTGGTTTTGAAGGTTGTGAGATAGTTGATTCTATGGTGAGCTGGCATTGCCCTGATGGTGATGGCCTGTGATTGTATATTTGGCTTCTCTTGGCAACATGAAAGTTAATCCCCAAATCATACTAAGCTAGGACATGCCTAGGAGACCCATCTTCCCTTCAGCCAAAGCAGCCTGGTAAAGGTTGGCTTGGTTCTATTCTTCTGATTTTCAAAAAAAAAAAAAATAAGTTTTTATTGATGTGTTCTATTTCTTGCATCATCCTGGTTATCCCAAGTATTCCCTCTTCCCCCCCCTCCCAAAGAGCTATACCATATTACAAACAGTATTTTTAAAGAGGAGAAAAAAAAATCAGCATAACTGAATGACATGTACTGACAAAGTCCAAAAACATATGCAATATGTAACATCAGTGGGTCTCCTACTTCCACAAAGGGGTGGGTTGGGAAGTGTCCTTCATATCTCTATATTCAAATCCTGCTTGATCTTTTAATTTTGTTACATTCACTTTTGATTTGGGGGGTATGTTCTTTCCATTTTTACAGTTGTAGTTACTATGTGTGTTATTTTCTTGGCTCTGCTTATTGCGCTCTTCATTAGTTCACTTAGAACTTCCCATGTTTCTATATATTCACCAGACTCATAATTTCTTATAGCACATAATATTCCATTACATTCATGTAACACAACTTGTTTAGCCATTCCCCAATGGATGAGAATACTTTGTTTCTAATTCTTTACTATTACAAAAAAGGGCTGTTATAATAAAGATTTTGGTATATATGAGAACTTCTTTGGGATGTATGCCCAGTAATGAAGTCTCTGGTTCAAAGAGTATGGACATTTTAGTCACTTTATATAATTTCAAATTGTGTTCTATAGTGTTTATACACTTTTCTAGCTCCACCAACAATGTATTAGCATGTCTATTATTGTACGACCCCATCCAATGTCGACTATTGCCATTGTTTGTCATTTTTGCTAACTTGCATGGCATAAGGTAAAACTTCAGGGTTGTTTTAATTTGCATCTTTCTTATTATTAGTGATTTGGTTATATTGACCAGGTGAATCTATGTCCTCCAGGAAGACCAGGACTGGGGATATATTTTCAACCCTGTTTGCAAAATTGTCTTTGTCCTTATTGTCTCTATCGAGGTGCTTTTAGATTGCAAGGCAAGTTTCCTTGAACAACTGCCCAGTTTGGGCTCACTCTTCTGGGGTCTCTAGCAACCTGGACACAAGTGGAGAGACCTAGACAACCACAGAGGGGCTAGAGCCTATGAGTTTGCCTCTGGCTGGAGGCAGTGCTACTGTGTGGTTCACAAACAGGAAGAATGATGTCTTGAGAAGGCCTGAGAACTGAGCATTAAAGTGTGCTCATTGGGCTGTGACTCCCCAGAAATGGTGCAGTTGAAAGAATATTGCAGGATGCAGAAGACCTGGGCATGAGTCCCAGCTTGGACACCAGTCCCAGCTCTGACACCATTCTAGGATCATGGGAAAGTTACCTCAGCTCCTTTTCCACATCTGTAAAATCCATGAATGACCCAATTGATGATCATTATTATTAAGTATCTCGTATACAAATATGCCAGGCATTAGGCTAGATACTAAGAATACAGACATCAAATACAAACACCCCCCCCCCCTGAAATAAGTCTCTGCTCTCAATGAGCTTTTAGTCTATTAGAGGATATAACATGTATACGTTTATGCACATACAAAATAATTTGTAATAGGAACTGATGATTTCCCACAGAGAAGTCGGCTTTCAGAAAGGCATGATTCCATAGGATGGACATGCCCTGATTTGGAGCATGCACAGACCTTCTGTAACTGGTATCAGTCTGCTAACCACAGAACAAAGAGAAGCTCAGGAAATGGGGGTGTGTTCAAAAGGCACTAGTTAGCCAGGGCTAGACACGTGCCTCTGTTTTTTCTAGACTGATTTCTGTTGGGGCAAATGAGGACTAAGCCTTCAGTAGGAAGAGAGGTCTCAGCCTCTTATCTCCCTACCTGTGCTGCCTCAATGTGTCCCTGAGGGAATGGCCCTGCTATTCTATACCTCTGTCTGTCCTTTCCTGTTTTAGGTGGAAACTGGAAATAGCCATGACCTTGTGGGTTTCAAAAGATCAGGAGAGTGAGCCAGCAGCAGGCCCATGCGTAGAATCCAAGGCAGGGCTGTCCCGCTACGAAAGACCTCAGAAGCCCTCTGCTCCAACTCCTTCATTTTTCAGCCCTGAGGCCCCCTAGGGAATGACCTTCAGGACCCCATCCAGCAGCAGCTGAGATTTGAACATGCTCAGTAGCTATTCCTTACTTGGAAATGAAGTTGGTGGGACAAGTGCTACAAGTGAGTGAATTTAGTCTGGACTTCTTCTTCCCAGGGTCCACAGTGATATAAGGGAGAGTGTTTCTCCACATGTTGGGGCAAGCTATTTATACTTCTGTTCTTGCTGTATCTGCTAAGTCAATCTCCTTTGGCAAAAAGTGAATGTCGGGGCAGCTAGGTGGTGTAGTGGATAGAGCATCGACCCTGGAGTCAGGAGGACCTGAATTCAAATCCGGCCTCAGACACTTAACACTTACTGGCTGTGAGGCCCTGGACAAGTCACTCAACCCCAATTGCCTCACAAAAAAAAAAAAAAAAGTGAATCCCTGAAACACCCCCCCCCCGCATTAGTTAAAGGGAACCAGTGCCCTGATCATTGGAGGCTAACATTGGGGGAGGCGGAGGCATGCTGGAATGGGGTCTCAAGTCAATAGCATTAGAGAAAACTACCCCAAACCCTCAGAGGCAATCCCTAGAACTCTGCAAGGGAGATGGAGTCTTTCTCACTTTGGAAGAGCTTGTCCAGGAAGGACCACAGCAAACTGCAGAGAGAGACAGGCACCAGCAGCTGGAGAGAGAAAGAAAAACATCATATAGAGCAGGTGCTTGAGCCAAGCTTGAAAGTACTAAAGGAAAAAAGGGTCACTAAGGAGTAAACAAGAATACTTCAATTACCACCCTCTTGGGGCTTTCTTTGGTGACCAAAGTGGAGCATAAAAATATAGGACTATTGATCTAGAACTGGAAAGAACCTCAAGGGCCATCTAGTCCAAAACCCTCATTTTACAGATGAGGAAACTGAGACTCAGGGACTTGAGATGACTTTGGAAGCCTTAAGGTTCTATCTATCTATCTATCTATCTATCTATCTATCTATCTATCTATCTATCTATCTATTCTATTCTATTCTATTCTATTCTATTCTATTCTATTCTATTTATTTATTTTTGCGGGGCAATGAGGGTTAAGTGACTTTCCCAGCTAGTAAATGTCAAGTGTCTGAGGCTGGATTTGAACTCAGGTCCTCCTGAATCCAGGGCCAGTGCTTTATCTACTGTGCCACCTATCTGCTCCCAAGAAGCCTTAAGGTACTATTTAAATGTGAATTGTTGTCATTCTTGCTGTTGGGCTTGCGAGGTGGTACAGTGTATAGTGTGCTGGGCTTGGAGTCAGGAAGACCCCAGTTCAAATCTACCCTCAAATACGTACTATATATGTGACCTTGGCCAAGTCATTTAACCTTTACCTGATTCAGTTTCTTTTTCTATCAAATTGGGATAATAATAGCACTTACCTCTTAGGTTGTTGTTTGTAAAACACTTTGCCAATCTTAAAGAGTCATATACATGTCAGTTATTATTATTCCTTACATATAACATACCATCTCTCATCTCTGTGTCCCTCCCATACACATAACATACCATCTCTCATCTCTGTATCCCATCTCTGTGTCTTTGCACTGGCTACCCCAATTCCCAGAATATTCTCCTTCCTTAATTTCCTAGAATCTCTAGTTTCCTTCAATGCTTAGCTCAAGTTCTGCCTTCCACACAAGGTCTTTCCTGCTCCTGGGATCAAATATAAAATACACTACTTGGCATTTAAAGATCTTTACATTTGAGCTCCTTCTTACCTTTCCAGTCTCCTAGTACCCCTATAGTACAGTCATACTGGCCTATTTGCTATAACTAACCTTGGAAGTGCTGAACTCAATAAAAAAGTATATATTTTAGTGTCTTCCCCATTAGAAGAGGGGTGAGGAGAGGGAATAAGTAGGTATTTAGTGCCTACTATGGACTAGGCACTGTGCTAAGCACTTTTTTGTTGTTGTTGTTGTGTTTTTTTGTTTGTTTTTTTGTTTTTGCAGGGCAATGGAGGTTAAGTGACTTGCCCAGGGTCACATAGCTAGTAAGTGTCAAGTGTCTAAGGCTGGATTTGAACTCAGGTACTCCTGAATCCAGGAACATTGCTTTATCCAATATTTCTTCTTCTTTTTTTTTTTTTTTGCTAAGCACTTTTACAAATATTATCTCATTCAATCCCCACAATAATCCTGTAGGGTGGGTGCTGTTATTATCCCTATTTTTTAGTTGAGAAAACTGAGACAAATAGAAGCCAAGTGACTTGCCCAGGGTCACACAGACAGTGAGTACCTGAGGCTAGATTTGAACTCAGGTCTTCCTGATCCAGGCCCAACACTCTATCCACTGTACCACTTAGCTGCCTCATGAAACTTCTTGAAAGCGGAGGATGTGTTCTGCCTTTCTTTGTATCTTCAGCATTTAGCACACGGTAGGTGCTTAACAAATGCTTCTTGACTAGACTTGCTTGTTAAGTGCCAGGTACTGGCCATACAAATAAATGCTTGTTGACTTGCTTATTATGGGAATACAAATGCAAGGAATGGAACAATCCCCAGTCTCAAAGAGCTTCCATTCAAACAAGAGAAGCAACAAATACACATATAAACCATTTTTGTGTGTGGGGGGCAATGAGGATTAAGTGACTTGCCCAGGGTCACACAGCTAGGAAGTGTCAAGTGTCTGAGGCTGGATTTGAACTCAGGTCCTCCTGAATCCAGGGCCAGTGCTTTATCCACTGCACCACCTAGCTGCCCCCAAACCAATGGTTTTCAAAGTGAGGTTCAGGGACTACTTTTAGGGGGTCTGTAAGGGATATATGTATATAGAAAGATAGGAAAATTTATTATCATAATAACAGTAAGACATTTTAATTTCTAATGTGTTAAATAGAAATAGAGATAGAAATAACCCACATAAACAAAAGCTCTTTGGGGAATTCTCAATAGTTTTTAAAGAGTATAAACACATCCTGAGACCATAAGTTTGAAAACTACTGATATAAACACATATTAAATAAATGTAAAGAGTCTGTCCCCTCTCAATTGAGCATTTAGTTATATACTCAGATTAATTTGGATAATTTAAATTTAAAGTTGACTCTCCTCAGGAGAGTCCGGAAAGATTTCAGCAATCATTCAGCCCAACTCATACCTGAAAACAAATGCCCAGTTAGTAGTCATGCAGGCCTTACTGACTTGTATTGGTCTCTTATTGTTTCATCTATGTTAGCCTTGTCTTACCAGCTAGATTCTTGAGAATAGGAACTGCATCTTATATTTCTCCTCTAGTCTCCCCCAAATCACCCTGCAAAGACACCTTGGATAGAGATTTCCAAACTTAACTTAGACCCTGGGCCTCGGTTCTCCTCTTTGCCAGATCATAATAACAAATAATGACACTTCTCCTTTTCCTAAGGGGAAGGGTCGATTGGGCAACTATTATAAGATACTTTGGAACAATGGTACGTCATAGATGCAGAAGGCTATGACCGTTTTGTCTGAGGGAGGGTAGGAGGAATAAACCCTGAAGATTCATCAAGGCTGAATAAATGAAGATTCATGAAGGCTATTAAAAAGGCTAAGAAATTGGAAAGGTGACAGAAAATCAATTTGCTAATTATATTGAGTTGTTATTTACATAATACTGAGCAGCTTTTAAAGCTACCTTGTTGAGCTCAGTTGAACACACTTTAATTAAGTGACTACTATATATAAGTCCCCAGGCTAGCTGCTTGGGATGCACAAAGATCTTGTTCTCAAACAACAAACAGGACATTATTCTAGGTGCTAAGCGTACAAATACAAAACTGAAATAATCACTGTCTTCAAGGAGTCTGTATTCTGTAAGGGGAGAAAACATGCACAATATAAGGTGATGGAGCTAAAGCTGCACTAAGACCTTTGGGACACCCTATCTCATTGTAGTACCCCATCTGGTCTTACTCCTCCAGCTCACACTGGCCCTTAAAAAGTTGGGTTTCCAGAGGGAAGACTGGTACCTGGAGTTCTAGGGGTATCCTCATGAGTCATTGTTCCTAATGCTAAAGCTCTTAAAACACCCACTAGTGTGCCACTTAACAATCAACCAGTGAACCCAGTTGGCTTTTAGAAAAGGCATCTACAGAGCAAGAGCAGTAGTTACAAAGTATTCCTTCCCCTCAACAAAATTTGGGGTATATTCTTCCACAAAGACACAGAGTCCACAAATAGAAAGTAATAATGATAATGAGGCAACACAAGTAGGGAACACATATGGCCAAGGAAACTCACAACTCCAGAACAGTAGGACCTTAATATCCATTCTCCAGAGAGTCCTCACAAAGTTCACTGCTGATGGGGCATCAGGGTATGTGACAGATGAATCTCTGGGTCCTTGCAGGGCTATACTTAATAGGTGATTTAGCTGAGCCTGATCTTCCAAGTTGTTGCCTCAGACATTTACTAGCTGGGTGACCCAGGGCTAGTCATTTAACTTCTGTCTGCTTCAGTTTCCTTATCTGCAAAATGAGGATAATAACAGCACTTGCCCCAGAGGGTTGTTGTGTGGCTCAAATAAGATAATTTTTGTTAAAAAAAAAAAAAAAGGAGCACAGTGCTTGGCATGTAGTAGGTGCTATATAAATGTTTATTCCCTTCTCTCTCTCACTTCTGCTCTCAGGACAGGCCAAGCAGGTCAACTTGTTTCTGGGGTGCTGCTCCTAGACCAGACTGGGCAAGTTGTTTGGCTGCTGCTTTTTCACCAACTTCACAGTTTGATTTACCAAATGCCCTTGATCTGTTCTTTAATGAGTAGTTGTACTCACTACCACTTTCAACCTACAGCTTGTCTGCATGTTATGGTATTATTTGGTATTGTAGAGCTTTCTTCAGCTGGAGTACTATCAGGCTCTCTTTGCAGAAGTCTCTCCTTTGTGAGTCCCTTTAGGTCAAGAAGGATGGGATAAAGAAAAGGCCATCAGAGTTGGCAATTAAGATATCCCTGGTACCTTTGGAGAGAGCAGTTTCAGTTGAATTATGAGATTGGAAGCCAGATTGTAGAGAGTTAGGAAAGGAATGACAGAAAAGGAAGTAGAAGTGTAAAGTCTTAACCAGGTTGAAAAAAAAATCAAGTTCACAAGTACTGGGTGAGGGAGGCATGGCTAAACATTGGTTTACATAAAAAAGATCAGAGGGTCTTAGTGGAGTATAAACATAATGAGTCAATAATGTGATATGGCAGCCAAAAAAAGCCACTATGACTTTAAACTGTATTCAGAAGCATAGTATCCAGGTGATAGTACTGATCAGTTTCTTCATCTGAAAAATGGTGATAATAATAGCACCTGGGCAGCTAAGTGGTGAAGTGGATAGAGCTCAGGGTCTGGAGTCAAGAAAACTCATCTTCCTGAGTTCAAATCTGAACTCAGACATTTAGTAGCTCTGTGACCCTGAGCAAGTCACTTAAGCCTGTTTGTCTCCATTTCCTCATCTGTAAAATGAGCAAACTACTCCAGTAGTTGTTTGCCAAGAAAACCTCAAATGGGGTCATGGAAAGTGAGACACAACTGAAATGACCTAAAAAAAAGCTGAAAAGCATCCAAGGCATAGTGAAAAACCTTGAGAATATGCCATATATGTGAATACTAGTTTTTTAAAAGTGGAGACCGACTGGATAAGAGAAGATTTAGGGAGGATGTGACAGTTGTGTCCCAGTCTTTGAGGGGCTGTTATATGCAAGAGGGATTCGATTTGTTCTGCTTTTCCCCAGAAGGCAGAGTTAGGAGCGTGTGTGTGTGTGTGTGTGTGTGTGTGTGTGTGTGTGTGTGTGTATAAATTGCGAAGAACCTAATCTAGTCTTTATGTAATGAAAAACCCTAACAATTAGAGATGTCCTAAAGTGGGATGGTGATGGATTTCCCCTTCAATTGAAGATTTCAAGCAAAGGTTTGATGATCATTTGGTTTAAAAATATTTTTTAAATTATTATCTATTTATTTTTAACATGGGGGGGCAGGGCAATGAGAGTTAAGTGACTTGCCCAGGGTCACACAGCCAGTAAGTGTCAAGTGTCTGAGGCTGGATTTGAACTCAGGTCCTCCTGAATCCAGGGCTGGTGCTTTATCCACTGCGCCACCTAGCTGCCCCCTTTTGGTTTAAAATTAATCCAAGGGGGGCATTAATATAATCGAATGTGTTAACAAGGATGAGGAAGAGGTTAAGTGATTTGCCCAGGGTCACCCAGTTAATTGTTTGTCCTTTGTTTTTGAAGAGGCTCACTGACTCTTGGGGAGATGTTTTGACTCACTTGTGAATTGCATTTAAGTGAGGCTGAATTGCAAAAATCGTCAGCCTCACTTTCTCTTCCAGAGTCATCAAAGTACAGTGGCAGGACAAAAGTCAAGACAATTTGTCGATGGCCTGGGATGTAGTGGATGCGCATGGCATCTTTGATATCTGACCAAGCTGCAACCACGCTTGCTTTAGCCACCTTCATGTCTATTGGAGCAAATTGTTCTAATCTGTCTGAACCTCTGGGGAAGTCTTCATATGCTTGGGGTAGATACCCTGTAACTCACCAACAGGTTACAGGCTAGGTTACCTTCAACCTGCTTTAGGCCATCTATCAAGATGCTTTTACTAGGGTTTGGCTGTTGCACCTGTTACAGCTTCTTGGACAGGTGAGACTAAGTGTCTGACAAAGATTTTAACCATGTTCTCCTGACTCCTGGTCCAGTACTCTATCCACTGTACCACCTCGATGCCAAATGGTACTAATCTGAGTACAATTCTAAGGCAACACATAAGCAAGAGTATGAAAAGTGTATGAAGACCACAATACTAGAGGAAATTGAGAGTTAAGGGAATACCTGCTATGGGGTAGGCTTCTAGGTAGGTGTTCACGAAGGGGATGAATCTTCTGCTGGTTTGTGGTGAAAGAATATGATTTGGTTTTGTGGAAAGGAAGTGTGAGGGCATTCTAACCAAGGAGAAAGGCTTGAGTAAGGTCACTGAAATAGAAACGACCAGGCCGTGTGAATGGGAACACCAAGGAAACTGGCCCAATTGAAGGCTAAACTAGATGGCTTCTGGGGTCTCTTCCAAGTCTATGATTTTGTAGAATGAAGGATGGGACTGAGGAATCTCGAGAAATAAATCCGGATACATAAGGTGGGCATATGTAGTAGAAAGCCTTGAATGCCAGGCTGAGGAATCCAGTTTGGATGGAATTCAATATGACATATTTATGCAAGAGAGTAATGCTAAGGGAGTGGTCAGGCTTTAGGAGGGTTAGAATCAGGCAGCTATTTGAAGCCATGGAGAGAAAGTGATGATGGGATTGAGTTCTGGGATCAATACCCATCTGTCTGGAATGCTTAGTGGAAGCTTCTTTATAAGGGGGGAGGAAGCATAGATTAAATAACTTCTTAAATTCTTTTCCAGTTCCATGTTGCTGTGCTCTGTGACCTCCCAAACCCATTAGTATTAAATCACTTAACAGAATCAAGCAGATCCAACCTTCTGCCTGGTGTTTTATTTCATCACTAGCATTCCTGTGTGCCGTATGCAAGGTCAGGGAATTTACTAGAATTCTTCAAAAGGGTCTTGAAAAACTTCACATTGAACAAACTTTTTTTTTTTTAAACTAGGAAATTCAATCCTCACCCTGCCCCTATACTTATAAGTCATTTGTCTATACTGTAATCCCCAAACCCTTTTCCTGAAGGGAATCCTAGCTTAGCTGATTACATTGGGTTGATACAAATACATTTACTTTTAGATACATCCTTTGTGTTTACATCTAATTTCTCCATCAGCTTTTCCATCAGGGTTGCACCGAGAGATGATTTCCCTCTGACTGGAGTAAACATTAGGCATTATTTTGAACTTAAGGAGAAGCTCAGAACATTTGTAGGTCAGGAAAAATGTGGTCCAGTCTTTCTCATAATTAATAAGTAGCAATAGTTATGATGAATTTGGTGGAAGTTAAATTCAGAGGTGTATCAGTAAGTGGAATAGCTAGTAGTCTGGGGGGAAAACGTACCCACAACAAACTTTTACTCCTGAATCCAGGGCCAGTGCTTTATCCACTGCACCACCTAGCCACCCCCCCCCCCAACACACTTTTAAGTTTAATCTGTCTCATTAACATTTTCTTCCTTCCTTCCTTCTTTCCTTCCTTTCTGGTGAGGCAACTGGGGTTAAGTGACTTGCCTAAGGTCACACAGCTAGTAAGTGTTAAGTGTCTGAGGGTGGATTTGAACTCAGGTCCTCCTGACTCCAGGGCTGGTGCTCTATCCACTGCGCCACCTAGCTGCCCCCTCTATCACTTTCTTAAATTTAGATAATCAACAAAACAATGAATAAAGCTCTGGTTCCAAGGTGTAAATGCTCCTGAGAGCCAGTATGAGCTAAGTCTAGCACACACCTGGAATTGGTCTTTGTGCTTTGAATACCAAGAAGAATTTGGGTTTCCCTTATCTTAAGAAAGGAATAATAATGTTGGAAAAGGTCCATAGACATGATTAAAAAAAAAAAATCAAATAGTCCTAACCCCAGTAGCTGAGGTCTTTGGATTTATTACTAGCCTACCAGGCTGGTTTGCTTCTGCATATTATGTATCCAGTATGTTCCATTGATAGATCTCATTTTTAAACCAGCCCCAAATTGTTTTGAGAATGACTGATCTAAAATATAGTTTGAGATCTGAAACTACTGGGTCTCTTTCCTTCCCACATTATTTCATTATTTTCCTTGGGATTTTTTTTATTCTTTGTGCCTCCAGATAAATTTCATCATTATTTTTTGAGTTCTAATTAATAAAGCAATTCTATAATAGTTTGCTATGACACTGAATAAGAAAATTAATTTAGGAAGTATTGCCATTTTTATTACATTAGTTCAGCTTGTCTGTGACCAATTAATATTTAGGTCTGTCTTTATTTCTGTGAACAATTTTGTAGTTGTACACATATTTATTCTTTTGTTTTTCTTAGTAGATAGACCCTCCAGTATTTTATATAATCTTTGGTTATGTTAAATTGAATTTCTCTATCTCTTCCTGTTGGGTTTTATGGCTATTATATAGAAATACCAATCATTTTTGTGGATTTATTTTGTATCCTGAAAGTTTGCTAATGTTACTAATTGTTTCTATTATGATTTAGTTGACTCTCCAGGGTTTTATAAGTACACCACCATATAATCTGCAAAAGTAATAATTTTGTTTCTTTTGAACCTATGCCCATTTCCTCAATTTCTTTTTCTTGTATTGTTGTTATAAGTAACATTTCTAGCACTATGTCAAGTAGAAATGATGATAGTGGACATATTTGTTTCTTATCGGAAGGAACTCTAGTTTATGCCCATTACATACAAAGCTGGCTCTTGTGTGTGTGTATCCATATATGTGCATGTAACTACATGGACACATACATACATATACGTATGCCTCTGTGTATATATTTATGGATATATGCACCTAATACACAATACATATATGTAAATATGTGTATGTGCATATACACATATACATACATGCACACACACATAGATAAATTTACCATTAAGGAAAGATTCATTATTCCTGATTTCTTGTTTGTTTTTAAAACATGAATGGATATTGTATTTTGTCAAGTCTTTTCTGCATCTATTCACAAGATTTTTGTTGTTCTCGTTATTAATATGTTATGTTAATAGTTTTCATAAAGTGACTCTTATCCCAAAGCCTATGGGTTTTGGCTCTCTCCTCAATGGTGGAAATCAATACTCTGCACCTGTATCCGGGGGCCTGGCAGAGTTGGAAGAGGGAGAAATCTCCAGTCTTTTAAGTCTCTTCATTCTTCTTTCAGACTCTTCCGAGAGTCTTTTTTCTCCCGCAACCTGAAAAGGGGCTGGTCATCCATTTATGCACAAGTGGCAAATTTATTAATGGCAAAGAAAAGTCAGGGATTTATGCCAATGTAGCCGAGTGGCACCACCTAGAGGTGAATGATATATTTTACTTCAGTTTGCTCCTTAGGTCTCTGGCTTGAGAACGTTCTCTTTCTGTTGGTCCCCAGTTCTGGGTCCTCCTTAGTCCTCCTTAACTAGCAGGAAGTATATGTCAGTGGGTACAGCTTTCTGTTGTACAGGATCACAAACGTGTTAGCATAGTGTAGAGATCGCTCCTAAAGGGTGATCCATTCCAATCTGGTTTCCAACTTCACCATTTAACTGAAACTGCTCTCTTCAAAGTCATCAATGATTGGTTATTTGCCAACTCTAACGGTTTTTCTCAGTCCTAAATGTTCTTAACCAAATCTGTTGCCTCTGACACTGATGACCACCCACTCTTCCTGGTTACTCTCTACTTTTTTTTTTTTAATCCCTGACAGTTTCTCTTGGCTTTCCCACCTGTCTGACCACTACTTGGTTTCCTTGCTGGCTCATTATCTATATTCCCCCTTCCCTAAACTGTGGGTGTTCTGCCCAAGGCCCTCTTCTTCCTCTATATTTTCTTGATCCTCAGTTCCCATAGGTTTAGTTATTATCTTTACGCAGATGACTCACAAATATCTATATCTAGCTCCAGTCTTTCTTCAGCCACACACCACTAATTAATTGCCTGTTGGATTTTTCAGCATTCCAAAATTGAACTCATTATCTTTTCTCCCAGACTTTTGTTTCTGTTGAAGGCACCACCATTATTCTAGTCTCCAAGGTTCATAAAGTTGGCATTATCCTCCACTCTTTCTCATTATCTATCTCAGCTGCCGTATCTTGCTATTCCTAATTTCAAGTCTCTATCATTCAACCTCTTCTCTCCCCTTAGGATAGCTGCTCTCTTAATTGGTGGCGATTGTCTAAATGATTGCAACAGCTTCCACCCTGCCCCATCTGTTCCCATTCTTGTTCATAATACAGACTGCTGCCAAAGTAAATTTCCTGACCATGTGACTCAATACTTAACTCTAGTGGCTTCCTGATGTGTCTAGGATAAAACACAAACCCCTCTGTTTAGCTTTCTAAATTGTCCCCAATCTATCTTTCCAGCTTCAATGGACATTACTCCACCTCCCACAAATCGTCACTTTCCTTCCCTATTTTCTTCACATGAAACTTCATGACTGGCCATCCCACATGCCTAGAATGCACTTTTCCCTTTAAGATGAAACTCAAGCACCATGAAGCTTTTTCCTAATCCCACTTGCTAGGGTCCTCCCACCTAAGATACTTTAACTTCTTTACATTTATATATGTCCCTGTCATCTCTCCCATTAGAATGTAAGCTGGGATTTCATTCTTTGTGCAGCAGCACTAGGGATGAACTGTAGACGACTATTTTATTTTTTATTTGCCAACTGCTGACCAGATTTATAATCAAATCCTCAACAATCACTAGCAACACAACAAAACAACACGTTTTTTCTGAATTTTGAGTGCTATTCAAATATGTGGAGGGGTACAACTTGATCTAATCTCATCTAGAACATTATAAATTACTTAGCACTATATTATTGCACCGCAATTCAGAGAAGGATGGGAATTTTTTTTTATTCTTTTGCAAAGGATGGTTTGCTGAGTAGGGGATGCATTTCAAAATGGTGATGGTAAAACAAAATATATACATTTTATTTATTTATTTATTTTTTGGCAAGGCTATGGGGGTTAAGTGACTTGCCCAGGGTCACACAGCTACTAAGTGTAAAGTGTCTGAGGCCAGATTTGAACTCAGGTACTCCTGAATCCAGGGCCAGTGCTTTATCCACTGTGCCACCTAGCTGCCCCCAAATATGTACATTTTAAAAAAAGAAAAGGCAATCCCCTTTCTTCCACCAAAACAAAAATCCAAGTCTAGAATAAATGATTCAGCACACATCTCTAATTTGTAAGAAATTACTCTCAGGGCTCAAGCAGCTGAGAATCAGATGTGACCGGGTAGAAAAAGACATCCTTAAAAGGGAAAGCAATTAAGGGAGAAAAGAGAGAGTAAAGAGAAAAAATTGGGATTTTAAAAAAGGGATTTTTGCAAGGAAGGCAGGAAAATAACAAAGCCAAGAAGCAAAAGGATGATAAAGCTGGGAAAGAGAACAACAGCATATGAAACTTGTCCTCGAAATACTAAGATGTAATAGGGTGATGGTTCAGTGAATATTGCTTTACTTCCTTATGCCCGTGTATGTCTCAGGGTTCATCCTAGATTATATCCAAAACCTGTGTCCCATGCCATGTAGCCTGAATGACCTAGGGCTGGTGTGAATTCTGAACTTAAGCAGACCCTTTGAAAACTAGATTTATATGCCTATTTGATTTTAATAGCTCCAAGGTCTCAAGTTCCATTTCCTCCACAAAGCTTTTTCCAAGTACCTCAGCCTACTTTTCCTTGGACAACTCTACTCGTCTGTACTACAAAGCTTAGCTTTTGTTACTTCTGTGCTTAAGTACCTCCCCAAACATATTGTATTTTTGGCTGATCAACATTTATATAAGGTTCTTATTGTTACAGAGAAATTCATGTACAGTTGAGCTCTGCCAATTGTGAGGCAAGTAAGCATTATCATGCCTATCTCACAGATGAGGAAACTAAGAATCAGAAAGAATAAACAAGGGTGCACAGCTGAGAGCTCAAATTTGACTTCAAATTCAATACTCCTTCCACTACTTTATTATGTGCAATAGGAAGCATGACTCCTTGTGGAAAAGGTACAAATTTTCTGTATCTCCACAGCAGACACTCAAATACTTGCCAAATTAATCATTTCAGCTATGATAAATGCTTCCAACAATGTTAGGTTTTGGTCAGCAGATTTCTAAGATCAAAGCTGCTTGCAAGAATTGATTGCTGCTTGTTCATTAGGTACCAGTGAAATGTCTGCAGACTAGAGTGGTAATCTTGGAGATTCATATTTTGTAGTCACAAATCAGTCACCTCAGAATTCTCTAACTTGTATATTTACTGCTCATTAAGCCTAGTTCTATTTTCTGGAGTAACAATTCCAGAATATAACACATAACACTGAGTATTTGAAGACAGATAGGGCACCTCTCAGTTTTCTCCTAAATAACTTTCAGTCCTCCTATGACATGCTTTGGCCTCCCTTCATCATCCTGATTTTGCTCCTGGTCTGTCAATGCTTTTCTTTCTGTTTTGTTTTTAATTTCTAAATGTTAGTGCAAACAAATTCATTTTTGGAAGTACCTGACCCAATAAAACACCTACACATTATAAGCATTAGGGATAGCTTCTTGCATGGAAATTATCTTCTTGTTCTATCTCTTTGGCTATCCAAAAACCCTATTTGTAGTTTCATTCTTACTTTTTATTTTTAAGGGAATCTTACATGAGAGGCTAGACCAGGAACAAGCTTTTTAATAGACCCAGTAAATAATGTTGACATAACTTTTCCAGACAGATGATCGAATACAGCCTTTCTTCCATATGATCTTTACCTTTATAACTATGAAAAAAAGCAAGAATCTAGAAAAATAAAATATTCAACAATGACAATTTATTTTCAGAACTTCATAATTTTTACAAAAAAAAAAGCAGGTATCAAAAACAGCAAAGAGTTTTCTGAAATTCTGTACCAGTTTTCACAGAAATAACTGATATGTGAACTGGTGTCGGACGTGAGTATTAGACACAGGCTGGTTTCCCTCCTGGTCATATGCATTCAGGTGGTCCCAGGTGGTTTGCTCTAAAGTTCCTGAAGAATAGCTTTTTAAAAGCACCTGTCATTTTTTGAGAGAATTGATTTGGTTTTTCCAACAAAGTAAACACTTTTTGCTGTGTGGTTGTTTCTCTTAAAAACAAAACACTGTAATATTACACGGAATGTGTATGCATTTGGATCAGACCAAATCTTTTGAGATCCCAACTACCTGAAGAACACTGATCAGAGACAACTATAGGGCACATACCAGTTGTACATTTCATACTGTCAAAAGCAGCTATTATGCTTTTTGTAGGAAATAGCATTTTATTCAGGTGCTGCCCAGGACGTGAATCACATCATGATTCCCATCATTTCCTTTCTCACTAGGATCACAGTTTCCTTAAACAGGACCATTCCATGGGGGCAAAAGCTTTATGCTTATGCTAGTCAGGCAGTAATATTGTGCAGATATTTCTGGAGATACTATGACCCCTTCTTCTGGATCCTGAATAGTCAAAGAAACTGAGAAGATATAAATAGTAGATGCTGAGAGAAAGAACACATAACTGACAACACAGATAATCTGGATGCAAAGAGAACCAAAGCTGCAAAGTGTGTGTATTTTCTTTCTTTCTTTCTTGTTTTAAAAAAAAATCTGTTTCAGTAATACATTCTTCTTGACCAAAGTTGGTCCAGTTTTGCAATGTTAATTAGCTGGCAAGTCTTTCAAACATCTCTTTTAAGGTATACTGCCTGACTGACAACGTATTAGACACTGCCCTCAGGGTTTTTGATCAAATACCTCTCTATCATTTGAAAGATCCAGCCAATAGGGGTTAAAATTGCACAAGTATACTTGAATGCAAATCACTCTATACACAGGTGTGTGTGTGTGTGTGTGTGTGTGTGAAACAGTTTTAAGAGCATCAAATGACTGTTAAAACAAAATTGCACCCCTACATTACCCCAATTTTTAACTGAAGAAAAACCGATATGCATTTTTTTCCTTCACAGATATGAAAAAAGAAGCAAGAAGGCAAAGCTGAGAGACGCAGACGCTCCCCACAGGGCAGCAGCGGCATTTGGCTGTTTTGGTCTTTGTACCAGCAACTCCCATAGCCGTGGCAGGTGCCCACCTTTTTGCTGGCCTAAACTGTTTTCCTGGCAGTCAAGACACGAACGATGGACCCTACCCCTCCAGCAGCAAGTGCCTATAAACAAATCAAAAGGCAAATGTTGACACAAAATTATCAACCAGACATTTTTAGATACTGTAAAATATTGGGGGTCATTCTGTATTGGTAACACAAAGCAGGGTGGAAATGATGTTTACATGGTTATCATATAGTATTATATGTTGAAAAGAAGCATAAACATGAAACCTTCCAATTTAAATTCATGACCACATGGATAAGCAAATAGAAATGGGGCCAGGTGACATATGCAAAGTCTCAAAAATGCATCTAAACTTCAATTCTGGTATTTCAGAATGAATGATAAGTCAGTGATTTGAGCTAAAATCTACCACTCCAATATCTATTCATATTAGGGTAAGTTTTTTTAGTCAAAGATTCTTCTTAAATTGAAAAGGTATGATTTAAACCATGACCACTTCCTTACATTTTTAATTTTTTTTTGCTGGGCAATGAGGGTCAAGTGACTTGCCCAGGGTCACATAGCTAGTAAGTGTCAAGTGTCTGAAGCCAGATTTGAACTCAGGTCCTCCAGATTCCAGGGTCAGTGCTTTATCCACTGTGCTACCTAGCTGCCCTATTCCTTACATTTTTTTAATAAACAGGGCCCAAAGAAATACAAAATAATTGGATTTTTTAATCATTACCTTCAATCTGAATGGTTTTGTGTGTGTGTCTGTGTGTTTGAGAGAGATAACATATACGAGGACATGGTTTAGTAATTTTAAGTTTTAATAATTTTGTATATATACTTGATAGAAGCAAATTATAAAGGTATACACCTGTGTAAAAGTAAATTGTGGCAACTCACAGCCAAGATTCTGATTATAATTTATAAAATATTTTTTAAAAAAATCATGTGGTAGCAACTAGAAAATATTTTCAATAAGCAGAACGCCACTTTTCAATGGTTCTCTACTGCTTATATCAAATATGGCAGTTACATTAAAGCACGTAGATTCACACTGCATTTTTAAAAAATTGATAACAGCACAAGAGAGCCTAATTTAGTTTACTTCTGTTATTAAGAACATGAAATCATACCAGACTTTATGGTAATTGGTTCTAGCACAGTGGAATATGCAGTGCAAATGTGAAAAATGCTAACTGCAAAATAAGAGTATCTCCATAAACCACATACAAAAATCCGTTTTGTTTATAGTCGCCAAGGCTGTACAATACACATATAATTTATGTATACATATAATAAAATTGGAGTTCCAGATTTGCTACACTTCAGCATGTATGTTATTTACTAAGGTTTTGTTTACATGTCTATACTCTGGGACAAAATTCTGCCTAACAACAATAAGGCTTAAAATTTCTTAGTTCTTGTTACAAAGCAAAAATCTGACTTATGGTAGTGAAAGATACTTTGTATGTCACACTATATAACTTCCCTATTAATACTGACAGCACCACCATTCCTGTAATCACCCAGGCTTAAAGCTTTGGTGTCATCTTTGACTCCCCATTATCTCTCAACTCCCAATTTATTGTCCAGGTCTGTCTATTTCACCTTTGTAACAACTCTCAAATACACTCCCTGGTGCAGGACCTCATCTTATGCCTGAACTACTGTAATAGCCAGTCAGTTGGTCTCCCTACTCAAGTTTACCCTCTACTCTACTAACCTTCTGAAAGCACAGATTGACCATGTTACCCTACTTAATAAATATCATTGGCTCCCTAGCACCTCTCTAGAATCAAATATAAAATCCTCTGGTGTTCAGAGCCCTTCATAAGCCTGGCCCCTCCTACACTTCCCAGGCTTCTTATACCATACACTCTCTTTACTTACTCTTTGATTCAGTTACACTGGTCTCCTGGCCTTTCCTCTAAACAGACACTCCATCTCTTGGCTCCAAGCATTTTCTCTGGCTATCCCCCAAGCCTGTAACATTTTCTCTCATCTCCACCCACTGGCTTTTTTCAAGTCCTAGGAAAAAAAATCTCCCCTTCTACAGGAAGCCTTTCCTGATCCTCTTCATTCTCTCCTATTTATCCTGTATAGCTTGTTTATGCATAATTATCTGCTTACTTGCTTGTCTGCTCCACTAGATTGTCAGCTCCTTCAGGGCAGGGATTATCTTTGCCTCTTCTAGTATCCTTAGTGCTTAGCACAGTGCCTGGCACAGAGCTGGTGCTGAATGAATGTTTACTGACTACCTGTCATTATTACTATGTACTATTCTAGCACTCCTGCCATACATTCCCAGAGCACCAAAACAGTAGCTCTATTCAAATGCCTCATTGTACAGTGAAGATGACCTGGGGCTCTCAAAGACTGTGTCAGTAGAATATAAGCTTTAGCAGGTCCTACCAAGACGGAAAGGGTTTGAAAACAGGCCCAGTGAAAGACTGCAAATATCTTCTGAGGACCAGCCAACCTAAACCTGGAAAGGTTCATCTAGATTGTCTGTAGAACAAAGACATTTTGAACCACTGTAATGCTTAAGGACAACTGCCTACATTTAGTGGAGCTGTCTGCAGCAGTAAGGTGGAAGGCCTGCTCACACTGGTTGCAGATCCTTGAAGTGCTGAAGCTTATACATTACTACATCGAATACTAGTGTCTGAAATAGTAAAATAGCCTAAGGGGATAATCCAGGACAGAGAACACCAAAGTCTAAATCTTATTTTCAAACAATTATCTGTAAAAGTAACCATAAGAAAAATTAAGATCTACCACTGGAAGCAAAGAAGGGCTATTATTTCTTACTCTCTTACTTAGAAGAGAGCCACCAACCTCACAAAAATGCTATGTCATAAACTGACCTTTTCGTGCCACTGTAGAAGCACAGCACTGCTGTTATCCGAGGGGCTTTCAAAGCCTTTATAAATGTACTTCATTAGAAGATCCACACCATTCTTGTCCAGAGACTGCACTGCCTTTTCAATGTCATTAGCTTTAAAAGAGATGAGCACCTTCAGGACGATGCTGCCTGCTCGGTCCTGCAAGGAAATGCATAGGTACACATGAGTGGTCGCCAATAAATTATGAGCTTTAGTAAGAGTTAGACTTTTAAGCATTTATTAAGGAGAATAAGAATTTGGTAAAGAGAGAAAGGCCTACATTCATCTATCTATTAAAGGGAGAGCACATTTCTAGCTCCGCTCTCCACCAGAGTCCAAAGGAAAGAGAGGAAGACAGAGCGCCAGTCTCTTCCTTCCTCCTCCCACTAGCCAACGTCACTTCCTGATGCCAAAGAAAAGACTCCTGGTCTTGCCCTCAAAGACCTTCGCTTCATGGGCGGAACTCCTCTACAGTAAGTCTCCAGTAGGTGGCGTCATTCCAATCGTTACATTATGATGAGGATCTAAAATAGATGAATACCCTATTCTCAATGTTAGCAAACAGATGCTGAAAAGATGAACTCTGTGGACTTGGAATTCATGAATCACTCCCATAGCAGCTGGAAAGGATCTCAGATAGCCAATGAGACAGGACTGATCAAAGGGTTAGAACCGGAAAGGGACCTTACCAATAAGTAAATTGGAGGTCCAGAGAGGTTAAGTCACCAGGTAATAAGAACCAGAGTAGCCAACTGAACTCTGGTCCCAATGCACTGTCCTTTTCCCAGGATCTACTAGGTCACTGGAGGGGTTGGAGGAGGTGGGTTCCACATAATATAGCTGCAGTCAGGAAGGTTAACTCTGTGGCATCTCCCAGCCACATGGGGTGTGTGTGCTAGGTACTTCTACAGCATTGACAGACAACCTATCCTTGGGTTCCCAAAGACTGAGGTGAGAAAGAAGTCAGTGAAAGAATTCTGGATTATGCTAGTTTAGCTCAAGATATCACTGGACTGGTATAAAGCTTCCTGATTATAAAGGACAAGAAGTTCTTTCTCTATCTCCTTCAGCTTGCCTTACAGCATTTTGAATTGTGTCTATAGTTTCCTCGGCTATTCTGTGACTATAAGGAAAGGGTAGCCTTAAATTATAACTTAAGAGTATGTCTAGAATTTTACAGTTTGTTGAAACATGATAAAAAGACCATTTATTATCTAGTTCTCATCCAATCTCAGTAAATTCTCAACACACACACACACACACACACACACACACCTTAGATAGTAAATTGTTTACCCCTTATCACCTGCAACTACAATTTTATCATGATAATTTTGAAAAGTAGGTACAAAGGCATCACTTATACAATCAAAAAAATCTGTTATACAACTTGTTATAACTAAAGTTGAATTCTACAACTCTGATGTGACTAAGATGGCAGCATTGCTGAAAATACTATAGCTGAACATCTAAAACCTAGCATATACAATGACTATGAAGCTGAGGGCAAGAATATTACTATACCATCTTTCTAAATAAACCTGGAGGTAGCCTAGAGAAAATAAGAATTTATCAATGCATGTTCACCATACCCTAGTCTCTGTAATTTAAAACATTTCTTACATTATAAATGGTTGTAACTTTTAAATATGGCCTAAAAGTTTGAAATTTTTCTATCTGATTGCATTAAATCAGATATCTAAAGATGGAGAGAACTTGAGAGGCCATCTAGTCTAGGAAACTGAGGAAAAAGTAGGTTAAGTGACTTGCTAAATGCTATACAGATAATAGGTCTCGGAAGTGAGATCTGAATCCATGTAGCACTTCTGACTTCAATTTTAATCTTGCAAAGCTTGTGTCGGATGGTTAGGCAGGAAAACAATCTGGTTAAAAGTCAGTCTTGAAATAATAGACCAACAGACTAAACATTTTTAAAACATAGCCTAGATTAATCTCTGGATTAACTTTCCCTTTCAAGGGTGTGGCTCTTTCTGCTTAGTAGAGATAAGATTAGTGTGGCAAAATGAATACATCCTCATTTAGCTTCAATTTCTTTCACAAAGTCTTTTCACAAAGAGCAAAGCTGTTTTCTTACTTCCAGACATTCCCAGGACATAGGTTAATAATCAGACCAACCAAAGAAAGCCCAGTCCTTTCAGTATTGCCTGCATCCTATTACAATATCTTTAGTATTTCTTAAATTTTAGTATTACAAAATGTCTTCACCACTTACTGTTACCTGTTTGCAAGTAATTTAGAAACTCTCAGCTATAGGATTTAGAGATCTATTCAATGTAAGAACCTCCCATACATAAGCTGAAAAAAAAAAAGCTACCAAGCTACATTTTGGAAGTCTCCCACAGAGTTTAGAAACCAAGGAAATTTGTTTCCATTATAAAAAGTCAGTCTGTTTATAGATTATTTCCACACTAAACATTTATTTAGGGGGTCTTAACAGGCAATGAACTGGATTCAGTGCTTTAACATACAATTTCTTTGGTGGCAAAAATACTTAAGCTCTACTAGGAGTTAGTGAATGAATAGAATGAGCTTATTTTGACAAACCACGGAAATCCCACTGATCCTTCAAAGCTAGCTCAAATCTTACCTCCAGACTGGACTCTAGACTGAACAAAAGATAAATCATCATCATCACAGCTGACATATATACAGGCACAGCACCACAGAATTCGAGTTGGACGAGATCTTGGAGGCTACTGAATCCAAATTCCTTATCTTACAGATGAGGATCCTCAGAGAAATTAAGTGACTTTCAGGATTCAAATTCAGGACCTGTGATTACAAGTTCATTCCTTTGTCTGCAGTACTAAACTGTCTCCATCTTATGTCGTATCAGATAACTTCTATAGTAACATTAACCTCATGGGGAACATATGAAGTTTAGAGGCTCGCCCATGGTCACACAACTAGGAAAGCATCAGATGCAAGATATGAAGGAGTGCAATTACCTCAGCCCCCCAGATATCACTTCTTTCCCCTATACTCCATCCATGTTCTAGCCTAAAGCTCTCTCTCTCCTTGAAACTCCAAGAACACTTACTGCTCATATTACTGACTTGCCACTTAGCACGTTTGGTTGTTTCAGTCGTGTCCAGCTCTCCATGACCCCATTTGGGGTTTTCTTAGTGAAGACACTGGAGGGGGTTGCCATTTCCTTCTCCAGCTCATCTGACACATGAGGAAACGGAGGCCAATAGGGTTTTGTGATCTGCCCAGGGTAACACTGCTACTAAGTGCCTGAAGCCACAAGAACTCAGGGAGAGGAGGCTTCCCGACCCTAGGCCTGGTGCTCTGTGCACTATGGCGCCACCTAGCTGCCCCCTACTAATCATATACTGGGTTGTATTGTTACCTAAGGAGTTTATAATATCACTGGAGAAATAAGAGCAGGGACTGTTATACTTTTTTGGATTTCCTATTTACTCAAGCCTCAGTAAATACCATCACAGGAACAGGAGCAGAGATCACTGATCTTGTTAATGACTCACCTTAACTGCCTGACTCTTGGTGTTGATTGGAGGGTTTTTCAGAGCAGCTTGTAATGCAGCTGTCATGTTCCCTGTGATAGAAGTTAAGGATAACAAAGAAAACCAAGTACTCAAATGCATGAAAGCTATTCATGAAACGGTCCCTTTATGTATCCAGGGAAATATGACCTTTGCTACTATGATGGATGCTTATGAGAAATCCAATGTGAGAGCTTCTAGGAGGTAAATTTACAATGAAATAATGCCTTTTATATTATAAATACAAAGATTAAAAAAAAAAAAACAGGGGTCACTACCATTTCATCTTCATTCATTCGCATTTGTTCCTAAAATCCTTAAAATAAGCTTGATTGGTTTTGATTCTCAAATAACACCAGCATGCAAAAAACCCATCCCAAGACATAACACAGCAAGTATTACAGAAACGCTAATGTTACAATGGAATTATTGTATACCCCAAATAGTGCCCTAGTGGGAAAACATTAGCTTGTTACCTACTAAAATAGGATGTTCTAACCAAAAACAATTATATCGTCTTGTTACCAAAACCTTATACTAAGTTAAAGAGGATATTAAAATACTGCTAATTTGAACTAATGGCACCTCTGCAATACCCAGAAAGGCCATCTTCTTTAAAGAAGCACTGGAAAACCTGGGTAAGAAGAGGCAATAAGCTATAAATAATTTCCTATTTTGTCCCATTAAAAGTATCATTTAACCGTTCAATTTAGAAAATGTTTCTTTTCCTCTTTTTCTTGGACTTTTCAAAAGGTTAATCACCAAATTTAGACCATACCAACAAGCCTCAGATTCTCCTTCTTGAAAGCACCACTGACTGAGCAATCATGAGGAACTGAAAGCCAATCAGACTGTCAGAATGTAGAGTTATTCCCCTAAAAGGAAAACCACACAGGGTTCATTTGTTTCCTCCATCTCTAGAACCATATAGAACTGGCTCCAACACTGTATATCTTTCCCTAGCTCTAGTAAAACAAAGATGACAAATCTCTATGCTTTTTAATAAGTACACAGTTTTATCTATTCTATTTAAATTTTGAATGAAATGAATATCCTAATCAAAATATAGTCCTATCACTTAAAAACCACTTAGAGATATGTTAAATCAGTCATTAAAAACCATAGGTTTAGGGTAGTAGGGGTCCTTAGAAAATTAATCTAGTCCCTTTCATTTTGTAGTTGAGGAAACTGAGCTCCAAAGAGGAAGTGACTTGCCCAAGACCACACAGATCACAAACCAGAGTTTGGATTAGAACCTAGGCTGTCTAACTTCAGTTCTCTTTATACTCATCAGGCTGTCTTCGAATGATAATTTGTTCACAGAAGACAATTTATGGTTAAGTAGGAAAGGATAATCCCTTTTAGAACCTATTGGTTTAGAGGAATCAATGAGTGATTTTAAAAAAAATCAACAACAAATCGAAAAAACAAACGTGCCCCCCTATTTTCAAGGCTACTTAGGGGGCTACTATCATATCCTTTCTGTAGTTTAGATACATATGGGGAATCATTATTAAATATTTCACAAACAAAAAGGTAATAGAACATAACCACAGCTCATATAGGCCGAATGTGACGTTTCTATGTAAAAGCAGAGAAATTAAGACGAATGAGTATAAATATTTAGAGCTGTGTTTAAGAATGCCTTACTACACCAAAGGTAATACCAAGTATATTTACTTTTTGCACATTTCTCCTCCTACACGTTAATTTCATAAATAAGAAAAGGATGATTAAAAAATTGCAAGAACAATGAGAAAAGCGTAACACACAGCCTAGCCATAAGATTAAAAAAAAAGATTTGGTTGCTGCAACACCTACATCTTCCTGCAGATTTTATAAAATGTATCTATACTCAGTTATGAATATTCAGATATGCAAAAGCTGGGAAACGATGGCCTCGCTTAAACTAAAAATGGAAACCATCTGAAAATCATTCAAAAAGATTTTGCATCTCTCAAGGATTCCTCTAAGATTTGATGGGTGGGCTTTTGCTTTAGATCCTCCCAGATACCATCTTCCTCACATTCATGGCTCATTCTTGCCAGGTTTTCTTGGTGGTTTTTATTTTTAATTTCTTGCGGCAGCTCTGGACCAAGGAGTGGAGTTTTATTAATCAATGCACCCAACCTTCACGATTAGAGAGAATTCACCTGCCCTAAGGGATAAGGAGGGTCTGGGTCTATACCCGGGGATAAAGACTCTCTACTGCCCCCCACCCCTCACCGCAAAAATATTTTAAATTATGAAAGAAAAAAAAAAACACCTTGCAATGAACTGACCCACCCGCCCACCCCCACCCCCACCCCCGCGCCTCTCTGGACGATGTGCCTTCGGTACATCGGTCTACATGGGGGGCAACACCCACCGACCATTAGAACACGCCTTCTTCCCGGGGCGGGGGCTGCATTTTCCTGGGAAAAATCAACCCACGAAAGAATGGGCGATGGCGTGGGGTAGGGGGGAAGGGCGCCCCGGATTCGTGGGCAGGGGCTTCGTGAAGGCTTCCCCCCAAGAAGTTCTCCCTCCCCCCGTGTCCTCCTCCCTCGGGACGTGGGCCAGGCCAGTGACAGGTCCGGCCCACGCACGCGCGGGGTGGGGTGAGGGGGAGGCAGCTCCCCACCGGGAGAGGCTGGGAAGGGAAGGGCGGCCCGGGGTCCCCGCGGGTGGGTGGGCGGAAGGATATTGTCGCAGGCACGAGTCCACCTCGCCCTCGTCGGGTCCGGCCTGGCCCTCGCCCCCGTCCTCCTCGTCCACGAACTTGTTCTCGTCATACTCATCCACATCCACCTTTCGGAACCGGGCCGACGACACCGTGTGCTTCGACATCCCCACGCCGGACCGTGTGGCGATTAGCCCCTGTGGTTGTCGTCGTCGTCGTCGTCGCCGCCGTCCCCTCCCCCGAGTCCCCTGCCGTCTCCGACCCTCCCAGCTCCGACTCCAGCTCCGGCTCCGGCTTCTTCTGCTTTCTCTTCGCCTCCACTTCCCTCTTCCGCTCTGGGGCGTCGCCCGCCGCGGCCCGGCCACTACTGCGCTTGCGTCCTGGGGAGGGGAAGGCTCCGGATCTTGGGCCCACCCCTCCCCCACCAAGACCGCGGGAGCTCGCGGAGGAAGCGCGCCTCTCTATGTACGCAGGCGCAACCCCCTCCCACCCTCTCCCCCACGCAGAAAGGGGCGGGGCTGGGAGAAAGGGGTGGGCGGAAAAAAAGAGGAAGGGCAGAAAGCAAAACCGCTGGAAGAGGCTGAGGTAAGAGACGATTGGTCGTCCGCTTGGGTCACGTGATTCCCAGGGGGTTACCATAGAAACAGACTCTGTGGACCGGTCCCTAAACTGGTCTGATATGGGTCCTCGGGGGCCCGGGGGAGGGGGAAGCTGGCTGGTGCGGATGGGCTCAGGCTGTAGCTGCAGCCACTGCTGCGCTGTCACCTCGGTCCCGACTGAGCTGCGGGGGATCCGGGCTCCTGCCCGTGGGAGAGGAGGGAGGGATGGATGGCTCCTGGACCGCGGTCACTGCAGGGTCCAGGGGTAGGCAGGGGCCGATAAGCACCGGCGTACGCCCGTGGAAGCGGAGGTCCGCTCGTTCGGCCAGGATGCATCTGTACTTCAGAATCGCGGGGCAGATTCAGGGAGAGGTCCAGGAGGATGGAGCCCAAAGGGCCCATGACTCGACTGTGACTATGGAAAAGCATTCTGACATGGTCCTCAAACCAGGACCTGGGAATGGAGAGGGTTCAAAAGCTGCCTAGATGGGAGGAGGGGTCATAGTGACCTACCTGCGATGAACCTGTTGCACAGAGGGATGGGGGTCATTCAGTCAATCAGCAGCAGTTATTAATCGTCTACTGTGTGCCAGGCCCATGCTGTCAAGGAGGGTTAATAGGGGATACAAAATGCAAACAAACCAGCTATGCTCAAACCAGATAAATACAGGATAAACTGAGGTGTAATCTCAGAGGGTTATAGAGGACCAAGAAAGGTTTCTTGCAGAAGGTCAAACTTTAGATGATATTTGAAGGAAGCAAGGGAAAGTAGGAGGTAGAGATGAGGAGGAAGTGTGTTGCCAGGGATAGGAAATAGCTTGTAAAAAGGCTCAAAGTGTGGAGAGGGACAGTCTAATGTGAGGAACAGTAAGAAGGCTAATGTTACTGTATGGAAGAATAAATGAGGCTGTGGAACATGTAAGAAGATTGGAAAGGTAGGTGATAGGGTGAGCAAGTTATGAAGGGCTTTGAACACCAAACAGGATTTTACATATGATCCTGGAAGTAATAAGGAGCCACTGGAATTTATTGAATGGGGGAGGGGGAAGTGATATGATTACACCTGAACTTTAGAAAGATCTAAACAAGTGAGTGGAAGATGGGCAAAAGTAGGGATAGAGACAGGGAGATCAACAAGCAGGCTATGGTAGTAGTCCAGACATGAGTTGATGAAGACTTAAACCAGGGTAGTAGCAGTGTCAGAGAAGAGAAAGGAACATGTATGAGAGATGTTACAAAGGAATTAGGAATGGTCAGTCTAGATACAGTTTTATGATTCTAAGAATATGGGGCAAGAGTATTGATGAAGGGAGGAAGGGACCAGACTCAATAGTCCTGAATCATAATTAAAATTTGTAAGAGTCAATGAGAGCATGTAGTTTTCAATTTGTGTTTGAGGCCAGTCTTGGTTTACATCCTATTTAATGATCACATTTGCCTAGATTTTTTTATCCTGTTACATATCCACATTTTCTTTTCTTATAGTAGAGTCCTTATTGTATTAGTAACAGACCAGAAAGGAGTGACCATTAGTATTATAATAATGGTACAAACTGATTTAAATTCAGGATTTTCCAAATAGACTAATTAAATGCTTAACTCATGTGGCCTTTGGCTAGTTCTTAGGATTTTCTGCCCATCTTTTAGAATTCAGCCTAATTTTTGTTTTTGGCTGGGCAATGAGGGTTAAGTGACTTGCCCAGGGTCACACAGCTAGTAAGTGTCAAGTGTCCAAGACCGGATTTGAACTCAGGTACTCCTGAATCCAGGGCCAGTGCTTTATCCACTGTACCACCCAGCTGCCCCTAGGAGTCAGCCTAATTCTTATTTCCCTCATAAGATTTCCCTCGGTTGCTTCAATCTAGTCCTTTTTCCAAATTTCTATAGCATTTAACATAACTTCTTTTGACCCTTAATGATACATGATATTGTACCATATAATCTTAAATCCCTAACTGGATTTTAAGTCCTTAGAGTTCAGAGACTATATCATGTATTTCCCTTTTTATTCTTTTTAAAACCTTTGCTGTATGAATGTGCTATCTGTGTAACAGATGTTCAATAGATTCTTGTTAAATGGCTGGGAGGACTTCTTTAAATCAAAGGTCCCCAACGGTCATGTTGAGGAACAAGGGAAGCATGTGGGCAGATCTCAAAACCAGTGCTTTTTATAGTATATTTAGAGAAGAAAAGGACTAAGCAACACCCCTTCATTTACTTTGGGGGAAAAGGCATCCAGACTTTTTTCCTTGCCACTCTTAAGGCCTAAGGTGCTTCTCTGTTGCCTCTTCATGATGTAGAGGAGACTGTGTTCCTAAAGACATTGCCAATGGAATTCAAGTTTTTGCATTGCTGACTAGGCTGGAAAAATTGTGTATAAGCGTGATTATGGTTCATATATTGTCATCTGAGGTAGCACCTAGATAAGTTGGAGAAGCTCATCATCCAGTTTGGCCATGGAACAATGAATATTTTGGCCATAGCAAACTCTAAATGACTAGCTACTAAGTCCAAGACATATAGATTTTGTATTCTATATTGGTAGAGGGGGTATTCACATACCAGTGAATTCACAGTTTTGAAGCATAAACATTAATGTCAATTGTAGAACTCCATTATTTTCATTGGGAAGATACACTGTTTATCAGCAAATACCTTACTATAAACTCTCATAGTTTTGATCTTAGAGTAGCTCCAAGTTTGGAAGATATAATCACTGTTTGTTTATTGGCAAATTCTCTACTAGAAACTCTTTGGCCTTTGAGTAGCTTGGATTTTGGGGTAAAAATGCTACTTTAAAAAATCTGAACTGATTTTATTGATATGGGAACTCCTGGTGTGAAAATTCCCTTTACTAGTACAGATCAGCAACTCTTCTTTAACTTATAGTTTTAGTGAAATTGCCTGGAGATCTGAGAGGTTACGCGTTATTGTCATTGGATTTTGTATGTGTCAGAAACAGGACTTTAACCAAGGTTTTCTTGATTCCAAGACTAGTCTTCTGTCCATCTACTCTGTCATGCTGCTTCTAATTTTCTTATCTACCTATAATTGTTTGCATTAGAACATCACATGTCAAAGGACCTGCTGTTACTATAGTTTTTGAACACCACATGAAGTATCTTGGTTAACTTAAATATTCAAGATTTTAATATCATTCTTTTATTTTTATTCTAATCAACATTTTTATTTAAGTTTTGAGTTCCAAATTCTATCCTTCCTCCCCGCTCTCCCCGCCTCCCTCCCTGAAGCAATAAGCATTCAGGTATAGGTTATACATGTGCAATTATGTAAAACACTACCATATTAGTCATTTTGTATAAGAAAACTTGAGTAAAAGAAAAAAAGGAAAGAAAGTAAAAAAATAGCATGCTTTAGTTTGTATTCAGTCAATATCAGTTCTTTCTTAGCAGGTGGATAATATGCTTCTATCATTAGTCCTTTGGGATTGTTTTGGGTCATTGTATTGCTGAGAATAATTAATTACATTTAATTCTTTACCTTTAATTGTTTTCAAGAAAAATAGTACCAATTACATTAAAAAATAATTTTTTGTTCTAAAAATGTATATAATTTTTTATTCCATAAATAAGAAACCTTCTCTGTTGGTATAATCAATTAAGGAACTGGTGATGAGAAATAACATCAACCAAATATATATGATTTACTTAAGTCTACCCTTTAAAAATTTCATAGTTTTCCCCTACATGTCAATGTATAATGCTACATTTTATATACTTGACATATCTAAGTTTATCAATTTTTAAATATAACACACTTTTACCACATCAATATACGAATACATTATTGTAAAACATCTGTAAAACTCTGCAATTGAGAGGTGATACTTAGGTGAACCAAATGTATAAAATTGTATCAGAGAATACATAATGGAGATACAAATAAAATTTTAGTAACTTGGGTCCAAAATTGGGTAGGAGGAAGAGAAAGGGTTGGGGTGTATTTGGAAAATTGAGCACTGCATGTAATGACTTCAAGTCCAAACAAAGGACTTCCCTTTTCAACAATATTCTTACTGTGATACTACAAGTTTATGATTCATGGAATACCACAGTCTCCAAAGAATTAAAATAGGAGGTCATTCAAAGGACAGTAGAGAAATACATGTAAGCTGTAGATAGGCCAATGAAGAATTGCATATGGTATGAAGAATATTATAAAAAAAATGTATAACTGGAAAAGAAGGTGGATTAGTCATGTAGGGAGAAAGGACAGGCTATGTGCTCCATTGATACCAGTGGGACTATGTCAAGAGTTCAACTAGAGTTCAATTTCCAGTATGTTGGGTGGGCTCCCTGGAGAAGACATAGATAAGAGTAGCACAAGTTGAGAAAATGTGAATGGAATACAGATGTATTCTTAACTGTTGGAGGGAACCCTCACATCTGTGGGATCACGGATTCATTCAAGTGTTAAAGAATCCTTTGCTAGAGTCCTACTGTAGTGCCTTGTTGTGTTATTAAGAAGACACTGGATTATTTTTTCTTTTAATATTTTATTTTTCTCAAATCACATATAAAAACAATTTTTAAACCTTTTTTTCCTTTTACAATTTTGAATTCCAAATCCTCTCTCACACTCCCTCTCCTACCCCCTTGATGAGAATGCAAGCAATTTACATGTGTAGAAGATGACACTGGATTCTTGACGCTTACAACAGTGTATGTAGTATAATATCTCTCAAGCCCTATCAATATGGAAAAGCGTCAGTAATGGCCTAGTGATTTCATGCTTGTCGTCTGGGGATCAGCTTGGGTAAATTCAGAGAAGTTTATCATCAAGCTGGCCTTGAGGTAATGGATTTTTGTGCCTTGGCAACCTTTGATGATCATATCCCAAGTTGGAGAGGTGGTGTAATCTACATTAGTGCAGGGAAAATCTATACTAATGAAATTTCAGATTTTGGACATGTAGGAAGTATACTGGATATATTAAATGTCACTAATCTGCAGCACTAATGAGGCATTTACCATTCAGGATTTAAGAGTCTTTTTGGGGGGGGATTTTTTATTGACTGGCAGTAATTTGTCAAATCAAGTTAATAAGCATTTAATAAGTACTTATTGTGTGCCAGGAACTGTGTTAAGACTGTCATTTGGTTAATCTTAGAATCAGACTTAGTCAGTTTTAAATGTCTTTCTTTCTCTTTCCTTCTTTTCTCCAAAATCAAATAGCCTTGTGTTCTAAATTATGTAATATTTCTGTTTCTTTGAATTGACAACTCATCATTTTGATCATATATTGCATTGTTTCACAAAGCTCAGCAAAATTTAAAAGGTCTTCTATAATAAACTTCAGCTTTATATGTATGATTTAGACATTGTAATAATAGTAAATTTACAGAGTACTGTAGTAGACATAGTTAACTATCTAGACATTCAGTTCTCCATAGATCTGATTCTTCTACACATTTTTTTTTATTAAAAAGTACAAAATTATTTTATATATATGTCTATGGCTAGGAATGATCATGTTGAATGAAAAATAAAGCTTTATATTTCAAATTGAATTGAATTGACCAATTGGGTTTTAAAATGAATAGAGGATATAATTATATATATATATATTTTTTTTCTTATATATGACATATTTATAGTACAAGTTTACCTTTCCCCAAACTTAGATACAGACAAGGTTGAGATTAGATGTTGTCCTTGCCTTAAAGTTACCATCTACTAGAATAGCTATTATATATAATATTACAAAATGCTCTATGGGATCTGAGAAGAAAAGACTATTCCAAGATTTTGGGGATAGGCAATCAAGAAAGGTAGAGGTAAAGGTCTGTATAGGATGTGGTTTAGGGTTAGAATTTAAAGAATGGGAAGAAATTTATCTAGCAAAGCATGGGAGGGGAGGTAGACATTCAAGGCATAGGGAACTGTATGAACAAAGAACACAATGGCTATTAGGGGAGGGTTGGTAGAAAGGCAGGAAGCAATTTAATTTGTTTGGGGCATGTGGATGGGAATATATGAAGGAGAATTATGTAAAGCTGAAAGGGGAGATGACACCATGATCTCGTGAAGGGTCTTGAGTGTCAAACAGTTTGAACTTGATTCCGTAGGTATCAGGGTCTTCTGATTAAAGTGTCTGTAATCCAAAGTTTTGATGTAATTTAAAAGAACATGCCATTCTTCTCTTCCTTTTCTATGTACTTACCCTGATACCATTTTTGCTTTCCCTTTCCAAAAGAATATTTTTCATGATATGCTTTAATACTCAAATTGGTACTATCATTAGCATTTGCTAAAGGGCCCAACATCTGAACAAGCCAGGGAGAATGAAATATAGTGAACCTAAAGAAAATTTAATGTTATCTTTTACTAAATCGACTTTCATAAGTTGTTTTGTTGGTCAGAAGTTCTTATGAGGGTTTTTTGGTTTTGTTTTTACTTCATCATGGCCAGAATCTATCGAGATTATGTGTTGTGAATGAATAATTCCTAGTCTCTACTCCCAAAGAAGCCACTTTATTTTGATTGCCCTTTGGGACAGTTTACTCAGACTATCCAGTCTGATCACAGAACCCAATAGATTGTGCAATATTTCTACTTAATTTTAATGCAATTAAGATGATAGAGGAAAAAAAAAGATGATAGAGAATGACTTGCCCAGGATGAGTGACCCTATGTGAGGTTTATTATCATATCTGTTCCCCTTCCATCCCCAATCTAATATATTTCAGAGAAACAAAGACTTAGTGGATAGAAAGTGGGCTCTAGCACACACCAGTGGAGATAATCCTTTAGATCTCAGGTTCATTATGGGGCCAGTGAGATGGACCAGAACCTACCTAGGGCAGGGGATTATTCCAATTCTAAAGCTGGCCTCCAGTGGCCCCAGAGACTTTCCAGGATTATGAACAGGGCAAGCCTATAGGAGTCACAGGGTAAATCAAATTGTCCAATGGCTTTTTAAGCTATTTGAGTGTGTATATTTGGATATTTGTGACTGATAGGGGTGCTTAATTGAGACAATACCATAATATCCACATATACCTTCCCTCTTCTCACATGCATAGATTCACATCACCATCGCTATACTACTCATAAATAAATCTGCCCATTCTGTACTTCTTTCTGAACTCCTGAATCAGTCATTGATATTTCCTGAATACACAGTATGTGCTGAGAACTATGGGAAGATATTTTTAAAAACTGGATTATAGCCCTCTACTTCTGGTTGGGAATATATGTACTTGGAAAGACTTACTACCATTTAGACAACAGGATACAAATCAGTTATAAATCAGTATGGTGTAAACAAAATAAGTAAATATAAACATTAACAGGTTAATCAGGAAGAGAAATGTTTTGAGCCATATTTTGGAGGAACTAAGAAACATAGATTGGTGGAGAGGGGTAGGTAGCAGGAATCTTCCATATAAAGATGGCAAGTCCAAGTCAGAAGTCGGGCATGGCAAGACAATGACTGGCTAGAGTGGTTGTATGGCAGGAGTAATAAATAATGACGTTAATAAGATTCAGGTACCATCACATATGGGCATCACACTGTGCTCAATTCTAAGGGAATTTTTAAAAATGCATAATACACAGCCCATATCCTCCAGAAACTTATAACCAAATTGGAGAGGTAATATGTACATACATGAAACAGGCAAGAGATAAGTAGATTTTATGTTTTAGGTAATAGTTACTACATTGCTCAAGGCTGAATGCCCCATTCACCCAAATATCTAACAGTAACAAATTTTCATCTGAGAAGGCTAGGTAGGTAAGAGTCATCATGAGTGGGTGATTGAGCTTAAAAATCTATTTTCACAGATGCATTAAATCAGTTAGTACAATGGCTTCTTCCTGCACATAATTATTTTGAATCACTTTAGAGAAAGTGGGCTGCTTAAAGTCTATCTTCTGACAATAAACGATTAATGGAAAATCACTGGTTTGCTGCTGCAAACAGCACTTAATGTCAGTTACTTCAGGCAGGTTTCCAACTTCACAATAAATCTTTATACTGAAACTCATTTAAGTACTCAATTTGGTCCACTTAGGTTTTTTTTTTTTAAATGCTCTGTGATGATGTGAGCCGACTGGAAAAACAATATTGCTTTTCCATATGAAACCACTGGGGAATGACTTATAGTTCCATTTTGATACTACCACTTGAAGAAGGGTCAAGTTGTTTATTGGAAAAATTTCCAGTGTTGTTAAAAGTAGTATGGCTGCTAGCTGTTGACATAATGAAAAATGCAATGGAATTGTTTGTTAGTGTGATCGCTTTCTAGGTAGTCCAGATCCCACCGATCCAGGGATGAAAGCTATCAAACACACATCAACAATCTCATAAGCTATCTAATTGTCTGTTAGCATTATCTTTTTAAAAATGGGGGTTTACTTTTTTCTTTTTTCTTATCACTTTACTTCTTTACCGCTTGAAGATTGTTCTATGATTTCCACAGTCTCTACTAATCTTCCAGCAGGGGTCTTCTGGGGTCTTTGGTTTCCTGCAATACCATCTGAGGCATGTTTAAGTGCCTTACAACATTCTTTGGCTTGGGCTGGTTTTGACCTCGGTTGGGTGGTTGCTGCTCTCTGAAAGGCACTAACATAAAAATGACAGGCATCCTCTGTCCTGGGGTCATCATCATGGGTGGTAATTGGTTGTTCATCACTTGAGAGGACTCCTGAGGAGACACATTGCTTAAAGGGCTTCTTTGTAAGTCCAGCTGAGCTTTTGTGTTTGGGTTCATTGTTGTCTGGGGAAGTACGTCAGTGAAGTATGGTTTCACTCCTGTGATTGCATTGATTTCGTAAGCATTGCGCCTGTCAGCCAGTGCTCTTGCAGGCCAAAGTGGTTGATAAAGAATTGCCCCTGAGACACCACTTACAAAATGGTAGAGAAGGTAATGCCAAATTCCACCACTTATTGGGTTCAGAGTGACCTGAGGCCATAAACTGGCCAGACTTCGTAAAGCTTCACAGTTCCATGCTGAAACAGGGAAGTCCGTCTCTGTATGATAAAGTTGAGAGAAATAAATATTAAGGCTGATGCCTGGATACCGCATCAGGAAGTTGTACATTTTGCTAATGCAGCAGTGGTTGGCTTCATTACAAGGAGAGTAATTAGAATAAAGAAGGATATGCTCAATGTTGTCATTGTTATGTATGACTGCCTCAAGATAACTGCCCATCTCGAATAACATAGATTCTGGGTGGGTATCATACTCACTGCAACTTGAAGCATGACCCTTTTGCACGAGGCTGCCAGAAGACGTTTTCACTCTCATAAAATATGAGGTGTTTGGTTTGAGGACTTGGCCCACAAGGGAATCCAAAGATCTGATAAAATTCAGTGTGGGCAATTCTTGCTTCTTCACCTGTCCGGATGTGATAAGGGCACTTAGAACAGTCTAGAGTCAAGGCCAACCAATAATAAGGTTTCACTACAGTTCCATGCTTTGCGAGGTATTCCTGGTATAAGGGCTCCATTTTCTAGGTTTGTGTTTTACTACCAATCCCCACTGACAAGGAGAGATCGTATATGCAAACAGTTCATGCAAAACTGTAGCTACCAAATTGCACCCTCATCAGAGGACCTAATGTTGTGGTAGACACACCTCTGGTTCTGAAGGGAATGATCATGTCCGTGCATCAAGAAAACACTGCATTTGCTTTGCGTGTTCAGATCCCTAGAAGGGGAAAAAGGAAAGATTTTGCTTCCAAGATACAGATCCTTATGACGCTCTATAATGGTCCTTCCAGCCCCTTCTGTCTATGAAAGTCCCAAGAGATATAAGTAAGTGTTTGGATTTCAGTTTGTAATAACTCAGTTCTATCTAAAGCCCTAGGGTTTCTAGGATACAGTTCAGAGTTTAGTATATTTGTATCCTACTGGAAAACATAATAATGCCTGGCATGTGGTACATGCTTAATAAAGTTCCTTGAGGGCAGGGACTGTTTAATTTTTTTTTGGTCTTTGTATTCCCAGCATACATACTGGGAATAGTACCTGGAACTTAGCAAAGTACCTGGAACATACTAGGCACTTAATAAGTGTGTACTGATTGCTTGACTACATCCAGGAAATTGGTAGCTTATCTCCTTTGTTGTCTGAAAATCATCCTGTGATTTCCATATTCTCCACTAGTTTTCTAGCAGGGGGATTTCTGAGGTCTTTGGTTTGGTCTGGTTTTGATTTACCATTGAGTAGTCAAACACTCAAGTGGGAGTGGTGTTCAGAGGAGGGATTAGGCTAGCCTTTGTTAGTTTTAAATAAATGTTCTTTTATCTACCTAAATAAGCTACAGTTGATTCAGGAAAATTGTTGCTTATCTTGAAATAATTGGAAACCTGAGTTTACCCTCCACAATCTGTACACCAATCTTGTAGCCACTAAAAACAAACAACAGCTTTCATTGCTATCATGTCATCTCTAGGTTTGGATCACATTCCAGGTAAGGAGCCACTTCATATTTTATCATTACTTCGTTTCTTCAGCAACTTGGGGGATAGCTGCTGGGGATATTAGTATTGTAAAAATGTGCCTCCTTATTAACTGAATCCTGCCTCATGTTATACATCTCATGTTAGTTGGAGGTTTGTTTTTGCAAGTTAGAAATACATTTTTCTATTGGATTAGTCATTGCTGTGGTAATGTTTGCAAAGTAACTAATGCTAGGATACGGAAAGGATATTGGGCCTTCCCATTTCATTTGAATTTCAAGCTAGCTATTTAATACATATATATGTTTTGCCGGGTGTTCCAGAAGTCTTAGTGCAGTTGTAAGCTCTCCCCCCTACCCCTCACCCCTTCCCCCTTATGTCTCAGTATTTGGATATATGACTGTTTGCAAGGTGCCCATGGAATGATCCGAAAGATTCAGTCCTGCAAGGGAACATTGCCAGCTAATATTCTGAGCTCAGTTCCATTCTACTCTCTTTAGAGAAAAGTGCAAAGTTCTGGGTCAGATATAAAAATGAATGCATATAATATAAAAATGCATCTTGTCTTCATGAAGCTTAAAACAATCTAGCAGGGAATGTGACATATTTGCAAATAACAACTAAAGGATAAATGCAAGAGTTTACAAAGTGCTATATGTGGTCCAAGGAAATGAAACATCATTTCTGTTCTGGGATCCTCCCTACAAGTGTCCCTGGGGAAATGTCTCAGACAGTTCCCGGAGAGGGAATCTGCAACTCTGTTGCCAGTTACCTGAGAGTTTGTCAAAATGTAGCCACCCTTGGCCACTCACTGCTCCCTAAACTTGGTATTCTATCTTCCATCCTCTATTATTTACTCAAGTCATCCCCCATGCCTTCCTTAAATGCATGCTTTCTTCAATCCTACCTTATCTTCCTTAGGTTCCACCTCTTCTGTGAAGTCTTCCTGGTTACTTCCAGGTATTAGTAGCCCCTTCTTCCTCAAATTACTTTCTCTTATATTTATCTATGGATATATCATATCCTCTTTCCACTCCCCTTCCCCCTTCCTTATTAAAGCCAGGAGTAATTTCATTTGTCTTTTTTATCCCCAGTGCCTACCACTGTGATTTACTCACAGATACTAGCTAAACCTCACCCGTGCCTAGCAACAGCAAACAACAGGATAAGACAACCAGTACTGGCTGGTGGGGGAAGAATTCCTGTTCTGTTGTTGCCTTAGGGTGTATTCTCTGAGGGAGCCAGAGGTTGTTCAGTCATTTCAGTCATGTCCTTTCTCTTTGTGACCCCCATTTGGAATTTTCGTGACAAAGATACTGGAGTAACTTGCCTTTTTTTAGTAGTTGCCCCACTGGGGATCCAACTGGCCTCCCTCCCTCTCTCCTTCCCTTTCTCTTCATCCCCTGTTCACATAGGGAATCTTACCTTTATCTGCGGGTGCTTTGTCCCAAGGAATAACATTTTGATCACTGAAACCTTGCAAGATATGTGGGGGGTTTATGGGCTAGATTCTTTTTTTAAGGATCATGCCTTAAACCCAATCACTTTGGCTTTCCCTGATTGGGCAACAGTAGGTCCCAGCCCAAGCCTCACTTGGCCATTGTTTCTGTTTTGATGGCTTAGAGTGAGTGCAAATAGCAGTTGTTTCTATTTTGTCCAGAAACCTTTCGAGTTTTCCCCTCCCAGATTTCTTTTCTTTTCTTTTCTTTTCTTTTCTTTTCTTTTCTTTTCTTTTCTTTTCTTTTCTTTTCTTTTCTTTTCTTTTCTTTTCTTTTCTTTTCTTTTTTTGCCTAGGTAACTGAGGCCATTTTTTGCTTCATTCCTTACTTCACCTTAATCATTGAATGGACATTGCCTCAGACAAACGGATACCTGGGAAGGATCTTAGCTTAAAAAAGCCAAGGTTTCCAACTGCATTGGCCGGGGGGTACATCTCCAGTTGTCTCTGGACCCAGGTGGAAACCTGTATCACTTAAATCCAATTTACTTGCAAGTCAAGACATCACCTTCCTAAGGCCATTGGTCCTCTTCCAAAACAAAGGACAAACAACAGTAGCAGCAGCAGCAGTAACAGCACTCTGAAGGGTGTAGTACTTCATTTTTAAAGAGGGTAATTTGAGAAACATTCTGTGACCATTAACATCTCAAAGAGAGCACTCTAAAATTTTAGCACTGCCTCTCTAAAATTGGCTTAAGCATTTCTTGGATTGGATTGATAGGAAGATCAGTGTTTATGTAGGAGGTAATATTTGAACTCAGCCTTGAAGGCTAAGTAAAATTTCAGCCTATGGAAATGGGGGTGGGTGGGTGGTAGAACATTCTCACTTTAGGATATATAGTACATAGTACATGTCCTACAGATACCATAAGCAGTGGGATCGATTTCAGAAACAAAATAGATGCATATGGGTTTATCTTTTATAATTTACTTTTAAAAGTTGTGATCTTTTTGATCGGGGCCCCAAACAGCTATCATGTCTAAGGATTTGGTGTCTCTGTAGAGGGAGGTAGAATCAAAAGGACAGAAAAAACTGAAAGAGGGCAAAGAAGAGTAAGACAAGAACTACCTAATATGGATATTCTATTTTAGTGTCAGAAGTCTTGGAGAATCTGACAACTTGCCAGATTATTTTTCTCATGTCATTGTTTGATAATTGTTTGCTCTAACTTTATCAGGTTCATTTATTCTGTACCTGAAATGACATTTCATTTGGGCAAAGGCTAACTGAGGCAGCTAGGTGGCACAGCACATAGGGTGAAGGGATTGCAGTCAGGAAGACCTGTGTTCAAATTTAGACACTAGTTGTGTGACCCTGGGCAAGTCACTTAACTTTTGTCCGATAGGGTTACCTCATCTATAAAATGGGGATGATGATAATAATAGCACCTGCTTCCCAGGGTTGTTGTGAGGAACAAATGAGTTAATAATTGTAAAGTGCTTAGTGAAGTGCCTGCACATAGTAAATACTATATAAAATTAGCTGGTATTAGCGATTCTTAAATTCCCTTAAAACGAGCTTAGTTATTTAAGACCTTTGCTTGCCTTAATTCTCCACAAATTTACTAATAAACTTGTCTTGTGTCACACATTGTAGAATATTGGCAAGATGATGTGTGTCTTCCTATGCGTAACATATGATACACTTTTCTCTCTGAGTAACAACAATTAAAATACTTTGTATTTTATACGAAATCTCCTGACATTTAGCTAAATACTCTGTGGCTGATTGTACATATTCAAATCTTTTGCCATAGTTTGGGTTGTCTCTTTGTATTTGTGGGAAATGATACCCCAATTTAGAGTCCTAGGCTCACAGGATTTTAGAGCTAGAAGAGCCCTTAGTCATCAGCTAGAAAGCAACTCACACACTTATGTAGTAGTTAGTCAGCTGGTCACCGAGTATTTAGTAAGCACTTACTATGTGTCAGGCACTGTGCTGAATGCTGGGATACAAAGAAAGGTAAAAACATGGTAATTGACGTTGAGGAGCTCACATTCGATTTTGGGAAACTGAAATCAAGTAACAAGAGATATACAGTGTCAATGAAAGGCCATCTTGAAGGGAAAAGGGAAACAATCAGGGAAGGGCTCCTGAAGACAGTATGACTTGACGTGAGTTTTGAAGGAACCTGAGGAAGCAGCTAGTAATTCAGGGTGAGGAGGGATAGCACTCCATAAATAGAGGACAGCCAGCACAAATATATGGAACCCAGAGATGGAGTGTCCTGGGAAGCTGGATCATAGAGTATATGGAGGAGAGTAAAGTAGAAGAATGGTGGAAATGTGGGAAAGGACCAGGTCGTGAAGGTCAAACAGCCAAACAGGATTTTATATTGAATCTTGGAGGTAGCAAGGAGCTACTGAAGTTTATTGAGGAGGGGAGTAATGTGGTCAGACTTATGTTTCAGAAAAAAAATCACTTTAGCAGCATAGTGGAGGTTGGATTGGAATGGAGAGAGGCTTAAAGTTAGGGAGACCAATTAGGAGGTGATTATAATTGTCCATATGAAAGGTGCTGAGGGCCTGCATCAGGGTAGTGACAGTGTCAGAAGAGAGCTGGGACTTCAATGAAAGATGTTATGAAGGTAGAAAATACGAGATTTGAAAAAAGACTGGAGTGAATGTGAGTGAAGACTCGGGGATGACACCCAGCTTGTGAACTGTGGTGGCTGGGAAAATGTTGGTACCCTTAACAGTATGAGAAAAGTTGGGAAGAGTTTTGGGAGGAAGATAGTTATGTTTTGAACATGTTGAGTTTGAAATGTCTGCACATCCAATGGGGATCTGTCTAAGAGACAGATTGGTGATGCAGAGCTAGAGTTCCACAGCAGTTTAGGGTTGGATATATGGACCTGGGATTCATCTGTAGTGATATCATGATTGAAAACATGATAAATGATAAGATCACCAATCAAGACAGAACAGAGGGAAAGAGAAGAGGGCTCAGGACAGAGCATTGGGGGAACAGCCACAGTGAGTGGGCATGATATGGATGAAAAATCAACAAAGTAGACTGAAGAGTAGTCAGACAGGTAGAAGGAGAACCAGGAATGAGCAGTGTCAAGAAAACTTAGAGTAGAAAGGGAATTGAGGACGATGGTAGTTGACTTTGTCAGAGGTTTTGGAGAAATCAAGAAGAATGAGGATTGGAGATAGGCCATTAGACTTAGCAGTTAATGATTGGTGACTTTGGAGAGAGCAGTTTTAGTTGAATGAAGGGGTAAGAAGCTAGAATACATAGAGATTAGAATGGAGTAAAAGGACAGGAAATGTAGGCATCTAGTTTTTCCAAAGAGGTTGGTTGAGGAGAAGAAACTATAATAGCTAGTGAGAGTGACAGGATCAAATGAGGGTTTGGTTTTTGGTGTTTTTTTTTTTGGTTCTTTGGTAAGGTTGAGGGAGAAACAGTTATATTTCTGAGCAATAGGGAAGAAATCGGTAAGTAGATTAGGAGAGATTGAAGATGGGGGGATGATAATGGATTCATTCTGATGGAGAAGACAGGAGAGGATGGGATCAAGGGTGCATATAGAAGGGTTTGCCTTGGTAAGAAAGAAGACTACTTCTTCATTTGAAACAGGAGTGAAAGAAGAGGTAGTGCGGGAAAGTCTCTAAGTGATTTGAAAATAAGAAAGGGGAAGAAGATGTAGCACTTGATGAATGGTCTCATTTTTCCAATGAAGTGTAAAGTAAGGTCCTTAACTGAGAGGATGGGAGGAGGGGTGCCATAGGAGGCTTGGGGGGGGGAGATGAAAATGTTTGGAATAGGCAATGTGATGATTGGGATAGATCATCGATTAGGGATTGTAAAAAGTTTGACTTGTGTAGTAGTAAGGTTTGGGAGTTGAGTAGAATGAGGAATTGAACAGTTAGGGTAGTTGAGGGGAAAGGAGATATGGTGGAGAGAGAAATCTTGAGCCAGGCATTGAAGAAGGCAAGAGAATGTCTTGGGCAGGTGTATGTACTAGGATCTGGTCCAATAAGATCTAGATTGGGTGATGGATCTGGGTGGTGTGAACTTCAAAGGAGGCAAGGTTGACAAGTAGTAGGGGTAGAGGGAGAGTCAGGGAGTGGCAATGGACCACCTTGGCCCTTGGTGAAAATGCAACCAGAACTGGACGGGGTAGCCAAGGATGCAGTGTCAGTGGGAGGGAGCCAGGTCTCTATGAATGTCAGAAGATGGGAGCAGCTTGAAAGCAAAAGGTCTAAGATGAAAGCTGGTATATTAATTATGGAGCAGGCATTGCAGAGAGCACAGTGAAAGGGTCAGGCACACATAAAGTGGGACAGGGAGGGGTGGGATAGTTTGGGGGATGGTAACAAAGGATCAAGCAGTTGAAGATGAGGTATAGGCTTTATATACTTGGGGCACTGGGGGTTCAGAATCACTGGAAAAGGGAGAATATGAGGAAGTGGGAGTATGCTAACTATTGAAAAACAAGTCCAGGAAGAGTATTAGTGGTTAGAAAGAATGTGTGTGTGTGTGTGTGTGAATATATATATATATACATATATACACACATGCATACATACATATACATATGTGTATGTGTGTGCGTGTGTGTGTGTGTGTGTGTATAAAGACATTCCACAACTACACCCAGAGGACATCCCAAGAATCATCTGAGAAAAGACTTCCAAAGACTTAAATGGATATTTTCCTGTTTTCCTTTTCCCTATTGTATACACTGTTTATAATGTTCATTTACTAAAGGGGAGTGCTCCCTTTAAGTTTTCTCTGTAATGTCCACCTACTAAAAGGGGAGTGCCCCCTTTGTTAATGTGTTGCTCAATTTCTTTTTCTCTCTTTTCATTCCCTTTACTTACTTAGTCATAAGTATCTGTAATGTTATTGCTTCATGTAAGGAAACAATGTTTCTTCACATGAAGCACAGCGGGGAGTGTGAGAATCAGAGCGCCACCTCCCTGCTGAGAAAGACATTGTGAGAACCAGGGCAGGTCTGCCCTGAGGAGAAAGCATGAGGTGACCTTTCTGAGATTTCAAAGGTCAGATTGGCATCCGGAAGTTATACCTACTGCCTATAAGTCATGTCAATCAATGGACCAGCCAATTAGCTTGGAGCTGTGTGTGTGGATTGCCCTCTTCCAGTTCAACAGGGGCTTTCCATTGGAACTGAGGACATTCTCTCTCTTAGATAGCTAGGTGAAGGCGACTTGTCCTCTCTCTCTCTTTTCTAACCCCTAATATACTTTAATAAATGCTTAATGCCCAAAGACTGGTGCTAAAGCTTCTAATTTAAGGCAACCACACATTAGATTTTTAGACATCACAGTTAGATTTTTAAGCTTCACAGTATACATAATACATAATACATACATAATACATAATACATACATACATACATACATACATTTGGGGAGGCAGGGAAATGAGGGTTAAGTGACTTGCCCAGGGTCACATAGCTAGTAAGTGTCAAGTGTCTGAGGCCGGATTTGAATTCAGGGCTTTCTGAATCCAGGGCCGGTGCTTTATTCACTGTGCCACCTAGCCGCCCAGGAAGGAAGTATATTGAGAGAAACAGGTACTTTCAAGGTTTTCTCTTGAGGTCTAATGAAACCTGCCTCACAGGCTAGAGCAGGCAGAGACATGAAGGTGTGGAGTACAGTGAAGTGGCACTGCCAGGCTAAAGAAGTTGAGAAGTTATCCGGTCAAAAAGATGACATCTGGAATGCTGGAAAGGTCACTAGGACATAGGATTGGGGCTCATGTGGGGTAGAGGGGAAGACCCCGAAGTAAAGAAAACTGGGAAGAAGATGGTGGCTTGGGAATGGGAGGATCATGGGATGAAGGTGGTGGGATCAAGGGCTAATTTAGGTTACTGGAGAAGGCCCTGGGGCAAAGATTGAGGCCTAGTATTCATAGGACACTTAGGAAGAGGTAAAAGGAAATAGAAGAATAGGAAATCTAGAAAGACAATACAATAGAATGAGATCATAGATCAAGAAAAGGCACGAATAGATGGATCTTTCACAATTTACTACACATTCTCATGAGTAGAATGACCACAGGGTGGCAGCATAACACCAAAGGCAAGCATCCCTAGTGATCAAAACCATCTTTGTAATGGGCTTCGACTCAACATTTAAATAACATCACATGCTTCTCTCTTGTCTGGCCCTTTGAACTTTTACATGCTTGTTTTTGCAGTCATACTAGGTCAGAAATAATAAGCTTCAAGTTCCTGGAGTGAGCTTTAAATCCCAAGCTAAGGAGGTCGGGAGCCAAAGTACTATATGACAGGACAGAGGCTGTGTGGACACAGGTGGGCATAGGAAAGGATGCTGTGAAGTCAGGCCTGTACCACTGGCCAAGGAGGAAAGTGATACTGAGAAGAGTCTTTTAATGGACTCCTAGTGACTTTGATAAGATCTCACTTCATGCTCTCTGAATTCTAGCCCATTTCTGCAACTTTTTAGTTTGTTTTAATGACAGTGTTAAGAAAGCAGATAATTCATGCAAATGTGCACCCCAAAGCTCCTTTTAGGCCTTTCTTGACTACATCTGCATATAAAGTAAAGTGAAATCAGCATACATTTATTAAACATATACTATGTGTCAGGAACTGTGCTAAACACAGGGGAACAAAGAAATGCACTGCCCCCAAAGTTCCTGCTTTGAAGGAGCTCATAGTCTAATGAGGGGAGAAGAGAGGATAATATGCAAACAATTTTGTACAAACATGATATATGCAGGATAAATTGGAAACAATCTCAGAAGGAAGGCATGAAGATTAAGGAGGACAGGCAAAGACTTCTTGTAGAAGGTAGAACTTTAGCTGAGACTTGAAGGCAGCCAGGGAAGCCAAGAGACAGGCAAGGGAAGAGAGAGTTTCAGGAATACATACATACATACATTCGGGGGTGGGAAGGGAAATGAGGGTTAAGTGACTTGCCCAGGGTCACACGGCTAGTAAGTGTCAAGTGTCTGAGGCCGAATTTGAACTCAGGTCCTCCTGAATGCAGGGCTGGTGCTTTACCCACTGCGCCACTTAGCTGCCCCCGGTTGTTTTTTCTTAATAAGCTACTTCATTAAATAGCTTTGTTTCAAACAATTTATAACAGAATTAAAAATTAGATGGGACCTTAGGAGCAGTCTAGTCCAACCCCATCTCAAAGAAATATCCCCTGATGAATCACTGGACAAGTGTTCGCTTAGCCTCCAGTGATGGGGTAACTCTCTAAAGGAAGTCCGTTCTGCTTTGGGAGAGCTCTGATTCTTAGGAAGTTTTTTTTTTACTGACATCAAGCTTACATTCGTCCATCTGCAACTTCTCCCCATTTCTTGTGATTCTGTACTGTGGGATCAAAGGGAATAAATCATCTCTTTTCCATGAGATAGGCTCAAAGATGTCAGTTTTGTCCTTCCCAAGCCTTCGCTTCTCCAGGCTGAACATTGCTTACTTCTTTCAACTTATCCTCATATGACATGGATTCGAAGCCCTTTGCTATCATTATTCCCCTCTTCTGCACGCCCTCCAGAGTCCCATTTTTCTTACAATATTATATTCAGAACTGAACGTGGTACTTTAGATGAGATTTTAACAGTAGGACTATCACTTCCTTATTCCTGGAAGATTCTTTTGACACAAACCAGGATCACATTGCTAAGTCATATTGAATTTAGTCCACAGAAATCACCCTATATTTTTCAGACAAATGGCTGCTAATCATGCCTTCCTTTTCCTGTACTTGTAAAGTTTATTTTTTGGAGCCAAGTGTAAGACTTTACATTTATCTCTATTATATTTCATCTTGTTAAATTTAACCTGTTGCTCCAGTATGTTAAGATCTTTTGGACCCTTAATCTCATTTCATGAATTAGTTATTCCTCCTAGTTTTGTGTCATTTGAATGCCATTTATGCTTTTATCCAAGTAGGTATTGATAAAAATGTTCCAACAGCACAAAGCCAAGTACAAATGTCTTGGGCTGTCCACTTGATATCTCCTGCCATGCTGACATTGAAACATTAATAATTATCCTTTGAGTTTGGCCATTCACATAGTTCTAAATACATCCAATTGCTTTATCAACTTGTTCACATTTCTCTATCTTTTCAACAACAGTAGTATGACATACTTTACTATTTATTGCTTTGCTATATTTGACACAATACTTTCTTGATCTACCATTTTAGTAACCCTATTAACAACAAAATTAGGTTACTCTGGCATAAGCTGTTCTTCCTGGTTCCACTGCTTACTCTCCAGACTTTTCTACCTTCCCTTCCTTCCTACTCTTTTAAGCTCTTTTTTATGTGTTATTTTCTCCTGTGCTTCTTAATGTCACTTGGTGTCTATCCCAACGAGTTCATAAAAAAGGGAAAAATATTTATAGCTGCTCTTTTTGTGGTGGCAAAATGTTGGAAATTGAGGGGGATGTCCATCAATTGCATTGAAGCATACTTTTTTTCACTTTATTCTTTTTTCTGTTTTTTCCCCATTTGATCTATTTCATCTTTCACAACTGTGACTAATATGAAAATATGTTTTACATGATAGCACATGCATAACCTATATCAAATTGTCAACCATTTTAATAAGAGGGGAGGGAAGGGAGAGATAAAAATTTGGAACTTAAAATCTTGTAAAAATGAATACTAAAGTGGCACAGTGGATAAAACACTGGTCCTGGATTAAGGAGGGCCTGAGTTCAAATCCAGCCTTAGACATTTGACACTTACTAGCCGTGTGACCCTGAAAAGTCACTTAACCCTCATTGCCCTGAAAAAAAATGCTAATGGGGGCAGCTAGGTAGCGCAGTGGATAAAGCACTGGCCCAGGATTCACGAGAACCTGAGTTCAAATCCAGCCTCAGATACTTTATACTTACTAGCTATATGACTGTGGGCAAGTCATTTAACCCTCATTGCCCTGCCCCCCCCAAAAGATGAATGCTAAAAATTGTCTTGACATGTAATTGGGAAAAAATAAAAATTATTAAAAAACAAAATGTAAGCTTCTTGAGTGTGGGAACTATCTTATTGCTTATATTTATATTTTCAGTGCTTTATATAATGCCTGGCACATAGTAAACAGTTAGTAAATGTTCAGTTTCTCTGACTGTCTCTTTGCTCTTTATAAACACTGCTTTCTCTTCATTTTTAAAATTTAAAATTTTCTTTCTTTATTTTTTAAATTAAATTTTATATTTGTTTCATCAGCTAAAACCTGTCCTTTCTCCCTTACTATCCCATCCTGTGGCTATCTCATAATAGAGAAGGAAAGAAAAATAAAACACTTTTTATAAACATGTATAGTCAAATAAATCCAATTCTTTCATTGTTGTTGTTTATCATGTCCAACTCTTTGTGACTTCATTGGGATTTTCTTGTCAAAGATAATGGAGTGATTTACCATTTTATTCTCCAGCTCATTTTTTTAATGAGGAAATAGAAGCAAACAAGGTTAACTGACTAGCTCAGGGTCACACAGCTAGTATCTGTGCCTGGATTTGAACTCAGGTCTTCTTTACTCCAGGCTTAGACTTCTCTCTTTTTTTTTTTTTTTTTTTTTTTTTAGTGAGGCAATTGGGGGTTAAGTGACTTGCCCAGGGTCACACAGCTAGCACGTGTCAAGGGTCTGAGGCCGGATTTGAACTCAGGGCCTCCTGAATCCAGGGCCAGTGCTCTATCCGCTGCGCCACCTAGCTGCCCCTAGACTTCTTTCTTGATTGTAGGTACTCAATCTACTGTGCTCCCTACCTGCCCCATTCCTTCATTGGCCATGTCTAAAATTATATATATATATATATATATATATATATATATGTGTGTGTGTGTGTGTGTGTGTGTATGTATATATATGTATATATACACATACAAACATGCATGCATGTATATATACACACAGGTGTGTGAACACACACAAAACATATGCATATGTGTGGATGTATTTATACATATATCTATAAATATCTTATTCTGTATTCCTAGTCTTTCACCTCCCTATCAGGTGGTGGGTAGTATGTTTCATCATGAATCCTTTGAAATCATGGTTGGTATTGTGTTGATTAGAGCCTTTAATTCTTTCAAAGTTGTTTGTCTCTACAATATTGCTGTCAATGTAAAAATTGTTCACCTGGTTCACTTCACTCTGCATCAGTTCATATGACTTTCCCAGATTTCTCTGAAAACATCTGCTTCATCATTTCTTACAGCACAAATGCTCTCCATCACATCCATATACCACAACTTGTTCAGCCATTCTCCAATTGATGGGCACCTTTTCAGGTTATAAGTCTCTGCTACCTCAAAAAGAGCTATATTTATGTACATCATTAGACGTTTGTTTAGAATTAATCATTTCCTTAATCTATCTTCTCTCTAATATCTCCCTTTCCCCTTTCCCTCCTATTTCCCAACTCATTCACTCATTTTCTTTCTGTATGCATGCATACATGTTGTATGTATGTATGTATTCTTTGATCAGTTCAGATGACAGTGAGGTTCAAATGTCAGCTTCTCCCCCCATTCCTTCCTCCTTGTTTGCATAGAATGCTACTTGTGTACCCCAGTTATGTGATCTAATTTTCCCTAGCTTTCCTTCTGCCCTCCCCAGTGTATTCATCTTCTCCTCCCTTTACATTCTTCTTTTTAGATCATTAAAATGTAACAGAGCACTCCCAAACCTTCTTTTTAATTGTTGTTGTTGTTCAATCTTGTCAGACTCTTCATGACCTCATTTGAGATTTTCTTGGCAAAGATACTGGAGTGCTTTGCCATTTCCTTCTCCAGCTCGTTTTACAGTTGAGGAATTGAGTCAAACAGGATAAATGACTTGCTTAGGGTCACAGATAGTAAATGTCTGAGGCCAGATTTGATCTCAGGAAGATGAGTCTTGATGACTTCAGGTCTGATACCCTATCCATTGCATCATGTAGCTGCCCTACTAGACTCCCTCTATGACCCCTGGTCATTATAGAGTTCAGAAGGGACACATATTTGGAAGTTCTATATTTCATTAATGTAATTAAAAGTCTACTTTTCTTCTGTAGGATTATACTCAGTTTTTCTGGGTAAATTATTCATAGCAGTAAGCCTATATTCTTTGCCTTTTGCTCCTTTAGAGTGGTAGCTGCCAAATTGTGATCCTAACTTTGACTCCTTGGTACTCGAATTTACTTTCTGGAAGCTTGAAGTAGTTTTTCTTTGAATTGGGAGCTCTGTATCTGGGCTATAAAATATTTGGTAGTTTTCATTTGAAGGTTTCTTTTAGGACGTGAACAGTGAGTTCTTTCTATTTCCACTTGCCTTCTGCTTCTAAGAGATTTGGGAAGTTTTCTTTTAAGATTTCTTGAAATATAACATGTGGGTTTTTTTTTTTGGTCATGGCATTCAAATAGTCCAATAATTCTTATTTTTTTTCTCCTACTCCTTGGTTGGTTTTGCAATACAACAAACATTGTAAATGCATACTATGTGCCAGACATGATACTAAGCATTTTCCAGGTCATTTGTTTTTGCTATGAGGTACTTATGTTTTTCTTCTATTTTTTCAGACTTTTGACTTTGTTTTCAATATTTCTTGTATCATGGAGTGATCGGCTTTTATTTGGTCTGTTTTAATTTTCAAAGAGTTTGTAGCCTCAGTTTGTGCCAAGTTGTTAATTCCCTTTCCAGTTCTTTCTTTCATAGTTCTCATTTTCCCCAATTTTTTCATCTAACCCTCCATTTATAAAACATTTTTAACTCTTAAAAAAACTCTTGCTTCATCTCTTCCAGGAATTGTAGTTGAATTTGTGCTGAAGCTGTGTTTTTCTTTGAGGCTTTGATTATAGATGTCTTAGAGTCATTCTTTTCTTTTGAGTTTTGTCTTGAGTGTCCCAGTCAACCATAAGAACTTTTTATTGTGAGATTCTTTTGTTTGCTTATTCTTTCAGTCTGCTTTTTGACTTCAGACTTTATGTTTGGGCCAGGTTCTGTGAACTTCTGGAGAAAACATGTGGTCTGGTACACTTGCTGCTTTCTTCAGGTATTGAGTTTGGGGATATACCTTATTCCCAGGGACAGTTTAGTCTGGGGGCCTGTGAGCTTTTGGTGTTGCCAAAGTGGTCTTGTCCAGGGCAAAGTCTGATCACTGCCCCTGATTCTTCAAGTTTTTGACCTGGGTTTGGATCAGAGCAATAGTAGATTGCTACTGGATTCATCCCCTATCAACCAGCTCTAAAGCTCTGTCAGTTCAGATTGACAGGCCTGTAATATCCTTTTGTTCTAGGATTCCTGCCTTAGTTATTCTTCAGTAGGCTTCAGCCTGGTCTAGCAGTTAGAATTGAGATCCTGCTTTGCTTCTGAAGTCCAACCTTCTGTTTCTTGCTTCTGAGCTTCCTCCTTGTTGTGTGCACAGGCTAAGGTCAATGACTGACTGCCACTTACCCCTGAATGCCACCCTTGGGGACAAATTCTTTCATCAGTCAGTGGGTAATAAAGCTGCCAGTTGGCAACTCTTTATGTACATGCATTAGGTGCCCTGGTGTAGATCTGAGATCTCCTCTTGCTCTGGTACACAGCCTTTCTCTGTACTGGAATGCTTGGTGCCACCCTTTCTGGCCAGATGCCCATTCCCATTGCCCACAGACATCTCCATCTTCTTATGCTGGCCTGGACTGGAAAAGTGACTCACTCAGACTTTTTATTGGATTTCCCCATCAGGATTTAGTCTGGTACATTTTCTAGGTTTATTTAGACAAAGTGTGTGTGTGTGTGTGTGTGTGTGTGTGTGTGTGTGTGTGAACATATGTATATAAGGTCATTGTACTTCTTGCTACTCTACCATCTGACACTAACTCTCCATTGCTTTTTTTCTTAAATGTTGTCTAGAAATATATTCCTTTCTAGAATATTGATTTATTTATCTATCTATCAATCTATCTGTCATCTATGTATCTAACCATTTATCTATCGATCTATTTATTTATTTTCATTCCAGAATATTTAATGGGAATTGCATTCAATCTCTATTTTGGCCTAGAGTTTTTGGACTCTGTTTTCTTCCTTTATTTGAAAATCAGGACAATATTTACCATCCAAATCCTGTTTTGCATGATCTTTCAGGGAATACTGATAATGACTCAGCAATCACATTTGCTTGTTCTTTTAGCACCTGAGGAAGTAGTTCATCTTGGCAATGTGACAGAACAAGAATTCAGTGGTCTTGCCATCTTCTGTTGTCTGTTATCATCATTCTATTCGCCCCACAGTATCATTTTTAGCCCTTTGTCAAATCTCCTTTTTCTCCTGACATAGCTAACCCCCCCACAACTCAAAACTTTATTATCCATAGCTTCCCTTGCTACCTTCTGCTTATCCTAATTTTTAGCACTTAGAACACCATTTTTTTTACAAGATCATTCCACAGTTTTACTTTCCTTTGTTTCCATCTTCTGTTTATTTATTTTAAAAAATCTAGGTTGGATATTGAGTTCACTGTGCATCTAAAATAGTCTCTTCGGAATTTTGCCTGTAAATCCATCTGGTCCTGGATTTTTTTCCTTTGGAATTTATTTATGGCTTATTCAATTTATTTTTCTAATATGGGGATATTTAAGTATTATATTTCTTGTTCTCTTGATATGGCCAATTTATATTTTTGTAAGTATTCATCTATTTCATTAAGATAGTTTTACTAGCATGTAGTTGGCCAAAATAGTTTGTAATAATTGGTCTTATTTCATCTTCAGTGATTGTGAATTCACCTTTTTCATTTTTGATACTGGTAATTTGGTTTTCTTTTTTATTTTGAAAAGACAATTTAGCCAAAAATTTTTTAAAAAGCAGCTTCTAGTTTTATTTATTAATTCAATTTTTTTTTAACTTTCAATTTTATTAATGTCCCCTTTGATTTTCTTTCTTTTCTTTTCTTTTTTTTGGGCAGGGCAGGGCATTGAGGGTTAAATGACTTGCTCAGGGTCACACAGCTATAGTGTTAAGTGTCTGAGGTTGGACTTGAACTCAGGTCCTCCTGAATCCAGGGTCAGTACTTTATCCACTGTGCTACCTACCTTCCCCCCTCCTCCTTGATTTTCAGGATCTTTATTTTGTTGTTTAATTGGGGATTTTTAACTTGTTGATTTTCTCATTTTTTTAGGCACATACTCAATGTGTTAATCTCCTTTTTTTTTTTGGATGTACATATGGAATCATTTCAGACAACTAGTTTTCCTCCTTACTGGAATTGTTTCCCACTGTGTCTTCAAAATTTAATATTTGGGAGTGTCCTGTGTCTCTTGGGTTGATTTCCTCTGTAGAATTTTAGTACATGGGGTTTTACTAATCCTTCTCTTGAACCCTTTGAAATCTGCTTTCTCAGAATCTGTGGTGCATGTCAGCCTAGGTGCAGTTTTCTTTGCCTTCTCTATCACAAACTCTATGGGAGAATGGTCATTTCTCCCCAGGGTTCCCATCATTTTCACACCAGCAAATAACTCTTCCTTGTTAGTGAGGACCAAATCTAGCAAATAATTATCCACTGTTGGAAGCCCCACTATAAAATGCCTCAGTGTTAGTCTTCTAACATTTCCTGAGCTCATCTCTTCCTTTTTCTCTTTAGGTGGTCTGCAGGATATTCTTTTTTTTAATTTATTTTTTATTTTTTTTGCAGGATATTCTGATGACAAAAATCACTTGTTCTCTCGCTATTGACCTTCACCCAAATAAATTATCTTCATCATACTTCCCCCTTTTGTTTCCTGCATTTCTGTACCTGACTATACCTGTATAATATGGTATTACTATCTCAGCCCTCCTTTTTTCTGTACTGCTTCTGTTAAATAAGGCATACTCATCCAGGGCTGTATCCCAGCCAGAGATTTCATCCCACTTTGTCTCAACAAGAACCCATCTATGAAGTTCCATTTGCCTCCTTCTGTTGGGACTTCTAGTTCGTCTTGTAATGTTGCTTAAACTTTGGGCATTTATGTGTAAACTTCTGGGGGTCAGTGTTTTACTGGAGGCCCCTTCCTTGGATTTTTTGTCTCCTGTGAATTTAGGAGTATCTCAACTGTTATGCTTCCTTCATTGCGACTTCTCTCACAGGATTTGCATAGACAGTTTCTTCCTCCCATCTTTTTTAGTTTAAGATCATTTTGATTATATTTGCAAGACAGCTTGCAAATACATTCTTTGTTAGGCAAACTTGATTTCTATCCAGGAATCTGTCATCCCTATATTTTAAGTCATGGTACAGAAGTCCAAATCCCATTCTTAGATACCATCTTTTTACCCAGTTGTTCATTCTTTCCTCATCTCCTCTCCAGTTTTCTTTTTATGTATCCCTTGTCTTCAATGGGCAACAGTGAGGGGAAAAAAACTGTTTCCTTGAAGTGTTCAGTTTCTTGCAAAAGACTTTGCAATCCTTGGCCATGCTTTTTAGGTTCCTTCTGGTGGTATCATTTGTGCCCACATGGATCGCCAGACATGTGTAGTAGTCATCCATTTTAGTAAGTCTCAGTGGGGGAAGGGTTTTTTTGGTTTTTGTTTTTTTTGTTTAGATCTTGAATATGTGCCCCAGGACAACAGACTTCACTATGGTTGTACAGTTGACAGACACCTGCTTTGACACCTGTTTGCTTTTTTCTTTGACACTTTCTGAATGGTCCCTCACCTAATTGCTTCTGTGGTTCTACTGGGTCAATCTTCGGAAAACAAGCAAGCAGTCTAAACCCTATGGAAAGTTAATTCATGCATCCACTTCTAACCAATCCCTCCTCATTAGGAAAAACCTCAAATTTGTTTTTGAGATGTAAGTGCAGATATACTTTTCCTTTCCATCTTCTTTGGTATAACTTACCCTCTCCAACTTCCTAACAAGGGTCAAGTTACCTCAGATCCCCACCCCCCCATGTCTCCTCCCCTTATGGAAGCCTGAATTGAAATATGAAGTTTGGAGAGATATTTCTCAAGTCACTTCCCTGTCTCTCCTAGGAGGGAAATCAGCTTATATTTGTAATTTAGTTGCTAAACTCTAGCAGAAATAACATTTCACACTCCATTGCAAGTTGCTACAAAATTTTCCTTCTTCTCCATACTGATAGAGGTTCTTAGCATTGTTTTTTAAACTACTCATATGTATTTACCCTCACTTACTCCTTTGAAATCTTTATAGCTAATTATTACCTCTCAATAAATTGACAGCCCCTCCTATTATTATTTGCTAAATTCCCATCCATCAACTTCCTGTCTGATTCACCAACTTGCCTCACCTACCAATCCATTCTCTTTTTCTTCTCTCTCTCTCTCTCTCTCTCTCTCTCTCTCTCTCTCTCTCTCTCTCTCTCTCTCTCTCTCTCGGCAGGACAATGAGAGTAAAGTGATTTGCCCAGGGTCACACAGCTAGTAAGTGTCAAGTGTCTGAGGCTGGATTTGAACTCAGGTCCTCCTGAATCCAGGACTGGTGCTTTATCCACTGCACCACCTAGCCACCCTCCTCCAAATCCACTCTAAATTCCTTTTAGCTTCCCATTTTTTATCCATGCCTTTTTTTCACCTTCCAAATTTCTTTAAATGTTTACTTTCTCTGAGTCTTCCTCTTCATATCCTTATTCCTTAATCTTCCTTGATTCTCTTTGATCCTCCATAATTCTCCATGATCTAGCTCTTCATTTTTAGCTTTCTCTTTTAGAAGCCAAAAGTATAAACTAGAGTTAGAAATTATTTTCCTTCAAAATTTCACTATTTTTACCCTTGCTGGGTTCATATCCCAAAGACATCCCCCAAAAGAGAAAAAGACATATTTGTACAAAAATATTTACAGTAACTCTTTTTTTTTTTTTGCTGGGCAATGGGGGTTAAGTGACTTGCCCAGGGTCACACAGCTAGTAAGTCAAGTGTCTGAGGCCGGATTTGAACTCAGGTACTCCTGAATCCAAGGCTGGTGCTTTATCCACTGTGCCACCTAGCCGCCCCAACAGTAACTCTTTTTGTGGTAACTAAAAATTGGAAATGAAAGGAATGACCATCAATTGGGGAATGGCTAAACAAGCTGTGGTACATGACAGTGAAGGAATATTATTGTTGCTATAGCATGGGGCAGCTATGTGGCGCAGTGGATAAAGCACTAGCTCTGGATTCAGGAAGACCTGAGTTCAAATCTAGCCTCAGACACTGGACACTTACTAGCTGTGTGACCCTGGGCAAGTCACATAACCCTCATTGCCCCGCAAAAGAAAGAAAGAAAGAAAAGAAAAGAAAAGAAAAGAAATGACAAGTAGGATGATTTCAGAAAGGCCTGGAAAGACTTGTATGAATTGATGTATAGTGAAGTGAGCAGAACCAAGAGAACATTGTGCACAGAGACAGCAATATCGTTTGATGAAGAACTGTGAATGACGTAACTATTCTCAACAATACAATGATCCAAGACAATCTCAAAGGACTACTGATGAAACATACTCTCCACCTCCAAAGAAAGAACTGATATTGATGTGACACAGACAGAAGCATGTTATTTTTCACTTTCATTTTTTCCTTTTATTCAAGTTTTCTTGTACAAAATGACTAATATGGTAATGTTTTACATAACCATACATGTATAACCCATACCTGATTGCTTACTGCCTCAGGGAGGGGAGGGGGGGGGAGGAAAGGAGGGATAAAAATTGGAACTCAAAACTATAAATAAAAATGTTTATTACTTTAAAAAAAGTCACTATTTTCTCTCAAAGCTTCCTCAAATTCAGTCTTTAGCTTCCTTTGCTATCTAAACCTTTTCAAAATCCCCATACAACTTCCTTCTCATTATTCAGCTCAAGGCCTTCGCTTTTCTCACACTCCTCTCACAATCTTTTCCCATAAAAGGAGGAAATAGTGTGTCCTCTGGCTGCCTATTAAAGGCATTGGTAGAGGCTTGTGTTTTATGGTTTTAAGGGATATGGGCTCACAGGGTACCTTGAACTGAGGTAGATAGCTATTCCCTTAAGAGATCTACTCTGTGAGTTGAGGGGAAGGTGCCCTTCCAGGTGCTACATTTGATAAACACAAATAGTATAGAGAGTTCAAATAACTTCTTACTTAGTCTTATGCCAAGGGTAATGAGGGTGATGTTGAAAATAATGGGCTGGGGCAGCTAGGTGGCTCAGTGGATAAAGCACCAGCCTTGGATTCAGGAGGCCCTGAGTTCAAATCCGACCTCAGACCCTTGACACTTACTAGCTGTGTGACCCTGCACAAGTCACTTAACTCTCATTGCCCTACCAAAAAAAGAAAGAAAGAAAATAATAGGCTGAGGAAAAAAGGAGAGAGAAAGGTAAGATGGTAGGGAAAAAATGACATGGAATTAAAAAAATATGCAGAAACAGGTGGCTATCTATTTTAGGAAAAACTGCTCAGCATGCCCACTTAGATCAGTTATTTTAAGTTTTCAAGGTAGTAACAGAGTGAGATAAATAGTGGGTTCTGTTTTGAAGTTCTTCCCGTGTTCAATTATGCAGCTAGTCACCAGTCTTTGAGAAATTTGATATAGCTAATCACTACTATCGTACCTCTTTTCAAGTCTGGGTGTTCACTCTTTTGCCAACCACATGTTTAGTTCTATCATAAATACTTTACTGTACATTTCTTTCTATATCAGGATATTTTGTTCTTGAGAGTACATTCTTTGGGTCTTTCATAAACAATGTTGGAATAAGTCTAATTCAGAATTCAAATTTCTAGGCTCTCCAAATGATTTCCAGTAGTTTTCATTTTTGAAGAATTTTATCTCGTTGAAAATATAAACTCCCCCAAAAGCAGGGGACCACTTATTTTTTTCCTGTTACATAACATTTGTTATTATTAATTGATAATGGGCAGCTAGATGGCGCAGTGGCAAAGCACCGGCCCTGGATTCAGGAGTACCTGAGTTCTAATCCAGCCTCAGATACTTAACACTTACTAGCTGTGTGACCCTGGGCAAGTCACTTAACCCCCATTGCCCTGCCAAAAAAAAAATTAATTGATAATGAGAATCTGTATCAATAAGTCAGCTGAATAGAAAAGTTTGTTCTTTTGATTTTGTTTTTTCTTTTCACATAAATATCAATTTCTTTGTCTATAAAATAAAAACAGCTGTGACTCTTCTACTCATTGCTCTGCCATCATTATAGATCCTCTAAGGAAGATGGGAGTTGGTTGGAAATGTGTTTTTGTTCTTGTCAGAGGCATTGTTTTAGGTTCCTATTACTTGTATGCCCTAAATTTGATCTTTTTAGTCTTCTTTTGGGAATACTGTTGACAACTTTACTTGATCTGTCTATATCTACCTGTCAGTCAACTCCTGACCCTGTGTATTCCGTAAGCCCTTGGCTAAAGACATGTATCCGAAGGCTATTCAAATCTAACAAAGAGTTGCTATTGGTTGTGTGCCCACAGTGAGTGCGAAATTTAGTTTGGCTTAGTGGTCAGTGCCCTGGTATATATGTATGTATGTGTGTATATATATATATATATATATATATATATATAGTGAGGCAGTTGGGGTTAAGTGACTTGCCCAGGGTCACACAGCTAGTAAGTGTTAAGTGTCTGAGGCTGGATTTGAACTCAGGTACTCCTGACTCCAGGGCCGGTGCTCTATCCACTGAGCCACCTAGCTGCCCCCTCTGGTATATTTTTTAATGGATTAGAAACCTTGCTTAGGTTTCTTCAACTTTCTCTTTTCCCCAAATTAGTTTTTGTTTTAATTTATTCTACCTCTTTTTCTTTTCTTTTTTAACTTTTTTTTTTTAACAAAAAGTTGATCTAGAAGGCTGCATATAAGTATAGCTAACTTTGAAGGCTTGTAATGGATGTGACTTTCATAAAGGATTGACTGCACCCTGTGAAAAACTAGTTCACAATCCATTTATGAGCTAGTCTCAGCTAATGTGTTCTGATCATCCAAAACGATCTAAAAAGAAATTGCTAAAGTTAATTATAGATCAGGAAACATTTGGCAAATGTCTTTTTTTCTCCTCATGCATTTTAGTCAGCAATCTTCTATCATGGAGGAACTCAATTTACATTTTGGTTAAGATAGAAACAAAATAGAATTTCAGACTCTATTCTGAGGACAGAACCCTTCAATTTATTCTTCTTGCCTCTGAAACACTTGAGCTGTATTTATTTTTACAAGTAGTTTTGAATACACCTAATTCTTTTGGAAGAACTGCTGAAGGGAAAGGATTTTTTACATTAGAAATCTGTGGCAATAACTAAATATTGAAGGAGAGGCCAAAAAATCCCCCCAAATCCCCACTGATGCCTACTCATAAGAAAACCATCATTAAAAGCAAAAGAATACAATGTTTGTCAATTTCAGTTATCAGAAATGGTCAAGAAATGGAGTGTTTTAGATAAATGAATGACTGGAAGGAATATGAAAGACAATCTTCTGTGCCAATCCCCTAATTTTACAGAAGATAACCAGTAGTTAAGTAACTAACTAGCCCAAAGCCACAGAGGTAGTAGTTTGTGCCAGAGCTGACACTTGAACCCAACTTTCCTGATTCCCTTGTTTAGTGTTCTTTCTATTACAGTAACATGTTTTACATGGAAACATTGGGGCAGCTAGGTGGCACAGTGTACAAAGCATTGGCCCTGGATTCAGGAGGACCTGAGTTCAAATCCGGCCTCAAACACTTGACGCTTACTAGCTGCATGACCCTGGGCAAGTCACTCAACCCTCATTGCCCCACAAAACCAAAATAATAAATACATGGAAACATATTAACTGTTTGATGAAAGCTTTCCAAAATGGATTACTCTATACTTTGACATATCAATCCTGTTACTGAGCATTTTCCTCAAAGGAGGCAAAAAAAGAAAGAAATATCCCATATGTACACCAAAACATTCTTAGCAGCACTTTTTGTGACAACAAAAAACTAGAAACAAAACCTATGTCTATTGATTGCATGTGGCTAAACAAATACTGGTATATGAATGTAAACAGAATGTTATTAAGCTATGAGATAATAGATTTAAGACATTTGGGAAACATGGGAACATATATGAATGGATATGGAGTGAAAAATTGATAAAAAGTAGAGCTCTTTTCAGAAATTTAATTATGACAATGTAATGAAAACAACTCTACATAGCAGTTGAATTCAAATAAAATGCAATGATCAATCTTTGTCCTAGAGGAAACATATTTTACCCAACTGATCAGAAAGATGGGGAACTATAGACCCAGAAGATTGCATATATGGTCAGACGTAATGACTGCATTGCTAATTTTTGTTTATTCATTTATACTTTTGTTACAAGAGAACATGACCAACTCATTTTCTTTTCCTAACAGTCACTTTCTTATCATGTCTTTTGTTCCCAAACTGCCTTTATATTTTATCGATCATCCATAGGATATGGTCAGGTTTCCTCAGACAGTCCTAACACCCTTTCTAAATAAAGTTACTCCAGGTGATTGAAGACTTTTTGTACTTCTTCTAAGGCCTGTTCTTCCAGTAGAGAAGTCTTCTCACCTAGTTAAGGTATCAGGGCTTATCATCTTAAAATTTACTTTCAATTGGATGAAGTGAGATGATTGATTTACTCAATAAAACCGTACCCTTTCTTACAGGTTGTCTTCCCTCACAACATTTTGAGCTTCCTGAAGGCAGGTGTGGTTGTAGCAATATCCTAAACCCTTAACCCCATGCAGTTTAATCTAGTTTTGCCTTAAAAGGTTACAAAACCATTCTTGACACTTGATTGGCTCAGAGGACTAAAGGCTATTAACATCACTTCCTGGTTGCCTGATTGTAAGATAGATGTGAGGAGTTACAGGTGTGTGCTCTGATGCTTGGCTTGGAAACTATCATAAGCAATTCAGAAGCAGAGGAGCTTTGCTCAGCTGAATCAACCTAGTGCGCTCTCATGTATATGTTGAATATCCTTCCCATTCTATGGTTAAGTAAATCTCATTTGGTTAACTGTTGAATAACCAATGATATGTCAACTTTATCCCTAACAAATACATCTTATTAAATTCAGCCTCTCTAGGCCATCACATTACTTTTTTTGTTTGTTTGTTTGTTTATTTGTTTTTTTGTGGGCCAATGGGGTTTAAGTGACTTGCCCAGGGTCACACAGCTAGTAAGTGTCAAGTGTCTGAGGCCAGATTTGAACTCAGGTACTCCTGAATCCAAGGCTGGTGCTCTATCCACTGCGCCACCTAGCTGCCCCCATCACATTACTTTTTGAACCTGTTTCTGTTATTCAATACTGTATGTTAATTGTTATTTCCAAATTTGTGTCCTCTCTGAATTTTATAAGCATGCCATCTATCCTTTCATTCAAGTCATTGTTAAAAGATTAAACCTTACCACTCAAGGACAGATCTCTGGGATACTCTGCTAAAGGCAAACTCTGTCCAGGTTGATATTTACCTATTAGTGGCCACTCTTTGGGTTTAGCCATTCAAACAGTCCCAAATCCCTCTAACTTATAGAGATGATCACATCTTTCTGTCTTATCCACAAAAATAGCATAAGAGACTATGAAATACTTTGCTGACATCTAGGTACATTATGTTTATAGGAGTAACTATCAACCGCCTCATTTCCACCCCCAAAGGAGATAACATTGGCATTGATTTTCAGTCAAGATGATAGGGTAGGAAGTTTGTAAGGAATGAGGCTCCTCATAAGAAAACAATAAATAGAAACGCAAAAGAGAACAAAATGGCTTTACAACCCACAGGAGAATAAAAAGTAACCAAAATAGAAAATGAGCAAAATGAAGAAGTGTCAATATGATTTTGTAAAATTATGAAGAACAACTAAAAAACCAAAATACCAGAAAAAAACGCAGCTGGAAAAATAAATTATGCAAGGCCTCCTGAAAGACATTCTTAAATGAATAAATGCATTTAAAGAAATGAGGCAAGAATGAATAATGGTATGAAAATGGCAAGGAATAAACGAAAAACTTGTAGAAAGTAAATAACCACCAGAGGAACTGAAGTTAGAATGACAAGATTTTATAATCTGGACCCCACTCAGTCACACATTTTCTGGAAAGAAGCACGCTCATAATGAATACCCATAAGCAGGACAACTCTCATTCATAGGCAACATCGCAGGTAGAGCCCCTCTGCTTCTGATTTTGCCACTTGATGCTTCCCTCATAGAACTGCTGGAGTTGTCTGCTAGTTTGGGAAGCTGTCAAGCTGACCCTGCCCACTGTTGGGCCGTTTTTTCCATCTATTTCCACCTGTTCATCTAATACTTTGCAGTTTTCTTCTATTTTGACTGGGATGAGCTTTGCAAGGCCCTCCAGCTCTCTACTGCCACCTGTTGACTTTCCATTGAAATGTGCAACTGCTCTTTGGCCTCAGAACAAACAATGGTCAACAAATTTTATACAGAAATAAATGTCTCCTTTTTAGCCACAAAATGGTATCGTGCTCCTACTTTTCATAAACAATCTATATAGGTAACTAACTTCCTAACATATTTTATTGAGATAAAATTTGAAATTCATCACATTTTTATAATAACACAAAATTAAATATTTAATAAAATAATGTAACACATAGATATTGTTGGTTAGATCCTTTATTATTTTCATATTTCTAACACAAAATAATACTCATACTATTAGTAATATTACTATGAATGTTGGAAGTTTTTTTTAGTAGAAGGTTTCTTAAAACATGGTGTCATTGATAATATTTTTGTATGTTTTTTACTTTTGCCCACTAATTGATGTCAGTATTTTGTCTTTTTAACAACTAAAGCAGAAAACATTGTTTTTACACGTAATGTGTTTGCTCTGGGCTAACTCTTATCAGGTCCATATTTGTTGTCTCCCCTTTCCCCACCTCAGATTTCTCAGGTCCTCTGAGGGGTTTGGGGTATCCTTTTTCTCTGCCATTGATTTAAACTCTGATCGGCTATAGTCCCTCAATTTTAGGGGAGCAGTGACCAGTATCCCAGTTCCATTTAACTGCGTAATAGTGCATAAGCTTTTAGAGAGGGGGTTTTATTATAAAGGTATGGTTAAAAGCAAATGCATGAACATCCCTGCCCTGCTCCAACACCTTGAGAGCCGAATCTTCTGTGTATCCTCTAACTTCTGTAGGCAGTATTAGGATTACACTTTAGCTCATTTACTACAAATCAGGGATCCCACCAAATTCATATTTCAAGCTGACATTGTTGCCAGCTCCTAGATTCCTTGCTCCTTGCTCCTTAGCTCTTCAATGCTGGGCTTGTTGCAGAAGCACACCTTGATTCCTTGACTCCTGTTCCCTTGGTTTAAATTCCTCACCCTATCTATTTTGTGGGCACAGAATAGAAAAGAACAGAGAGGTCAACGGCCATGTGTCTTTGGGGAAGGGGGAGAAGGAAGCCCTTACACCCTTTACTCAGTGTTGGGGAAGAAGCTCCCAGATCCTCCCAGATAAAGCCATAACCAGGGCTGACTCGGGCCATTTTGAAGATACAGTTATGGCTGGGAAGCCAATGGAGCTCAATCTACCAACAACATGGTAGGACAAAATGGAAGGTCCACAAATGCTCCAGTGCTCATGATTCTCCTGAAAGCAGCTACCCTAGTGTCATTCACATAAATGAGCAAACTGATGGTGTTATTCCATGCTCCAGATCCCTATTACCAAAAAAAAAAAAAAAAAGGTATGAAAGGTGGTAAAATTTATATTGCATTGTTTGATAAACCAAAGACCTCTTTATTCCCTTGCAGCCAAAACATAACATTTTCAAATTCAAATGCTTATTTCAACATACCATCACAAGGCAAGTCTATGAACTATTACTGTTCAGACGGAGAAAGACTAAATCTATCGTGTTGGTCCAGAGCAAATAGTTCCTTATCCTTTAATATGAAAGGAATTAACCAAATCTTTCCTCCTAAGTCTTTTTTTTTTAAGTGAGGCAATTGGGGTTAAGTGACTTGCCCAGGGTCACACAGCTAGTAAGTGTTAAGTGTCTGAGGCTGGATTTGAACTCAGGTACTCCTGACTCCAGGGCTGGTGCTCTATCCGCTGTGCCACCTAGCTGCCCCCCCTCCTAAGTCTTTAAAATAAAATGAGAATTTGATAGGAATGGTGTGTCTGCCTCAGTTGGCAGGATACATTATTCAAATCCTGGGGGCTTCTCCCCCCCCCATCTCTACCATTCCTTCCTTTTTTCCTGCTGAGTTAACAATTAACTAGTAGAACATGTTTCTCTCAGGTGAGAACAAACTACGTAATCCAAGCTGCCCCCTGTTTACTTGTTTCTTACAAGAATTGCTTCTGTAAACTGATCAAGGGATTAATAAACAGGTATTTAATTCCTTCTATTTCATTTGAAAGGTAGATAGTTTTTAAATTGGGAGGATATTGATAGAGATTGGGACTCAACCTATGATTTCATTAGTTAAATATAAGGAAATCCTGGATGAGGAAATTCCCTCTACATAAGTCAGAGATTTTTCTGCAATTTAGAGTCTTAGAAAGTTGTTTATAAAATGGATAATTTTGATTACATTACATTAATTTTTTTCTGCACAAACAAAACCAATGTAGCTAAGATTAGGAGGAAAGCAGAAAACTGGGGAAAATTTTATAGTAAGTTTCTCTGATAAAGGCCTCATCTCTCAAATATATAGAGAACCAAGTAAAATTTATAATAATATGAGTCATTCGCCAATTGAAAGGAAAATGGTCAAAGGACATGAATAGGGAGTTTTCAGATTAAGAAATTAGTTATCTATAGTCATATGAAAAATTTTTCTAAACACAATTGAAGAGAAATGTAAATTAAGACAACTCTGAGGTATTACCTCACACCCATCAGCTTGACTAATATGACAGAAAAGGAAAATGACAAATGTTGAAGAAAGTTTTGGGAAAATTGGAACACTAATGCACTGTTGGTAGAGTTGTGAACTAATCCAACTGTGAGAAACAGAACTCCAATAACTTCTGGAACTCAATGTTGGCGATGTGTCAAAGGCTCATTTATTGTCATTCTCACGAGAATGGGCCATCCCTTAGCAGAGTGGACGACAAAATGGAGGCTCACAGGCCTTTTTATCTCCTAAAGTGTCTGGCCCCTCCCCTTCTTCACCAATTATTCAAGGATTACAGTCCACACACCAAAAAACTAGAACTAGCCAATCAGAACACAGTATTCCTTAGCCAATGGGGGAGGTGACACAGGGCCAACCCTTCAACTTCTCCCCTACATAGACACAGCTCAGGAGCAGATCTAATTGTGACCAGCCTAGGGTTTCCCTGAATCATGTGATTTTGTTTGCTGGTGGGGGGGGGGAAGAGGAGAGGCAGAGCTTTTCCAGATTGACAGGAGCCCAACCCCATTTCCTCACACCAACCATTCTGGAAAGCGATTTGGAACTATGCCCATTGACCCAGCAATATTGTTACTAGGTCTATATGCAAAAGAGATTTTTTTTTTAAAAGGAAAAGGACCTATATGTACAAAAATATTTATAGCAGCTCTTTCTATAGTGTCAAAGAATTGGAAATTGAGGGGATGTCCATCAATTGGGAAATGGATGAACAAGTTGTGGTATATGATTGTGATGGAATACCATTGTGCCATAAGAAATGATGAACAGGATGCTTTCAGAAAAACCTGGAAAGACTTACATGAACTGATTCATAGTGAAGTGAGTGGAACCGGAACAATATATACAGTAACAGTAACATTGTGTGACAATCAACTGTGAATGACTTAGCTATTTTCAGCAATACAATGATCCAAGATAATTCTGAAGAAATTATGATGAAAAATGCTATCCACCAAAAAAGAAAGAATGCTGTTCACAATTAGGTCTGCTCCTGAGCTGTGTCCATATAAGGGAAGAATTGAAGAATTGTCCCTGTATCACTTCCCCCATTGGCTAAGAAATACTGCGTTCTGATTAGCTAGTTTTTTGTGCATAGATTGTAACCCTTGAGTAATCAAAATATTGGTGAAAAAGAGGAGGGGCCATTCCCGTTAGGGATTAAGAGATAAAAAGGCCTGTGAGCCTCCATTTTGTTGTTTACTCTGCTGAGGTCTGGCTGTTCTTGTGAGAATGACAATAAATGAGCCTTTGACACATCACCAACTCCGAGTTCCAGAAGTTATTGGAGGAGTGATATTGCTCACAATAATAAATAAAATTTTAAAATTCAATAAAAAATTGGTCAGTTATCCTGAAAATGTCTTGATATGGTATTGTCATGAATTACAAATTAACAAATCTTTCCTAACATCAATTTCAACAACAAAGTATACAGATGAAATAAAATGTGCATCTTTAACTCCTTCATTACCCATATGCAATATAAAATGTGAAGATTTTAGTTTCTCATTTGATTGATCAAAAGATTTCAAAACATATGGCCAATTCTTCCCATCATCTTATCTTCAAGTAGAACCATTCAAAGCTATGTTGTATGTGATTTACCCAAAATTGTTTCAACTGTATCAGTGATGGGAAGTAATACCACTATTTTTTTTCCTTTTAGATGAGGCTTTTTATATTATTAATTATATAAACAACTTTATATAATGTAAGCAATCCTTTTGACGTCACATACCTTTTTTTTAAGTTTTTGCTTACTGAAAGCACCTAAATTTATTTGAAAAAAGTCTCTCTCTCTCCCAGTGTGTTATTTCTGTACATGTTCAAGATGTTTCAATTTATTTAGTTTCACACTGTCTACAGCTAGAGCATTCATGCAAACTAAACACTTTCCTCTCTATCAATCACAGTACTTGTGACTGCTTATGATAGTTATATAGTGGTTCTTACTTATTTTCTGGATTTTCTGCCTTTTTATTTTTTGTTTTTGTTTCTGCTACTTAAGCAGTTTTTATTGTCTATGTTTCTGTTAGTTCAGTTGCTCCAGTAGATTTTTTTTTTCAATCTGGCTATTTACTTATTCCTCACATAGGGATATTAGGCCACTTTTAAGCATTAAACAAAATATTTAAGAAAAAATGTAATTGTTGAAAATTTTGAGCAATTAGAATTGTTCTCATGATATTTAATTTTCTTAAAGTTGCATGATTTTGGAAACTATTCAATTATAGTGCTTTTACAAAAGTGAATTATTTTGAGAAATAGAAAAGATGATATGATACTTTTAGCTTTTTCCCCAAATTTGTTTAACTTGGAGTCTACATACTTTATGATCAAATACAACAAAAATCATGACCACATTAACTGCTAGTGTATCATGAGTTTGTACCAATGAAAAGCAATACATGACAATGGCAATTATGTCCACTTTTTGATTCAATATAAGCCAATTCAATTTTTGTCTCACTTGTGCACATTCTATCACATTATTTTTATTTTTTTCAGTGAGGCAATTAGGGTTAAGTGACTTGCCCAGGGTCACACAGCTAGTAAGTGTTAAGTGTCCGAGGCTGGATTTGAACTCCGGTCCTCCTGAATCCAGGGCCGGTGCTCTATCCACTGCACCACCTAGCTGCCCCATATCACATTATTATATTAATTGCTGTCCTATATTGAAATACATTGTCAATTGAAATACATTTTTGCATCTTTTTTTTTTTTTACTTTGATTTGAACTTTGTTTTCACTAACAAAAAATTGGCAAATTTATGTTTGGAATTTGTATTTGGAAATCTGTATTAATTTTGGCCATTGATTTATATCCTCATTGAAAGTATGCAGTAATTTTGGCCATTGTTCCCCATTTACTAGCTCTTGACCCCATGGGTTCTGGTACCTCATTCTGCCAGAGGAGCAGGTTCAGATATTTGGAAAATCCTGCCTTTAGGGAATGATTATATCAGATATTTAAACTGATAGCCTCCTGGAATTATATTCCTGCTTTGTGCTTCAGATCCAGGCAGAGAAGCTCAAAAGCATTGTCTGTCTTTGTTTTTGTGTCTAGAATTCAGTCTACTCTTAGCGGTAGGGTAAAAATATTCTTCTTAACTATTACCATGTCAATTGTGGTCCAAACAAATCATTCCAGGAGCTGTACTTAGCAAGACCTAAGAACCTAGCTGAAACTGGTGTCTTTTAAGCTACTTTTTTGCCATCAGCAAAACACCTTTTTTCCCCCCTAAAGTTGCTAAAAATAGCAGGAATTTTTTTTATGGAGAACATAATACAGATAATTAAAAAATACCCAGAAGTAACTGACTACAAAATATATAGAAGCAGGGGGAAGCTAGGTGGCGCCGTAGATAAGGTACTGGCCCTGGATTCAGGAGGACCTGAGTTCAAATTCGGTCTCCGACACTTGACACTTACTAGCTGTGTGACCCTGGGCAGGTCATTTAACCCTCATTGCCCTGACAAATATATACATATGTTATATATCTATATCTATATCTATATCTATATCTATATCTATATCTATATCTATCTATATATATCTGGACACAAAACAACAACCCAGAAATACTATCAATGGAAAGCAACTGGAAGAATATAGATTCAGAAAATCATAATTTTTCCAAAGAATGGGAAAACATAATGAATTAAATGATAGATTTGGAGGATGGACTACATGACAGAAATTTTAGGCTTACTGATGTCCTCTAAATTTAGAGAACCAAAAGAATCTGAACTTAATATTCCAAGAAATTGTCAAAAGAAAAAGCTTCCCAGAATTGGCAAAAATAAGTAGCAATGCTTTTGCCTTCTCTTTTTTTTATTCCTTATTACAAGCGATGGTTCTCTGGAAAGAGAGGAAGGAGGAATATATTTGAAAAGGAAGGTGAAGGTGAAGTAAAACAACACACATTTTTTTAAAGGAACAATGTACAAATAGAATTCACAGGACTTCTAAAGGAAGAATGCAAAATTCCACACTACTAGGCTCATTATAGTTAAACTCTAACATTATAACAGTAAGGGAAAAAATGCTTTAAGCTGCCAAAAAAAAAAAAAGGCTTGAAATCACTTGCCAAGAAACATTAATCAGGATCACAGTAGATTTCTTAAGAAAGGCAAGGGACAGTGAGAGGAATGCATATGAACGTATACAAATGTAAGATGCATGAATCATAAACCCAGAATTATCCACTCAGTAAAACTCAATATATTGTTTTAAAGGACGAGAACATTTGCAAAGCATTTAGTCTGAAAAGTTTTCAGGGGAAGACATTTTGTCATTCCATAAAACCTGCATTTTAAGGGAAACACCCAGGCCAACCAGGTCTTCATTCCTCTCTAGGTACTACTCCTAACTTTCTGCACTTTCTCTACCATGCCACAATAGCCCCTTACCCAAGAAGTTCATTTCATCCCTGCACTTCCTACATTTAAAGTACTTCCTCTGATTGGCTGTTTTTTCCCAGAACCTTCATTTTCAGGAACATGCCTAGGTCGGTTATGTCTTCCCTCCTGACTCTCTGAACTTTGTGCCCTGTGTGGGTACTTTTTGTCACCTACCCCTTTTCAGCTTCCTTTTATGTGTTGTATCACTCAATTAGAATGTAAACTCCTTGAGGGCATGACTACCTTTCAACTTGATTCATATTTGTAGCACTTAGCAGAGTCACTAGCATATAGTAAGCACTTTAACATTTTTTAAATTGTATTTATTTTTTGATAAATATTTACTGATTTGACTTAATTTCCATTGTAGTGACCTTTGGAAAAGTTTGAGATTTCCAAAGAAGTATAGGACACTGTGCTTTTGCATGTTTGATACTATACTTCTAGGATAATACCACAGTCTTGTGTTCATCTTAGTTTACTCACCATTTTCACTTGCCTTTAAAAAATTTAAGTTGGTTGATGAGTTCTCTATGTATTTATATTAGTTTCCTTAGACATTCTTTGCTTTTATTCCATTGGGATTATTTCAGTTTTTGTCTAATGAATTGCATCTATGAAAACATCCCATCCCTACCTTGGGTTGACTTCTTTTTCAAAATTATAGTCTATGTAGTCTTACTTATCCCTTCTCTGAAAACTTGATATGATATTCCCCAAAATGTTTGTGGGTAACAGACTTTAATTATTTCTTAAAATTCTAAAATGGAGGGATCACTTTGCTTTAAAGGTTCCCATGATTCCTACTTCAATATTTGTTCAAATCCAGATTCTGTTACTTACTACCTGTATGATCTAAGCAAGACACTTAACCTCTGTGGGCTTAAGTTTCCTCAACTATAATGTTAGAGGAGTGAGGTAGGTGATGTCTAACGCCCTTTTCACTTTAAAATCTATGATCCTAGGATTCCAAATGAAAAAGAAAAGTGGGATCTCTCTCAAAACTATTAATGTTGCTACAGAGGAATCTCAGCCACCGACTCAAATTTTTAAAGACATACTGAAAAGGAAAGTTCGGGTAACTGAGGAAGCTTATAAGTGGAATGATACTGTAAGAAACTATCTAGTGTTTGGAAACACTAAAGTGCAGAATGAATCAGGCTATGGATGAATGCTAAAAAAATCAAAAAGAGAAATTTCTAAGCTCTATTGGGAACAAAAGGAAGATAAGAGAAAAGATAGCACCTCACTGGTTGTACTGGAAAGATAGATAAATTAAGATAAATACAATATTTATTAAGCACTTACTGTGTTGCAGGCACTATGCTAAATGCTGGGGATACAAACTCAAATAAGCTAGATAGTCCTTGCCCTTAGAGAGCTTATATTGCCTTGGGAAAAGATAATACATAAAGGGGAATTGGAAAAGGAGAGGTTGAGCATGCATGACGGATCTGGCATGAGTAGTTGGAAAACATATTATTAAAAGAATAGTTAGCAGATGGGGGGACAGTGGATAGGACACAAGATGTGGAGTCAGGAAAACTCAGTTTCCTCATCTACAAAATGGTGATATTAATAGCACCTACCTCGTAGAATTGTTGTGAAGCTGAAATGAGATAATGTTTATAAAGTGCTTTGTAAACCTTAAAGTGCTATGTAGATGTTAGTTATTGTTACTATCACTCCTAAACACTCAGAAAGGAAAAAGTGGTGAGCACCAAGAGCCAGGATGGGTTTTTCAGAAAGCAAGTTTTGCCATACTGAGCATATTTCTATTTAACCCGAAGGGCAGTCTCCATTGTGGTGTCACGGGGCTCTGTCTTTGGCATTTTTAACAACTTCCTTTATGGCACCGATGATGTGTATCACATGTGTAGATAACATGTAACTGGATGGGTTAGTTTATACATTGTATGAGAGACTCTAGCTTATCATCCCCAGCTGCTAGTACCTCCCCATAATTGCCTTGATTTACTATTTTTAAACATATTTGCAAGATCTTGATAAACTAGAATATTGGATCAAATCAAATATGATCTCTTTATATCTATCTTATATATTTCTATATATCATTTTATTTTATTTTTTATTTTTTGGTGGGGCAGTGAGGGTTAAATGACTTGCCTAGGGTCACATAGCTAGTAAGTGTCAAGTGTCTGAGGCTGGATTTGAACTCAGGTCCTCCTGAATCCACGGCCGGTGCTTTATCCACTGTGCCACCTAGCTGCCCTATATATCATTTTTTAATAGGTTTTTTTTGAGGCAATTGGGGTTAATTGACTTGCCCAGGGTTACACAGCTTGTAAATGTTAATTGTCTGAGGCTGGATTTGAACTCAGGTTCTCCTGAATCCAGGGCCGGTGCTCTATCCACTGTACCACCTAGCTGCCCCTATATGTAATTTTAAATGTTAGAATGTAGGCTCCTTGAAAATAAGGATTATTAAAAAGTTAGTTACTTTAATTTAAAAAAGAGATAGAGAATAAATTTTTCATATAAGAAATAATAAAGGAGAACCTAAAACAATTGAAGAAGAAATAAAGGCAATTTTTAGAGAAAACTGATACCTTAGAGGACATAAATGAATACTTTCAAAAATCTATAGCACCTAGATTAACCAAATAAGAAGTAGACTATTTAAATAAGATATAAAAAGAAATTGAACAAGACACAAATGAGCTGCCAAAGAAAAAACCCTAGGACCAGATAAATTCTCTGATAGATTCTTTGATAATATCAAACATTCAAAGAACAATTAAATCTCATGTTACACAAACAATGCAATAATAAATAATATAATATGGATTATATAATATATTAAAATAATAAAACAAATGCAATAAGAAAAGAATGCATCATTCCAAGCTATTTCTATGATACAAATATGGCCTTGATACTTAAACCAGTGAGGGACAATCACAGATATAAAATTTTAGGCCAGTATTCCTAAAGAAATTGATGAAAACATTTTAAATAAAATATTAGTAGGTAGACTACAACAACATATTAGAAAGATTATATACTGTGACCAGGTTAGGTTTATGTTAGGAATATAGGATTATTCCAACATAAGGAAGGCTGTAAATATAATTGTTGTTGACTTGTTTCAGTCATGTCTGACTCTTTGTGATCCCATTTGGAGTTTTCTTGGCCAAGATACTAGAGTGGTTTGCAGTTTCCTTCTCCAGCTCATTTTACAGATGAGGAAACAGGGTTAAGTGACTTGCTCAGGGTGACACAGCTAGTAAATGTCTGAGGCCAGATTTAAACTCAAGAAGATGAGTCTTCCTGACTTCAAATCTGGCACTCTATCCACTATACCACCTGGCTGCCCTTAAATATAAGAAACCATGTCAATAACAGAAATAATAAAGAGTATATCACTAGGTGCTGAAAAGGCTTTTTGATAATATATAATATTCATTTCTATCAAAATGCTAGAAATAATAGGAATTATTATCATAGGAATCTTTCCTTAATATATAGTGAATAACAATAAACATTAGTAAATAAAATTTATCTAAATCTAAAAGCAAACATTATATGTCAAGGAACCAACCAAGAAGTCTTTCCAGTAAGATCAGAAGTAAAACAAGGATGCCCATGTGGTGGTGATAACCACTACCATTTAAAACAGTGCTAGGAATGCTAACTATAGCAATAAGCTAAGAAAAAGAACGTAAGGGAATTAGCATAGGCAAAGAGGAAACAAAATTATCACTTTTTGCAGATGACATGATGGTGTATTTAAAGTACCCTAGAGAATCCTCTAAAAATAATTTAAAGAATAATTTCAGTGAAGCTGAAGGATATAAGATAAATATACATATATCATTAGCCTTTCTTTCTATATAAAACCAAAAAGCCTCAGCAAAAAGAGAGAAATTTCATTCAAAAGGAACTTCAGTTCTGACTATGCACTCACAACCAAGCAAAGAGGCTCATAATCACTATATGGTTAGCAGACCAGAACCAGTTACATAATGTCTTTCTTTTTTTTTTTAATATATTTTTTTTGTTGTTTTTGCAGGGCAATGAGGGTTAAGTGACTTGCCCAGGGTCACACAGCTAGTTAAGTGTCTGAGGCTGGATTTGAACTCAGGTCCTCCTGAATCCAAGGCCAGTGCTTTATCCACTGTGCCACTTAGCTTCCCCCTACAGAATGTCTTTCAAGGTACTTGGATTACATAGTCATCACATGTGATTCAGCCAGAACTGGCCCCTCAGCTTCTTCTACATGGGGTATTGCCTCAGCAGCACTCTATACATTCTCATAAGGATGGAGCTAAATAGCTAGTCCCCCATTACACAGATATTTGTTATTTGTATTTTACAGGTTAAAGTAGCTAATAAAGTAGTGGTAATGGGATTTAAGCATGTTTCTTCTGCCTATCAATTCTAATTCTAACTAATGGCCACCTTAAGGGCCAAATTTCATATGGGAAGAGTTAAGTGGGCAGCTTGCTGTAGTATTGTGGTAAGAAAGGAAACAGCCTCTTTCAAAAAAGAAAACAGGTTTATTAATGGGAACAAGTTCAAAACACAAGTGAGGTTAATAGAGCTAGGGAATCTAAATCTCTGGGGTAAAAAGACCCCAGGCACCCCAAACCTGCTTCCAGCTCAGCTAGCTTTGCCTCAAAAAACACAAACTCATTACCACCCAAAATCTGTAGCTCTAAGGAGAATTAGCTTGCAGTCTCTTCTGTTTTGGTCCAAAGGTCAAATACCAACAGCTCCTCTGTCTACCTTCCTTCTCTGTTTCTCTCAGAATCCTCTCCTCTCCCTCCAACTGCCTCTAACTGTCTCTCCCACAGGAAGGGGCGATTCTTAGCCATGCTGAGTCTCCCTATTATAATCTGGCGGGGGGTGGGGGGGTGGGGGGGTGGGGGGGGGCTTAGTTACTTAGTTTCAATAAATGTTCCCTGTGGTTAGAAGTTCCTCTTGTTTGTTCAATTATCTCTCAAAGTACACACCCATCTTCTATTAGGTTTTTAAGTTTACTTTTTTTTTTTTCAGTCTGATCATAATAAAGCAAAGATAGGGTTATAAAAACCCCAAATCACAATTAATTACTTACACTACAAAGAGTATGAGAGAAGTGAACTAAATGAATCAGGAAGTCTCAGTAGATTTATTAGTGGGTTTTAAAAAAGAATTTAGAGTATTTTTTGTTTGTTTTGTTGGAGATACAGTATACGTGTACATATTTGAGATCTGCAAAGTATTTTGAACTATCTTTATAAGTGATAATTGAACTGACTGTTAAAAAGCTAAGATTGTTGAAAACATTGTTTTCTAAAAAACACTAAAAGTGAATATTTGGATACCACCATTAGCCAAGGATGTGCATTCTAGTCCTTGAAATCATTTGGGATTCTCAGTATGTCAGATTTAAAAGCTTTCATTGACTTAGGGGGTTGTGAGAATAGAGGTAGTAAAAGATTCTGTACCTTTGCAAACTAATAACAAGTTTGGGGTCTTTGAAAATAAAAATAATGACCAGAAATTGCTTGGCATTTTTTAAAGTAAATTATCTTCTCTTCCCTCCAAAATATACATTTTGAGTTTACTTAGCACATATAATAATAATAATAATAAGCAATAAAATACTTTAAGCTTTTCAAATTGATTTGCATATATTATCTTATTTGATGCTCATAATAATATGTACCCCACAAGGAGTATTGGACTTGATAGGCAGAAGAACTGTGCTCAAATCCCATTACAATTGTTTTACTAGTTGTAGGACTTTGTGCAAATCACTGACCTTCTTTAGGTTTCTTTACTGGTCTGCAAAATATAGATGATTAACATGTGCATTTTAGTATTAGCATATTTTTAAAAACTTGAAATAGTTTAAGTTTGACACAATAAATAAATGGTACTTTTACTTCTGAAAGGACAAGGGTTAGACATTTGAATTATAAAGCAACATTTTTTGTTTTTAAAACAGTATCACTTCTATATAACAATGTAAGAGACATTTTTTAAAGTTCCAGGAAAAAGTTATTTTTTAAAACCCAAGCAGATTGCTTTGTTGTAGAAACATTGAAGATAAAACATGTGAATCATATTTGGAATTTAAAACAGGATATTGAAACTAACAACAAAAGCGATTGCAAAATCATTAAAGCCCAGAGAGAATTTATAACGCAGTCGGGTTTATGGAGGAAACTGAAAACTTACTTGAAGAAGATAATTATATGGGAATAAAAGCACTGAACAGGCAACTTTAAGGTAATTGTTTCTTGATTGATTTTTTTACTTGAAGACAAAATAAAATCTTATCTTTTATTAAAAACCCATAACTTATCTCTATCAAAATAATATAAATAGTAAAATAGTTATTAAATTGACATATATTTCTTAGAGTCTAATTATCTAGTCCAATTCATATCTAAATCATAAATATTTTTTATAACATCCTTGACAAATGAACATCTAGCTTCCTGAAAGGCCTTTCAGTGGCAGGGAATTCAGTCCCTCACCATGGTGGTTCATTAAATTTTTCCTTATATTGAGCTGATATATTTCTTTGAATAGCTTACTACCATTGGTCCTAGTTCTTTCCCCCAAGATTAATCAAAGGAAGTCTGGCTTTTCCTAAATATTGGTACTGTAGTTCTCTAATTCTTCCTAAGTATTCTTTTCTTTATGTTCAATATTCAGAGCTTTTCAAGTGATCCTCAATTTGTTATGGTTTTTAGTTAAATTGGTCAGTTCCCTTTAACTGTTTTTATTTTTATTTTTTGGTGAGCCAGTTGGGTTTAAGTGACTTGCCCAGGGTCACACAGCTAGTAAGTGTCAAGTGTCTGAGGTAAAATTTGAACTCAGGTTCTCCTGATTCCAGGGCCAGTGCTTTATCCACTGCACCACCTAGCTGCCCCTCCCTTTAACTGTACTTCAACTTGTCAATGTCTTTCCTAATGTATTTCCTGAAACTGAACAATATACTCTAGATAACTAACTGGGGTAGACTATAAGGAAGTTATACCTTCCTCATTCTAATACTCTACTTTTAAAAAAGAACTTTATGTTTTCTATTTCTGTAATTTAATTTTTGAAATTTAAGTCAACAAGAATTTATTAAGAATGTACTGGGGCAGCTAGATGTCGCAGTGGATAGAACACCGGCCCTGGAGTCAAGTACCTGAGTTCAAATCCGGCCTCAGACACTTAACACTTACTAGCTGTGTGACCCTCGGCAAATCACTTAAACCCAATTGCCTCACTGAAAAAAAAAAAAAAAGAATGTACCATGTGGCAAACACTGTGCAAAGTATTGGAAATACAGAGTAAGGCAAAAGATTGTCTGAAAGGAGTTCATAATCTAATGGGGGAGGACAACAGGCAAGCAATTTTGTAAAACCAAGATATATACAAGATAAATTTAAAATAATCTCAGAGGAAAGGTTAGCAATTAGCATTGAGGGTGATTGAAAAAGGCTTTATGCAAAAGGTGAGATTTTAGCTGAGGTTTGAAGAAAGCCAGGAGACAGAAAAGAAGAGGGAGAGTATTCTGGGGAGGGAGGGATAGGAAAGGGGGAGAGTGGCCAGTGACAATGCCCAGAGTTGGGAGATGTTGGGTGCAAAACAGAAAGAACATGAGTGTCACTAGATCAAATACTATGTGGAAGAGAACAAAGTGTAAGAAGACTTGATGCCAGGTTATAAAGGGCTTTAAAAGTCAAGGCAAGGGGGCAGCTAGGTGGCGCAGTGGGTAAAGCACTGGCCTTGGATTCAGGAGGACCTGAGTTCAAATCCAGCCTCTGACACTTGACACTTACTAGCTGTGTGACCCTGGGCAAGTCACTTAACCCCCATTGCCCCGCAAAAAAAAAAAAAAGTCAAGGCAATATGAAGCCACTGGAGTTACTGAATGGGAGAGTGATACTTGCACTTTGATAGCTGAGTAGAGGATGATATATTGAAGTAGAAGAGGATGATGTATTGAAGTAGACAGAGACTTGAGAGGAGGCCAACCAAAGGCCAACCAAATGTGAGGTAGTGGGGACACCTAGGTGACACAGTGGATAGAATTCCAGTCCTGGATTCAGGAGGACCTGAGTTCAAATCCAGCCTCAGACACTTGACACTTACTAGCTGTGTGACCCTGGGCAAGTCACTTAACCCCCATTGCCCTGCAAAAAGAAAAAAAAAGATTAAATATAATAGGAACAAATGGAAATCTATATACTTGCATTTTTAAAAATTAACTTTACAAGTATAGTTATGGGTGTGCTATACTTTGTGTGAAAATATCTAGGATTTTTAGTGGACTGCAAATGAAATGACCACCCCAAACCTAATGAAATATTTGAAGATTAGTGTCCAGAGCACTAAATTTTATCCAATGATATCATTGAACAATTTCCTGCATGGTATGAATGACCCTGTTTTTTTATTTATTCATTAACTTATTTATTTATCTATTTATTCATTTATCTGTCTATTTATTTAGATTTTTCCCCAAGTAACATGTATAAAGAAATTTTCACATCGATTTTTTAAACTTTGTGTTCCAAATTCTCTTCCTCCCTCCTCTCCACCCTCCCTTAAGAACTCAAGCAATTCAATATAAGTTATACATGTGCAGCCATGCAAAACAACCCTGGGTGTTTTATGGCTATGCCAGTGGAACACCAACATTACAAAGTCCTGCCAAAGTGTAAAGGCTGTGACTATAGACTTTTTAGGGTGTTCCAGGATTGGCATGGCTGTTTTAGGAGAAGCTTATCACAAGGTTGACCTGCCATTTACTAAAGTGTAAAGTGGCTCTTTTCTCCATTGATGGAGGAAATACCTCCACACAATTGGTTACACTTAAATTTTGAAGTGTCCAGAGCAAGGGAGATTGACAGTCCTGCTGTCTGCTGCCTTAGTCAGACCTCATTGGGAATGTTATTTTCAATTTGAAGCAGTCTGTTTTAGGAAGGGCAGTCGCAAGCAAGGAAGTGCCCACCCAGAGAAGGGTGAGCAGGTTGGTGAGGAGTCTGGCAACAAGGTCATGCAAGGATCCGTTGAAGAAACTGGGGGATGCCTCACCTTGAGAAGAGGACACTTAATGATACCTAATCCCCATCCTAAAGTGTGTGATGAACTATCATCTAAGTGAAGAATTAACCTTGTCCTGTTTGATCCTGAAGGAGTAATGGGTGGAAGGTGCAGACATGCAAGCTTTGGCTTGATGTAAGAAGGAACTCTCTTCATTGTAAGAGGAAAGGAGGGCTTGGGGCTGGGCTGGGTTTCTTTTCATTATGGAACCTGAATAACCAATTAAATTCAATCTGACTAGTATTCTTTACGTGGGAGGCACTGGGCTGGCCTAAATACAAGGCTTTTTAAAAAAAATTTATTTATTTTGCAGGGTAATGGGGGTTAAATGACTTGCCCAGGGTTACATAGCTAGTAAGTGTCAAATGTCTGAGACTGGATTTGAACTCAGGTCCTCCTGAATCCAGGGCCAGTGCTTTATCCACTGAGTCACCTAGCTGCCCTAATGCAAGGCATTTTGAGGAGAGAGAATACTTCTAGCTGGGTAGAGAATGAAAAGCATTTTGGAAGCAGAAGATCTGAGATGAGCCTTGAAAGAAGCTGTGGATTCTAAGAGGTGAAAGTGTGGGGGGAAGCTAGGTGGCTCTGTGGACAAAGCACCAGCCCTGGATTCAGGAAGACCTGAGTTCAAATCTGATCTCAGACACTTGACACTTACTAGCTGTGTGACCCTGGGCAAGTCACTTAACCCTCATTGCCCTGTCCAAAAAAAAAAAAAAAAAGGAAGTGAAAGGAACGAGGGAGTGCCTGCCAGGCCCAGTTTGGGAGCTGGAATGTCAAGTTCATGAAACAGCTACCCCGTCAGTTTGGCTGGAATATAGTGTGAATGACGGGAAGTAATAGGAAACTTATGAAAAGATGATGAATTCTAGTGATATTGCGATGAATGTTGGTGATACTGTGAATGTAGAATCCAGCCTGGCTGGGAAGTAATGCATAATCAGGCTTGGAAGAAAGGAACTTGCCAACTGATTGGTTGTGGGGTCTGAGGGTGAAAGATGACTCAAAGACTCAATAGTGACTGTATGGAGTCTGGGTGACTTGGAAGTTAGTGGTATCATGAAGAGAAGTAGAAGAATTGGATGGAAGGGTGGGTTTTGAAGAAAAGATAATTTACTCAGTTTTGGATGTGTGCTTGAGGTGCCAGTGGAGTATCCAGGTAGAGATGTTCAATGAGCCCAATGATGAGTTTAGTGATGTTCAGGAACTATGGGGAAATAGAACTGAATATACAGATTTGTGAGTCAATTACTCAGAGGTGATTATTGGGGCCATAGGAGTAGATATTGTTAAGTCTAATAAAAACAGAAGATATCCTAGGGTAGATCTTTCAGGGACACATGTAGGGCACAAGAGAAGGACAGTGAACAGCAAAGGAGCCAAGAAGCAGTAGCCAGATATGAAGACAGAGAAACAGGAGAGAATAGTGTCACAGAAACCAAGGGAGGAGAAAAGATTCAGAAAGTAGAGGTGACCCATGGTGTCAGCGGATAACAGAAGGGTTGCAGAAATGTCAAGGAGGATAAGGACTGGGGAAAAGAAAGACATTGCTTTTGATGATAAGGAAATTGCTGGTGACCTTGGAAAGGGCCACTTCAGAAGAATAGTGGATTTTGAAGCCAAATGGCAAAGGAGTGAGTAAGGAACCTTTTAGAGTTTTGTGCTTACGAGCACAAATTGTAACATAAATTGTGACTAGGCCTAAATGATAATGTAGTCATTGGAAGAGAAATTCTTGATTAAATGACAAATAGCTGAGAAATGATCAACAATAGCGTTTGCTAGTTTGTGTGGGAATGTGTGGATTCCAAAGAGATGATTATAGATAGACACATGTATTATAAAACACAGCAGCAGAGGCAGTGTGTTGGGCTAACATAAGTTATTAGACTGACAAAGCATCTCCTTTGGTGCTTGGATTCTACAGAGAGGAAGGCGACTAGAGGATTCATTCCATTTCTGTTTCTGAGTGTCATGGGAGTATAGGGAAAGTATGCTCACCTTGCTCAAGGTATATAGTTTAACCTTATCACACTGTCAACTAGGTTTTTTCTTTTAATATTTTCTAGAATTACTGTAAACACTATTCATTATTCTCAAGTTTGATTCTAGGTTACCAAAATAGGGCTACTTTGAGTTGAAAGGAAGGAAATTGAACTAGGGAAGGGAAAGGCTGATCTGGTTCTGTCTCATTTATACTGGGGGGAGACTCAGCTGGACTGGAAAAAGACCAAAATATCTCTGCCAGGTAAAAGGATGTGTATGAGGTCCAGCTCAGCCAATTATTGCTCCAGAGCCCAGAGGAGATTAGAGTTCTGAACATGAGGTTTGGATTGGGTTTAGGCTATACTCAGGGTACCAGGTTCAGTTCAAGGCTCCCCAAACCACTCTGCAATTGACAGGATATGAAACTGACCATGTTTTTTTAGGAGTCTTTAGAGCTGAGTGTAACCTAGATCCAAACTGGATCTCCCACTTGGTTGCTTGAGATTAGAGAAGACCACTTCTGGGATCAGACACGCCTCTGGGCCTTAGAGCTGCACCAGCCTCTAGAAGAATGCTGGTTGAGTTAGGGTTTGGTGGTGGGGGGGGGTTGGGAGAAGGGCAGTTGACCTCTGGGTTGCCTCTTCAACTGTGGCAAGCTCTGTGGTAGCCTTCTTTGCTTCTGATTTGTCTGATTATATATTGCTGTAGTCATTTGCCCAGGGGAAAATAGTTGATTTTCGTAAGGGACTGCAGGATAGTAGTTGTTTTTTTTCTGGGAAGGAAGAGGTTAACTGTTGTTTCCAAGAACAGCAGCTATTCAAGTTTTTAGATGAAGTGGCCCCTGGGAAAGTGTGGTATGGCAAGTTGCCATCCTCCCAGCTGGAGGGCAGCGACGCACATGCCAAGGCTGGGGGTGTAGAGCTGACTTCTTGCAAGAGTGCTATGAGGATGGAGTCTGATACTGTTTTGGGCTTAGCAGAGACCAGATTGAAGTGCTTAAACCGCCGTCTCTTCACCAAGGACAATTAGACATTTCTTTTCCTTCCATCCTCCCTCTGCTTTATTCTGGATTTTCAATTACAAAGCTCTGGGACAACATTAACTAAAGTTCTTGACATTTGCCAGCCGAATCCACAACACTTGCTGGACATCACTGCGGCCTAAGGATCTGTCTGTTAGCCAGTCTGAAAATGTGCTCTAGCACATTGTTGGCAACCTTTGTCATGGGAGTGAATCTTTGGAGTTGGAGTTCAAATTCAAGTTCACTAGCAATCAGCAACCAAGTCTGCAAACCTGGACCAGCTGAGACTATTGCTCCTGACACAGTTACAGGCAAGGCCAGACCTACAACTTAACTCAGGAGAGAGATCTGGAAAAGGAGGGAGTCCCATTTCGAAGACTTGACTCAGACCCAGAAATTCTTGGCAGCCGTTCCACCAGGGCTGTGGATTTGAGGAAAACAGGCTTGTGAGATTTCCCCTTCTCCCATCTTGCAGTCTGGCTGAGAGCACGGCGAGGTCTTGGTATTTCTGCAGCTGTTTTCAGCCAGGCCTCAAAAACAAAAAAGCAAAGAAGTCTATGGAATCTCAAGGATCCAAGTTTCAATCCCCCACGCTCTTGGATGATCTAAGTGGAAAAAAGTTGTGGCCGAATAAAAGAGAAGGTGTGTGTGACATGTTCCATATGTAAGGCCTCTCCTTCAGATATGATGTCATGTGATGGCCCCTGCAAGCTGCAGGCCTTGTGTAGCTTTTTCACTGCAAGTGTAGTAAGCTGTCTTCAAAAGACCTGTGCACGTTGTACTTCTTGTTCTTTGTTAGTCACATTTTTTCTTTTCTTTTTTCAATTATTCTAGGTATTCTATGTCCCTATATTTGAGTTAAATATCTGTCTAGGTCAGTGAACATTTTAAAACTTTAAAAAGAATTGCTTCTAGTTTGTCCTAGAAAAGGAACTAAGGTGTTTATTTATATTAGTGCTTTTTTTGGCAAGGCAATGAGGGTTAAGTGACTTGCCCAGAGTCACACAGCTAATAAGTGTCAAGTGTCTGAGGCCAGATTTGAACTTAGGACCTCCTGAATCCAGGGCTAGTGCCTTATCCACTGCACTACCTAGCTGCCCCACTATATTAGTGCTTTTAATGAGAGTTATTCTAAATGTCAGTATTTCTTTTGTTTTTGTCAGTTATGTAATGATTGGAATGACGCCACCTACTGGAGACTTGCTGTGGAGAGCTCCACCATGAGGAAAATGCCTCAGAGGCATTGTGGCTTTTCCTTGGCGTCAGGAAATGACATTTGCTCATGGGTGCTGTCTATCAAGTCTACCAGCCAATCAACTGGAGGAGCCTCCTATGGTCTGGGAGGAGACAGGAAGGAGGAAAGGGAGCCTGCGCAGAAAGCGCTGGCCTTTTGGCTTCCGGACTTGATGGTGGTGGCGGCAGAGGACTTCACAGGAAATTTGAGGAAAGATAGGAATGCCAGGCTGTTAGAATTCTGTTCTCAATCTTTTTCTTTCTATTTTCCAATAAACCCTTAAAAACCTAAACTCATTTTATCAGTGATTTTTAGTCAGTTTCCCCCAAACTGGGGGAACACATTAGAATCCACATTTAGAATCTTAAATTACACAGTTAAAAAGCATTTATTTTTTCTATATAAAACATGTCCATATTAGTCATTTTGTACAATAAAACTAGAATAAAAGAAAAAAGAAAGAAAGTAAAAAATAGCATGTTCCAGTCTGCGTTTAATCAGTATCAGATCTTTCTCTGGAGGTAGATAGTATGCTTCATCATTAGTCCTTTGGGATTCTCTTGGATCAGTGCATTGCTGAGAATAGCCAAGTAATTGACAGTTCCTCATCGAACAATATTGCTGTTACTGTGTACAACATTCTCCTGTTTCTGTTCACTTCATTATTCATCAGTTCATGTAAGTCTTTCCAGGTTTTTCTAAAATCATCCTGCTTGTCATTTCTTATAGCACAGTGCTATTCCATTACAATCATATACCACAGCTTGTTTAGCCATTCCTCAATTGATGAGCATCTCTTCTATTTCCAATTCTTAGCCACCACAAAAAAAGAACTTCTATAAATATTTTTTTGTTCAATAGGTATTTTTCTCTTTTTTGGGGATGTCTTTGGGATATATACCTAGCAGTGGTATTGCTGGATCAAAGGGTAGCCCTTTGGGCATAGTTCCAAACTGCTCTCCAGAATGGTTGGATTGGTTTAATTCTACCAACAGTGCATTAGTGTCCCAGTTTTCCCATATTTCCACCAGCATCCAATATTTTCTTTTTTTTGAATAATATTATCCACTCTGATAGGTGTGAGGTGGTACCTCAGAGTTGTTTTAATTTACATTTCTCTGATCAATAGTGATTTAGATAATTTTTTCATATGATTATAGATAGCTTTGATTTCTTTGTCTGAGAACTGTTTGTTCATATCCTTTGACCACTTATCAGTTGGAGAGTGACTTGTATTTTTATAAATTTTACTCAGTTCTCTATATATTTGAGAAATGAGACCTTTATCAGAGGTGCTTATTGCAAAATTTGCCCCCCTCCCCAGTTTTCTGCTTTACTTGTAATTTTGGTTGCCTTGGTTTTGTTTGTGCAAAAGCTTTTAAATTTTATATAATCAAAATAATCCATTTTATATTTTGTAATGCTCTCTATATCTTCTTTGCCCCTAAATTCTTCCCTTACCCATAAATCTGACGGATAAATTATTCTATGCTCTCTTAATTTGTTTATGGTATCACCTTTGATGTATAAATCATGTATCCATTTTTACTTTATCTTGGTATATGGTGTGGGATGTTGGTCTATATTTAGTTTCTGCCATATTGCTTTCCAGTTTTTCTAGCAGTTTTTGTCAAAAAATGAGTTTTTGTTTCAAAAGCTTGGATCTTTGGGTTTATATTGTAATGATTGGAATGACGCCACCTGCTGGAGACTTACTGTAGGAAAGCTCCACCATGAGGAGAAGGAGCCTGAGGGCAAGACATGTGGCTTTTCTTTGGCATCAGGAAGTAACATTTGCTTGTGGGAGGAAGAAGGGGTGAGGCTGGCTCTCTTCTTCTCTTTCGTGAGGACTCTGGTGGAGAGCAGAGCTAAAGATGTGCTCTCCCTTTGATAGATGAATGTAGGCCTTTCTCTTTCTCTTCACCAAATTCTTATTCTCCTTAATAAATGCTTATAAGTCTAACTCTTGCTAAAGCTTATAACTTATTGGCGACCACTCATTAGATATTTTAGACAGACTAGCTAGAATTTGTGGCCATTTACTGATCGACCACTCTATTTCTTAGCTAGTTCCAGATTGTTTTGATAAGTACTGCTTTTATAATGCAGGTTGAGACCTGACATGGTTAGTCCACCTTCTTTTGCATTTTTTTCATTGATTGTCTTGATATCCTTGAGGTTTCGTTCTTCCAGATGAATTTGTTATTATTTTTTCTAGCTCTATAAAATAATTTTTGATAGTTTGGTATGGCACTAAATAAATAGATCAATTGAGGTAAAATTGTCATTTTTATTATATTGGCTCACCCTACCCATGAGCAATTGATATTTCCCCAGTGATGTCAGTGTTTCCAAATAAGGACTTGTATATTTAAAAGTACTCTACAAACATTTATTAATGAGGGCTTCCAGAACCCTTTTGGGCAGGGGTGAGTTAGTAAATGTTTAACAACCAGCTCTCTGGGCAGGGGGTGAGAGTGGAGGTTGGGAAATTTGTCCACAACACACTCTTAAGTTTCATATACATTATTAACATTTCCTCCATCACTTTCTTAAGTCTTGACCATCAAAACAATAAATCAAGCCCTGATTTGTAGTATTTGCTGATTTCTGAGGTATAAATGTGCACACAAATTTTAACAATTGATTCTTAAGAGCCAGTTTGATCTGGCTTCAGCACATCTCTGCTTTGGAGGTAACTAAATAATTATCACCCCTGATATGCAGAGGAAGAAGAGGTTATGCTAGCAGTTCACTGGGTTATGTTATCACATAATAATGGTGTAATCCATATAGTATGACATAATTACATTCAGCTTTGTATACAGTAATCTCCTTTTATCTCCACAACAGCCCTATGAGCTATGTAGCACAAATAGAATCATCCCCATTTACAGATGAGAAAACTGTGTATCCAGAGAAATAGGTGACTTGCCCAAGGTCACACTGCTAGTAAATGACAGATTTTGAATTCAGACTCAGGTTTTCTGACTCCCAGTCCAGTCCTTTCTGTGACATTATGCTGCCTCTTAGAAACTGTTCTAAATCTGAACAGAGGGTATTGTACTTTGTCAGCTGCAAGCTTCTCTGTGACCCAGACTCTGTGTAAGTACATGTGGGAATGTCAAGATGAATAAGAGTAGATGGACTTGGCCTTTTACGACTAAGGGTGAATTCATTTAACAGATGTATCATCTGTCAGATGTCCATTTCCAAATGATTAGAAAACACTCCCAGTTCTGAGTACCATGTTTTAGGAAAGACATAGATACCCTGGTGAGCCCACAGAGGAGGGGGACCAGGATGAAGGGTTATATGAGGAACAGTTGAAGGAACTAGGAATGTATTGGAGTAGTTAGAGCTGTTAATGTAGATGAGGGATCCCACTTTTTTGTTTTGCCTCTGAGGCCATAACCAGGAACACCAGGTGGAAGTTTCAGAGAAGCAGATTTCAGATTGATTTAAGGAAGATGTTCCTAAAAAATCACCCCTATCCCAAAGCATAATGAGCCACCTTAAAGGTGACATGTCCCTTCTCATTAGGGGTCTTAGGAAGGGTCTGGATGAGTACATGTTAGGGAGGTTATGGAGGAAGAGATTTTCATTCAGGCAGGATTTGGACCAGATGGCTTTGAGCTTCCTTTCCACCTTGAGATTCTGCGATTGTGATCTCATCTTGATCCTCCACACAAATAAAAGTTGGTGGCATTTGTCCATGCCTCATGAAGATTGACTGAAGGAACTATGGATAGCTTGGAAAAGAGAAGACTCTGGGAGGATACTAATGGTATCCAGGTATCTGAAGGGCTTTCATGTGGAAGAGACATACAGAAGAAGGCCCCAGAGGCCAAAACTAGGAGCAGTGGGTGAAAGCAGCAAAGAAGCACATTTAGGGAGAACCTCCTAGTCATTATAGCCAGAAGATGATGGGTATCCCTCATTGGAGGGCTTCAAAAAAGGGCTAAGCGACCATTTTCCAGGTGTGTTGTTGGATGGTTTTTTTGTGTCTAGGAGTTGGACCAGATGACTGCTGAAATCCCTTTTAAGTCTAAAATAATCTGTAGGGGCAGCTAGGTGGCACAGTGGATAAAGCACTGGCCCTGGATTCAGGAGTACCTGAGTTCAAATCCAGCCTCAGACACTTAACACTTACTGGCTCTGTGACCTGGGCAAGTCACTTAACCCCAATTGCTCTGCCAAAAAAAAAAAATCTGTAAAGTCAGTCCTTGACTCAGAATTAAGTTCAAAGTAAATACCTATAAAATTAGTACCCAAGGCAGGTGATGGGGGCACAGGCTATTTGTTCACAAAGACTGAAAGTATTCAAGTTTCCTATATAATTCAGTAAAATAGAGCAGTATTTAATCTATTTCTTTGTAAATTAAAAAAAACCCTATTTTTCTAAGAACAGCACAGGTAAAGGACAGTTTTCTGAAATAACCTGTACACTTAATGTTATATCCCCTTTGTTGGCCAGTCCTGCCAATGCCTGACATACCACTAGGTGGGTGGTCCCCCCAGTGTTGAGTGAACTAGTAAGGAATTGCAAGATGAGGATGGTGGCCCAGTGATTTTGTCCAGTTACCGTCAGGGTGACCAGAGATCCCTAGCCTGTGAGGAAGAGTAAGAGTGAGGCAAAGGGCTACTCAAATATTATGACTTTCTCTTATTCTTCCAGAATACCCTTATGTCCAGGAATCTTAGGATGAATTCACATGTGGATCTCACTAACCTTAACTACATTCTCATAAAATGGCTAGGATGTAATTTTAATGGAATCCTTTTTACAGGTGACAGTAACAATTTACATTCATGTACCACTTTGTAAAAATGATGATGATGATGATAAGAATTATAAATGACACATTCATGTAGCATTTTAAGGTCGTTACCTGACAACAACTCGGTGAGTTCAGTAATTCAAGCCTTGTAAGCCCCGTTTTACAAATGGAAAAACTGAGACAGGCAGCAGTTAAGTGACACCCAAAGTCACAGAATGACTTTGTAATTTAGAGTCAAGGTTTTCCAGCTCCCAGTGCTCTAGGCCAGGGGTCCCAACCTGCCTTTTTGTGCAAAGGAGCTAATTACCATTTCCCTGGCACCTTAAGATTGCTAGAGGAGGGCAGCTAGGTGGGGCAGTGGATGAAGCACCAGCCCTGGATTCAGGAGGACCTGAATTCAAATCCGACCTTAGACACTTGACACTTACTAGCTGTGTGACCCTGGGCAAGTCACTTAATGCTCATTGTCCCCTCCCCCGCAAAAAAGATTGCTAGAGGAATATGTATATGGTGGTGATGGGAGTAAATGTGGCTTATATAGCTTCTGTGAATCTGAGAATTTTTCAGTCTTTTGGGGAGTGATGAGGCTAGGATACGTGAAAAGAATAGATGATACTCTGTGTGTGCGTGTGTGTGTGTGTGGCGCACGCCCTCGAGTGCTGTGTATGTATGGACTAAATTATTAGGTTCAGATAATGAGCCCCTGCGATCTTTTATATGTCACCTCAGTTATCCCACTTATAAAAAAATAATCATAGTGTGGGCTCCCCACCAAAGGTGTCGTGAGGATTAAATAGCCATCTGCTGCTTTCCAAGCGCCTTTGAAGTGCTATAGAAATGTGAACAATTCTTGAGTACAGCTATCCCGTGGGGATGGGGTGGGGCTGGGGGGCTGGGGGCGGTCCTGTTCGTAGTCCATAAGAACATTTTCTGGCACTTGCAGTTTCCTGGCAGCAGTTGGTCTAGGAGGGGCCTTGTCGTCAGGCAGCACTGACAGACACTGCACAGAGCTCCTTGAGGAAGGGCTGACTGACAGACGCGCAGTTATCATTTGATCATTGTAAAGTTGCCGTGCGAGGCTCTCGGCAGCGGGAGTAGTCCAGGAGGTATTCACTTGACAGCTTGCCATTGTAAACTCTGACGGGAGGGAGACGTCAGTGCGCAGGAAAGGCAGCCTTTGGTTGTAAGTGGTTCATTTTTAGTTTAGCTGCAATTGTTCCTGCTGGTGATTTCATGGAGTTACCTTGGTACCGGGCACTGTGTGTGCATGAAATGTGTGTATGTGTGCACGGGTATGCCTACCTACTGTGCGGAAGGGAGAGGTTGGTATTCAGCCACTCGGTGGATACTAGGGGGCCACATTCGCCATCAGGTTTCTGAGGTTTGATGTTACTCAAGTTCATTCAATCCACCATAACCTTTTTTTTTTTTAACAACGAAGGCGGGGGAGGGGTGGGGGAGGGGCAGCCGGGCTCAAAGTAAATGTCTTGTTCACTCAATAGTTTGGGAGCCAAGAATGTGTACATTGGTTGTAGGAAGTATTCATTTGAATTTAGACTTCTCCTAAAGCAGAAAGGTGTTAAACAGGAAACCAAGTTATCAAGTGCTAGGGTTAAAAAACGTTTTATGATAACTCTGCTTTTTAATTTTTAAAAAAATGATCTATACTTTAGTACTACCTCTACTACACCTAAAAATCAGGTGTGGCTAATTAAGAATAGAGGAAATTAATAGTATGCAGTTAGAAAACCATAATCTATTATCTTTCCATCAGTTGCTGTATCTTCCTTTGCCAATTATATGATAAAATTTCCTTTAAAATGTTTGAGTCAATGTTCATTAATGATATTTGCCTGTAGTTTTCTTTTTGTGCTTTGTCTTCCTTTGGTTTAAAGATCAGGAGTATAATTGTCTCATAAAAAGATGCCAGTAGGATGCTTGCTTTCTCAAATTTTGAGAATAATTTGTTAAGTATGGATACCAATTGTTCTTTAAAAGTTTGATAGAATTCTCCTATAAATCCATGAGCACCAGGAGGGTTTTTTCCTTGGTATTTCCTTTATCACTACATCTTTTTTTTCCTCTGGTACTGGGTTATTTAAAATCTCTACCTGGTCTTCTCATGGTTTGGGTACTTTCTCAATAATATAACTTGAAGTCAGAGAATAAAAATTTTCTTTAAGTCTAATGTGGATGCACAGGGAAACCACTCATGAATTTTGATGAGAAAGAAAAGTTATGTTTAGTAGATGGAAGCTAGAACAGGTAATGGAGAATAAATGTAATATAATGTCTTCACAGTCCTATGAGAATAGTGCTTGGAATGCTAAAACCCACAGTCAGCTGAGGCTGGCAAGAAAAGGTAGGGATGGTCAAACAAGGGGTAGAGATGATCACATATGATAAAAATGGACAATTTTGAATACATTAAACTAAAAAGTTATTTTTGGTTTATTTTTGGTTTTAATTTTTGTTCTTATTTTTTTCCACAAACAAGTGCAATGTGTCTAAGATGAGCAGGGAAACAGTTAAATGGGGAATAGGAGGGAGGAAGTCTCTGCATGTTTTTCTGCTAAAGGACTTCTCTCTAACAGACATAGCATGTCCCAAAAGTCTTAGTGCAGCTTTAAGCTTTAATACTTTCAGAAGTATAAATGCAAAAAGTATGAAGTTTGATTATTTAAATTTCCTTTATACTCATTAATTTTGTGAATTTTGGATGATTTTTAATTTTAACAAGATGGGGTACTCTATCATGCATGTGTATGTTTCTGGATGCCACTTTCTCAGACTTAAATTGGTATGAGGTCCTTTTGCTTGGCCCTCCTAAGACATTCAATCTAATTTCACTTGTGGGGTCACATCAGAACATTCATATGTGTCAAAACCTTGTTCTTTGAATGATCTCAAGGCTAGGATTACAAATGTATTACTTTTAGTAACTGAGCAACAATTAATAAAAGTTTTTTACAAAGTTCACAAGATGGCAGTTATATAGACTTTTAGAAAGACATCATGTTTTAAAATTTAAATGATTAAACCTTTTAAAAAATTTTGAGTAGATTTGTATCATTTATATTTTCAAAGTTATTAAAAAAAAACTTTAAAATGCACTTAGATTTTTGGGACACCTTGGATTCAACTGATTCGAATTTATAAGAATAAGAGCCCTTCCCTAACTGATAAATGGAAAACAACTTCAAAAGACTTAAGAACTCTAATCAACATGACTGATTCCAGAATACCCATGGTGAATGCTACCTCTGTCTGACAGAGAAGTAATGAACTACATATACAGAATGAGACATATTTCTGGACATGGCCATTATGGGAATTTATTTGCCTGACCATGCCTTTTTGTTTCAAGAGTTTTGTTTTTTGTTTTTCTTTTTTAAGTAGGTGAGGGATGTGAGAAGAATAAAAAGATAAATGTTTGTTATTTGGAAAAAATGACTAAAATGAAAAGGTAACAAGCGTTTTTCTTTAACGCTATATGAGGGGGGAAGGATACAAGGAAAGTAGAGATAGAACCATTGCTTGGGGTAAATGGGACAGTGGTAAATGATGATAGAGAGAAGTCAGAACTGTTCAAAACATGTTGTGTGTAATTTCTCTGTTAAGAAGATTCTTCTCTGGATTGTAAAAGATAAAAATTGTCTAATAGGGAATTGAGATTCAATGTAGATATGTAGAAATATCATACAAGATCACCCACTTGACCTTGATTAGTTTAAATCACCTGACCAGACAAACTACATCCTTGGGTACAAAAGATTCAGCAGATGTAATTATTTAGCCAATGCCATTGGTCTCGATGAGAACCTGAGAGGAACCAGATGATTGGAAATGAGCAAAAGTTGTCTTGATCTTCAGAAAAGGGAAGCGGCCAGTGAGATTGACTTTGGGAAAATTGGAAAATATTTTTAAAGAGATTGGAAATTTTGAATTTTGTGCTGTTTATCTTTAGTCATAACGATGAGTTGGATAAAAGCATAGATGTCATGCTTATCATATTTGCAGATTAAAGAGCAAGGAGAAATAATCAACACACTGGTTGACAGTGTCAGGATACAAAAAGTCTTGATAGTCTAGCACATTGAGTCAAATCATTGAAGATGAAATTTCAGTACAAGATGGGGCAGGTGTGGCTCAATATCAACTTGTCTGAAAAAAAGATCTAGAGGTTTTAGCAGATTACAAGATCAATCTTAGTCAACAATGTGATATAGCAATAAAAATGCGAATGTGTGATCTTAGACAGCATGACATCCTTCTAGACCACCAGTTCTGCTTCTAGCCCAGGGGATGTGACTTGTGAACTTGACTGTGGAGAAGAAACCAGAAATCCCTACCAACTGCCATTCAAATGCCACTCACAGGTCAGGCAAGTTAGCTCAAATGAAGTGGCAGGCCATTCTTAAGGAGGGATAGGAGGAAGCATATGACAGGCAAGTCAAACTACCAGTATCATGTTGACCACTCTCTCCCCTCAGATCCTGATGAAAACAGCCCAGGGTCATGGATCCAAATAATTGGGGATTAGTGATGTTTCCAGCCCATCACCAATAGACATCATCCTGAAAAGCAAGTTGGTGAAGATGTGGCCTTGGAACAACTGCTGCAGATGCTATGGCCACAGGTGGGTTTGAAGACCCAGAAAAAATGTTCTTTCCACTAAAGTCCTTGGCACTTTGGATTCATCATAATTCAGCATGATTCAACATCGAAAACTGACATGATTTTATTAGTGGAAATGATATCAGAGAAGAGGTATTACCATTTGCTTTGCTGCTGCAACGTAAGGATCATGGGACCTTTCCACCTGACTTGTAGCTGAAATCTATCTCCTCTAGGTGTTGTCTTCTCCATTAGAGTAGAAGCCACTTGAGAAAGACTGCCTTATTTTTCCATTTGTATCCTCAGCATTTAGCAGTGGTTTTCACATAAAAGCTCTGTTCATGAATCCCTCCTGAACTACTCCCTGGTCAGATTCATCAGAATACAGATGTTTTGGGAACAACCTTTTAGGAAAGACATTGATAAACTGGAGAACGTCCAGTGGAGCACCAACAGAATAATGAAAGGCCTCAAATTCAGATACTTCATGAGCAACAGGTGAAGGAACTGGGCTCTTTTTAGCCTATGGGAGAGATTTTGGAGGAGACATAATAAGTTTTTTTTGTTTGTTTGTTTGTTTCTTTCTTTTTTCAGGCAATGGGGGTTAAGTGACTTGCCCAGGGTCACACAGCTAGTGTCAAGTGTCTGAGGCCGGATTTGAACTCAGGTACTACTGAATTCAGGGCCGGTGCTTTAACCACTTTGCCATCTAGCTGCCCCCGACATAATAGTTTTTGAAGACCTCTTATACTGCAGAAGAGGGGGTTAGACTTATTCTAACTTGGGCCCAGAGGGTCCTTAGAGGTCAGAACTAAGAACGATGAGTAGAAGTTTAAAAAACAAATTTAGGCTTGATATAAGGATGAGCTTTCTGATAATTAAATCTCTCCCAAAGTGGAAACAGTACCACCTCTAGAAGCACTGATATTGCCCCTCCCTGGAGGGCTTCGTGCAAAGGCTGAATGACCACTTGTCAAGTATGTTGTTGTAAAAGGTTCTTTCTTTACAAGTATGATTGGACTGGATGACCACTGAGATATCTCCCCACTCTGAAATTCTGTGTCCCTTTGTTAATATTTTATTTGTTTGGAAATGTGAGTGTCACTGTCATCTCCTAGACTATTGAAACAGCATTCCTCTTGCCTCTAGTCTCTCTCTGCTTCATTTTCTCCTCCAGTAAGACTTCAGATAGATCTACTCAAAAAACTCCAATGGCTCACTGTCACCTCCAGGATCAAATCAAACATCCTTTGTCTGGCATTCAAAGCCCTTCACAATCTGTCTATACCACCTTTCCAGTCTTTGTGCACTCTACTTCCCCCAACTGATTCTGGAACCCAGTAACCCTGTCCTCCTTGCTGTTTTCCACATATGACACATTTTCCATGCCTGGAATTCTCTCCCTCTTTATTTTTGCCTCCTGACTTCCTGTAAGCCCAAGGTAAATAACAGGGAGACTTTCCTGATTCTCCTTAATTCTAGTGCCTTTTCTCAGCTATTTCCAATTTATCCTTTGCACATCTTGTTTGTACATAGTTGTTTATATGTTGTCTCCCACTGTGAGTTCCTTGGGGTTAGGAAGTGCCTTTTTGCCTTTCTTTGTAATCCCAGGCTTTAGCACAATGGTTTGCATTTAAATAAATGCTTGTTGAATGACTGATTGTGGTGTGGGGGAAAGAACAAGAGACCCAGAAGTCAGGAGATTTGGATTTATCTCTGCTGTGTCATCTTTGGTAGTCATACAAGCCTTCTGAGCCTTTTTCTTTATTTGCAAAATGGGGATAATAATACTTTGTTCTACCAATTTTGCAGTGTTATTTTTATACCAAAATGAGCTAGAATAATGTTTGAAGAAATGCCCCAAGATGAACTCACTAAGGGAAGGAGAGGAAGATGTTAGATGAGTCTGTGAATCTGGACTCAAGAAGCCCTTCTGAGGTAGAAACCAGTTCTTCTTGGCTGGCATAGTGGCTAAAGCACTGGTTTTGGAGTCGGCGAGACCTGAGTTCACATCTTGCTTCATGTTATTCTTTGGGCAAGTCACTTAACTCTCTTAGCCTCAGTTTCCTTTACAAATGTAAAGGGAAGGGGTTGGATTATAAGGTTCCTTTCAGCTCTCAATCTACAATGTGCAAGACAGTTTGGATGAAGAGCAGCAGAGGCATGCAGGGATAGCAGTGAACGGCCTTTCCTTACTTGGGAAGGAGGAGGAGGACATGTGCCAGCAGGGAGCCGACTTCATGTGAGGGCCCCCTTTCCCTTGAAAGGGTAGCACACAGGGGCCCAGCTCTGTGCTATGCCATTATTTTGTGCTTTGGTCAAAGGCTCCTCAGGATTTATGTGTATATAAAGTTTTAGACAAAGAGCCATCTGGCCCCACTAGGACATTGCCCTGTCATCTATAGAGGAAGATGGTCTGAACTAGTGAAATGAGAGTATTTCCTAATTTACCTAATAAGGAGTGAGAGATTGAGGGTATCAGGGGCACCGCTATTTCCAAGGCTCTTGGATTCAAAATCCTGGACTGTCTCCATCGGTCTATGAAAAAGATGGTGTTCAAGGTAGTGGTGCTGGTTTGACAAGCCTGGCAAATGCTACGTCCCTCCTCTCCCTCAGGGTGTGTTACTACTTTAGCTAGGGTGGCTTGTCTGTCTATCCATGGCAGTTGGTAAAAATGGTTAGCCCCCTCACCACAGAAGTTACTTCCCTAGATGATGGCTTTAAGGGCTGGGCTGGAAGTAGGTTTAGTAGTCTGGGAGACATGAATATACCCAAGGCTCTTGGGTTGATGGTCTATTATTATTATTATTATTATTATTATTATTATTATTATTATTATTATTTGCAGGGCAATGGGGGTCAAGTGACTTGCCCAGGGTCACACAGCCAGTAAGTGCTAAGTGTCTGAGGCCAGATTTGAACTCAGGTACTCCTGAATCCAGGGCCAGTGCTTTATCCACTGCGCCACCTAGCTGCCCCCTGGGCCTTTTTTTAAAATTAACATTTTTACTTAAAATTTCAAGTTCCAAATTCTATTCCTCCCTCCCTCCCTGAGGCAGTAAGCAATTAGATATAGGCTATACATGTGCAATTATGTAAAACATTTCCATATTAGTCATTTTGTATAAGGAAACTCGAATAAAAGAAAAAATGAAAAAAGTGAAAAATAGCATGCTTCAGTCTGTGTTCTGTCAATATCTGATCTTTCTCTGGAGGTGGATAGTATGTCTCATCATTAGTCCTTTGGGATTGTCTTGGATCATTATATTGCTGAGAATAGTTGTCATTCATAGTTCTTCCTCGAACAGTCTTGCTGTTACTGTGTACAGTATTCTCCTGGTTCTGCTCACTTCATAATACATCAGTTCATACAAGTCTTTCCAGGCTTTTCTGAAATCATGCCGAAGGTGATGGGGCTCTCCTACCCCAGGGTTTGTGACAAAGTAAAAGTAAGGAGAGGGAGCTGAGCATCAGCTGATAGGTGAGGTGTAGAGCAAAAAACTAAGAGGAGTTAAGTGGGAAAGTTAAAAGAGAGGGCAGTGGAGGTTGGAGAGAAGGAAGGAAGTGGAAGGCAGCATTAAAATATGGTAGAAAACTTAAGACTGTGGGGGAAAAACAATCTGCAAAAGGTAGAGGAAAAGATCCACTAAGATATACAGCAGAAGGAAAAAATGTAGAATGAAGTAAGGGAAAGAGACATGATAAATCTCCAGGGAAATACCATGAAGCTTTAAAAAAATAATTTAATACGAAATTTAATGCCAGAATATTACAATCAAAGACACTTGTGAAATACACAGCTTACCCATGCTTGAGTCATAAAAACACCACTGGAGATCTTGCCAATTCCTTTGCCTCTTGAGGCCACCACAGAATAATGCTCTTTGGATGGCTACAATGGAAAGAGTGCTGGGTTTGGAAGAGAGCCTTGGCTATGCTATTATTAACCAAGTGGCCTTGGGCAAGTAATTTAGCTGCTCTAGGCCTCAGTTTCCTCATTTCTAAAATTAAAAGAATAATCTAGGTAATGTCTAAAGTTCTTCCCAGCTTTAAATCCTATGATCCAATTCACCAAAACCTCATTGCTATCATTGACTCCATCTTCTATTTCATTTTCTGCTCAGCCCCAAGCATTTATAGTTATTTGTAAAATGGACTACAGGTCATGTAGAATTATAAAACTAGAGGGGGGCAGTTAGGTAGCACAGTGGATAAAGCACTGGCCCTGGATTCAGGAGGGCCTGAGTTCAAATCTGGCCTCAGACACTTGACACTTACTAGCTGTGTGACTCTGGGCAAGTCACTTAACCCTCACTGCCCCCCCCCCCCCAAAAAAAAGAATTATAAAACTAGAGCTCTGTAGTATCTTAGGCTTCTAGTCCAACCCTTCATTTTACAGATAAGGAAACTGAGGCCCAGAGAAGTTAAATGATTTGACCAAGATTACATAGCCACACAGCTGAATTTGAACCCAGGTTCTCTGATTCCATATCCAGAACTCTTTTCTGATGGTTAATGGTACAAGCATGTGACATTCAGCCTTGGACTGACCTCTACTGGTAAGGAATCAATATACTCTAAAAAAGGCAAAATATGCAATTTCATAGCATTCTAAAGCTAGAGGATGGAGGGATCACCAGGTCAATGCCTTCATTTTACAGAAAAGAAAACTCAAGTTCTAACAGTGACTTGCTCAAGATCATACAACAATTTACAAGAAAAATTCTACTTTAATTTGGATCTCAAATGCAATGTATCTAAAGCATACTGAGTTCTCTCTCTTCTCACAGTTACCTCTTCCAAGCTCACAGGTTATTGTCAGGGCCACCAACATCCTCCTGTCCCATAGGTTCACCACGTCACTTTCATCTTCAACCCCTCCCTCTCATTTACCTCAATCTTGTCTTTTCTACCATCATAACATCTAGACATATTCTGGTAAATGTTTAATAACTATCTATCTGAAAAGAAAATGTCCTCCCAATGCCCTTTTAAGTTTATACTTTATTATTAACATGTTCTCCGTCATTTCTCACAAGCCTAGAAAATAAACAAAACAATAAATCAAGCCCAGATTTATAGTGTTTGCTGATTTCCGAGGAGTTAATGCTTACCCTATAAATTTAACAATCTGCTCTTCCCAGCCAGTTTGAGTTGATTCCAGCACACCCCAAAACATCTCTTGTGTTCATCTCTTCGCCATTTATATAGCCACCCCTCTAGTTCAGTACTTCTCACTTCTTCCCTGGATTATTGCAAAAGCGTTCTAATTGGTCTCCCTGCCTCAACCTTCTCCCCACTTCAATCTATCTGTCATTGGGCTGCCAGAGTTATTTTCCTAAAATACTATCTCTGGGATCAAATTTAAAGGCCTTTGTTTGACATTTAAAGCTCTTGGAAACCTGGTCCCTTCCTACCTTCCCAGTCTTCTGGTATTTTACTACCTGCATATTCGAAAATCCAGCCATGCTTGCTATCTCAAACAAGATATGCACATATATGTATGCATACACATACATATATAATGTCCCTTTTACCATTTGGTTTCTCTCATTAGAATGTAAACTGCTTGAAGGCAAGAACTATTTTTATTTTTTTTTACCAGTTTTCATATTTTCTGAACTTAGTAGAGTCTCTAGCACATAGTAAGAGCTTAAACAATAGTCTCTTATTGTTTGTGATGTTTCTAACTGACCATCAGTAGACTGGGCGGTTTTGTTTTTGCAGTAAGGTCTGCACTGACACATCCACATTCTTTCATCTAGGCTCCTACAACATGCAAAGAAGTTTTTTCTGTGCATAAAGTCCATAGTGGGATAGAACTCCCAATCCTGGAGGCATCAGTAGAATATAAGTTCCCTGGGGCCAAATATTGTATTCATTTTTGTCTTTGTATCCCCAGTGGCTAGGTTTGTGCTCGATAGATAGTAGGCACCTGTTCCTACTTGAATTGAATTGACCCAGGCATCTGTTCTAAACACCCAAAGAAAACATCATTTACTCATTAATTTGTTCTAGGACCTGTAGGGGGAACTCGAGAGTCTGGAATCAGGACCTTGTGTACCATATCAGTCACAAGAGACCATGGAGATGGTCTAATCTAACTTGTTTGTAGACACAAGAGAAATAGAGGCTCTAGGAAGTTACAAGATTTGACCAAGGTCCTATGAAGTGACTTTTATAATGAGACTCAATCCTGTCCAGTCCTGGAGATTTTACTTGTTACAGAATGACCACTGCACCAGCATTCCCTCTTCGCTTGGAGTGGGCAACAATATGGTGGGCTAATGATTAAACTCTGTGGGCCAAAGGCACTGCCTCATATTAGGTGTGCTAAGAAATCCAAGAGTCCTTCTAATAGGCTGGACTACTGAGCTGGAATGCAGATAATGGATAGTAGGGTAAAGGACTGGCTGGCTAGAGGTCAGTAACTAGACCAAAGTCTCCCTCCTCCTAGCTTCTTGGCTTCTCTCCTCCTTTTCTTTTATTCCCTCCCCACGGAGCCCAGAAGAATCTTTTGTTTACCTTTCCTGTGTCTTTCTATTTGCTAGAAAATTTGTGACTCTGAACTTTGGCATAGTGTAGTGGAAAGAATGGATCTGGACTCAGAGGATCTGAGTTCAAATCCTTACCCTGACCCTATAACCTGTATGGCCTTTAGCAAGTCATTTCACCCCTCCAGGCCTCAGTTTCCTCTTCTGTAATATGAGGAGGATGGCTTAGATAATCTCTAAACTCCTTTCTAGTTTTAAATTTAAGATTCCATAAACATTCCTGTATATCATAGAAAACAGAGTTTTAATGTTAAATACATATATTTGTTAAAAAATAATATTGAAATTGTTCTTCCTTGCTCTCCTGTAGTCTTGGCTCTGCCTACCCTGCATGGGGAAAAGGAGGAAAATAAGCACTTTAGCTCTTCTGGGAACAGGATGAATGGAAACCAGCTCTCCTACCTGGGGCCAAGGGCTTGCTTAGCCTCCTTCCTCTCATTAAAGAGAACTTTGTGGACTGGCCGGGGGCCTAATAACCATGTATAGCATTGTTTCTATGAGGGAAAAATACATTCTAAGTTCCAGATAAATGACTTAAAAACCTCCATCCATTTCTAAATTGTGGCCTTCCTCTCCTGGCAGGGGGGTAGTGGTGGTGAAGAGATGTGGGGCAGAGAAAATTATGGGAATTTGGGGATCAAACGATTTGGGAACTCAGAGAGGAGGCACGTCCTGATGCCCTAGAAAAAATTATGGGAACATTCATCTGTTCAGTTTGGATTCTGAGGATTTGTGGGAATCTTTCTCCCTATATGTCTAAGGAAGAAAGGGAGAAGTACTTCCAGAAGCAGAGTCTCTATCTTTTTGTGAAGTGATATGGGAAAAAACCCATCTAGCAATTTCTGAGAAGTGAACAGACCAAGGAAGAAGAGAGATTAACTAATGGGATACAAGGAGGTATAAACGGGAAGCATATTTTGAGTTTAAAGAAGTCAGGACTGGCTGTCATAAAAAAAGTTCTGGAGAGAGAAAATATTAGATAATTGAATGAAAATATCGATATATTTCCTTCAGATTTATTTTTGTGCTGCTTAGTGGGCAAGACTTCCCTAATTGTCTTAGAGCCTTTCACTACAGTTGGGAATAAAGGTACAGCTCCCCTCTTATTCATATTTACATGAAACTTCCTTAAGTCTTAGGTGATTTACATCATTCTTCTGACTCCTTGGTTAGTTCATTTTATTCTTCGATCCCTTATATTTCAGAAGATTCTGTTTGTAGATTGGCCTTTATTACTTGAAACTTATTCATTCCCCCCCCCCCTTTTTTTTTTGGTGAGGCGATTGGGGTTAAGTGACTTGCCCAGGGTCACACAGCTGGTAAGTGTTAAGCGTCTGAGGCTGGATTTGAACTCAGGTACTCCTGAATCCAGGGCCGATGCTCTATCTACTGCGCCATCTAGCTGCCCCTCATTTCCCCTTTTTTTATAGGTAAAAAATATATGAAGGAGGGAGTCAGATAGCCTGAATGCATATTGTTATACCTTGGCAATATCATTGTATACACAGTACAACCGTTGGGCATACTCTGCATTCTGTGAACCACAGTTTAGAAGGCAGAAGGTATGTGGTAGTAGTGATAAAAGGTTGCTGTGATAGTATAGGAGAGTAGATGTCAACAGAGCTGCATTTAGCATTGTTTGCACTTGTAGCAAGTTGGGTGGGGTGGAGAGAAGTAGGGAAGAGTGGGGCTGGGCTGGACAGTAACTTTCTTGGTCTGGTAGCTTCCTATTTTAATTAATTATTCTTGCTAACTAAGTGTTAAGGGTCCTGCAAATGTGGAACACCAAGAGGTGTCACTATCATTGTTTTTCACATAGTTATACGTAGTTATAACTATGTATAATTTGTTTTTTTGACCTAGGTATTATTCAGGATTTCTACATCGAGTCTCCATTTATATCTATGTCTTTTGCTTTTGTTTACATTATTATTGTCATTATATTTGCATCCTATAAGGAATGTTTAGTATTTCTGCTTTTTTACATTTATTTATAATTTCTCTGTACCCCTGTACATGGTTTATTTTTGTAAAGGTACCATGTCATGCTAATATCTATCTATCTATCTATCTATCTATCTATCTATCTATCTATCTATCTATCTATCTATCTCTCTATCTATCTATCTATCTGTCTATCATCTATCTATCTATCCATCAATCTAGATATGTAAATATACTTATATATTCTTTAATGTTCTTACTTAGAAGCTGTCATAAATCTCATAGATCTAAATTCTCCAATAGTTATTTCAGTTTTATATTTTTTCTTTTGTTTATTTTTTTTTGCTAGATTTATCCCATCATGAGAAGGAACAGTAAGGTCTGTACTATTATTATGTTGTTATCAATGCCTATAATTCATCTTTTCTTTTAAGAATTTAGATGCTATGACGCTTGGTACATATGTTTAATATTTATATTGGTTCATTGTCAATGGTTCCTTTGAGCATATTGGTTTGTTTTTATTGATGTGGGAATTTTCATTTCTGATTTGTCTGATTACATGATTGTAATTCCTACTTTTTTGGATTCACTTGATGCACAGCAAATTTTGTTACAGCCTCTCATTTTGATTTCCTCTGTCTTTGCTTTTTAGATGTGTTTCTTTTAAACAACAAATAGTATGATTTTGCTTTCTTATTTATCCTGCCACCTTCTTTCATTTTATTGGCTTGTTTAGTCTATTCACATATAACATTATGAAGGCTAGGTTTGTATCTTCCTCCGTTTATTTCTTTAATATTAGGGGTTTTTGTTGCATTTTTAAAAATCCCCCTCTTTTAAGTCAGTGCTTTGTCTCTATGCTGAATTTTACTTAAACTTCTTTGATACAATTTTATTCTCACAGTTTCTCATAAGACTTCTTACTACATTAAGGATTAGCATTTTTAATGTAATTCATAAGGATTTTTCCTTGTTAGAGTTCTTTTGTTTATTCAGCTGCAATTGCTCTATATTTGGAGCATAATTGCTTTTTTGGAGAAGTAGAGAGTTAAAGAGGTCTTGGGGAAAGTGGCTCAACTGCCATTTTTTTCTGGTCATGTAACCCCAAAGTCCTGAAATTTCTTTTTATTTATTTTGCATATATTATGTATTTTATTATCTGTGTACATGTTGCATCCTCCCAGTAGAATAGGCACTACTAGCTTGTATGATGCTTTGCACATACTAGACATATAATACATGCTTATTGAATTGAAATTAACTGAAATATAGAGACACTTTTCACCACTCTCTACCTTAGTTACAGATCACAATAAAGCTTTCTGACTTAATGAGATTTTTTCCAGCCAACCTAAGTTGACCTGATCACTGTTGCCTATTTTTAGAGTAAGACTTAAAATTTTTTTATCATCTTTTTTCAGTACTCTTTGTTTAATTCATAATTTTTGCTTAAGAAGTAGTTCACTTGATACTTGTGTTGTTAATCTGTAAATTGGTCCAACCATTCTGGGAACTATTTTGTGACTATGCTTAAAAAGTGACTAAAACATACATACTCTTTGACTCAGAGGTCCCATTGCTAGGCATTTGACCCCAGAGAGGTAAAAAATAGAGAGGAAGGTTTCATTATATACCTAAATATTTATAGCAACATTTTTTTTTGTGGTTGCAAATAACTAGAAACAAATTAGATGTCCATCAAGTGGGGGGTGATGGCTAAACAAATTGTGATATACAAATGTACTAGAATATTATTGCATCATAAAAATGATGAATATGAACAAATCAGAAAAGCCTAGGTAGTCTTATATGAACTTATGCAAAATGAAATCAACAAAATCAGGAAAATACTGTTCTTAATGACTTCAACAATGTAAGTGGAGGGGCAGCTAGGTGGCACCAGTGGCCCTGGATTCAGGAGGACCTGAGTTCAAATCCGGCCTCAGACCCTTGACTAGCTGTGTGACCCTGGGCAAGTCACTTAACCCCAATTACCTCACTAAAAACAAAAACAAAAACAAACAAAAAACAATGTAAGTGGAAAAACCAAAAATTTAAATTGAAAATTAATTATAAGTCCCAAACTTGACTCCTGATAAGAGTTGATAAAGTGTGCATCTCTACCTTTTTTGCAAAAGTGAGAGACAATGGGTATGGAATATTGCATATGCATTCAGACATAGGTGATGCATTGGTTTTATTCTGTGTTTCAAGAGATGGGATGCTGGGTAGTGGAACAAAAGGAATACATTAAGAAATGAAAATGATGTAAACAAAGATATTAATAAAGGAAAATAAATTAAGCAACTGAACTGAAACTTTTCTCAGGGCACCTGCAGAAGAAAAAAGGGGTAGGGGGTAAGGTGAGAGAAAGCTCTGCACTATGCCAAGATTACATCAAAAACAATTTATTAATCACCTTCTATGCGCCACGCATTGCTAAGTAAGCAGGGCAGCTGGGTGGCACAGTGGGTAGAGCACTGGCCCTGGAGTCAGGAGGACCTGAGTTCAAATCCAGCCTTGGACACTTGACACTTGCTAGCTTGTGTGACCCTGGGCAAGTCATTTAACTCTGATTGCTTTAAACATCCCGCCCGGGCCATCTCCAGTCATCCTGATGTATATCTTGTCATTGGACCCAGATGGTTCTGGAGGAGAGAGTGAATTTGCACAGCCCTGTCTCACTTAAATCCAATTTACTACAAGTCATGTTATCTCCTCCCCATCTCATGGTCCTTTTTGAGAATAAAGGACAAACAACAACAACAGCTAAGTAAGCACTGGGGATACAGAGAAAGGGGGGAAAAGTCCCTGTCCTTGAAGAACTCATAATCTAGTTGGGGAGACAATATGCCAACAACTATGCACAAGCAAGTTATATACAGGATATATTAAAAATAACCAGCAAAGAGAAAGCATTAAGATTAAATGGTAGAGTTGGAGAGAACAAATACCATGGTGGTTCTGGGACCTCCCAAGATCATTACTATGCAAAATACTTTCCCATGTGCAATAACATAACAAATAAAATAAGCTGATTCTGCAGAATAAAGAATTTTCATTTCTATTACATTCTGCCAATTTGAAACAGTGGGCCAGCAGGGTTGAGTTCCTTTGAATTGTCGTTGTTCAGTCCATCCCCCTACAGAACAGAAGCTACAGTCATTCTCTGCCTGTCATAATGGTTTCCATATGTTGTTTTAAAGAGAGCTTTAAAAATAATTAGACCTATAGATAATTATACTTTTATAAGTAAGAAAAAAATTACAGATATGATTAAAGAGGATCTGGAAAGAAACCAATAATATCTCATTTCTAGCCTGGTTTTCTGTGACTTCTTACAAATGGTATAAATTTCTATATTCAGCAAGCAAAAGGCTTATTGAGAGCAATGCCAAAGCAAGGATAATAGTTTTTAGAAGCTATAGTGGAGCTGGAAGAAGAGTTGAGCATGGATGTTGGCAAGAGAGTCAAATGAGCAGGAGATTGTGCTCCCACTCCTGCTACTCTGTTGCATTGGTAAGGGTTATGGTAAGAAGATGAAGGTGGTCGTCAGCCCTCTAAAAATATTTAGAAGCTTTGCTGAATACGGCATTGTATTGGAGACTGTTTATACAAGTGAAATATACACTGACCCTGAGAATTTGCAATCAAAGCCAGAACTTCTTGCAGATGCCTCCCACAGAGAGTCAGGTTGGTCCAGTGACCTCAGACCAGAGATGGATTCTGAGTTCCAATTCTGATACTTCTGCTCAAATGTTGGGGTGGTCTTAAGAGCCAAATTACTGCCTCTTGGCTCCAGCTCCCCTTTTGGTCAAATGGGAATAACAACACCAATCCATAGTAATACATTAGCAGGTATGAGAGAGTACCATAAAAACATGAGTAGGGCCGAGGCCAATGTTAAAATTGCAATGCTGTTGAAATGCTCTGGTTACCTGGAACCGAAATGAGCCTGTTTCCCTCTGGCAAATGATAGAGTGGATTTTGTGCAGACTGTGAACCTGAAACTGATCCCCTGGGGAGTGTTCCATCTAGCACATTCCAGCTATTTTCTGTTTGCTGGTATCAAAATGGAGACACTGCACAAATTTGGCTATCAAATACTGCATGTGTGTGGGGGAAAAAGAGGCAGATGAAAAGGGCCAATTAGACCACAGCCACATCTGTCAAAACCTTAACCCCTGACCTGAGTAAAAACATAATCTCAGATCAAACACAGAAGCCCTGCAGATGTATACAAGTCACTTAATGTTGCCTTTGAAAATACTGGGAAGAATGGTTGGCAGTACTCTGAAGGCTTGATGAGAAATCCAGACCAGGGTCTGTTAAAAAATACTTTAAATTTTCAAGCAAAAGGACATTCCAATTCAATAAGCATTTAACTCTTTTACCTATGTATCCCAGTGAGACCGTCCCCACATGCTGAGTTGATATACCCCAGGTTCCATTGCAATCTGAGGTGGTTTTTGTACATGTTTTGAACCATTGGTTTAGGGGAGCCTAATGGTTTTGCATGGCCTAGTTTAAACTTAAGATTTCTCTCTTCACTTCCAAAATGATGCAAAAGTCTTATTGACTACGGAAGGTTAGGTTCAGCAACTGCAACAGGCATACTGTGTACACATCGAATATATATATATATTTTGTTAATACGTCCATATAGTCCTTGAAGTGAGAGGAAAATAGGAAAACGAATTTATTTGTATAATATTTTAACTGAGGAAAAAAGGAAGCCTCATGGCCTATCCGAAAGCATCGTACTAGAATCATTAAGAGAAAGCAGGATGGGGGCAGCTAGGTGGCGCAGTGGATAGAGCACCGGCCCTGGAGTCAGGAGTACCTGAGTTCAAATCCGGCCTCAGACACTTAACACTTACTAGCTGTGTGACCCTGGGCAAGTCACTTAACCCCAATTGCCTCACTTAAAAAAAAAAAAAAAGAGAAAGCAGGATGGTCCAGGAGGGGAGGATAACCTCTTCCAATTTGGGCTGAATATATCACCACTTTGCTTCCCCCAAACAAACCAGAGGCACTGTCAGAAGACTGTTTCACTTGAAAATTTCCCTAAGATTAGGGTGGCTTAGTCCTTTTGATTTTATTTATATCACCGGCATTTAACACATTCCCTGGCACCCTTTAATAAATGTTTTTTGTTGGACCAACTGACCAGAGTGACCCCACTCTATTTAAATTTTATGCATCTGTGTCTGCTTTGGGGTGGGGTAGCAGAAGGATTCTTTAACAATCACATAAGATAGGCATTCCATATTATAGACAGTTTGCTGCTAGAAGACCAGAATGGAAAGTCACTTCATCAAGGCAGAGTGTGAGGCAGTAGTGAAGCATCCAGAAACCTACTTCTGAGTAGGTGTCTATTGGACCCTTTCCTCCTGCCTTCAGTTAGTACTTCTTATGTGGCATAATTAATATTTTATTAGGAGAGGCATATAATGGGAACCAGTAAAGGAACTCTGTGCTGCACACAAAAATCAAGATGTTATTCTGAACATAGTTTTTTGTGTCTTAAAATCTTCCCTCAACTCTTCTCTCCCCTCATTCCTCCTCTTTCCTTCCAGTCACTGCTTCTAGTTCCTCACCAAACTCTTACCCCAGAGCCTTTTATAATCTGATTCCTCTTCTTCCCATCCCCCATACTTAGGACTGATCCAAAACTGCTCTTTCTGAGGTTACCAGTGTCTCCATAGTGCCTGGCACATGGTAGGCATTTAATAAAGGCTTGTCGAATTGAGTTTTCACCCAAACCAATGCCATTTTCTCAGTCCAGATTTCTTTCAACTGTGCAGTATTAGACACTGTTGGTCATTTACTGCTCAATGAAACTGCTCCATTGACTTAAGCAAAATTGCTCTTTTATTCTAAGGCCTCTCTGACCATTCCTTTGCCTGCTTCTTTCAATGGCTTCCTCTGTGCCAAAAATAATGGAAGGTGTTTCATAAAGCTTGATCCTTATCTCTTTTTTTCTTTTCCCACATTCTTGTATCCATCCTATCCATGGCAGCAATAATCATCTCTCTGTGGACAACTCTCAAATGTGCATCTTTACTTCCCTCCTGAACTCCAAAATTATTTTTTCTACCTATCTAGTGGTATCCTGTAAATGGAAATCACCTTAAATGTGACTTAGCCAAAATCAAATTTAGGATTTTCTCCTTTGAAAATGTAAAACTTATTATTTTCTGGGGCAGCTAGGTGGCTCAGTGGATAAAGCGCTGGCCCCAGATTCCGGAGGACCTGAGTTCAAATCCAGCCTCAGATGCTTGACACTTACTAGCTGTGTGACCCTGGGCAAGTCACTTAACCCTCATTGCCCTGCAAAAAAACCAAAACAAAACTTATTATTTTCTCCTTTGTCTGACTCTCCTGAGTCATACAGACTTTTAGGCTTGTAGATGGTCTAAATGTATAATATTTTTTTCTAGAAAAAAAGTAAGTGTATATGCTGTGATCCTGGAAGAACTAATTATACTTATATTGGCATTCCTGTTAACTGGAAGGGAAAATGAGTTTCAGTTAAATGGAAGAAGTTTATAGATTTTCTTTATATAGAAAAATAAACATGTGACTTCATCATGCAATTGTGGGCAACAACATTGGTCATTTCATGTTTATTATGAGCATAAACCAATAGACTTTGCTCTGATACTTAAAACTTGTGTGACCTTGTGCAAGTCACTTAGCCCCTATGGACTTAAATTTCTTTACCTGTAAAATGAGAGTATTAGACTAAATAAAATAGATTTAGGTAATTTTCCTAGATTTAAATATGTTATCCTATGAGGAAAGAGAATTATGGTTTATGTGCTGACATTTGTTACATAGCACCAAAGGGAAATTCTACAACATGAACAATTTGGCAAACTTCAAAGTCACCATTTTCCTTACCAAATGTTGACTTCAGAGGGAAGGGAGGTGTGGGAAATATTTGTTTAAAATATTGAAAAATGCAACTCAGAATCAAGAAATGAAAGAAGCCAAAGATTCATAGATTATTCATAAGCTTCACCCCAATATTTCATGAATACAGATCCTGAATACATTTAGTACCAAACGCTAGTGCACAAAAGAAAATTGACTATATTAACAGAAAAAAATGGTTCAATATAAAAGTCATTTCAGGATCAGCTATTGGATCATTAACTGGTTAGAGCAAAGATAAAAATCAATACCAAATTAAAAGAAAGGATAAAAATTGGAAGAAAAAAGAAGAAATTGGAAGAAGATACTGACTGCCATTATTGTGGGTTCAAAATATGAAAAAGGTAAAAGATATTGATTCCAATGATCATTTCTTAAAGGAATTTAACCACATTGAGTCAGATAAAAACCCCAGGGACTGGCTCAACCATCAATTAAAATAACTGCCATTTATCTAATGTGTTACAGTTTGTGAAGCACTTAGCATTCCCAATAAAATCCTCACAATAGCCCTGTGAGGTAGGTGAGAATGAATTCATTTAAAAAGCATTTATTAAGTGTTTACTGTGTACAAAGTGCTGCACTCAGCTCTAGGGATACAGACAGAAAGGGAAGACAGTCCTTGCTGTCAAGGAGCTCAAATGAAGAAGGTGCAAATATGAGGTTTCAGGTGTAAGTCAGATGCAAAGACTCCATGGTCTGTAGGGAAAACAGCAATGCAGATAGTAATGTACCTTCTTTGATCTCATCTCCACTGATAAAACCATATGTTTTTCTCATGTTTTGATTGTACCAGGGACTTTTATAGTAAGAAATTTCCTTTCCTGTCCTTCAGGAGCTGTGCCTGCAGCTCTACACATGCATTTGCCAGGGCACCTCGCCAGGAAGGTTCATTCCTTGTCTCCTGGGGAATTGTCCCTCCTTCAAAGGGCCCTGCTACTTCAGCTAGAGTGGCTAGTCTCCCCTAGAGGTGGTGGGTGGTCAGTAGTTGGCGGGAAAGAGGACCCTTTACTCTACTGTGGATGATGGCTTCAGGGCCTGGGCTGCAAGCAGCACCCTCCAGTGACCAGGGCAATGTTGCTATTCACATAGCTCTTGGGCTCAGGATCCTGAACTGTCTCTTTCAGTATGTGAAGTCATGGTTAATAAAGTGGCACCTTTGGTTTGACTTGCCAAGTAAAATTTGCCTTTTGTTGCCTTGATGCTTCAGCAAGTATATACTACGGGTATTATTAAACCCATTTTACTGAGGAAAACCTGAGGCCTGAGGATTAAGTAACTGCCCTGTAGTCACATACCTAGTGAGTATAAGTGACAAGATTTGAACTCAGCTCTTCCTGACTCCAAGTGCAATGTTCTGTCCACTATACTATGCTGTTTCTCCAATATTCTTGCTATGTGGGGAGACATGGCAAATGAAGGGGAAAAACTGGTTCAAAGTACAGCATGATCATTTCAGTCAGTCTACAAGCAGGTGTGCCAGGCACTATGTTAAGCTCCAGGTGATACAAAGAAAGGGGGGAAATGGTCCCTGCCCTCAAGGAGCTCATATTCTAATGGGGGAGATGACATTCAAACAACAGTGTATGTACAAGTTACATACAGGGTAAACGGAAGGGAATTGGAGGGGGGAGCATCAGGAAGGGTCTAATGCTTTTGGTAAAAAGTGTGGCTTGAACTTAGTCTTGAAGAAAGCCAGCAAAGCTAAGAGGTAGAGGTGAAGAGGGAGGGTATTCCAGGCACGAGGAACGTCCAATGCAAAGATGTGGAGAATAGAAACAGAGTCAGGTTTGAGGACTAGCAAGGAGGCCAGTGTGGCTGGATCTTAGAGCACATGGATAGAAGGAAGGAAACAAGCACCTATTAAGCACCTACAATGAACCTGGGATGGTGATTTACAAATATTTTCTCATTTGATCCTCACAGCAATCCTAGGAGGTAGGTACTATTATTATCCCAATTTTACAGGTGGGTGTGGAAATTTATTTTGATTTGGGGACCCTACCTTTGGGCTGAGATTAGAAAGCCTTGGGCCCTCAGGGTCTTTTCTGTGTGGGAGGTGCTGGTGCTGCCCCTCTGCTTTAGCTGAGCCAAAAAGCCCCGTGGGCTGTATGAGACTCCAGTTCTGTGGGGGCGCAAAAAAGCCTCAAGATTTGAGTGGGGTGAAGAAAGATAAATATAAACTGGAGAGTTATGTGCGAAGGGGGGAGGCTGAAGGACAAGATAGAGGGGCCAGCTGACAAGATTAGAGGGGCGGCAAAGGCGGCAGAGGGCAGACTGACGGAGTAGACAGACAGACAGAACAGGAAACAGCAGAGAGCACAGAAACGGTCAGCACAGGGTACAGGTTGGAGAAAGCGAAGATTAAGAGAACAGAAGGACACTGGAGCACTAGGAGAACAGAAGGAGAGGTCGGTGAGAGAGAAGCACAGGGGTTCAGCATGGCAGTAAGGAGAGGAAAGTCAGAAGCAGGGGGATTTACAAAGTGAAAGGGGCATGGAGTTAGAAAGTAGCTGAGCAGCAAAAGTGGAACATACCCTAAGGCAAGAGGCGGCTAGGGTCCTTATTCTATTAAAAAGTTCCAGGGGCAGCAGGTGGAAGCACCAGAACGCAGTCAGGTTGTACATTTTATTTCTCTGTATTTTTATGTTTAAATAGTATCTCATAAATAAACTCTGATTTGATTATTTAGTTAAGAGGCTTCTTAATATTTTGCTTATCAATTTTGAGTGGAGCAGTGTGGTGGAACTTTTTAAACGGTCCACATTAAATTAATAGCAGTCAGATAGCCAGTCAGTCAAAAGTCCCCAGATTAGTCCTGCAGATAGATTAGTGCCCCCAAATTAGGCCAGCAAGTAAGTCAAAATATTCTTACATGGGGAAACTTAGGCAGAATCACACAGGTAGTAAGTATCTGAGGCTGAATTTGAACTAGGTATATCCTGGTCCTGCACTCTATCCACTGATCCATCTGGCAACTAGTAAAGTAGAGAAAAACTGAAAAGGTTGGAAGAGGCCAGGTTATAAAGAGCTTTAAATACCAAGCAGAAGATTTTATGTTTGATCTTGGAGATAACAGGGAGCCATTGGAGTTTATTGAGAGGGTTAGGGGGTGACAGAGTCATCCAGTACTTTAGAAAAATCACTGTTGTGGCTGAGTGGGGATCAGATTGGAGTGGGGAGAGACTCGAGGAAGGGAAGCCAATTTAAAGGCAATCAAAATAATACAAATAAGCAGTGATAAAAACTTGAACTGAGGTAGTGACTATGTGAGTAGAAACGAGGACGCATATGAGTGATATTGTAAAGGAAGATGAGAAGATTTGACAACAAAGTAGATATGTAGGTTAATTGAGAGGGATGAGTTGTAGATGACCCAGAGGTTTGTGAGTCTGGGTGATGGAGAGGATGGTGGTGTCCTCAACAATAACAGGAATGTTTGGAAGAAGGAAGAGTTAAGGGAAATTATAAGTTCTAGTTGGGTACTCTGAGTTTGAGATGCCCACGAGACATCTAACTCAAAATATTCAAAAAAGCAGTTGGTGATGCTGGATTGGAGCTCAGGAGAAAGACTAGAGAAGGATACATGGGTCTGGGAATCGTCTGCAGAGATGATAATTGAATTCATGGCAGCTGATGATATAATGAAGTGAGATAGTAATGAGCATAAAGAGAAAGGGTCTGGTGACAGAGGGAATGGCAGCTGTTAGTGTGAATGATATGGATGAAGAATTAAAGGAGGCTGAGAAGGAGTAATCAGACACATCAGAGGAAAATCAGGGAAGAACCATTAAAAACTCAGAGGGGAAAGACAATGGAAGAGGAGAAGGTGATCAACAATGTTAAGTGCTGCAGCAAGGCCACAAAGAATGAGCACTAGGAAAGGTCATTGGACTTGGCAATTAGGAGAGCACTTTACCTCTAGGTGAATGGTGAAGCAGAGGCCATATTGTGGAGGGTTTAGAATGGATAGAGAGGACAGGAAGTGGAGACACAAGATGTGGATAGCTTTGTCAGAGAGTTTAGTCAAGAGGAGAGCTCCATAAATATAATTCAATAGCTAGCAGGGATGGTCAGATCAAGTGAGGATTTAAAAAAAATAAAAAAACATTTGTTTTTGGTTTTGGTGGGGCAATGAAGGTTAAGTGACTTGCCCAGGGTCACACAGCTAGTAAGTGTCAAGGGTCTGAGGTTAGATTTGAACTCAGGTCTCCCTGAGTCCAGGGCCAGTGCTCTATCCACTGTACCACATAGCTGCCCCTTTAAGGTGTTTTAATATTCTGACGCCCTTCTACCTTTTTGGCCTTATCTCCCATTAATTCCCTTTCCTTGCATCATACATGCTAACCATAAAAATAGAAGATCTGCCATCTGCCCACCCACATTTACAGCTTCATTTATACCTTTCTGTCTTTCTTCCCTGTTCAGTGGAAAAGTTAGTTAACTAAAAAGACAGGACCAATAAGTGCTGCTGTCTTCCTAACTCCAGTCCTCTCCTTTTGTTTTTCTATACTCTTTCTTGGTGACCTCAGAAACTACCATGGGTTCAACTATCATCATTATGCAGTCAATTCCCTTGTTTACATACCCAGCTCTCATCTCTCTCCTAAGCTGCAGACCCACATCTCCAAATTCCTACTAGACATCTTGGTCTGGATGTCCTATAACCAACTCAGACTCAATATGTCCAAAACAAAACTCCTTAAACCCACTCCTCCCCCTAACTTTGCAATTTCTGTTGAGGGTACCACCATTTTTCCAGCCATGCAGGTTCACAACTCAAAGGTTCCTTAACTCTTCACTCTCACTTGTTTCCCATATCCAACCAGTTGCTAAGTCTTACTGATTCTACCAGTTCAATCTTGCATATCTGTCCTCATTTCTTGCACCTCAACTACCCAGGTTCAGCCCATATGACTGCTCATCTGGACCATTACAAAGGACTCCTAATTTGTCTTCCTACATATAGTCCTCTCTGATCCATCCTCTGCAAACTGACCAAACAGATACTGCTAAAGCACAGGTCTGGCCATGTTAATCCACTCTCTGTTTAAGAAGTTTCAGGGGCAGCTAGGTGGTGCAGTGGATGAAGCACCAGCTCTGGATTCAGAAGGACCTGAGTTCAAATCCAGTCTCAGACACTTGACACTTAACTACCTGTGTGACCCTGGGCAAGTCACTTAACCCTCATTGCCCTGCAAAACCAAAAACAAACCAAAAAACAAAAAAGAAGTTTCAGTGGTTTCCCTGGAAGATTAACCACAAACTCTTGTGTTTGGCATTTAAAGTTCTTCACAATAGGCTCCAGCCTATTTTCTAGGCTAATTAGATGTCATGGATTTTCTTTTTCAGCCAAACAACCCACTTCTTCTTACCTGGGTACCCTATTCCATCTCCTGCCCCCATGCCTTTGTGTAGGCTGTTGCCCATTCTTGAAGTGTCTTCTTTCTCACTTCCACATCTGCCTCCTTCAAGAGGCCTTCCCTGATTCTCCAGCTTTCTAGTGTGCCCCAAATTGTGAAATTATTTTGTATGTATATTTTTATTAACTGTAATTGTGGTATTTGGTCGCTAGGTGGTGCAGTAGATAGAGCACTGGGCCTGGTGTGAGGAGGACCTGAATTCAAATCCAGCCTCAGACATTTACTAATTCTCTGACCCTGGGCAAATCACCAAACCCCCTTTGCCTCAGTTTCCTCATCTGTAAAATGAGCCAGAGAAAGAAATGGCAACCACTCTAGTATTTTTGCCAAGAAAACCCCAAATGCGGTTACAAAGAGTTGGATGTGACTGAAACAGCTGAACAACAAATTGCGGTATCCCCTTCCGGTAGAATATAAACTTCTTTTGGACAGGGACTGTTACTTTTCAATTTGTATTCCCAGTCCCTAGCATGGTTTCTAGCTCAGACCAGGTGCTTAACAAATGCTTTTTGATTGTTTGATATAACCTCCCAGAATGAATAAAAATAATAATAACTATTCAAAAATTAGTCATTTAGGACAAAGTCAAACTTCACTCCACTGCATTTGTATCGCATACATAACATGTTTCCAAGTATAGGTCATTTCCTCTTTCTTCCCCTCCCAAATCTGGCTTGTACAAAACCGGAGCATAGCCCATAATCACTCTTTCAGTAGCATAGGTAGGGGAGCTCTTATTTCGAATGAAACCTCAGCAAACACATGGAACCTGGGGATTCTTCAGTAGTCTTCATAAAAGAATCATCTGCTCTTCTCAGCAGGCATTCAAATAGTGAGAGAAAGATTCATAGCTGGGTATGGAGGCAGGAGAACACAGGTTTTTCCCACTCTGGAGTCGGCCCGGGGATCCTTTTGGTCATGCCAGGGTTATGAAAAGCCAAAGAAGTGAGTCAACAATTAATTGCATTCAACACAATTGTAAGGGTGTGGGGGAGAAAAAGCAGAGTGAATGAAGGGGGTGTGTATTTGGAAAAAGGTAGCCATTATCATGCTGCAGCTTAAAACAATGTAACCACAATAGTTGGTATGTATGGAGAACAGAAGGCTTGCAAAATGCTTTACTTAACATTCTTCCATTAGATTCTCCCAACAGCCTTTCGAGGTAGGTAGCTTTCCCATTTTCCCAGCAAGAAAACCTCTTTAGCTCACTGTGTTAGAAAGGTTAAAAAACTTGAGCAAATGACGTGATTTGTGTGAAGTATTTTGTAAGCCCTGAAGCCTTTACAAAAGAAGTTACCTATTATTATTACTGTGTGAGGATGGAGTAGGCATAGGAAGTAGGTGAGACCAGTGCTTGTGGCTGGGCAGAACAGTTGCAGTAGCCCTGGGCAAGGTTTTATGTGTATTTGTATTTCTGTGTTCTGTTGGCTGCATTTTCCCTAAGAATGGCAGTCAGGAGGGTACTGGGCACATTTTCATGCAAGGGTTGGGTTGTTATGAAAAGATGTGCGGAGGGTGTTGGAGCCTGCATCCTTATGCCTAATCCTCTTTCCCTGTGTTCAGGTGCCTGACGCTCACAAGTTGTAGGCCCTTGACAGCGGGTCATGCTGGTTGCATGGTAAGGTACTCATGAAATGAGTTTGGAGTTTACACCTGGTTTTAAAAAAATTAATTTGTTTTTTTAAATCACCTAAAGATATAGGCCATCATATAAAAAAAAATTGATCAGAAAGGCTGCTGAGGGCATTAAAGGCTGTATATATATCCAGACAGAAAGAAGTTTCTAGAGTGCTAAGATGACATGTTAGGGGGGGGGATAAAAATGTTTCTAGAATAGATTAAATGCTAATTTAATTATGTTGGAAGTACAAATGATAAGCCCTTCAAGATTGGTTTTTACTGCAAAGATGCATCCACGTGATGCAGAAAAATCAAGATGTGGTCAGTGGATCCTTTCTACAACTACTCACTATGGGAAAGAGTTCCTGAATGTGTTCATTAACAAATTAATCGAGGCAGCTAGGTGACGCAGTGGATAGAGCACCAGCCCTGGAGTCAGGAGGACCTGAGTTCAAATTTGACCTCAGACACTTGACACTAGCTGTGTGACCTTGGGTAAGTCACTTAACCCCAATTGCCTCACTAAAAAAAAAACAAACCCCCCAAAACAAATTAATCATACATTTCTCAGGTGCCTGCTGTTGTTAGGCTGGAAGTTCTGGGGAAAGGCAGTTGTCTGTGCAAAGAAGACATGGCACACTCACAGCCATCCTTGGATGTTATTGACATTCTGGGTTATGCAAGAGCAAGAGGATGGCCTCTTGGAACTAGTGATCGTAGTTTGGCATGGGCAGGGGAGAAAGTTGAATATGTTTGTGATCCAGTATAGAACAGTTATTGCATGGGTGATGTAGAATGTCGAAGGGACTCAATTAAATCCCCCATGGGGGGAGTGAGACACTTTCTAGCAGTGTGACCCCAGGCAAGTTACTTAATCCATGTTAGCCTCAGTTTCCCCATCTGTAAAATGGGGATAATAATAGCACCTACCTCCCAGGGTTGTTGTGAGGATCAAATGAGATAATAACTATAAAGTGCTTAGCATAGTGCCTGAAAACAGTGTTATGTAAATATTGGCTTCTATTAATTATTATTATTATTATAGTTATTGTTTATGATTATTATTATTCTTTTATTATACCATGGAATGAATGTAAGGGAGGAAAAGTGGAGTTGGGGAAATATCCTAAGATATGTTCCCCCTCCCCCCTCCAACACAAACACAAGGAAGAGAGACTAGTTTTTCCTTGAGACAGCTAGGTAAGTAGATAGAGAACTGGGCTTTAAGTCAGAAAGACCTGAATTCAAATCCAGTGTCAGATACTAACTAGTTTGGTGACCCTGGGCAAGTAATTTAACCTCTTTGCATCACTTTCTTCAGTCTATAATTTTTTTTTTTAACAGAAGCACTTACCTCTCCTAACTATTGCTATTATTAATGAAACTGACATTGATATTTAAGTGATGGGTCATTGACATGGCTTCCAGGTTGTCTGAGTATAAAAATAGTACAAGTATCAATGATTAGCTTCCAGTTTTACAGGTGAGGAAGATAAGGCCCATTAAGATGAGAGGTAGGAGTCAAACCCACCTAATGCCAGACTGACTTTACACTCTACACCTCACTCAGTGAAGATGGAGCATGGTGAAAAGACAGAATGAGAAGCTTGGTAAATAGGGAGGAGACCTGGGTTTGAGTTTCTCTTCTGGCTGTGTCCTATTTTACCTTTTTAGTGTTTCAAACTACTCTTTACCATTACATGAAGGTTAGGATCTCCTTCCTTGGGTTTTTGTCCACAGACCAGCTACATGACCAACAATGGCAACAGTCAAACTGTGTTCAATCAAATCAATGTGATATCCTCAGTGAACATCCCTTCTCTGCCCCCAGTGTCCTTGTGCTTCTATGGCTAAATAAACCTCATCATGTTAAGTGGTAGATGGACTAGGAATGTGTCATTTTGTTCCCATCTCAGACCTAAAGGGTCCATCCCAGCTTGAACCACCTCTGGCCTCCTACTAAGGTTGTCTGGAGTAAGTTGTCTAGAGTGGAAGGGGCAGCCTAGTCCAGAGCCTCAGTGCTTATTCCATGTTGGCTTCTTGGGGAATGAAATCTTGGACCAGGCCAAGGCAGGGGAACCGTTGCTAGCTGGGTAGAGGATAGGTATACCTTTGAGACTGCTCTGGTTCCCCCAGTAGCAGCATTTTGGGAAGTGGCCTGGCAAATTGTCTATCTGATAAATAGGACTATCACAGGTCTAATGTTTCCATAGTATTCCCATAGGAAAGTGCCCTGGGAGAAGCCAACAGACTTAGAATCTGAATGTGAGTATAACGTGACAAATGAGAAGTCCTGGTTTGTGTAGGGGGTTTCTCAAACAAGACACACCACTTCTGGGGCAGCTAGGTGGCATGGTGGATAGAGCACCAGCCCTGGATTCAGGAGGACCTGAGTTCAAATCCAGCCTCAGACACTTGACACTTACTAGCTGTGTGACCCCGGGCAAGTAACTTAACTCTCTCTCATTGCACTGCAAAAAAAAAAAAAAAAATACACACCACTTCCCCACTTGAGGCACTTTGACATGTCATTCCTCATGCCTAGAACACTCTCCCTTCTCATCCCCACCATCTGGCTTCCTTGAAATCCCAGCTAAACCCCCACCTTCTACAGGAAACCATTCCTGATCTCCTGTGACAGAGAGTGTGTCTTCTTTGTTGATTATTTCCGGTGGATTCTGCATATAGCTGGTTTGTACACAGTTGTTTGCATCTTGTCCTCCTTTAGACTCTGAGCTCTTTGAGGGCAGGGACTGTCTTTTATCTTTCTTAGTATCTCCAGTGCTTACCACAGTGCTTGGTGCATAGTAGGTGCTTAATAATATAGAATAATTATGATTAATAATATTTAAAATGTAACAAAATTAACTTATCTAATCTGTAAATTTTATAACTGTGGGCTATATGAAAAATTATATCTACAGCTAAAAATTATAACTTTAGAAAAATTATGAGTGAGCCATAAGTCCCTTCCTGGTCGCCATTCAAATGTAAAAATATTTAAACTCACTGGGCCCTCATCTGTAGACTTTTGACTGGCTATCTGACTGCTTTTAATATAATATGGGCCGTTTATAAAATCCCACACTGCTCCTCCCAAATTGATAAGCAAACAGCCTCTTTTATTTAAAATAATCAAAGCAGGGTTTATTTATAAAAATAAATGTAAAAGATAAGAATAGGGGCAGCTAGGTGGCGCAGTGGGTAGAGCACCGGCTCTGGAGTCAGGAGTACCTGAGTTCAAATCCAGCCTCAGACACTTAACACTTACTAGCTGTGTGACCCTGGGCAAGTCACTTAACCCCAATTGCCTCACTAAAAATAATTAAAAAAAAAAAAGATAAGGGTAAAGAAATTCAAAGTTATAGGACCTTCTGGTGCTTTTCTCTCACCCTTGAGTCTCCTTATCGTCCTCAGTATCCACCAGCCTTCTCTAGCGTCCCCCTCACTGAAAAGCACCCTGTTTCACTGCTCCGATCCTTTCTCCCAACTCCAAGCCCCCTTCACTTTGTTAACCCCGCTTTACATCTTCTCTACTTGCTATGTCATTCCCCCTTTTTCTTCTCTCCTCTCCACCATAGCAACCCCCTTCCATCTCCCTGCCTCTCTTTTTATTAGCTACCTCTCTCAGGTGAAACTCAGGCTGGCCGACCCCGGGCAAAGCAAACTCCGGTGTCCCTCCAGCCTCCGGTGCAGCTTAGCCCGGCTCAGAGGGCCCCCCCACCCCCACCCCAGCTGAAACGGAGGGGGTGGGGCAGCTCTGCTCAGGGAGCCTGAGGCTATTTTTTTTTTCTTTCCAGCGGCTATGGGTGGTTAAGTGACTTGCCCAGGGTAACACAGCTAGTAAGTGTCAAATGTCTGAGGCCAGATTTGAACTCAGGTACTCCGGAATCCAAGGCCAGTGCTTTATCCACTTCGCCACTTAGCTGCCCCCTGAGGCTAATTTTAACGCCTACAAAATAACTATTGATTGACTTGCACTCTGTAGTCATCCTTCTAAGTGCTAGGGGTGGGGGAGTTTAGATTAGACATATCACCTGTCCCCATGGAGCTTTTAATTGAATAGCTGAGTAATACACAAACAGATATAACTAACATAGATAACTGTGATGGGCAAAATTAGCTAACAATGCATTAGACATTGTAAAGAATATGGTGTTATGTGAGGTCCGAGGAGGGTGGTAAGCTCCTCACCCTGGGAGTGGGAGAAGGGTCTTGTGGAGGATGTGGAATCTGGATCAGTTGGGAAGGTTTAGGGTAGGAATTCACTAGATGAGGAAGGGGGGGAGCATTTGGGGGGTGGGGGGAAAGGGGGTGCTGGGAGGACATGGCAGGAATATGGGAACAGCAAAAGCAAAGGCACAGAAGGAGGAGGCAGGTGATATATCTGTGATGGGCTTGGGGAGGCATACACAGAGCCGGCAGTTTGATCTCAGCAAAGAGAAGAAAAATTTTGACCTTTCACATGGAGTAGATGGTGGTGAATAAGAGGATGCATATCCACAGTGCCTTAAACTTTGCAAAACATTTTAATGCCCCAAATCCACTAAAGTAAATATTACAAGTATCAATGATTAGCTCCCAGTTTTACAGGTGAGGAAGATAAGGCCCATTAAGATGAGAGGAAGGAGTCAAACCCACCTAATGCCAGACTGACTTTACACTCTACACCTCATTCAGTGAAGATGGAGCATGGTGGAAAGACAGAATGAGAAGCTTGGTTATTAGGGAGGAGACCTGGGTTTGAGTTTCTCTTCTGGCTGTGTCCTATTTTACCTTTTTAGTGCTTCAAGCTACTCTTTACAATGACAAATCACAGATAAATTGCTAATCTGCATGTTGTTGCTGAAGCCAATGAAATTACAGATCTGCGTCCCCTCATTTTTCCATATAATTGTGTATGTGCGCACACACATGTGTGCATTGTGTGCATTGTGTGCATTGTGTGTGACTATGTGCACATGTATAAGAGAGACTTCTCAAAAAGGTTTAATTTGGGGCACCTGTATTCAGACTGATACAGTAGACTTCCTTCCTTCCTTCCTTTCTTCCTTCCTTTCTTCCTTCCTTCCTTCCTTCCTTCCTTCCTTCCTTCCTTCCTTCCTTCCTTCCTTCCTTCCTTCCTTCCTTCCTTCCTTCCTTCCTTCCTTCCTTCCCTCCCTCCCTCCCTCCCTCCTTCCTTCTTTCCTTCCTTCCTTCCTTCCTTCCTTCCTTCCTTCCTTCCTTCCTTCCTTCCTTCCTTCCTTCCTTCCTTCCTTCCTTCCTTCCTTCCTTCTTTCCTTCCTTCCTTTCATAGCCTACTCTGCTCTACAGGGGGCCAAGGACTGCTGTGCTTGTGAATGAATAAGGCATAATTCTACCCCTCCAATTGTCACTTATAGTAAATGATTGCGATTAAGTGGATGGTCCCTTTAACATTAGACAGATGTATCAGGTCAAGTAGGAGAAAGAGGAAGTACTGTTTAGATGTCCCTAAAAGGGGATCATCTCTTTGGAGGCAGAGTGAAGTGCTTCAGTGTATTAACTGGTTATGATTTTGAAAGACAAACATATCCCTCTGCCTAAATCTAATTATTGGATTTTGCAGACCTCCCATGAATCGCTTGGTTTTTGGGTCCTTTCCAAAGTCTAGGCAGATTACTGATACTTCAGATTTTCAACATTTAATAAAAATATATTTCATGGGAAGAGCTCTTTAATATAAAAGTCAAAATTTAAAGTCATTTATCTGAAAAAAATTAGGGTGATACTTTGTTGAAAAAAATAAGTACCTGTACATAAACTTCTTGCCTTCCTAAGGATTCACCCTCATGTTCATCTGCATAATTATGGCAGAAAGTTGTATCTACCTAGTTGGAGTTTACAGAGCAGTGAAACTGAGGGGCTTGGTGGAATCACATGATTTACAGTACTGTCTCATTTTAAACTTTAAAACTCCTATCACAGAGGCTTTTATCATAATTATCAATCTCTAAGCAATAAATACATCTCTCTTCTAGAGGCTCCTCCATCTCTTTTAGAACTCTGAGGGATTGTTATTTTAGCCTTTATTCTGTTTAGATACTCCCCCCTCCCACTTTCCTCTTCCAAGATTTTTTAGGAGAATGTGGGGTCTGAATGGAGATCAGGAAGTGAGTCCAGCTGTTTTCCTTGTGTTGGCACTCAGGGCCGAGCAGGAATTGCTGAGCAAAGAACAGCATTTCCCAAGGGAGGTTCACAAGGGTAGCACGAAAGCAGTCTGGACTTTTCTTTTTATTATTATTCTTGTTATTGTTATTATTATTATTATTATTGAAAACTGTTGCCAAATACTATCACTGAGGCAAAAAATACACAAAGTCTGAAGTCCAGTTGGAAAAGCCAGGAAAAATTGCCCCTGGCATGGCAGGAATGTTGAATGTTTTTTCCTTTTTCTAGCTCATTCTTGATTTTCCACATTTAACCATGGAGTTAAGAGAAATAGTCTTTCGGAGAAATTCTAGTCTGACTCAGATTTCTCCAAAGAGGTTATTTGAAGTCGTATTGTGCAACTTTTCTGGGGATTTTGGTGTGGCTGAGCCTACAGAAAATAATTAGAATTCCTTTGCAGTGTGATTGCCCAGTTATTGATCGACAAGGTCCTGTCCGGGGGCCCCCTTCTCATTTCTCTCTATTGTATTTCTTCAAGTTGAACGTTTCATTTCCTCTTGTTTCAATTATAATGAATATGCAGATGATTCCCCAACATGCATACATACATACATATATATATATATGGATGTGTATTTCACAAGTATTTCATAAAGGCATTAGAAAGTTATAACACAGATTCTCTGAGATCCAAGGAGGAAGTTTCCTTCCTTCAAGGAGCTAAAAGTATAATTGAGGAGATAAGATTTGTGGTATGTGTTTTGTGAACAGCAGTCAACACAAACACTGGAACCTAGAGAGGTCATTCTTCAGGGACTGAAGAAGATGACCTCTAAGATCCCTATCAAATCTAAGATTCTACAATTATCTAGTCTAGTTGTGCAGGTGAGGTTGATAGTTCTATCAATGTTCAGAGGGGAGAGAGAGTACCTTAGGTGGCATATCTCTATGGGGGGAGGCTAGGGAGCCCATTTCTGGAAAAGTCTTGATGACATGTTATGGAAATGCCTTGGGCTGTGGAGCATACATAGACATTTTATAACTGGTTCTAGGCTGCTAACAACATGGTTAGAAGATTTTTGACTGGCTGTTTAGCTGGAACTGAGGGCATCTTTTGAAAGGCCAGGGTCAGCCTTGGTCTAGTCTCTTTATTCATTTTCTCTTCAGTTGAATTATTAGTGGATCTCTTGTACTCTGTTGCTGGCATCATCCAGTGAGAGATAAATCTGTAAGGAATGAGGCCTTGGGTCTTGTCAACCAAAGTTTCCATTAGACCCTGTGAATACAGGCATGGGCTCTTTCTGTGCCTTGGTGTTCATTCTTTTGATTTAGGTGAAGGGAGAGTGGTGTCCAAGCATCCCAGGATCAATGCTTTGAGTAGCAGAGTGAGTTTAGCCCCAGGTAACTGAGATGTTGACTTATCCAGTATTTGGACATGAACGTTATGTGACCAGTGGGATATGAAGGAAGTGAGCTAATAATAAGCCCCAGGGTCCAAGGTGGGATAGAGGAGAGTATGTCCTCCAGATATTACGGGGAAATATTAGTCCTCATTATAATTTCAAAGTAAATATTTCTTTTTACAAGCTAATTGATATTAAGTAGTTGAATGGAAATGGTGCAGAAGTCGCTAGCTTCTGATAGTAGGGAGAATGCATCTGGTGGAGGTCTGAGACACAGGATTAATAAAAGGAACTTCAGTCATTTAGGGTACCTCAGCAGCTAAAGGGTAAGCTGAGGCAAATCCCAATTTGAGAGTGAACCCAGAGGAAAAATATTAATAGTGGACTCTGCATTTTAGGCATGTCTGCCAGAGATCATCTAACATATTCTGTGATGAAGCCATTTCTAACTTAGAGTGAGAAGATATCCAGACTGGTACAATACCTATATGCTCTTGTCCATATCTTTGTCTCAGGACAATTTGAGGTAACATTTATCTCAAACAAGGAAAAGATCCTCACTTCTGTGGCATAGGAAGGCAATGATCTTAATTAGATAATGGTTAAGCGTGGTTGTTATTCTTAATCTATTTCTCCAAGAAGGGCCTTCTGTTCTCAATCCCGTATTTCTGAGGCGAGTGAGCCTAGAAAGGGCTTTTAGACCAAAGAAAATATAATTTATTAATATTTTCAGTTTTACTGGATAGAAAGTTTTTAATGTGCCTCCCTACTTGCTATGAGTTTTTGCTCTTACTACATTTGCTGTCAAACAACATCTGTTATTTAATGCAACTCTGTGTGTGTGTATTTAAATGATTCCATAAAGATACAGTGTAGCCCTCATTGTCCCCATGTCTCCAAGGAAAACTGCTGTGTCTATCTTTGGTTGGAACAAGAGAAAGGCTTTGGATGGACACTCACTCCTCCATTCTCCTAGTTTCCAGCCCACTACCCAAGAGGAATACCCGGCTAGAATTCTATCTTTCCACTATACCTCAGCTATTTGTAAAGTGCTTAGCACAGTGCCTGGCTATATAAATGCTTATTCCCTGTCCCCTTCCACTTTAGGGGTTCAGAATAGTCACCCTCTTTAATCCTCCACAAAGTTAGGTTAACAGGTTACCCTTGGGCATCTTAACTCCCTCCCATCAAACATTTAGCCAACAAAAGGCAAGTGTAGATACTGAGCCAACATATTTATCCAAGAAAGCCATAAAACTTAAACTTGGGAGGAGGTTCTACAAATTAATTTAGACAATTGAATAGACAAGAGGATGTGGGCTCTTTCACTTGGAAATAAGACTGTATTTTGACTCATCTATAAAGAGAATAACCTTGCTGAAGAAGTCCATTCCAAGCAGTCTCTGGGGTGCAGATGCTGGCAATCAGGGGGCATCTGGGGGTAATGGCCTCTGTATTCCTGAGGCCCCAGGGACTCGCATTAGCCATCCATAGATTGGTTACTTGTTTCTTACACCACTTTTTGCACCTCCCCTTCTTTCCTTCCTCAGCCAAGGCCTCTTGCCTTCATGTACACTGTATGCAGCACAGGCGAGCAGTCTCTCAGTTAATCAGGAGTCCATACTCCCTGTACATACTCACCATCAAAGGCCTATCCTTCAGGATACAGCCCAACCGGCTTCAGATAGTATGCAACATATATAAGCCCAAATCATAGATTTCTGGGGTTGAAAGGAACATTAGACACCCTCAAGTCTATCCCAGACCTGAAAGGAATCCCCATTATAATATATCTGACAAGTGCTCACCCAGCTTATACTTGAAGACCTCTGGTGAGGTGGAACCCACTGCCTCCCAAGGTAACCCAGTCCTCTTTTGGACAGTACCAATTATTAGGACATCTTTCCTGATAATCAAGCCTAAATTTTTCTCTTGGTCACTTCTACACTGGAATCAAGGCCCCTCTTCTACCTGACAGTCCTTCAAATTCTTGATTGATTATAGCTATCTTGTCCTTCCAAAAAGGAAGTCAAGCTCACTGGCCTATAGTTTGCAGATACCTCCATCTTTCTTTCTTTCTTTCTTTTGGCAATTGGGGTTAAGTGACTTGCTCAGGGTCACACAGCTAGTGTCAAGTGTCTGAGGTCAGATTTGAACTCAGGTCCTCCTGACTCCAGGGCTGGTGCTCTATCTATTATGCCACCTAGCTGCCTCTCTCTGCCTCTCTCTCTGCCTCTCTCTCTGCCTCTCTCTCTCTCTCTCTCTCTCTCTCTCTCTCTCTCTCTCTCTTTTTGGTGAGGCAATTGGGGTTAAGTGACTTGCCTAGGGCCACACAGCTAGTAAGTGTAAAGTGTCCGAGGTCAGATTTGAACTCAGGTCCTCCAGAGTTTAGGGCTGGTGCTCTATCCACTGCACCACCTAGCTGCCCCTCTCTCTTTTTTAAAGTAAAAATCAAGGCAAACTTTGCCTTTCTTTGGTCCTATAGCACCTTTCTCATTTCCCACCCTTTCACATATCACTGATGATGGTTTAGCAATCACTGCTATCAGGCTTTTTCAGTGCTGGAGGATGTAGTTCACCTGGGCCAGGTGATTCAAATTCATCCAGTGTAATCAGGTGTTCTTTTTACTATCTCCTTTACTTATCTTGGATATTAGCTCCCTGTTAGCCATTGTTGTTAGGACATCCTCAGGGCAAAGGTCCTTTTCTCAGCAGAGAAAACAATCAAAATAACACCTGAGCCTATCTTCTTAAGACATCCACCTGCCCAGGCGCTTGGGAAGCAGGAGTCTCCCTTCCCTCAAAGCCCTGGCTTCCTGCGGCTCTCAGCCTCACTCAGAGCAAATCCAGCTCTTCTGCCAAGAGATTCCACTGTCCCTTTGCCCCATCCCTGCCCACCACCAACTCTGAGCTGCTAACTCTCCCCTTTGGAGAAGATCCTGGAGATGACAGGTGGGTAGAGTGCTGTTTTGATGTTTGTCTGCATGCCTGAACTGTGAATGTATGATATGGAAATTGTGTGTGAGGTTTCCATAGGAATCAGAGAAACTTCCCCTTCCCATTCATTGTTTTACTTAACAGAAGGCAGTGAGGAAGTCAAGTCTCTTAGGAATGGGATTTAGTCACTGACACATTATTGCGCAAGCTCTCGCTGGATGCCTTACATTTTTCATAAGGAAAATATTTTGCTGAACTCCTTTGAATGCTCATTTTAAGTACTTTGAAAGCATGGTCTGAGCCATATTTATCTTTGTGGCTTCCTCAGCTCCTGCCACAGGGCTTTCTGTATAGTAATCAACTCATAAAGGTAAATTGGATGAATAAATGCCTAAATGAGGAGGTAGGACAAGACTGCTTCTGGGAAAACCAGAAATCTAGGACTGGAGCTTGGCGGGGCGGGGTGAGGTTGGTTTCTCTGACACTATACTCTTATGGTTCTTTAATTCACTCTATGAACACTCCTATATCATTTTTGTTTTTGCCTCGTTAAATATGAATACTCCCTGGAGTTCTAACTGGAGCCCTTTCCTCTTTTCTTCTCTCTCTTCGTTAGTGGTCTAATCCATTTCCATTACCTCTATGTAGAACAAAAGGATCATAGATTTTGTACTGGTAGGGACCTAAGAAGTTATCTAGTCTGACCTCTCCATTTTACATATGAGGAAGCTAAGCCCCAGAGAAAGTAAACGATTTAACTAGATCCAAACCCAGGCTATCTGACATAATCCACTGCATTTTCCCATTGTACACCTGTGCCCCTTAAATTTTTACTTATGACCCCTGAATCTTTATTTCTCCTCCCAACCTCACCCCAAAACTCCAGTCCTGTATTTCTATCTTTCTGCTAGAAATCTCCACCTGGATATTACATCAATACTTTAATCAATCAATAACATTTATTAAGCACTTACTGTATGCTAAACACTGTGCTAAGTGCTGGGGATACAAAAGAAGCAAAACACGGCTGGAAGGAGCTCATAACCAACTTATTTTATATTTTACATGTCTAAAACAGAAATAATTTTCTTTCCTCCAAATTTGCCTTTCCCTCTAATGCCTCTATTTCTGTTAATGGTACCACCATCCTCCCATTTACCCAAGGTCATAATTTCTAAATTCCCTTGGATTCTGTTGTCTCTCTCACACTGTAAATCCTCTGATTCTACCTTCACAACATCTCTCCCATCAGTTATGTGTCCTAAAGTATGGGATTACTAAATAAGCTTTGGAAAACATTATTCAGTACTTAGGAAAAAGCAAGAATTTAAACAAAAACATTGAGATATGTTTGTTTCTAATTTTAAATATTAAAAATGCATTCTAACCTCTGCTCTTATCTACTTTGAATATTCTTTTGTAATTCATTTATTTCCTTTGGATATAGAATTCAAAAGTATTTCCTGAGGTATTGTCAGGGCTCTAGAACTTCAGAGTAGGCTGATGTCAAAAGCCCCTGCAGATGACTCTTCTTACTTTTAATGAAATCCATCATTTGATGAGTGTATCCATCCCTAAGTGCTCCCAAATGATCAGAAAAATGATTCTATTCATTATTCTTCCCTACCTGCTCTCTTCTTTCTTTTTTCCTGTTGCAGGAGAAATAAAGAATGTAGTCATACAGGTCTCTCTCTTTGTTGGTTCCATGAACTTTCATGGCTGGCTTTTCTCATCTTTAAAAGGTTTTTAAGCTTTTTTTAGCTGCTTTACTTTTTTTCTTTTTTAAGATTGGCCTTTCAAATACATAGAGTTGGTTTTCTTGGAAGCTGAAGTTACTGTTAGCAATTAGTACTTTTCCCCAACTGCTTTAATCACAGCCTTCATTAGAAAATTCGTAAGAATTGATTTCTAAAAGATCTTAGAAATAGAATTGAATAGAAATAGAATTGGGGGAAAAACACCAACATTTTAAAACAAAATTTAAATAGAACTTGGGAAAATTTCAGATGTTTAAATTGATTTCCTTGTACCTGCTGACCCTATTGAATGAGTCACATAATATTATTGGTCTTTATATAGAGGATGGCTTATGAGGCTTACACATGTTGTAGGGAAATGGGAAAATAATGTATAAATTGACTATCATTAAATGTATAACAAAGGAACAAAAGAGGATGGTGTCTAATTTTTATGTCCTGGTAAGTGTTTTGTCTGGTCTACTCCAACCCACAAGCTGGGGAGAAAGCTTCCATCATTTGTAGAGGTAGAGTCTGGTGAGCAATTTTATATGTGCCCTTTTCTCATGTTAGCTTGAATATTGTGGGCACATGACTGACTCTCCAGTTCCTGGTTGTTAGTTCTTGGTCTTCACTTCCTGTCTACATTTGCAGCTGCTCCCACTCATTCTACAGGTTTTTTCCCTGATTCTAGCCATATTTATTTTATCCTTGCAAAAGGTTTTAAATTTTATGCAATCAAAATTGTCTGCTTTTGTCTTTTATGATCTCTTATCTCTGGTTAAGAATTGTCCTGCCATCGTTGTGAAAACATATATTTTTCCATTTTCTCCCATGTTTTATGATGTCACATTTTATGTTTAGGTAACCTGTGTCCTTTTCCCATGTTGGCTTTAACTTTGTGGGCACATGACCGATTCTCCAGCTCCTAGTTATTGGATCTTGCTTCTTCACTTCCTGTCTACATTTGCAGCTACTCATTCTGTCTTACTGTGATTCAACTTGTGCTTCTATAACTGCCCCTGTCAACTCCTATGGTTCTGCTGAACTGAATCTTGCCCAAACACATATTCTTGACCCCAGCTCATTTGAGGCCTTGGGTTGTTCTGATTGGCAATTAGTCATTTGAAGTATTCTAGTGTGGTAGTAATCCTGCCATGGGATGAGACAGTTGGTCTGAATACCTTCTCTATTAGTTTTAAATTTAATAAATGATCATAGTAGGAAAGGTGGGGAGAAAGCATCCATTATTTGTCTGAATTTTATTGATTTTAAAACTGTTTCATTAATGCCTTTTATTTGTACATAACTGTCATTTCTAGATAGATTTTCTCCCTGTCACCTAGTAATGGAATAATCCCTTTAACAAAGAAGAAGATTAATTGATATACTGACCATATCACACAGTGTTGGCAACATTCTGTCTTGGTAATCTCTTAAGAAGGATTACGTTATGTTGCAGTATCTTTTCTCAGGTCATTAAAATTAATTAGGGTATAACTTTTTCTTATCCTTTTCATTACATTATGGTAGATATAAATATGTTCTTCTGATTCTATTTACCTTATTTTACATCGGTTTACACAAGTTTCTATGTATGTGTGAATTCCTCATAGTTGTCAATTTTTACTCTGAATTGTGCTATATTCATATACCACAACTTGTGCAGCCATTTTCTAGTTAATGGAAACATACTTTGTTTCTAGCTCTTTTCTACTAAAAAATTGCCACTATAAGGTTTTTTATTAAATGTACATGGCATATACATGTACATATATATAACATACATATATACACAGAGTACATTAATGTTACAAATAACAGTCATTTAAAATTAATTTCAAATTTATTTCTAGAATAGTTAGGGCAATTGAAAGCTCTATCAACAGTATATTAGTGACCCTTTTTTCACAGACCTTACAATATTGTGCCCATTTTTGGGCCATTTTCATGAATTTTCTAGATAGAAAATTAAATCTTAAAATGGCTTTAATTTGTATTTCTCTTATTAAAGATTTAGAACATGAAAATATAGTCATTTAAAATTTTCAGTTTTTCTTTTGAAAACAGTTCTTCTGGTCACTTATCTACGGGGGAATGGCTCTTGTTCTTATATATTTGTGGGCTATTCCCTATGTATCTTAAATATAAAACTTTTATCACCAATATTTGATGCAAAGATTATTCCCCACTCTACATTTTTAAATTTTAGCTATATCAATTTTTTAAAGGCTTTGAATTTTATGCCATTGAAATTGTCCATTTTTGTCTTCTGATCTCTTTTATCTTGTTTAGTTAAGAATTATCCTTCAGCCATAGTTGTGAAAAGTATCTTCCATTTTCCTCTATTTTTTAATGATGTCACATTTGATATGTAGGTTGCTGTCATATGGAGCTTATTGTACTACATAGTGTAAGATGCCCGATTTCTGTCAAATTGTTCTTTTTTTTTAAAATTTATTTATTTTTAGTGAGGCAATTGGGGTTAAGTGACATGCCCAGGGTCACACAGCTAGTAAGTGTCAAGTGTCTGAGGCCAGATTTGAACTCGGGTACTCCTGACTCCAGGGCCGGTGCTCTATCCACTGCGCCACCTAGCTGCCCCCCAAATTGTTCTTTAGTTTCCTCAGTAGTTACTGTCAAATGGGGAGTCTTTCCCCCAATAATTCCGATTAATTGAATGCTGAGCTGTTTTCAGTTGCTTCTCATTCTTCCTTATCTAGTCTGCTTCATTGAGCTACTTTTCTGTGTGTGTGTGTGTGTGTTTAAAATTAGTACTAAGTAATTTTGATGATTACACTTTATGCTATAGTTCATGTTAAGGTAATGTTATGTGTCCTCATTCCTACTTTCCTCTCATTATTTCTTTGTAATTTTGTTATTATTTTGTCCAAAATTCTGCATTTGTATGAATTATAAAGAAAGTGTGGAGAAGCACTTAAGATTTGAAGAAAGCTGGGTTAGTGCTGAGGAAGGAGAAAATGAAGGAAAAGAGTAAAAGAGTTAGCTTCTTACCCTTTTTCTATTGGCCCTCCCTTTAGCCTCTAGCATGACCTATATCTTAATCATCAAACCTGACAATCTTCATGAGATGTCCCAATGACCCTTAGGAGCATTGCTAAGATCATAGGTTGACTTTTTGCTATTCCTGTTGTATCTGATGCTAGGGATGGGGAAACTGAATATCTTATGCAGCTAGCCTAGTGGTATTGGGTTGAGATAGGAAAGAGTATCATCTTGTTTATAGCGATATTTGTGCAGGATAATTTCAATTCTTTTTTGGAGGGGTGGGGAAGGGAAGGTAGACTGGGTCTTCCTCTCTGGCCCTGGCTGGAAGTGCAGTGGCCACTCACTACCAGTGGTACTATTGATCAGCATAGAAGTTTTGACCTATTTCATTTCAAACCTGGGCTTATTCTTGGGTTCTTAGGTAGCCTGGTAGCCTTCTGCTCTTGTGGAGCTCACTGTATTAGTGCTGGACCTAGTGGGGACACCTGATCAGCTTCAGCTCTACTGCAGCTCAGAATTCCCCAGCTCAAAATACACCAGCCGCAGCCTGCCTAGGAGCAGGAATTCGAGGTGTGCCCCATTACACCTGGCTATTTTGAGAGTAGAATTGTCCCAAGCTCTCTACCAGTATCCAGGAGGAATACCTGGAAGAGATTGCACAACAGTGTTGGTGAGGACGGGGAGAAAAGAATCTGAGAGAGGTTAATGTGAGTGTAGGAGACACTAGAGTGCAATGAGTGAGAGAGCTACTTTTGAAGTAGTTTGAAGAGTCTCACATGGTGATTCAGTATGGGAAATTGCCTCTAATAAAGAAACTAGCATCAGCCCTGAAAAGATTTCATTTTGGTTAAAGAAATCCCGCACCAAGAATATCTGAGGGTGATAGGGGGTTGGCACATACCCAGATCACTTAAAATGAAGGCACCCACATGGAAGAGCTGGTATGTGCATATATCTCCATATGCAAACACAGCAAGTAGTAGGCTCACTAGAGACTCCAGGCCAGCATAAAGTACCTTTAAGCAGGTGCAGAAACATCCCTCACCTCTCCTCCCCACCATGCCTACAGAGAAGTAATACCACCAGCAAAGCTTACCCTGACTTCTCCACTTCTCCACTTCTCTATCTGTCTGTCTCTGTCTCTCTCTGTGTTTCTTTTTCTCTCTTAATCTTCTGATGATTAAGAGAGACCCATGATTTCTACCTAATAGTGCTTTCATGAATAAAGAGGTAACAGAACTTTGAGGAAGGTTCTAGGGAGCCAAGAGATTAGAGGCAGATGGAAAAAGGTCCCAGAATCTCAACTAAGGAGAAAGATTTGATTGTGCTTCAGTTTTCTCCCCCAGAGATCTCCAGAGCCCCTTGAATCAGTGGACTGCTGAATGATTGTTTCACCTTTTCCCTCGGGAATCAGGTTTGGGGACATCCTGGGGTGGGGGAATACAAATAGTTAGTTCATTCTCCAAAATCGACAAGTTGCCATCTCTCATCCACTCTGAGAAGATGAGAAAACAGTAAGAGGCAGGCAGCCCATCAAGTTTCTTGTGATCTCTGGTGCAAGAAGGGGAATGCAACTGATCATATTTTGCAGATGTTTTATTGTCTGCCCTGAGATCTTTGCAGTTGGCGTATTCTTTCAGCAACTTTTCCATGGTTTATAAGAGACAAAACCTAGTTCTTTTATTTAGTTTTTCTGCTGTTTTGTTTGATTATTTATTGTTTACAGTATTATCTCAAACAACAACAATGGTATTTCCTTCCCTACTAATCTGGCCCATTTCCATTTTGACTGTTTGTTTTAAGTTTGATGATAGCTTTTTTTTTTTTTTTTCCTGGCAGAAAGCCCCGCCTGGCCTTCCTTTGTTTACTTCCTTACATGTATGTGTGTGTGTCAGCCTCATTCATCACAGTGTCTGTTAAGAATAGCCTTTGTTCATTAGCTGGTGTGCCTTCTGCTCTTGGGTTATTAATTACTATATTACGTATTTTATGTTTTCAGAGTACATCACAGCCACTTTGATTATTTCTTTATTCCTTACTAACTCTGGGAAGCAAAAAAAAATTTGCTCTACATATTTTACAGATCAAGAACCTGAAGCACTGAGACAGAGATATAGCTAATCCAATATCACCCAGTACAAATAAGTTTAAAAAAATCTTTTGGTATTCAAAATGAGTGTTTGGGCCTTACTACTATTGCCTTCCTTCCTCTTTATCTATCTTTGTATCCTTCCATAGATACAGTTCAGTAAACAAAATAGAAAACATACTCATTGTTACCCCCTTAGAGGTGTCCATAAAATGTTGGTGTTTATTGAACATTTATAGCTTGCATAAGAATGACTTTCTCTTTTTTTCTTTTTTTTCTCTCTCCCTTTTTCTCTCTCGTCCTTTCTCCTTTTTCTTCTTTTTTTCTCCTTTCTCCTTTTCTCCCCTCTCTCTCTCTCTCTCTCTCTCTCTCTCTCTCTCTCTCTGCTTTTCTTCTCCCCCCTCCCCTCTCTTCCTTTAAGTGACTTGGTGATGATCACATAACTAATAAGTGTTAGAAACAAAACTTGAACCTGGTCTTTCTGACTCCACGGCCAGTCTTCCATCCAGTACTCAGCTCTCCCTTTGTAATAATAAGGAACATAACTCTGGAATTGTACATTTGAAGCTTATAAAGCATTTTCCTCATATTATACCCGGGAAGCAGATAGTGCCCTAGTTGTCCCAATTTTTTTCAGTCATTTCAACAAACATTTATTAAGTGCCTACTGCATGCCAATCACTGTACTAGATACTGGGCTCATTAAGAAAATATCCCAAGGGCAGCTGGGTGGCATAGTGGATAGAGCACCGGCCCTGGAGTCAGGAAGACCTGAGTTCAAATCCAGACTCAGACACTTAACACTTACTAGCTATGTGACCCTGGGCAAGTCACTTAACCCCAATTGCCTCACCAAAAAAAACCAAAACAAAAAACAAAGAAAAATATCCCAAACAATCCTAGCCCTCAAGGAGCTTACTTTTCACTGGGGTTAAATATTTACTCAGAAAAAATACAATATATACACAGTAGCTGTAAAGAAATTTCTTAAGGGACTAGCAATTGGGGGGCTCAGGATAGACACCAGCCTTGAGGCAGAGGCTGGGAGAAAATGTCTTACAGGCATGGGGGGAATGGTCTGTGCAAGGGCTTCTTTCAGAGAGAAGGAATATTCTACGTGGAGCAGGAAGAAGGCTGGTTTGGCTGGAAGGGCATGGGGCTGAAGGATAGAAATGGGCAGCACAAAGAAGTGGGTGAAGGAGAAGAAAGCTAATCAGTGCTAGTAAACTCCAATGGAAGTGATCTGTTCCTCCTCCTCTGCATCTTCTTTCTTCACCAAGCCCAGACCCTGATGTCTGTTTCTTACACTTTCTTTCATGTTTTTTATGTTCAGCCTTCCAAAGATGAAGTTTGTCTCGGTTATCATTATTCCCTCTCTTCTCCTAGTCCCTCTAACACCTCACTCCCCTTTTCTGTCTCCAGCTAAATTCCTGTTGAATTGAATGTATTTTTCACACCAAACTCTTTGGGAATGTATATCCTCAACTCTCCTTTATCTGGTTCAGATAAGAGGGAGTTAGTGAGATGCCCATTACTTCAGCCCCTTCCTCCATGTTTGTATATTCTTCTCGATAACCCCATTGAACTTTTGGGAGAGGATGTTTGAGAGTCACATAGGATGGGCAATCATGGATGGGATGTGAACTGTCTTGGTGGAGGGAATTCCCAAATCCATGAGACTGCAGATCAGTTTGAGTATTAACCTTTAGCTGGCACTGTGGAGGGCAGAGCTTACTAGCTGGTACTGGATCCTCATTCACCATGACCAACAAAGAGGTTCTTTCCAGGCTAGTCTATCTCTACCCACAAAGATCTTTCCTTATTTGGTTTGAAAAGCTTATAAAGTACAGAATCTTAATACTGGTTGATAATTGAATATTATAAAATGCACAAAGCCTGCAGGTTAGAGGGAAAAAAATTTCTGTTAACCACTGTCCAGAGACTGAAATTTCTGTCCTGTCTTACATTCTCAGTAAATTATAGCTGATTACTGAATTTTCCAATGTACTGTACTACATTGGCATGGTATAGACCATGCACTGTGTTCAGGGTCACCCATAGATGTTTATGAATAGTCAAAGGTCGGTGTAAGAGAACGACTCATAGCAAAGTAAGGAAAGGATTCAGAAGCAGGTCCAAGCAAGGAACAAGCAAGTGAGTGGAGAGTAAACAAGCCAACCAACCTTTAGCAGCTTTTCTGCAGTTCTTAAGGGTGACCTCTCACCAAACTTGGCTTGAAGTCTTTGATCCTTGGAACAGAGGTTCTCTCTGGGCTAGCCTGCCCACTCAGCCTCGACGCCAGGGCTCCATATGGCAGGATATCCCCAGGGAAGGTGGCTGTGGTGCTGCCTCCTCAGCTCCCCTGATGTTCTTTCTTTGCTCTGTCGTCTCTCATTAGGGCTCCTCTAGTCGTCTCCAGATGCTATGAAAAGTTCCTGCTGCGACCTCCCTGACATTCAGCTCCATGATGAGGGCTATGCACTACAAAATTTAAAGTGCTTAGCCCCTGAAAGCTCTCTCATTTGTCTGGAGTAAGCTCCCCTCAAAGCCAGGTGACATTTATATAAAAATGCTTGAGAACTAGTGCCTGGCACAGAGTAGGTATCTGATAAAACCCTTGTTGATTGATGTTGGCCTAGGAATTGGAAGACCTGGGTTCAAGTCTCACCTCTAACACGTTGTTTGATCCAGAGCTAGTCACTTGAATTTTTAGTGTTCCTGGCAACTCCCTAGAATAGTAAGTTGTAGCTAAGTTCCTGATCTGGATTGGTAGAGAGAATTTCCACACCAGACGTCCCCTGTCTAAATGAAATCCCCGGTTCAGTCCCAAAATAAATTCCTAGCAGTAGGGCATAGTCATAAAGGACCCATTCCCCAGCCTTGATGGAATGGAAACTTCTTGAAGGCAGGGACCTCTGGTTGGCAGAATATTTTTGTTTCCCTATCTCTTTTATATCCTCTGTGCTAGCACAGTTCCTGGCATATTGCTGGGACAATTGTCTTGAGTGGATTCATTTCATTCACATGTACTGCTGCAGGTCCCTCAAATGCTACATGTCTAAAAAATTCCCTTCCCCCCACCCCAGATCTATTCCTCCTCCTGGCTTTACTTATTCTGTCAATGATACCCCATGTTTGAAACACTGGTGTTCATTGTTGACTTTCTCCACCCGCTCACTTCTTTAATCCAGTCATCCAACAAGTTCTTTCACTTCCACTTCTGAAATATCTTGAAAGCTGTCCCCACTGTCACTACCCTAGTGTGGCTCCTTTCTCCCCTTTCATCTTTCCTTTATGTGGCTGTCAGACTAACCTTCTTTATACAGATATATAGATGCTCAGAAACTTTTTTGGGGAACTTCTCCTTCCATTTTAGCTCTTATAGGTTTTCTGGTGTCTTACCTTTATAGCCTTACTCAAACCCCTCCTTTCTCCCTCCCCCATCCATGGTGTACACTCCAGGTAGATGTGACCCTTGGCCACACAAATACCCTTTCCTACTTCCGTGTCCTGGCTCATGTTGTTCCTATGCCTGCATTGCTCTGCCTCACTCCTCTACCTGTTGACTTTCTCTCCATCTTCTAGGATTTAGCTTAAATATTACATTTCTTTGGAACTTTCCCAAACCTTATCTTACCCTTCCCCCATTCAACAATGAGGTTTCTTTCGTTGGACCCCACCCCCACCCCCACCCCAATCGTATTTTACTTGTACCACTCCTATCATTTTGTGTTATAATTATTTGTATATGTGTCATCCCATGAGGTCAGGGACTGTGTCTTCTCTAAACTTTTCATTTTGTTCAGTTCAATAAACATTTATTAAGTACCTCCTGTGTACAGAACATTGGACCAGGATAGATTTAGAAAGACTTTAATGTTAAGCCTATTCTGTATAGAGCACTGTATTCAGTGTGGGCTCCTTATCTTCTTCCTGAGTGTTCAGTGTGGGTATTTTCCAAAGTTCTGTCCTTGGCACTCTTCTCTTTTTTCCTTTACACCCTTGGCAATGTCATTCATTCTTATCCCTTCAACTGTCATTTAGACAGATGACTCACAAATATTAATCTACTTTCTCGATCTCTTTTCCAAGTTTCAGACCCATACCTACTATTGCGTACAGGACATATTTGCTTAGACATCCCACCAACACCTCAGACTTAACATGTTCCAAACTGAGTTTATCATCTTTTCTAGATTTTACTCTTTCTGTTGCTGACACCATCATTCACCCAATCTTCCATGTTTGAAACTTTTGTGTTATCTCTGATTATTTCCTCTCCCTCATTTTTTCAGATCCAGACACATACCAGATCTTGTCAATTTCATCTCTATATCTTTAGCATCTGTCCCTGCCTGTTTTCACAGTTGTCAGTCTTTGTTGCCACCTGGTTGTATCTGCCTTAATGTCTATTTATCTTTGTGTTTTACCTTTCATTCTTATTTTTTCCTCACACACAGATCTATAATGCCTCAGCCCTGACTCTTGTTCTTCCAAGATGGAGGGGAAGATTATAGGAGAACCCATTTCTGCAATGTCAAAATCCAAAGTTTCCACTAAGATGGAGAACACAGGACAGTGGTTGGTTGAGGATCATGCACAAATATGGGATGTTTTAAAGACTGAGGAGGTAAGGAAACTTGAAGGCTTCTAATGTTCATTTTAAGTTGATTTCAACTCAAAGTTTGCAAGAAAGAGCAGGAAAAAGAAGACAACCATCTCCTTCTATTAACTGAAATTCGGCCTATCATTCTTACTTGTTTCTAAGGTTTTGGAACTATAAACCTTTAAATATAGGATGAAAGGTAGCACAGTATGGTAGATATGCAGATAGTCTCAGTCAGAAGACCATTGAGTATACCTCTGGTGCATACTGGCTATGTGATTCCCAGTAAGTCATTTACCCTTTCATTGCCCTAAGCAACTCTCCAAGATGAGAACTTGCTGAACAGTTGCTGATCTGCCTTAGGAGAGAGAGCTTTCTTAGCCAGGAGCTCCCTTCACCAATGGAATCACAGTTCCAGAGCAAGAAAAAAAAACTACTCCAAGATAATTTTCTGGCAGGAATGGGGAATTCCTGAGGAATGAGTCATCAAAGAAACCATGGGAATGTGAATCACACTGAAAAAATGAACTGGAATGGGCTAGATGATTCATTGAACTCAGGATTCGAGAGCTGGAGGTATCCCTCAGACAGTAAATAAAAATGTATCTTGAACTTTTAAATAGTAAAAGATGGGGAGCCTGCTCAAGACTACCAGCAGGAATGATAAAAAGGTACCAGGGAAAGGTGATACTCACTATTCAGGCTATTTGACCTACCACCAAGAAATTGAAGTTATGCTATCTTAGCCTAAAGGCTCTGATTCCCCAAGGTTGGGTGAAATTAGCCCCTACAACATCAGGCACTTGGAGTGGGTCAGATGGGACCAGTGTAGCCCTTCTAGGAGAATACAGCCTCATAGGCCCTCAGGAGAGGGACCAAAGGGCTGACTCCAAGGTCAGCAAAGCAGGTTTTCATTTCAGAAAGATAATTTTGATGGTCAACATAGGGGAAATGGCTTTCTTACCTACCAGGTTAGGACACGAGGGCCAAGGTGGGTGCCAAGTAGAAGTATGGCATCATCCAGGGGTAGGCAGAAGACCATGGCAGCTCATACTGGCTGGAAAAATAAGATGCAAATTGAAAATGCCAACCTTAGGATTTACACCTTGGGTCAGAAATGTGTCCAGCACCCATTCTAGACAATGCTTGAGATGAAGGAAAAGAATGGGGGGGTGGATGGATCCTTTTGTCTGATTTCAGTTAAATTTGGAATAGGCTGTGTCCTTAACTGCTTTTTGTAGTTTTGTGCTTTAGTGGATATATTATTTTTGTTTATTTTCTTGTAGTTTATTAGTAGAAGTTGTTTTTTTAGAAATTCTTTAACCTCCAACCCTGCAATTTTTGTTGTTGTTGAGTTGCTTCCAACTCTTCACGACCCCATTTGGGGTTTTCTTGGTAAAGATACAGGACTGGTTTGCTATTTCCTTCTCCAGTTCATTTTACAGATGAGGAAACTGAGGAAAACAGGGTTAAGTGACTTGCCTAGAGTCACAAAGCCAGTAAGTGTCTAAGGCAGGACTTGAATTCAGATCTTCCTGACTCCAGGCCCAGGGTTCTATATGCTGCACATCTAGCAGTGGAAGTAAAAATAAGACGGATTTTTCCATACTGTAATCAGAAGACATAAGGAAGAAATGTGGATGTGTGGAGCCTACTTTTGATCATGGAAGTAAGTGGAGACAAGTCTATCTCCCAAGTATACTGGCAGTGGGACACGGGAGTCCCACTTCTTGACATTAATGTAGCCTTAGCAGGAGTGGCAGGTCAGCAAGTATTTGGCTGTAGGAACCACCCCCAAGTAGTGCAAATTGCTGGTAGGATGGAAAGTTATGTAACATCATCAGCTTAGGTAAGCAGTGCAGGACCAACTGCTTTCAATTGCTTCCTGATGGCCATGATTAAAAGTAAGAATATACATGTTAGTATTTGAACTTTCATTGATTCTAATGATCTGACACTAACAACAGGGAAGTCAGTTGTTCCCTGGGGCGTACATCTAGGATATGACAGACAACCTCCTGAGATTTATGAAACTTGATGAGCATTACCGATTTCTGTTGATTCATGTTGGTACAAAATGATATTGCTAGGAGGAATCTTAAAAAGTACTGCCAAGAATTATGACATCTTCAGCAAAAAAGAGCTTAGTTCAGGGGTTCTTAACTCTGTGTGTGTGTGTGTGTGTGTGTGTGTGTGTGTGTGTGTGTGTGTGCATACACACATACCCTTCTGGTGATCTATTAGTGAAGCCTATGAACCCTTTCTCTGAATAATATTTTTAAATTTACAAAATACATAGAATTGCAAAGCAATTATATTGAAAAATAGTTGTCAAAATATCTTCAAAAACCAATTTCGTCAATCACTTGAAATCTATCTATAGACTCCTTGGTGGTCAGTGGCCCCCTGGTTAAGAACTCCTGCCTTAGAGGAATGCATGGTGTTAGTCATTATTGCTGCTTAGTGAATGCAGCATCTTTAGAAGAGGGAGGTAGATTTGGAAAATGAATATCTGGCTAATAAAATGGTGCTTGAGAAAGGAATTTGGATATCTTGTCTATAGCTTAAAAAGTAGGAATGATGGGCTTCTAGCCAGAGATGGAGCTCTCGGCTTCTCGGTTTCTTTTGCTGAATCTTCATCTGTGTCATAATCCCTAACTATGGCTATGTTTCCAGATTGTGTTCTGGGCCTTCTCTCTTCCCTCTGTGTTCTTTCCCTTGGTGTTCTTATTAGCTCTAATTGGTTCATGTGTAATCTCTATGTAGATGATTAGCACTATACATCCATATACACAAAGATGCGCACGCGTACACACACACGCACAAGAAACACATGTGCATGCACACATACACACACATGCATGTATACATACATGTATCTCCAGCCCTAGTATGTCTTCTCCAGTTGCCCTTGCACTGGACATTTTTATCTAGATATCTCATGTCATCCAAAAGCTACCGTCTCCCTAAAGCAGGAGTTGTTAAGCAGGGGTCTGTGAACTTGGATGGGAAAAAAAATATTTCTTGATTTTCACCAACCTCTAACTAAATTTTAGCATTCTTTCCATTATTTTTGTTAAGCATTATTCTGAGGAGGGGTCCCTGGACTTTACCATGCACAGAAAAGGTCAGGGTCTCCTGCTCCAGGGCCACCACCTTCTATTCCACATATGTCTTTATGAACCTATCTATTCATTTACCTATTGTCTCCTCCATTACCAATGCAAGCTCCTGGAAACAGGGACTTTTGTGTTTCCGCTTTTCTTTATATTCCTAGAATTTAGAGTAGTAATTGGCACATGGCAAGTGCTTAATAAATGCTTGTTGATTGATTGATGAGGGCATGCCTAACAAAGGCTAGTAAGAATGTATTTGCCTGGCTTCTTATAGATCTAATCAAAAGAGCTTCGAACGGAAAAGGAAAGAGGAGAAAAGTGCGTGCGCATCTATAACAAGCTGGGTGCTGTGCAGAAGGAGGTATCCTGAAGGAAAAAGAATGGCAGTAAAGATGTCCCACAATTCACAGGAGACAGATCCAAGGAAGGAGCCAGAAATAAATTCCATGGCTTCAGATGTCTGTCTGTGTATAAATGCACAAAGTATGGGTGATAAGAAAGTCAAATGAACAATGCTAACAATAAAGAGGCAAATTTGACAATATCGTTTTCATTCAATCCCTGAGACTATGTGAGAAGGGACTCATGACAGGAATATGAATCTGAAAGGCTTATTGAAACACAGAGGTGGTGCAGTGGAAAGATCACTGGCTTTGGAGTCGAGAAGTCATTTGGACAATGGACAAGTCATTTAACCTCTGTCTGCCTGAGTTTCCTCAACTGGAAAAGTGGGAGTGAAAGTAGCACCTACCTCACAGGGTTGTTGTGAGGATCAAATGAGACAATATTTTAAAATTGCTTAGCACAGCGGTTGGCACATAGTGGGTGTTTTATAACTCTTTCCCTCCTCCCTGTTATTGATGTGATTATGCCCTCCAGAAGTCAAGATTTGAACCCATTTATGCCTTCACATCTTGTGAAACTCTTGTCCATATCTTCCTCCAGTAAATCTTCCTCTAGTTCCACCTAGTGTGCTTCCTTTGGATCTCTATACACTATGTGGATACCCAGAGAGCACACATTTTATTCTCTGTTTTCACTCTCTGACCAACCTGCCACCTTATCAGGTCCTACCTCTTTCTGATGAAATCCTTTGTACAACCTCTTCAGTGCAATTCTTCATCAGTGATCAGTTAATGACTCTGTGGGCACCTCGAGTGCCCTCTGGGTGGTCTGCAGCCTCTTCTTCAGAGAGGCAGGTACTCCAAAACTCACAGCCATATAGCACCTTCCATAAAAAGGTAGGTAGGCCTTTGTTTTGGGGAGAAGTTGAGGGTCAGTGAGAGCACCGTGCAGTTTCCTGAATCCAATCCAGCACACTCTCATCTTCCTATTCAGTTCTGGGCCCCGTTCACTGTCTACCCACAGTGTCTGTTTGAAAGACATGAGATGTAATGATGGATCAGCTCTATGGCCTCTCTGCTTGTTGTAGTCTGAATGGTAGGCATTTTTCATGTGCTTGGTTTTGCTGATGGAATTAGGTCAAACTCTTCAGAATGATGATGAATCTCACTCAATATCATGGACTTTTGCATATGCTTAGTCTTGTCCAGATGTTTTCCTGTTTTTGCTTCTAATCATGTGGAGGAAGAGAATAAGTACTTATGTAGTACACCAGGCACTGTGCTAAGTGCTTTTACAGATATCTTCTTTGATCCTCAATAGGTGCTCTTATTATCTCCAATTTACAGTTGAGGGAATTGAGACAAACTGAAGTCAAGTGACTTACCTGGGGTTACGTGACTAGTAAGTATCTGGAGTCAGATTTGAACTGGGGTCTTCCTGACTTCAGGCCCAGTGTTTTACCTACCTCAACCGCCTGCTGCCTCAACAACAAGCAATTATTAAGCTGCTGCCACTACTGCAGTTGCTGCTGTGTATTGGGCCCTCCACTGGGATGGGGAATACAAAGAAAGGTAGAAACAAAATCACCTCCTGTTTTCAAGGAACTATCAGCCCAGTGGGGAGATAACATAACTTTCTAGAGATGAAATAAAGACAAGATATATAGGAGAAAATCTCAGAAGGAAAACTCTAGCATCGAAGGAGCTTGGGAACAGCTTCTTGCAGAAGGTGGGATTTGGGCTAGGATCCGAAGGAAGTCAGGGAAGTCAGAAGATGGAGATGAGGAAGAAGGGAATTCCAGGCTGGGGATAGGCAGCAAAAGGGCATGGACTTGGGAGAGGGAGGGACTTGTCTGAGGAACAGCCAGGAGGCCAGTGTCACTGCATTGTAGAGCGGGTAAGGGAAGAAAGGTGTATAGAGACTGGAAAGGCCCAGGTTATGAAGGACTTTCAAATCCAAACAAAGGATTTTCTATTTTTTCCCTAGGGAGCTACCAGAGTTTGATGAGTAGGGGAGGGAAGTGCTTAAACCTGCATTTTAGGAAGATCACTTGGGTAAGCTGAGTGGGGGATGACCTAGAGTGGAAGAAACTTGAGAGAGGGAGATTAACCAGAAGGCTATTGGAGTAATTCAGGTATGTGCTCTCAAGGGACTGCACCAGGCGTGTGGCAATGTCAGAGGAGGGAAGGGGGTTTGCACTAGACACGTCCTGAAGGTAGGATGAACAGGACTTGGCAACAGATTGGGAGTGAGAGGGAGTGAGGAGCTGAGGATGACCCCTCACTTCTGAGCTGGGGTGGTGTCTTCAACAGTCATAGGGAAGTTCAGAAAATCTTCGAGTGTCTTGCCAAAGACACTGTAATCTTTGGCAGTACTTGCTAGGTTCCTTCTGGCAGTATAATTTGTTTCCTCCAGAAGTGGGCATGTCAGCCCAATTTCTTCCAATTTTTTTTCTCAGGTCCCCAGGGTCTGTCTTTCTCTTTCTCTCTCTCTCTTTCTCTCTCTCTCTCTCTCTCTCTCTCTCTCTCTCTCTCTCTCTCTCTCTCTCTCTCTCTCTCTCTCTCTCTCTTTCCATTGGAGGTTAAGTGACTTACTAGCTGTGTGACCCTGGGTAAGTGTCAAGGGTCTGAGGCCAGATTTGAACTCGGGTACTCCTGAATCCAGGGCTGGTGCTCTATCCACTGTGTCACCTAGCTGCCCCAAGGTCAGGGTTATTCTAATCATTTGATGGTGTCACCTGTCATTTCCATGGTAGAAGAGGCAGATAAAGGGAAACAGTAACTGGAGACTAGTTACACATTGATTCCTTGAATCAGTCCAAAAAAGCACTCGTCTTCATATTAAAAAAGTGATACAGTCAACTCTTCCTCAGGAGAACATGAGCCCCCAGTTGTTTTTATGTTAGTAGCAATTACTTTTGTATTAAGTCATCTCTACACTGGCTAGGTATGCTTTGTGACCAGTTGTACCCATGAGGTAGACAACCTGGGTTAGTTAGGCAAAGTATTTGTTGCTTTTTTTCTGTGGGGAGCTGAACTATTTATTAGTCCTAATGGAGATTGAACTCTGAATCATAACCTCATTAGCATAAAATTCCAGCCAGCTCACTGTAACATGGCACAATTCCTTGTAAAAGGAATTATTTGTTCATTATGAATGTTTTTGAGATTAAATCATAAAAATCTGAAATCCAGTAAGAGGAAACATTTTAAATAATAAAAATTGGAAGAAAATTTAGAAAAAAGTCAGTGAGACTGGATTGAACCTCAGTGCTGAGCTCAGTTTGATACCAAGTTTGCAGTCTGAGCATAGGACACGGGTAAAAGACAATTATCTTTTATGATTTTGAATAAATCTCTCCCATGGTGCAGTATCCCTCCTGAGTTTCTCCAGAGTGGTCTCCTGGGCAAGAAAGTGTTCATCTCAACTAAAAAGCATCATGCTGAGAATCATCATGGCCGAATGTGAATGTTGGAAGTTCTCAATTTCTGTCCTCCTTATACCTGTGTGAGATATGGACAGATAATTTGGGAAACCATAGGTCTTATCAGAAGATGTACTGAGAGGCATGAATGGGCTGGACCATATAAATCCTCCTTCATTCTAATCCAAGTTTACTCAATTATTTGAATGAGAAGAGGCTTAATCCAGGGAGAGAATAAATAAGAGACAGTTGGTATGTAGAAAGCCTTTTCTTGAAAAAAGGCACTTGAAGACATTTGCAGCCAATTCAAGCTGCTGCCTTTGGCTCCAAGTCTGTGCCAAGCTCTGCTTTGATGAGCTAAACGGGGGCATTTCTTTATTTGGGGAGGGGGGAGTTATATGTAGAGAGAGTGAACAAATACTTAGTTTTGTAAAATAAATAGGCCTAGAAAACATTCAGGGGAGTGGCATGCACTCAAACTCTATTCTTAAGCTAAAGTTTTCAGGGAGGCTTTGCTTTGGCTCAGGGTTGCCCATAAATAGCCTCACTGTGCCCCTGGGGGGTGGGCTGGGGAGTCAGCTTCCTTTTCCAAACCCACCAGCACAGCAGGAGGTGCTTGGCATCTTTATCCTGACAGTAAAAAGTGGGTAGAGACTGAGTCCAGTATTCTCACTCCCTCAAAGGGATGAAGAAGAGCAAGGGCAGAAAATGAGAAGAATGACTCCCTTGCATTGGTTAGAATGCTGTGTCTACTTTCACCTGAACTGCAGGGATGAAGAAGACACAGCCCTATTTAGATTGGTTCTAGGCATACACATTTAGGCTATGTAGGCCAGGATTGGACTCCTTGGTGGGGGTGGGAGGGGAGTAATTGGCTTCCTGGAGGGAGCAGTAGTAGAATAATGCAACCTCTAGGAACTTTATTCAGTGACTTGACCTCTGGGAAATTTGCCTGCCCTGCTTGATTGAAGTCATCCAACCCTGGCACAGGAATCCTAGGGAGGCATTTGGAAAACTTTGTGAATGAGAAATATTAAAGAAAGGCAGTGGCATTTATTCAGGGGAAGAGAACAGGAATGTAAAAGATAGAGGGATAGGAAAGTGTTATAAGAATTGGAGACAATCCAGCTTTATTTTGGATTTCCATTACTGTAGGGGTGAGATCAGAGTTGAACTGTCTTTAACCACAGTGTTGCCAACCCACTGAATAGACAATCCAAGTAATATGATGTAATTTCTAGGGATCGGTGGCATCTTTCCTGGTGCCATTAAGTGGGTAAAACTAAGGCTCTATTTTGTGCCTTGTACAGAAAGCTTGCCACCAATAGGATCCATTTCAGTTTTCATTGCCAAGAAATTGACAACATACACATAGAGTAAAAATACAATGAAAAAATAGCAAATTACCTAAGGGAAGGAACCTCAGTGAGTAAAATGGGCCTCTTAGCTCTTGTTTGCTATGAGAGTGCATGCTTGCAAGCTCATTCATTGCTGCAAGGAGATATCCAAACATTTTAAGGGGGAATGATGATGTATCAAAGCAGATTTGAGTTGTTTTGAACAAGGAATATGAATCGACAAGAATTCAGACCATTGTAGAGTGAAGAGGGAGAAAAAAGAGGAAGACTGGAAACAGTTTCAGAAAACAAATTCCACTGAGGGCCAGAGATCTAGGCAATTAGACTATTTGGAGAGACGAGATATAGCAGAGCTGGAGGAGTAGGCATTTTTATGAGAATGTCTGGGAGTGATTGTGATATGGCACAAAGGAAGATCCTGGAGAGGAAATAATATAAACCAGTAGTAGAAGTCCTAAGGGACAGTAAGCTTTTAAATCTGACTTTTAAATGTTTACTTTCCTTGTAAATCCTGTATTGCAACAAGAACAACAAATATAAAATCATATTCTTGGCAGCTAATTTAATTTCCAGACACCAACTAGGTCATATATAGTTTACTCCTTATAGCTATCTGACAAATGGGTATCCATTCTTCTTTTCAAGTTTCATATAAAGAAGTTTCTTCAATTACCTTGGTTACTTGTGTTAGTCCCTGTATGTAGAGAGACACATCTGCGTTTTGTGGTGTTGTCATCTTTCAGATGTCTAATCTTCAGACTAAAAACCGTAACTGTTAGCTGGAAGTGTTTGGAGAATATGTATGTTGGTTAGAATTTTCAAAGCTTAATTCAGGGTTAACATTGAATTGATTAGAAAATCCTTTTCATTTTGACCCTTGTTGAAAAAACCTTTATAAAATGTATTAGTCCATTTACTGCCTTAATAAATATAGTATAGTGTGTATAAATAGAATCTTTTACAGTTGAGAACATCGTAAGTGCCTCAGTCATCTTTTTGAAACTAATTTCTTATTGTACAGTTTTACAGAAAATATCATATTCATCACATTTTGGGTTGAATATATCGTGACCCTGGGATATATTTTAAAAGTTGATTTTTTTTTAAAAAGTAAATATTTATTTTAGTGTGTTTCCTTGTCATTTGCCTTGTTTTTTGAGGGTGAAGCCTCAAAAGGAGGGAGGACAACAAAAAATCCTGGGTTAAAAATTCAGAGTTCTCGTCAGTTGGATTAAATTAATAGAGGTTTTACTTTAGTCCAATTACTTTAACCTTTATACACAGATATGATTTGCTAGTCTTCAAATATTATGTATTGATCTTCTCTCTTCATAGGTCTATCAGCAGTGATGAGTTAGGATCTACTGATAGTGGCACTTGATTAATGAACTTCTTGGGGAAACTGGCTCAGTGGTCCTCCTGAACCCTGTGGGCTTCCTCATATGTCCTTCCTGGGAGGATTCTTCTGTGAAGGTCCTTGGATTCTCTTACCTTTTTTAATTTAATTTAATTTTTTTTTGGTGAGGCAATTGGGGTTAAGTGACTTGCCCAGGGTCACACAGCTAGTAAGTGTTAAGTGTTTGAGGCCGGATTTGAACTTGGGTCCTCCTGGATCCAGGGCCGGTGCTCTATCTACTGCACCACCTAGCTGCCCCTCTCTTCCCTCTTTTTAATCATGACTTTATTTATAGATATAGATAGGGATAGCGCTAGAGATAGGGCCAGAGATAGAGACAGAAATAGTTGTCTTCATTTCTGTGGAAGGGTGATGCTTCTTCAGCCCCAATCTTCAACTTCAGAACCCGATATTCGATTGAGGATGGGAATATATATTGTTCAAAGTGATCTGGAATTATCCCTCTGCATGCATTTTTTTTTAGTGAATGGAAACCACTTTGGAATTTCTATTTCTGTGGAACTACGAGGATAACACATAAAGTTTAGTGAAGTAATGAATGTTTGAGAGTTTCCTAAACTGTATTTCCTCTTTCTCTTGCATCAAACATACAGCATGTCTTTGTCACGGGATGCTTGGCTGGTTGGGAAGAAGAGTTTTGTGTCCTTTTTATGATTAATGAGAAGCAGTTCAGCAGAGTGGATAAAGAGATAGTCTTGGAGTCAGGATGACATGGTCTAAGCCCTGCCTCTGATGCACACTGGCTGTGTTCCCCTGGGGAAATCACTTAATCTCTCAGGGCTTCAGGCTGTTCTCTAAGATGTAAATTGCAGAACAGTTACCAGTCTACTTGGGTGGAGAGAATTTTCTCCAGTGAAAGCTCTCTCTAGCAATGAAATCACAGTTTTGGACCCCATGCTCATACCTATTGAATGATCCTGGAGATTATTCTTTTAATCTACAAGTAAGGAAACACCTGAAGGTGTTTCAGTGCAGGTAGGTGGCACAGTGAATAGAGCCCTGGGCCTGGAGTCAGAAAAACCTCAGTTCAAATCCTGCCTCAGACACTTACCAGCAAGTCATTTAACCCTGTTTACCTCAGTTTCCTCATCTGTTAAATGAGCTGGAGAAGGAAATGGCAAATCAGTTCAGTATCTCTGCTAAGCAAACTCCAAATGTGGTTAGCACAACTGAAATAACTGAATAACAACTTCCTGACTCCAGGTCCAGTGCTCTATCCACTGTACCACCATCCTTCTAGATAGGTGTTAAATGGAAGAGCTAGGCTTCTTACCTGGATCCTCTCTTTGATTGTGAATGTCTGTTGTCTTTCCACCACACTGCTGTGGTGTTTGCACTAGATGATGCTGATAGCTCCTTCCAACTCACAACCATGTAATGCCCATTTATGTGGAGCAGTGTTCGAGTTGACTCAAATCCAGGATGCTTTTGCATCCTAGCCTAGTGGAAAATGGGACAGGATACTGAAATGCACTTGGGACAGTCCATTTAGTAGAAGCCATCTGTACTCCCTAGGGAAAGATGTAATTAAACAAACGGAAACCCTGACCAGCAAAGTCCGTGATTCATTCAAAGTGGTCTAGTAGTTGCTCCCATTTATATAATGCTTTACAAAGTGTTTTTCTCATGACAGGCCTGAAGTAGGTCATTTGAGTATCTCTATCCTCATGTTACAGATGAAGCCAAGAACTCTAACCAGAGTATTTTGCCATAATGGAATTATCTATGCCACTTTGCCTCAAGGCCTAATGGTATCAACCTTCCCTTGCTTCACACCCAGACAGTACCAGCTTTCCTGTCACATGGTGGTAATTCTAAGCACTTGTTTTTCATATAGAAAGAATGCCCCAGAACGTCCCAAGCTTTGCTTGTCATTGTTCATGCTAGCTCGCTCTGTGATACAGCCCCCCCCCCCAACTTAATTAGGGAACATGCCTGTATGTGTTTTCATGTGAGCACTCTGTGATGACTAGCCTTCCCCAAACTAACATGACAAGAATGTTCACTTTTGGGTTGATAGTAGGCCAGATAGAGAGGCTCAGTAACCCTCAGGTCACAGTTCACCATATGATCGCCAGAAAACAGTACAGTTCGAGCTCCAGGGTAGCATTTTTATTTCCTATGCTTCTATTTTCTCTTGGTTTAATGTAAGAAGTAGTTCAAAGCAGGAGCTATTTACTTTGGGCTCTTTTGCCTCTGCCCTCCACCCCCTCTCTCTACCCCACTCCAAGTCCTGACCTTCAAATGTATATGTGGGATTTTGTTTTCTGCAGACAATCTAAGCAGGCCCCGTCATAAGCATGAGTTAACCACCATCAGGAACAGCTGGTATAAATCAGGGTGATGAAGCTATGGCTCAGGGTTACTGGAAGAAATGTAGACATGTAATGGAAGCAGAGGAAATCTGTATTATGGGAAGAGCCAGAGCAAAAGCCGATTATCAAAGCTAGATAAACAGACTACAAGAAATAAACAGAAGACAAACATCAGCAAAAATAAAGGTTTTCTAGAGATCTTATAATCATTTGGCAAGAGGACTGTTGCACAATGTGTACATTTTTTCAAGAGAAGGGAAAGATGATTCATGGGTAACCCATGGTGATTAGGATTTGGGGTGTTTAATGTGCTTCCTGCTTAAGACCCTCACACAAATGAAAGGAAGAACAATTGCTATAGCCTGGCAGCCTATGGAGAGTTTAGACCTGGTCCTTTGGAAGAACAGTGGAACTGGAGGTGAGATATTTGTTGACGTTATTCAGGACACAGGCAATATCAGGAAAGGATCAAGTTCTCGAGAAGTGAGCCTCTGGTTCAGGACAGGGGTTATGGTTTAGAGTTAAGAAAGAGCCCAGGGGTAGGACACAGGAGATTCAGGTTCTAGTCCCTGCTTTGCCATTACCTTGAGATTTCACCTTGAGAAAGTCACTTCTCTGGATCTTGATTTTCTCACCTGTAAAATAGGAGAGTTGGAACAAATGATCTATAAAAACCATACTAGCTCTAACAACCTAGAATGATTTGAACCCAATCCTTGTCACACTGTGGCTGATTTTGCCCTTACGGAAATGATTGAATGGTGAATGCCAAGTGGGTCAGCCTTTGTAAGAAAACCACCGTGATTGCTCACTTCTGTACAGAACCATATATTATGTGGAAAGACCTAAGTGCCAGCTAAATGGACAGAGAGCTCCTTAGGCTCCTTCCTCGCTATTCTCAGTGTCTACAGACATTTGGAAAGTCTTGAGAAGACACTCAGTTGGGAGTTACGTGGTTTTGCCAAGAGACAACAGCAGACTTTATGGAATGCACACTCCTCGTGGACAGCAACAGTGTATTTTATGTCTTTGTATTTTCAGTGATGAGGACAGTGTCTTTAACATAGGTGCTTAATAAATGTTTCTTGGATTACACAGCAATGGGACTACTTCTCTTCACTCTGGATTTCTAGTTCTGAAACTATAATAAAACCATTACTGTAAGTGCTAACGAAGAGTATGTCAGGGGCAGCTAGGTGGTGCAGTGGATAGAGCACCGGCTCTGGATTCAGGAGGACCTGAGTTCAAATCCGGCCTCAGACACTTGACACTTACTAGCTGTGTGACCCTGGGCAAGTCACTTAACTCCAATTGCTTCACACACACACACACACACACACACACACACACACACACACACACACACACACACACACACGAGTATATCAGCCCACACCTCTAGGGCTCTACTCACCACCCTTTTAATTTTCTAAACCGAAATGCCTCTCTCTGGTAACTACCTTATGTCTTATGTCCTCCTTGACTCGGAGGTCAGGGATTGTCTTTGTCTTTGTTTCCTCAGACTGTAGCTCCATGTTTAAGTCCCTAGGCACTGTGCATGGAAAGATAAAAATGACTTTCCCTGCCATCAAGGAGCTATTTAGTGACCACATAGGTAGAAATAGCTATATGAATATAGCCATATCCCTACACCCAGACATACCCATGTATTTTCTCATCTGTAAAATGACAACAAGAAGACTTACAATAGTTATTTTACTGAATCATTGGGAAAATCTGATGAGATAATGATCATAAAGTACTTGATAAACCATAAAGTACTTGGACAGATTCTCTAATTTCTCGTCTGTTTATAATCATTCACGTACCAGAAAATGTACTTGTAACATTTTTAATACCATGAAGATGCCTACAAATGATTAGCTTACCCCTTAATTTGGCGGCAATGGAAAGGGTACGCTAACACAAGTCATTCCTACATCAGTCCAGAAGCCAGTTACAACAGACTTCAGAGCATCTCATCTAAATATGGATGCATAAAAAGGAAGCATAATGTAATGAGAAGAACATTGACTTTGGGCAAGTCTCTGTCTGGGTCTTAGTTTCTTCATCTATAAAATGAGGGGGATAAAATGAGTGGCCTCTAAGGTTCCTTCCAGCTCTAAGTCTATGCTCTTATGAAAATGTGCTCTCTTACATATGAAAATCACACTAAGGCCTACAATCAGTAGGGAATGTGCTTTGAGTTTTTTTTCCCCTAAGACTTATGCCAATTTGAATTGATTCACTTATTCTCTCTCTTCTGGTGTCCCTGGCCACCAAGGGCATATATTTTTGAAATAGCTGGCTGGAGTTAGGGGATACAGGAAGTGGTCATGGAACAGAGCAAAGCTAATTGGCTCTTGGGGCGGGAATCAAACCCATGACCTTGGCCTCATTTGCAGTGTGCCCTAACCAACTTAACCAACCTGTTAGATGATGGCTGAATCCCATAGTGTGGAATGGGGGTGAGGAGGTTGGGCGGTGGGCAGAAAGCCCTTTTCTCTGCAGAACCTTTAGTATTCTTTAGTTTCCCTTTTTACCAGTAATAATCACAACTTGAGAATCAATTTGTCACATTTAGATTTATACAACATTTTGTTAAGCATTTACAGTTACTAAATGAGAACATGAAAATCACTTTATCCTTTCTGGAAATGACTGGCTAATTGTTAAGAATAGCTGCCCCTGCTCATTTAATTCTTTATCCATTTATAAAAGTCTTTTAAAATGTCCATTTTTATAATGTTGATGATATAAAATGTTTTTCTATTTCCTATTTCACTCTGCATTACTTCTTTCAAGTCTTTTCATTGTCTCTTTGACATCATCTATTTCCTCATTCCTTATATCACAATTTGTTTGTGATAGAATGTATTCCATCACATTCATATACCACAATTACTAGCACAATTACTGCATTTCTATATGGAAAGTGAGAAGCACTTGAGAGGTAGCTTTGTGTAAGTGGACACAGTGCTGGACTTTGAATCCATACTCTCACCAGCTGTGTGACCCTGGACAAGTCACTTAACATTTTTCACTCTCTCAGTTTCTTCATCTTTAAGATGAGAATAATAAGAGCATCTACCTCACAGAATTATTGAGAGGATCAAGTGAGTTACATCTATGTTAAATAGTATGTATGTTAATAGTAATGTTAATAGTAAACCTTAATACCTAAATGTTAGCTATGATTAATATTAATAATAATGCCTATAGTCCCTTACAGGTCTGTTGTTGGTTTAAATGAGAAAATGTATATAAAGTGACTTGCAAATTTTAAGGAGTTTTATAAATGTTAATTATATTTAAATAGCACTTCAAGGTTTGTAAAGCACTTCCCCCACAACAACCTTGTTTGGTCAATAGTAGAAATATCTCGTTATTATCAACATTATTCAGATGATGAAAGTGAAGCTTGGGAATGTGAAGTGATGGGATCATAGTCACACTTCTAGTGACCTGAGAAGTCATCAAATTCAATCCCCTAGTTTTTAACTAGGTCATACAACTAGCAAGTGTAAGTTCATGGTTATACAGCCCTTAAATATCACTACTGGAATTCAGACTTAGTTGTCCTGTTTCTAGTCTCTTTGAGTTCTTTCCATTCTGCCATCCTGCTGTCCATGGAAATCCTAAATGTGTTGCTTCTCACGAAAGGCCATCACTGTAGATTTGACTAGAGGAGAAACCTTACTTAACCAAAGTTTCATGCAAACAAGTATTGTCTTTCCAGCAGCCTCAACTCAGCATCTATTTTGGGGTCCCATTTCCCATCATTGTTTACCCTCTGCATTCAAGGACTTCTCTGTCTTCTTGTGTAGAAGCACAGGGATTTTGAAATGGATTAATGAGGCCAGAAGCAAAATGGAAGTTTTTGTTAACCAAAGCTTAAGAAAACCAAGAACTCCCACTATTAGTGAAAACAAAGCCACCAGCAACTTGCAGGCTCCAGTAGATGTTAGGGACGTACTCTCTCTGTCACTAGTTTATATTCCTCATGCTTGGCAATCCAGTTATCAACATTCCCTCTAAAGAATGCATGCTGTCTGTTCTTTACACTTGATTGGCTAGCTTTCCTCAGGGAAGGGGAATAGTGTTGCATTTGGATTCTTTCTGCATGTTCTGGGTCAACATTTCAATCTTTCTGCTTGCCAGGAGGGGGAAAGGTTAGTTCCTTTCATCCTAGAACCTTCTCCTGGGTGAAAGAAATGGAAAAAAAAAGTCAATCAAAAATCTAAATGGGGAAATTAGCTTTCTTCTTTTCTACTTCACTCACCCAGCCAGCAAATATATGTGTTTACATATGCAAATATGTATGTATGAATGTATATATATGTAATATAAATACATATATACACATACAGAAGCTAACTTCTGTGCTTATTGGAATACTTCCTTTTGGACTACTTAATGAGGACATTGTAGAATATACCACTGAAATTCCTTTTCCTTTCTTTCCATTGGCTGCATATTTACTGCTGCCTAGTAGGCTAACTCGAAAACGAATTCATTTTTATTTTTATTATTTTATTTTGATAATAAACTTTTTTATTTAAAGTTTTAAGTTCCAAATTCTATGCCTTCCTCCCTCCCTTCCCTTCCCCCTCCTTGAGGTGGTAAGCAATCAGATATACATGTGAAATTATGTAAAACATTAGCATATTAATAATTATCTTTTTTAAAATCATAATTCACTTTTATTACTGTGGAAGCATAAAACAAATGCACACATGCATACACCCAAGTCACACTCCCATATAATGCACACACCCTGCCTATTAGTAATTTTCTATAAGAAAACTCAAGTAAAAGAAAAAGGAGAGAAATAAAGTGGAAAATAGTATGTTTTAATCTGTGTTCAATCAATATCAGTTCTTTCTTCGGAGGTGGATAGTATCTTCATTAGTCCTTTGGGATTATCCTGAATAATTGTATTTCTGAGAATAGTCAAGTCATTCATAGTTCTTCAATGAACAGTATTACTGTCACTGTGTACAACATTCTCCTGGTTCTGCTCACTTCACTATACATCAGTTCATATAAGTCTTTCTAGGCCTTTCTGAAATCATCCTGCTTGCCATTTATTATAGCACAATAATATCACGTCACAATCATATACCACATCTTGTCTAGCTATTCCCACTTGATTTCCAATTTTTAGTGATCACAAAAAGAGCTGTTATAAATATTTTTGTATAAATAGGTCTTTATCTCTTTTCTGGGATGTCTTTGGGATACAAACCCAGCAGTGGTATTTCTGGATCAAAGGATATGCACAATTTTGTAGCCCTTTGGGGTATAGTTCCAAATTGCTCTCCAGAATGGTTGGATCCATTCCCAACTCCATTAACAGTGGATTAGCATCACAGTTTTTCCACATCTCTTCCAACATCTTCTTTTTTTTGTTATATTTGCCACTCCAATAGGTGTGAGGTGGTACCTCAGAATTGCAAAGCTAATTTTTAAAGGAAAGAAAAATATTGCATTGGCCACTTAGCTCCTAGAATTTCACATCTACCTTAGCCACTGAACAAATCATAAAGCAGGGGAATTAGTTATTTGTCCTGCCTCAGGGTAAATAAAAAGACTTCTAGTCCCATACTTTAATGGTCAATATATCCAACTATGTGGAACTATCTCTGAGAAGGGGACTGGTAAAGATAAGAGCTTTCTACTGGGAATATTCTGTAGTTAGGTCCCAGGGTCACAAAGAAATCAAGGTTCAATAGTCTCCAGTCAGTGGAATTCTCTAAATTTGCCATGCCACCATAACCCAGACTGTTGTTCAATCATGTCTGACTCTTTATGACCACATTTGAGGTTTTCTTGGCAAAGATACTGGAGTGGTTTGCTGTTTCCTTTTCCAGCTCATTTTACAGATGAGGAATTGAGACAAACAGGGTTAGGTGACTTGCCCAGGGTCACACAGGTATTAAGTATCTGATGCCAGATTCATACTCAAGTCTTTCTGACTCCAGGCCCACTGTCCAACCTTCCACCTAGTTGCCCTTTAACCCAGATACAGGAAGTTTTGAGAGTTGAAGAGGAGATTGAAGATGGATTAATTTAGCACATTATGTAGCTTTCCCTAGTTTTGATCATAGAACCATCCAGAGGGGAGGAGGAAATGGTGAATCTTGTTTCATTCCTTTTTGCCTTTTTTCATGCTAAAATTTAGGTTCCTCAATGGAACCTCTCCTGCTACTCATGGAATTTCTCCATGCCTCTGCTGCTTCTTCAGTGAGATTTAGATAATCATCTTGACAGGAGCCTTGGGAAGAATAATTCTGGACATTAAGGTTCTGTAAAGCATGTCGAGCAGTAGCTAAGTGGTATTTCATAAACACTGCATCTGCTGGGTTGCTTTTTGACACAGCACCATGGCCTTTCACTACTGAAGAAAAACTTTAGACAGGAAAGCCACTCATATGCATAATGTTATAGAGTAATGTAGGAGCCAGAAGGTTTATGGGTAAGCATATTTACATGATTTCTCAGTGATATACTCTATCTTTCACAATATGGCTGTGAAGATTGCTGTCAGCTTTTCTAAAGCACCTTGGGATTGTAAAAGGAAAGCTGGTGATAGAGTGCAAAATGATCAGTCACTAGTTGTATGACCCTGGGCAAGTCATAAAATACATAAAAAGAAGAAAGATCAGCAGTCCTGTCCCTGGAGTGAATTTTTTTTTTTAGCAAGTAGGATTTAAAAGAAACCCACCATTGAAATTTCTTACATTAGAAGCCCACATGGGCTATGTATATTTATTAAATGATGTTTGTTCCCTCCACTCCTGTTCCCAGGGGATTGAGGGGTATTGAAAGACAAAAAAAGCTTGATAATTGAAAAAATTTGTTCTTTTTTAAAATGATAAAAACATTTCTTCAGATCCTTCTATCTCACCTTTGGCAATTTAGTCAGTCAATAAACATTTATGTGGCACCTTCTGTGTGTGCCAGGTATTGTGCCAAGTGCGGGAAACACAAAGAGAAGCAAAAGACAGTTCCTGCCCTCAAAGAGCTCACAATCTAATGGTAATTGGGTATAAGATCCTATGTTAATCCCAAAGCTAACTCTAATGACCTTTAAAGCATATTTCTGCATTTGTTGGTTACATTACATGACAAATTTTAGTGCATTCCACTCTAGGTGTTATTTTGTAACTTCAGTAACTTTGGCTGCCATGACATGTTTTCTTCCTATCTATAATATTCCTTTCTCTGTCTTTTAGGATTACCTCCTTTCTCCCCTACTCATTAATGGTTCTTACCCCTCAAGACTCCTTTGTAGACTTTTTACTCTTCCTTTATACTCACCCTCACTGAGCAGTCATTCAATCTTATGGTTTCAGCTACCAGGGTGTTTATAGATGAATCACCCAACGTAGAGCTGAAAAATCATCTTCAACCTTGCTACAGTCTTATCTTTCCCTTTCCTTTGGAATGTTTATGTTAAGATGTATCAATAGTTTATGAAATACAACCTGTAAGTAATTGAGCTTCCCAACTCTGCTCCACAAGCAGGTAGTGCACACAAATTTCCCAGGATTGTCAGTGGTACTGCCATTCTTCCAGATTTATTAGATTTGAAGCCTTGAAGTTATTTCTAATATTTTCTTTTTCTCTGGATCTCAAATCCAATCTATCACAACATGCCATAGTTAGTTTCTCCAGATATCTTTCTTATTCTCTCCTTCTTCTTTATCCATACTCCAGCCTGGTCCAGACCCTCATTACTTGAGTCCTGGGATTATTACTCTGTAATGGATCTTCTTTCTTGTAGGCTCACCCTCCTTCAGTCTACTAGAGAAGACATTAGGATAATCATCCATTTTCATTTCATTATAGAAAGAAGTGGTTTATTATAATGTAGAGAGGGTAAGGCTTGGAGTTAGGAAGACCTCTGAGTTCAAATTGTGCTTTTGATACTGTGTGACCCTGAGCAAGTCACTTAACCTCTGTGTATCTCAGATGACTTCCTAGGACTTAGTTATAATTTAGTTATAGCACTAATGGAGGGTATTTCTTTACCTGGAGTTCTCCATTGTAAGAGAATTACAGGGTCTTCATTAGATTGTTTACTCATTTCTTTCATTTGACTAAATATTTATTAAGTGCATTGTATTGTCACTCCCTTTTATGGGGTGCAATTCAAGAACCTTCACCAACTGATTCCTTCATCTCAACAGCTTCATTTCTTATTATTCTTATTCATGGATCATTCCTCTAACCAAACCTAATCTGTTTTTCAACATCTACATAGAAATAGTGTTGTTTTTTTACCTCCATGCCTCTGCATATATTTTTCCTCCATCTAGGACAGCCACTCTTGCTATTTTCCATTAGTCTATATCTGTTTACTCTCAAAATCTCACTTAAAAAGTAATTACCAGGGGGCAGCTAGGTGGTGCAGTGGATAAAGCACTGGTCCTGAATTCAGGAGGACCTGAGTTCAAATCTGGCTTCAGATGCTTGACACTTACTAGCTGTGTAACCCTGGGCAAATCACTTAACCCTCATTGTCCCACCAAAAAAAAAAAAGTAATTACCTCCTCTGGAAGCTTCCATAATTTAACCCTACCTAAACATTCCTTCTCTCCTCAACGGCCCCTTAGCACTCAGGTGTTTGATTTGGACTGTGGATTGTAATTTATGCTTGATGGTGGGTTGCTATGTAAACATAGTTCAGTTGTTTACTCTGTGGTAGTTCTCCTCTGTCTGACTCCACTTAGAGTTGACCATTGTCTGGAGAAACAGTGTGGATGAGGCAGCAGGAGCTCTTTGAAGAGAATTCAATGGAAGTTAAGGGGTGAGGCCAGTTCTTCATTGCTGGACGAAAAAACACATACCTGCCCACAAAACAACTGAGCACAGCTAGATGAAGTAACTTTGTCTCAAGCACAAAATTTTGTTGCTTACCTAGATATTAAGTTACTACAGCTGACCTTGGATGTAATTGTTAGTGAAATTAAGAAGCATTTATTAAGCATCTTCTGTGTGCTGGGCACTGTGCTAAGTGCTGGCATACAAAAAAGAAAGAGAAAGAAAGAAAGAAAGAAAGGAAGAAAGGAAGGAAGGAAGGAAGGGAAGAAAGACCAGCCTCTGCCTTGAAGGAAGTCACCATCCAATAGGGGAGAAAACATACAGACACCTATGAGCGAACAATACACATGGGATAAATTGGAGATGACCACATAGGGAAGGCATTGGCAGTAAAGGGGACTGGGAAGGGCTTCTTGCAGAAGGAGGGATTTCAGTCCCTTCAGCTTTGTTGTGAGAGCTCATTTTTGTATGACTTTTGCTTTTGATAATGTTTACTGCCTTTGGCTCTTTTTGGGGGGAGGGGACGGAGGGTGAGGCAGTTGGAGTTAAGTGACTTGCCCAGGGTCACAGAGCTAGTAAGTGTTAAGTGTCTGAGGCTGGATTTGAACTCAGGTCCTCCTGAATCCAGGGCTGGTACTCTATCCACTGCACCACCTAGCTGCCCTTTGCCTCTGGCTCTTTAGCCCCATGATTTCATCTTCCTGATGACTGACCTTGGCTTGTTTGCACTATAGTCCATCCCTTTGTATTTGTCCATCAATGGAATTAATTTCCTGACCAATTGGATGTGCTTACCAGGAAGTGAGCCTTTGCTTCTAAAATGTTGATTGTCTTTGTAGAGGTTACATATATAGTTATTGTCACCTTGTTTAAAAGATGGAAGACAACCCATAATCATCAGTGACTAAGACCGAATGAGGTGAAGATGAATGAATTGATTGGTTCAGATCCTCAGGTAGATAGACTCTGTAGGGGGGATTTTCCTCTTGTGCTGGGCTAAAAAAGTGAACTGACAGGTCTAATCCACTCATTTTTTGTTTCATTTTGCCTTTTCTCTTTTTTCTTTTGCCAGGGAATAGTTTAGAGACATCCATTTCCCTACCCCATGGCAACCACTAATGGCTACCTTGAGGTAGAGGCAATGGAAGAGTTGTGGGCTGCCTTTTGTCTTTTGTTTCCCTTCCAAAGTACAGAAAAGAGACCAGAGACCTAGAGGGGACCTTCTGGGTCCATGATCTGGCAGCACTTGAGGCAATAGTGAAGTATCCTAGAGAAGCACAGAGGATCTATGTGTTCTCTACATGACCTTGGAGGGAATTAATAAATAGTTATATTCCTGAGCCCTTGCTTTCTATTTAGATGAGGGGGAATTTTCTAGGCAGCATAGTTCCAGAATTTTGCCTTCTAGCCAGAGAAAAGAGAATGTTTGGAGGTTGCCCTACAAATAATCCCAAATTCAGGAGTATGGCCTTTTATTCAGAGAGAAGGAATTTCCTGAGAAGGTTGCCCTTGGGGAAAAAAGGGGATCACTCAGGTGTCCCCACATTCACAGCTAGAGGAACCATAGAGCACTAAAGCCATGACATGGGGGTGCATAAGACCTTGGCTTTGATCCTCAATATGCAGTGAATGCAGTGAATGCAGTGAATCCTGATGGTGAAGGAATAATAGGAAAGGGGTTGTCTTAAGTGTGTTTTCCTTGCAGGGGGAATCCAAACCATAGATGGGCATTATGACTCTGAAGAGGATTTGTTTGGGACCTTTCAGGAAAGAAGGATTCATTGTAATGTCAGGGCATTGCTCTGATGGCTACCCCAAATTCAGTTTCTTTTCTTAAAAAAATATTTCACATGAATTTATAATTTGCTCTTCCCACCATCTCCTACTGAACAAAAAAGGAAAATAAACACCTTTTCATACATATGTATAGTCTAGCAGAACAAACTGCAACATCTACCATGCCTGAAAGTCAATCTCTCTCTTTCTCTGTCCCTCTCTCTCTCTGTGTCTCTCCCTCCCTCCCACCTACCTCTCCTTCTCTCTTCCCCACTCACTCTTCCCCCTCCATTTTAAGCATCACTTCTCTGGCAAGAGTCGGGTGGCATGTTTCATCTTTGCTTCTCAGGATTCATGGTTTATCCTTGCATGGATCAGAGTTGTAAAATTTTTCAGTTATTTTTCTCTTTAATGTTGTTGAGAACACTTAGATTGTTCTAATGGTTCTGCTCAGTTCATTCTGCAACAGTTAATGGAGGTTTTCCAGTTTCCTCAGAAGCCTTCCATTTAATCATTCCTTATGGCACTATAATATTCTGTCATATACATATATCACAGTGTGTTTAGCCATTCCCCACTAGGTAGGCAGTCTCTTAGTTTTCAGTTTTTTTGCTACTACTAGAAGAGCTGCTATAAATATTCTTGAAAATATTTGAGAATATTATTTTTAAAAATATTTGAAAATTTTTCTTTCTTTGATCTTTTGGGAGCATAGACCTAGTAGTCATATGGCTGGGTAAAAGGGTATGTATGCACAGTTTAGTAATTTGGGGGGCACAGTTCCAAACCACTTTTGAGAATGGCTGGACCAATTCCCAACTCTACCACCAGTGCACTTATGGGCCTGTTTTCCTGTAGCCCAACCAACACTTGCTATTTTCATTTTTGTTATCTTTGCAAGACTTAATGGGTATGAGGTGGAACCTCAAAGTTACTTTAATTTGCATTTACCTAATTATTAATTACTTAGATAATTTTTTAAGAGTAATGTCTGGGTGGGGACAATAATGAGCCAAAGAGAGAATAACATTTTGGGCTAGACTTGAGTTCACATCTAATCCATATGAATATTTCAGTTACATGTCCCTAACCATTTGATACCAAGTTGGGAGGGGAACATTTACCACCATGAAATCTGTTCAGGCACAGTCCCTGACAAATCCTGACCCCAGGCCTGTCTCTGGATAGGGAGTTGGGACCATATCTTTAGTTAGATTGTGAACTATCTGAAGGCAGAAGCAGTGTCCCCTGCTGATGTTCTCCTTTTAGCAAGCAAGCAATTATGCTGTACTTTTTGTACATCTGACATTTATCTTTTAAAATTCCTTCTGAAGGATTACCCAAAGGGGCCTTCCATCCTTTGCTCAAAGCTTTTAGCCATTTCCCGAGACAGCCTATTCTACTTTGGGGTAGTTGTAATTGTCAGTAAGGACATTTTTCCTCATGTCAAACTTAAATCCACTTCTCTCTAACTTAGACCCAGGGTTCCTTTTTTTTCTCCCTCTGGGAACAAGCAGGATGTTGAATCCTTTTCCCAGGTGATAGCCCTTCTGGTACTAAGATCCTTTGTTCAAGTTGTCTCCCCTTTTTCTGGCTAAATATTCCCAGGTTCTCTATTAAATATTTATATAGTGTGGGCTTAAGAACTTTCACCATCTTGGTCACCTTCCTCTGGACTCTGCACTCATTTTTCCTAAAATGCATTTTCTGGAACTAAATATAATATCTGCTATGTTGTCTGTCCAGGGTAGAGTATAGCTCTGAGGAACCAATCCGAGGAGAATCTCATGCAATAGACTCTGAGCCCTCAGTTACATGCATAGAGTAGTTGTTTGCAAGTTGTCTCCCTCATTAGATCGTGAACCCCTTGAGGGCAGGGACAAATTTTTTTGGCCTTTCTTTGCGTTCTCTCACAGCATAGTTCCTGGTATATGATAAGTACTTCAATGCTTTGTTGGCTTGACCTGACTGGAATGCCTGGGTTTAGTGTCCACATATATTTTCTGGAAACTGCCTAGTTTATATATAGTCATGTGGTACATGCTTTATACATACATACATATATATATATAAATACACACATACATACATACATATATTCTATACACATGTGTAGGTGTGTATTTCATTGTTTCCAATGTTCCTAGATCAAGGCTTTATACAGTTGAGCATGTTCTACCTGTTATTTTGAGGAGTGACTTCATTATTTGAATGTTACCTGTCAAGTCAGGTACAGTGTGTTCAGAGGAGGGGTGGGTAGGCTTTCAAGTGGTATGGAGACTCAGGACTGATTGCTTGGTTTAACCCACATTAACCATACTTCTTAGCCCAGTGAGATGCTGCAGAAAATGGTGGAATTGGGAGGTAGAAGTTTGCCTACTCTTAAGAATCCTAGAGATTTACTTAACACTTCTGCTGAGAAGGCTCCAGTGTCTATATGCATGGTTATAGCTATAATGGCAATTCTAGCTAAAAGATTCCCAGTTCCTAATGAGTCCTGTCTAATAGGATGAGATTAGTGACTAGCAGTGTTGAGTGGTGGTTAGAATAAATATCTTCTAGAATTTTTTCAGGAATCAGAAGTCAAACCCATTGGTTTTTAGTTGTCAGATTCCATTCTTTTCATTAAAAAAGATGCGTTGAGAATTGTCTTTCTCAGTTCCTATGGCACCTCTATCAGTACTCTGGTATACAGTTCATCTGGGTTTAATGGCTTGAACTCATCAGAGTAGTTATGAGTTCCCTTATTATCTCATTAGCTTTTTAATTTTGTCTTCACCTAGATGTCCAAGTGTGGTCTCCCTTGGTACAGAAGAAAGAACTACACAATGAGTTAAGCAGCTCTACCTTCTCTCTTTCATCCCGCATCATTATCCCATCCACCCTGAGCAGTGGTCCTGTCCTTGGATCCTATTCTTTTTCACTATATTGTTTTTTTAGGTCACTTTGTTTTTTGTCGCTAACATTCATTACTCATTTCAGCTTTCTGGGGCTTAGCTTTCTTGCCTTCAATTCAGTTCAAATCTAAGTACCTACTATGTATGAGGCACCATAGATACAGAGGCAAAAAGAAAAAGACAATCAATCATCATTTTTTTTTTGGTGTGTGTATGGGAACAATCATCATTTATTAGGGGCCTATTACATGCCAGGTACTTTGTGTTAGGCACTATAGATGCAAAGGCGAAAATGAAACAGTCTCATCCAGGAGCTTACATTTATTGGGCAAGACAATATATGTATATGCATATTAACCATAATACAAAGCATACACAAGGTAACCTGGGAGGGGAAGGCACTAGAAGCTGATGCAGGCCAAGAAAAGCTTCCTGTAGCAGGTGATACTTGAGCTGCACATTGTGGGGAAGCCAGGGACTTCAAGAAGTGGAGGTGAGAGGGCAGCTAGGTGGTGCAGTGGATAGAGCACTGGCCCTGGATTCAGGAGGACCTGAGTTCAAATCCGGCTTCAGATACTTGACACTTACTAATTGTGTGACCCTGGGCAAATCACTTAACCCCAATTGCCTTACAAAAAAAAAAAAGAAGTGGAGGTGAGGAAGAAGAGATCATTCCAGGCATGGGGAACAGCAGGAGAGGGCATGAAGATGGAAGATGGAAAGTCCTATGGAAAGGAGAGTGAGTAGACTTGAAATTTAGGGAAATCACTTTGACAAGAGAGAACTGTTTTTGTATTTTTTTGAGGAAGGAGAGTTATGGGAATAGTTAGAGTGACACCACAAGAAGGAAGAAGAAAGACAGTGTATGTTGTATAATCTCAGCTGGGCTCTCACTGCATCCAAGTAAGTATTTTCCACCCCCCCCCCCATTAATTGAATGATAGATTGGAATGGAGAAAGTTTGGAGCAAAGGAGACCAATCAGAAGGTTATTGCAGTTACCTGGGGGAGAGGTGCTGCACTTGAAGTGGAGTGGTATTTGACTGAAATAGATAGGAGAGATGTGGAGATAAAAAGGGCAAGATTTGCCAGCTGATTGGATGAGTTCATCAGCATTTACCCTTTTAGAAAATTATCCCTTTTCTTCCTCAATTAAATCATTTCTCTTTTGTGTAGGATTTCTTTTCTGAGAGCTTCCCACACCTCTGGGCTGACTTCTTTTGAATTTTAGGCTTAATCTTCCTCTGGGATTTTTGAAATCTGCTGTCCCCAAACTGAAGGTGCATAATAGATATGCCCCACCCCCCCTTCATCTCCTTTATCAGTTCTAAGACAGGCTACTCACTTCTCCACAAAGTTTTATTGTTTCTGTGCTGCAGCAGCCAGTTTTACTTTGTTGGTGAGATTAGAAGCAAAATTTCAATTGTTCTTTTTCTATCTCATTAAAAATGAAATTATCATCCAGTTAAGCCAGGAGTGTATTTGTCCCTCTGCTTTTCAGCAGATCTATGCAAAATTAAAATTCTCCATCAATACTATGTCATGTCTCTGTGCCACACCTTGGATCTCTTTCCTAAAGTCCTATTAATTTCCTTTTTCTTTCCAGGTTTTCTGTCATTCTGACTCTGATGACAATGTGACTTCTATTTCTTCCTCTGTTGATCTTTGCCTAAATGTTCTGCCAAATACTTCCCCCATCTGGTTCCTGGATTTCCATACTTGAGAAGACCTTCTTAATATATGCTGCTACTTTTCAAATATCGTTTTTACTTCTCCACTTCCTTGGAATAAGTTATACCCTTCCATTCTTCCGAATCCATGAAGTTGAATCAGCTTATTTGTGTTAGAATCTTCAGTTTATTAGCCTTGCTTATTATCCATATATTATAAATTAGTATTGACATTGGAAGCCAGGAATTTAGTTGCAGTTAATTTTTTGGATTTTATATCCTGGAAATATCCATCTATCTCTTCTACTCTTCTTTTTCCTACCTTGTAACTTATTCTCCCCAGTCTCTGGTTCGGTAGATATAAGTGACTAATTTTTGCTCTCCCTCTTCTTTTTCAGTACCCCCCCCCCTTTTAGGAAAATATAGCTTTATATGTTTATAGTTTTTGTTTCTTTAAAATCTGGAGTTATGTGTATATTTTCCATTTCAAGTTTTTAGAACAAATATATGTTTTTGAAGGGCAGGGGCTTTGTCTACTAAGTAATCCTCTGTGGTGCAGTAGAGAGCTGGACTTGGAATCAGCAAAACCTGAATTCAAATCTAGCCTCACTTGTTGTGTGACTCTTGGAAAATCACTTAACTTCTGTTTATCTGATTTCCTCAGCTGTAGAATAAGGATAACAATAGCACCTACCTCCCAGGGTGAGGATCAGGCAAGGCAATATGTGTAATGCACTTTGCAGACCTCAAAGTTCTATATAAGTGCTAGCTATTGTTACTATCATGCCATGCACACATAGGGACTTGGTTAAGTATGTGCTGGAGCCAGCTTGAGCCTTCTCAAGAAAGTTCCACTATGTGCAGAAATGAAAGAGTACAACACAAGAATATATGAAGCAGGGATCTGGAGAATAGAGGACAAGACAGTGTGGTATTGTGAAGAGGAACCTAAATTTAGAATTTGAAAAACCCTAGGCTTTAAAGCTGCCCCCAATTAATCTGTGTGACCTTGGGAAACTGACTTTTCTAGTCATCAGATTTCCTTATCTGTAATATGAGGATATGAATATGCACATTACCTATCTCCCCTAGTAGGGCTGTGCTGGAACCAGCTTGTAGAGTTGATTGTTGAATTTTCAGTGTGAGTATTTGCACTTGAGAAATAGGCAAATCCTAATAAATCAGGGCTTGGATCGTCTAGACTTAGGAAAATGATGGAGAAAATGTTAATAATGAAAGTTAAATTTAATTTGTGTGTTGTGCACACACATTTGTTTTTGGAGAGCAAATTGTTAAACATCTACCAGCATTCCCCTGAATTCAATACTTGTTTAGTTGTCATTTTTGAAATTTGAAGGGATATAATCTATGAAAGCATGGTAAATATTTGGATTAGGAAAGAGAGCCTGTGATCACCAAGAGCCACCATGGGTTCTTCTAGAGCATATCATACCAGGCTAATGTTTCCTTTTGACAAGGTGACTAGTCCAGGGGAATATTGGGGGCAAGTACATATAAATGTTATTAAAATTTTTATTTAAAAATTTATTATGGTGGGGGCAGCTAGGTGGTACAGTAGATAAAGCACTGGCCCTGGATTCAGGAGGACCTGAGTTCAAATCCAGCCTCACATACTTGATACTTACTAGCTGTGTGACCCTGGGCAAGTCACTTAACCCTCATTGCCTCACCCCCCTGCCCCCAAAATTATTTTGGTATTCCCTCTGGAGTTTCTCCCTCCATTTTGTATTTGTACTTACAGATTAGATTCCTCTGCGGGTGTTGTAATGCTCAGAATTCTAGGAGTAACCCTGAGGGCCTGGGGTTCTAGTACCATTGCTCAAAAGCCTCCCTTTTCTGCTTCCTACTAATGATCAGCCAGCCATACTTCATTAGTCATGGGTATAGACATCTTATGCCTGCTTGGTACTTCTTGGACTTGGTCTTTGCTCATGTAAGAAAGAACCCCTGCCACACTGTGCTTCCTGCTTGTAACTGGGACGATCTACAGGTATCTGCTTCTATCTGGACCAACAGACAAAACCCTCATGGGCCTAGGTTCATATACTGGATGGGTCTAAGGTGGGTGGGGGTCTAGGGAGAGAAAAATTAGAGAGGCATCTGTGTGTAGCCCCTGAGCTCTCTGCAGACTTGGCCCTATCACTTGGTTGTGGTTAGGCCCTGTATGATGGATGGTATTCTTGGGTTTCCCGGCACTCCCCTCATTAGTATAATATTTGTGGAGTGCTTAGCCAAGTGCCTGGGATGTCCTAAGTGTTTAACAAGTGTGTCTTTTCTCTTCTTCTCTCTCCCCACCCCAGCTTTGTCCTGTAGAACAGTGGTATTAAATAGAAACAAAGGTGCCCAAAGATCTTTGAAGGAAGGCGCGTATTGACCTAGATAACCACATACTAACATCATCCATGTTGTATTTGTTTTGTTAAATAGTTCCCAATTACATTTTAATCTGTTTCTGGCAGTATTCAGAAGTGTTGGTGGCAGAGTATGTAGAAGTGTGTCAAAAGTCACGTTGGGATTCTGGAGGAAGCCCTCAATGTTGTTAAAGGGGGAGCTATTTCTCATGAGGCAGCATGTTATCTAGAAAGTGGATTGTACCATGAGGTATGATATTACATTTGCCTTCCTGGCCCAAGACCCAGAGAGTCTCCAAGGATGAGGCCCATAAACAGTTCCATTTGCATCAGGACAGTTTTCTGCTCACCTAGTGAGATGCTTCAGGGGACTCACTGTGTTGCTTGTAGATGGAGTATGACTTTTCTCCAATCATTTGTCTGCTTCCTTGTAAGACTTTAAAGCCTCCCTGGCAAGTGATCAGTTTTTCTGTGGTTTAGCCCAATGGTTGCTGGAACATAAGTTTTTGGGTCTACAGTTCCATACCCTCCAGCCAAAGGGTCAGCAAGGCAGCAAGTCACTGAAGCATAATCTGAACCTAGAAGACGGATTTGCTTTTGTGGGACAAGATTCTTATGTCCTGGCCCCAGATGGGGAAGATAGATTGTGCCTGGGATTAGCAGGCAGTTAACCTGTCCAGCAATTAGGGTGGGGTGGAGCAAGGTTGATTCAAACTGGGATCCATGGAACTGGTAAGTTATCTTAAGATCAGAGCCAGAAGTCCAGAGATAAGAGGTCCAGGGGTTAGCCAGAACATAACCAGAATTCAGAAATAAAACGTTCACAGCCAGAAGTTCAGATGGGGTGACTTTAGATTGAGCAAGGTTAGAAGAATATCATGACAAAGGAAGCACAGGGATCAATGACTGACCATTATTATCAGAAATCAGCCTGAAACAGTGGCCTTTTATCCAGGCAACATGCTCTCCCTATCCCTCTATTACTCAGCTGAGGGCCACACAGCCATGGGCTCAAACAGACAGGACACGGATAATGAGTGAGAGAGAAATTGAAACAACTTAACTCATAGTTTGCTTCTGTTTGCTCTATCAAGAAAAGTGAGCTTCAGACTGAAAAGGATATACTAAGAACATTAGGAGGTCACTGAAACCCAAGATCAGTGAGGAGACACAAAGAAAGCACCTAGCTGCCCTAAACAAGTTCACCTCATTTGGATAAATTACACCCAAGGGAAATGAAAAACCTTGTGGATATAAATTCTGAACTACTGTTAGTGATCTTTGGGAGAAATGGAGGATCAAGAGATATCAGGGGTTGGACAAGGTGAGAAAGTGAATTCTGTTAAGTGATGGCCCAATACATTTGATGTTGGTCCCTGGCAAAAATGCAAATCGATTATCAAATGGACAGTTTATGAGGACTTAAAGAAGTGGCCCCTAAGCCATTGTGAGGTCATTAAGAACAAGTTATGCTGGACTAACCTGAATTTCTTTTTTCCTTTTTTTTAACAGGGTTATAACCTGCAAGGTCAGGGAAATAGCTTAGATAATAAATATGCTGAGATTTTGGAGAATGATCTGACAAAATCTCTTATGTGTTCTTTATTTAAAAGATCATAGAGGGGGCAGCTAGGTGTTGCAGTGGATAAAGCACCAGCCCTGGATTCAGGAGGACCTGAGTTCAAATTTGGCCTCAGACACTTGACACTTACTAGCTGTGTGACCCCAGGCAAGTCACTTAACCCTCATTGTCCCACCAAAAAAAAAAAAAAAAAAGATTAGTCATTGATCTAGATCTAGAAGGAATGTCAAAGGTCATCTAGTCCAACTCCTTCATTCTGAGACTCAGAGAGTTTGAGTTATTTGGCCGAGGTCACAGAGATAGTAAATGTGAGAAGGGGGAACTTGAATCCAGGTCCTCATTCCAGAGTCTGGATGATAACCAGGTGTAGTCAGAACCAGTTGATTACACGTAAAAAGTGTTGATTGATGGATCAATATGAACCTGGAAGAGTTCTCTAGTGATGAACTCTGACTCAGCACTTTGATATTTCATATTTTTTGTTAAAAACTGGAATGAATTCATAGGTGGCATGCTTATTAAATTTTGGGTAATATAGGGGCCAAATTTATTATGGGGAGAGTTAATTGGGTGGCTCACCATAATATTGGGGTTCAGAAAATAATGAGAGACCTCTAGGTCCAAAGTTTTCTCCCTTCCAAACTGCCTTTTTTAGTTATTTCTCCCAGGCTAATAAGAAAGGAGATTAACATCCTCTTTTCCACAAACAAACCAGGTTTTATTAATGGGAATAAAATTTACAACAAGGGTAAAGTTAATAAAGCCAGGGACAAGGGAATATGGGAAGAGAAAAAGAATAAGCTCCCTGGCTCTAGCAAAGACTTACTCAAACCCCAAACTTGCTTCCAGTTCAGCTAGTTTGAAGAGCTGGCCTCACTTCCACAAACTCATCACATGGGGTCTGTACTTTTTCAATGAGAGTCAGCTGTGCAGTCCCTCTCCTGTATGCTCCCAAAGCTCACCAAAAGGAAAGAGAACTTCTCAGAGCCAGCGTTCTCCTTTCTACTTTCTCTCTCCCTCCCCCAAAGGGGAGGTCCTTCAGGCTGGTTGGCTGAGAGTGGTCCCCTGCTGACTTCAGTCACTCAGGGTCGGCCATGTGTGGCTACAATCTAATCATCCTTCAGTAGGTACTTGGTCAGTTTCTCTTTCTCACCCAATTCAAACAATACTAAGTCAATCAGGTGGGGCCCCGGGCATCTGCCAAATTCCATTATTTTATCACAGTAACTCTAGGGTAGCAGGCAAAGTCAGTGTATTGAATGAAGGGTTTACTATCCTGGGACTGAGATGAGGATCTAGACTTGCTAGAATGATGACAAATTAATTAATAACAATAATAATAGCTAGCATTTATATGGTACTTAAAAGTTCTACAATCTCACAACACTGAGAAGGGACATAAACATTGTCTTCAAATGTTTTAAGGGCTGTTAAATATTTGATACCTTGCTGGAAATTGCACAATCTCAGAGCTAGAAGGAACTTCAGAGGTTAGTCCAACCTATACTTGAGTAATGTACTTCTACAATATTCCCAACAAGTCACCATTCAGCCTTTCCTTGACGACTGCTAGTGAAAAGCAATCTAGTACTTCCGAAGTAAATCAATTCAATTTTTGGACATCTCTCATTGGAAATTTGCCTCTTTTCAAAACCTGCCTCTTACTCTTTGTTCTTGGTTCTGGGACCAAGGAGAACAAGCCTGATCCCTTTCTCTTTCACATAATGCTTCTGAAAACACTCCAGGAGAGCTATCCTCAGTAAAGTCCTCAGATCGAAACATCCTTAGTTCCTCCAGCTGATCTTCATGCAATAAGATCCTGAGACCCTCCAACAGCCTAGCTTCCCTCCTCTGGAAATCTCCAGCCTATCGATATTTTTCATGAAATGTGCTACCAAGAACTGGACAGAAAGACAACATTCCGTATCTGCAGGATTTGGCCAGGGGGATGCAGTCTAAGGTTGAGTTAGGGGTTTGGGCTTCCATATAACATTGTTGATTTGTGTTGATTTCACAGAGGGCTTTCTACTGGATTGTAGAGGTAATAGGGAGCCACCGGAGTTGGTTGAATAGTAGCATGACATGATCAGGCCTGCCCTGGAGGAAATTCCCTTCAGCAGTTAAGTGGAGGATGGACTAGAATGGGGAGAGACTTGAGGCAGGATGACTAATTAGAAGGCTATTTCAAGATTCCAGGTGAGAGGTGAGGAGGGTGGTGGGAAATGAAGATTTTGAACTCAAGACTAAGACTACATTTATCCCTGTTCTGTTTCATATGATTAGATTTGTCCTGTTCTTCCACTTTATTGAGACCTTTTTGTGTCCTGTGTTTGTTATCCAAGCCAGTTTAGCTATCCTTGCCAGCTTTATGCCAGCTGCAAATCTGATTAGGCCACTAGCTTTGCCTTTATCCAAGTCACTGATAATGATACGAAGCACAGGTGTGCCTCTTCTCCCCTTGGCCTCTCCCCCTCTTCCCCTTTCCTTCTTGCACTATCTAAGCATGCGTACTTTTAGCAATAGGCCTAAATCAGCTTCACCTGTAAAGACTGTCTTCCCCCCAAACCAATGTTGTCGCCACATTGTACACTCTGTGAAGTCAGTGTGTGTGCAGGAAAACCAGTTGTCCAGGTGCCAAGAACCCAGATAGTCTAATCCCCTAAGGATCAAAGCTTTAAACCACGGACTTTACCAGGTTGTTATCTTCCTGCTCCCATCCTAATATAATCAGAGGCAACCTAGCTCACAAATCTAACTGCCATTCACTCTTTAATATTAAACAGATCTCTATATCCTCCTGACTTCTATGGATACTCTGCTCTCATTATGTTTCCCAGCATTTTTTTTTTTGGCAGGGCAATGAGGGTTAAGTGACTTGCTTAAGATCACATAGCTAGTAAGTGTCAAGTGTCTGAGGCTGGATTTGAACTCAGGTCCTCCTGAATCCAGGGCTGGTTCTTTATCCACTGTGCCACTTAGCTGCCCCTGTTTCCTAGCATTTTTGCTCTGGGTTTGTTTTTTTTTTTTTTACCACATCATTTGGGAATGAGTGGACGGGTTTATCTAGAGCTTGTGGGAGTCTCACAGCCTCTCCTCCACCATCTTGGCTCTGCCATGAATCATTTCCTAGCATTTTTGAGCCAGTTAGGTAGAGTGCTGAGTCTGGAGTCAGGAAGATTCGAGTTCAAATCAGACACACACTAGCTGTGTGACCTTGGGCAAGTCACTTAACTTCTATTAATTTCCTCTACTGTAAAGTGGGGATAATAATAGCACCTTCCTCCTGGGGTTGTTGTATGGATCAAATGAGATAGCATTTTTAAATTGCTTAGCACTGTGCCTGACACATAGTAGGTGCTATATAACTACTAGATATAATTAGCTTCTAGCTATCAAATATTCCTTTTGACAGACCTTTGTGTTAAAGTGGATGCTGGATAACCCTTGTCAGGAATATTTGGTGTCAATTCATGTTTCAGGGAGGTGTTCTACGACCTCTGAGATCCAGTCACAGATTTTATGATATTCTTCTTTGATTCAGTTTGGCTTACTTCCCAGTCCTATTCAGAATAAGACCCATTGTCCTTGAAGCAAAGGAAATGGGTTTGATTCCCCAGTAATTCCTCTCAGAACACAGATCTAATTACTTGACAGTACTCAGTCACTCAGTGAATGTACCACATCTCAGTAGATATCACATGGAGAGCAGGTATCTCATCCATTGTTCAGCACAATGCAAGGAATGTAGGAAATAGTTAATAAGTGTTTATTGATTGATTATTTTATGGCTGATCTTAGTAGCCAGGCTACTAGTGAGTATTGTGGCTCTCAGTTCTTCTAAATGAAAATACTTAAATAATAATACTTAATTTGTTTGAGGGGGTAATAGTACTCAAGCCATTTATATCACCCAAATGGTACCCTACTATTTTCATCCTTAGTACTTTTTACGTAAGTAATCCATTAAGATGGAATAGTGCATCTGCAACTGGTTAGTAACTTAGTAAGTTAGTTGGTGCACTTACAACCTAACTGGTACTTTAGAAAAGCTTGACACCTTGGCCTGAGGGAGATCTGAACTCTTAACTTGTGTAACAATTGGCATGATGCCACCTGCTGGAGACTTACTGTAGAAAAGCTCTGCCATGAGGAGAAGGCCTCTGAGGGCAAGCCATGAGGTCAAGGTCCTTAGAGTCAGGAAGTGATGTTTGCTCATGGGTACTATCAAGGCTACCAGCCAATCGACTTGAGGAGCCTCCCATTTTCTGGGAGGGGGACATGAAGTAGGAAGCAGACGCTGGCGGAGGGGTTTGCTCTCTTTTTGGTTCCTGACCTCGCCATGGTGGGTCAGATGATAGGGTCTCTTAGAAATAGTTAGATTTTTACCTCTCTCTCTCTCTCTCTCTCTCTCTCTCTCTCTCTCTCTCTCTCTCTCTCTCTCTCTCTCTTTTGTAAGGCAATTGGGGTTAAGTGACTTGCCCAGGGTCACACAGCTAGTAAGTATCAAATGTCTGAGTCTGGATTTGAACTCAGGTCCTCCTGACTCCAAGGCTGGTGCTTTATCCACTGCACCACCTAGCTGCCCTTTACCTTTCTCTCTGATCCTAATGCTCTTTAATAAATACTTAAACACTTAAATACTCTTGCTAAAACTTATAATTTATTGGCGACCACTCATTAGATTTTAGATAGTATATCTAGAATTTTTGCCCCTTTCACTTGCCATCTGTTAAATTTTGGTTTTTGACAACATTTTCCATTATTTCTCCTTGTCAGCCTCTTCTTCATTTAAAAAACAAAAACAAAAATCCTACACCTTCTGCTTTAAATTTGATTCTAAGTTACCAGTCAGGAAAGAAGACTTTGATAAGCTGGGAGTTTTTCTTTTTTTCTTCTCATCACTTAGATATTTGCTGTTTGCCAACATATAATGATCTAATTTAGTTAAATCAGCTTGGGCCTTGCAGAAAATGGAGACAGTACTGTCTACTGCTTTAATAGCCTACAGAACACCCTCCATCATTAACTCAGTGGCACTGGCCGCTTCTCTGCTCCTCTTTGCCAGGAAAAAGGGGAGGGAAGAGGAGGAGGAGGAGGAGGACAGAACCCCAAGGTGTATGGTACTACAGCACCTCTCACAGCTGGAAAGTACCAGAGGATAAAGTCCTGCTGACAGTGGCAGGCTGAACACGGAAAGTTAATTGGTAAGCCCGCAAACCAGAGGGATGAGGAGGGACACCTTACTTAGGTGTTATAAAGATTAAGGATTATAATTCAACAATATGTGGATTTCCTTGAAAAAAGGATCAGGTTCTCAGGTAACAGAGAAAAGTATTATCATGTTCTCTTCCAGAGTGTTCAGGAAATTTCCAAATTAATTTAAAAAATTAATCTTAGGATAGCCAGTAGCGTTTTCATTCAAATTCTCTTCCTTGAGAAATGTTTTCTTGTCTTACTATGGTGTGTGGGGGAGTGTGGGGCAACAGTAAGCGGGGATATAGAGGAATGTCCGTGCTTCAGCCTTGCCTCTGGTGTGGTGGTAGAATTTCAAATTGTCACTTAGGATTTTCCACATATTTGTCATTTCTTTTACACTCTTAATGACGTCTCCTTCTCTGCCCTTCTTCCCAACTCAATGATTTCCCTTCTGGAATAATCCTCCATTGTTGCCAGTTGTATGCTACTGTAGCAACAGTGTATAGAGCATGAGGATGAGGAATTTTTTTTTTTAAACCTCTTTGTGTTATGAGTGTCCTCAAAACTATTTATGCCTATCCCATGGTTCTAGACAAAGTGATTGTTTACAACCACTGCCTTCTAAAGCTTTAAGACTTAGAGTCTATAAGAGACGATCTGGATCTAGTGGGATATGCATAAATAATTTGCATAATAAGAAGACGAAAGCCATAAATGAATAAAGACCCAGGTTAAGGATATTTGACACATACAGACATTTAAAAAATATCATAAACAGGTAGCTGAAGCTACATGAAAACCCAGTTTGTGAAAAATATGTAAAGGGAAAGTCAGGGATCTTTTTCTCTAGACTGTTTTCAGAGGTAGCAGTGAGGGTTGGCTGGCCCCAAGTCTCACCTCTGGCACATACAGACTGTGTGAATCTGGGCAAATTACTTAACCTTCTAATTGGTCTCCCTGCCTCAGGTCTCTCACCATTCCACTCCACCTTCCACATGGCTGCCAAAGTGATTTTCAGGTGTAAGTCTGATGATGCACCCCCTCCCCCAATAAACTCCAGTGGATCCCTATTACCTCTAGGATCAAATATAAAGTCTTTTTTTTGTGTGTGTGAGGGAATCGGGGTTAAGTGACTTGCCCAGGGTCGAACAGCTAGTAAGTGTTAAGTGTCTGAGGCCAGATTTGAACTCAGGTACTCCTGACTCTAGGGCTGGTGCTCTATCCACTGCGCCACCTAGCTGCCCCTAAAGTCTTTTTTTTTTTTTAGTGAGGCAATTGGGGTTAAGTGACTTGCCCAGGGTCACACAGCTAGTAAGTGTTAAGTGTCTGAGGCCGGATTTGAACTCAGGTCCTCCTGACTCCAGGGCCGGTTCTCTATCCACTGTACCACCTAGCCGCCCCTAAAGTCTTATTTTTAAAGCACATTTAAAGCCTTTCTCTACCCCTCTTCTACCTTTCCATGATTCTTACACTTGACTCTCTTCCACCAGTTCTACAATTAAAGCGCCCCAGCCTATTTGTTATTCCTTGCAGACAACATTCCATTTCCTGTTCTTTTTTTATTGGCCACTTATATTCGTCCTCTTCCCCTGCACCTTTTAGAATCCAGAGCTTCCTTTAATACTTGTCCTGAATCCTCCTTTTGCAAAAGGTCTTTCCTGGTCCCACCCATTTCTCTATATGAGTGTTCTATTATTTAGATTTTTTGTTGCCCTCTGACTCTTTGTGCCTACATTTGGGGTTTTCTTGATAAAGATACTGGAGAATGGTTTGCCATTTCCTTCTCCAGCTCATTTTACAGAGGAGGAAACTGAGGCAAATTGGGTTAAATGACTTGCTCATAGTCACACAGCTAGTGTCTATCTGAGGTTGGATCTTCCTGACTCTAGGTTGGGTGCTCTATCCACTGAGACACCTAGCAGCCCTATTTGTTTACATGTCCTCTCATTAGACTGTAAACTCCTTGAGGTCAGGGTCTGTTTTTTCTTTTCTTTCTTTCAATCCCCAGTGCTTGCTTCCCCCTTGGTACTCTGTCTAACCACAAAGTAAGCACTTAAATGTTAGATAATTAATGCTTTAAGAACTCAGTGTCCAGTGCCTTGATGCAAGTCTAAAGACAGTATGTCACACATAAGGTGCTGGTCTGAATTAGTAGCGGGGGTTTTCCTACACCAGCAAAATCACAGGTATGGTCATAGGTTTTCTGTGAAAGAATCTACATTGTCAGCTGGTTTTGCTTATCAGTTGTTTTTATTAGTTAGCTTATTAGAAAGGGTCAAGCCTTGGCAAGACAGGGAAGTAATAGAAGTTTGTCCTAGGGTGGGGGGGTCCCCATCCTTCCTCATAGGTGCTCTCTTCCCTTTGCAGGACCTATCCACCTCCATGCTGTCCTCTGGCCCACTAAACATGTCCTCTCCACAGTGCCACCTTCCCAGTAGCATCTTTTGCTATGAACCTTTCCTGACCCCCCTTCTTATCAAAGTTCACCCCATTTAGAGAGTCCCATTCATTCCCTCAAGGTCCTGCTAAGTGATGGGACAGCTAATCTGATCAATGGATTTAATCTAAGGTGTCAAATGTCTTTCAGGTTTTATCCTCAGATAACATTTACATTTGAGCACAGTCCAGAAATGCCTTTTCCCAGAGCATTGAGGAATGTGGGGGTCCTAGCACTATAGCAGTGTCAGGACAGGAAATACTTGTTAGTGGAGGGGCCTTTTCGTGCCTCTCAGACTTTACCTTATACTGTTCTGCTGTAGATACAGGTTGCCGATGAACGTAAATCATACCCCCTTTTTCCCATTTGAAAAAAAATATATAAAATAATAAATTATTATAGAATCACAGAATCTCAGATTTGAAAGCTTTGGCAGGCATTTAGTCCAACCCATGCCTGAGCAGGAATACTCTACAGAATTCCCCACAAGTGATCTTGCATCTCTTTGGGAAGAACTCCAGTGAAGGAGAGTCCACTAATCTCCTGAGACAGTCCATTACAGGCTTATGGAATTTAAGAGTTGAAAGGGGGGCAGCTAGGTGGCTCAGTAGATAAAGCACCAGCCCTGGATTCAGGAGGACCTGAGTTTAAATCCAGCCTCAGACACTTGACACTTACTAGCTGTGACCCTGGGTAAGTCACTTAACTCTCATTGTCCCCCCCCATCCCCGCTCCTCCCCCAAAAGAATTGAAAGGTACTTTAGCACCCATCAAGGCCACCCTATACATGAAGAAGACACCCACTAACACATCTCTGACAAATGGTCATTGAGCCTTTCCTGGAAGACTCCCAAAAGGAGGGGGTGGGTTGTGAGCTCTACACAGCCCATTCTATGTTGGGGCAGCGCTTGCTGCCCATTCCTTCTTGCTATGCTCTTTTTCTGTCTTCCCTTTCTTTGGTGCATTCTCTACTTGTGTCCTTTTCCAGAGTTCCCTGTTGGTCCTGGGTTGCAGCCTGGCCCCAGTCTTCACTTCTCCAGGCTAAACAGGCCCAGATGCTCTAACTGACCCTTCGAATACATGAACTCAAGGCCCTTCACTCTTCTGTTGGCCCTCCTTAAATGGCCGCCTCTGGAACTGACCACAGGCCTCCAGATGAGGTCTAACTATGTTAGACCAAAGTTTCCTAAACTGTGGGTTGTGACCCCATATGGGAGATCATATAACTGAATGTGAGAGTCTTGAAAAATTGGGCAACAGTAAAAAGTTACGTATACCCGTTTTATATACTTGTATACCTGGGCTCACATAAAAATTTCTTGGGTGAAGAGGGGTCGTGAGTGGAAAAAATTTAAGAAGCCTTGGCTTAGAGTACAGTGGGATAGCACTGCCTCCTTATTCCATGACCCATGACCCTCTTAGTGCAGCCCAAGATTTCACTGGCTTTTTTTTGTTTTGTTTTGTTTTGTTTTTTGTTTTTTGGGGGGCAATGAGGGTTAAGTGACTTGCCCAGGGTCACACAGCTAGTGTCAAGTGTCTGAGGCTGGATTTGAACTCAGGTCTTCCTGAATCCAGGGCCAGTGCTTTATCCACTGCACCACCTAGCTAGCTGCCCCTCTTTGGACAGCCGCCTCGTGCTGCTCATTCATATTGAGCTTGCATTCTGCTAAAGCCCTAGATCTTTTTCAGAACCTCTGTCTATCCATGCCTCCCCTACCTTATACTTTACATTTATCCCAATTGAATTTTATTTGATCAAATTCAGCTCAGTGCTCTAGCCTAGAGGTATCAAACTTGCAGCTGTGGATTGGTCTCCCAATTAAATTAATTAAAATTTCCAAGTGTGGCCTGAACCTGATTAAAATGTCATTGGGAAATGTTTAACAAAAGCAATAAAAATATGGTACAACATAGATAATGCTAATTTGTGGTTTTCTAAGTCAACGTACAGCTGGCAGAGATCTGTTTCCATTTACGTTTCATACTATTGTCCAGTTATACAGGGCCTTTTGGATCCTGGCTGGCATCTACTGTGTTTGCTGTCCTTCCCAGTTTTGTGTCATTTGCAAGTTTGATTAGCATACCACCTATGGCTTCAGGCATGCTTTTTATATAAAAAATGTGAAACTATGAAGGCCATGGATCTCTGGGGTATTCTACTGACAGTTCTTTGGCTTTATGTAAATTTTCATTATACAAATTCAACTTCATGTAAAGAATTCTGAAAGAAATCCACATTCTAAAAAAATACCCATGTTAACTCAGTTACTGTACAGTACTGTGCCCTCTCTCTGCATCTGCCCCTTGTCTGGGCTCCCACCCTTGCAAAAAAAAAAAAAGAAAGAGAGAGAAGAGGAAAGGAGAGGAGAGGAGAGAAAGGGAGAGAAAGGGAGAAGGAGGGAGAAGGAGGGAGAGGGAGAGGGAGAGGAAGAGGGAGAGGGAGAGGGACAGGAGAGACCCTTAAAATACCCTAAAAAACCCAGACTCTCCAAATGAAGTCAGAATTAGACAGGAGAGACCTAGACCATGGCCATGGCAGGATGGAGGCTGAGACCTTTGCTTGGCTTCTCCTACCTTCCCACCTGTCAGGCGCTCCCAGTCTTTTGTCTGTTGGCCCTCGAGGAATGTGTCTGTCTCTGGCTCCCATGTATCACCTACCTGTCCTCTTCTGTCTGTGTCTGCCCCCCATATGGCTGGTCCTGGCCCCAGTGAACCATGTTCAGCCCCCCCTCATTCCACTGGCACATGGGGCCCTTCCTACCTCCCTCCCCCCTTTCCCCACATCTTCAGGCAAGATAAGTAAAAATTGCTTTAGGTAGAGATCTACTAAACTGTCCACTTACATAAAGCAAGAACTGTCTGTACTGGAGACCTGCCATGCTGACATTTAATCATTAACAACTACCTGCTCTTTGAGTCCCACAATCCAGTGACTTCTAAACTCATCTGACTATATTATTGTCTTATCCATATCTCTTTCTGTTTTCTCCATGAGAATAGTATATCATGTCCAAAGATTTCCCAAGATCTAAAAACTATATCCATATCATTCTTCTTATCTACAAGTTTAGTCATCCTGTCAAAAAAGGGAATTGGGTTAGTTTGGCATGACCTGTTCTTGACGAACCAGGTTGGCTCTTTGTAATTATAGCTGCTCTTTCTAGATGTTAACCAACCATCTCATTTTTTAAATCATAAAAGTATTTTATTATTTTCTAGTTACATGTAGAGATAGTTTTCAACATTTGTTTTTATAATATTTCTAGTTCCAAATTTTTCTCCTTTCCTCCCTTCCCTCCCCCCTCCCCTAGACAGCAAGCAATCTGATATAGGTTATATATGTACAGTCACATTAAACATATTTCTACATTAGTCATGCTGTGAAAGAAGGATCAGAACAAAAGGGAAAAACCTCAAAAAAGAAAAAACAAAAAAATAGAAATAGTACAGTTCAATTTGCATCTAGATACCACAGTTCTTTTTTTCTGGATTTGGAGAGCATTTTCCATCATGAGTCCTTTGTCACTATCTTGGACCATCGTATTGCTGAGAAGAGTCAAGTCTATCTATTACGGTTGATCAAAACTCAATGTTGTTGATATTGTGTACAATGTTCTTCTGGTTCTGCTCATCTCACTCAGCATCAGATCCTGAAGTCCTTCTAGGTTTCTCTGAAATCCACCTGCTCATCATTTCTTACAGCACAATCGTATTCCATTACATTCATATACCACAACTTGTTCAGCCATACCCCAATTGATGGGCATCCCCTCAATTTCCAATTCCTTGCCACCACAAAAAGAGTACCTATAAATATTTTTTGTACATGTGGGTCCTTTCCCCTTTTTTATGATCTCTTTGGGAAAAAGACCTAATAGTGGTATTGCTGGGTCAAAGGGTATGCACAGCTTTATAGCCCTTTGGACATAGTTCCGAATTACTCTCCAGAATGGTCAGATCAGTTCACAGCTATACCAACAATGCATTAGTTGTTCCAATTTTCCACAGCTTCTCCAACATTTATTATTTTCCTTTTTTGTCATATTAGCCAATCTGATAGGTGTGAGGTGGTACCTCAGAGTTGTTTTAATTTTCATTTAATTTCATCAATAGTGATTTAGAGCATTTTTTTCATATGGGAATAGATAGTTTTGATTTCTTCTTCAGAAAACTGCCTGTTCATATCCTTTGACCATCTCTCAATTGGGGAATGACATGTGTTCTTAGAAATTTGATTTAGTTTCCAATATATTTTAGAAATGAAGCCTTTATCAGAAATACTGGTTATAAAAATTATTTCCCAGCTTTCTGCCTCCCTTCTAATTTTAGCTGCATTGATTCTGTTTGTACAAAAACTTCTTAATTTAATTTAATGTAATCAAAATCATCCATTGTGTATTTTATAATATTCTCTATCTCTTGTTTGGTCATAAACTGTTCTCCTTTCCATAAATCTGAGAGGTAAACTTCCTTCCTCTCCTAATTTACCTGTGGTATCACCTTTTATGTCTAAACCATGTACCCATCTTGACCTTATTTTAGTATAAGGTGTAAGATGTTGGTCTATGCCTAGTTTCTACCATACTATCTTCCAGTTTTCCCAGCAGTTTTTGTCAAATACTGAGTTCCTATCCCAGAAACTGGAGTCTCTGCAACCATCTCTTTTTTATTAATCCCTTGGAACTTTTTTTTTTCAGGAATCAAAGTCAAGCTTATTGGCCTAGAGTTTATACACTCTTTTCTCTTTCCTTGTTTTCAAAACTAGAAAAACTTATACTTTTCTCCAATCTCCAGCTTTCCATGTCACCAACAATGGCTTAGCCCTCACTCCTGTTCTTTTAGCACCTGAGGAGGTGGTTCATCCATCCAGGCCAGGGGAATTTTTAAAGGCATCAAGATGATTAGTTGGTGAAATTCCCCTTAGGTTCTGGAAGTGCCACATTCAACAAGAGTCCTTTTCTGATATTCTCCCCCCTCCAACCTTTTAGCATTCCCCTAACTGCCTCTTCTCCCTTCCCCTTCTAATGCTACCTTTCCCTTTTGCTTTGTTTTTCTTTTCTAATTATTTGTGTACTTCTTTCCCTTTCTGAGAATTTAAGCTCATTGAGGGTAAACATTATTTTTCTTTCATGCTTAATAATTATTAGGCTTAATTAGTGTACTTAATAATAATTAGTGCTTACTAAAAACTTCTTAAAACATCTATCTTTGTATGTTCTCTTTCTGTCATTACTTGTGTTTCTATTTTGGGAAATAAGTGACTGAATACCAAGAAAGAATCCAGACCTCTCCCTCCTGCCTTTTAAAAGAATAGTCCTATTAGAGATAATCACCAAAAGAGAGCCAAATGAGGAAAAAAACCACACACCTTAGTTTGAAATCGGCTCCATAGTTTCCACTTCCTGCATTTTATCCCTTTCAGCATACCAATATTAATGATTATCCCACTACCATTTGGCACCCCTTAATCCCTTCAGTTTTCCACTGGGAATGGAAAACAACTTCATTTTCAGCTGCTTTAGAATTTTCCCACCTGTTGCAAAAACCACTAGGCCCAGTGTTTTAAGCAGATAGGATTCATTAAAGGCAGCAGAGTGGAGAAGGGTGAGAGAGGCAGGAGGAGTGAAGGGGAGCCCAGAGAGCTAATGAGACCTGGAAAAATGGTGATACACTCCAGCTCACATACAGAAGTTTTACCAGCCCCCCCATCCCTTCTCTCCATAAATGATACAGCACATGCTCTCCACTTTCATTAGAGACACAGCTCATTAGCATGCCATTACTACAGATCAACCTCGCATCTATTATTCTTGCCCTTTGACCTAATTTATGACTTTCCAACAGAGGCTGCCAGTGTCTGCTGGGTCCTGCTGGGAAATTGGAGGATAGGAATATATGGAGAGGAGGGTGCCGAGTATGGGGCCCTAGTCAGGGATCAGCTAAGGGTAGGTAGAGAATAGTTCCCTGTTTTGATTATTAAGGGGTGAGGGAGTAGGGGGAATCAGTGTTGACAGGGCTAACTTAACCTGAAGTATCTGGAGCTGTTTGTGCCTGTGGTTGATTCAGATAGGGAGCACGACAGACCTCCATTTGCATCCCAGACATGCTCAGTCCCTTGAGTTTTTTCAGTTCCTTTTCTAGGTCTTACCAAAAAAATGGCATTGTATTTTTTTTCTTTTTTCCTAGCCCCAGGGAAGGTGGAGAAGGCTGATAAGACAGTGTAATTATGTAACATCCAGATGATTTGAGGGAACAAGCATCAATCCATATATAAAATATCAATAAAGTTTATTTTTTCTTATTTTTAAGATAAAAAATTAATAGAAGTTTTAAAATGTTCTCTCTGTACTTCCCCTGGGGTGTATGTATCCGGGGACCACCACTCTCCAACTTATCATTGTCCTCCCTAAAATGTGATGCCCAGACCTGTAGTTAGGAAGACCTGAGTTCATATCCAACCTCAGAAACTTACTAGTTCTATAAGCCTTGGCAAGTCACTTAACTTCTGTCTGTTCCAGTTTCCTCAACTGTAAAGTGGTTGTGAGAATCAGAATCAAATGAGATAATTTACCTAAAGCACTTTGCAAACCTTAAAGGGCTATATAAATGTAAGCTATGATTATGATTATTAAGTGATAACAGATTGACAGCCCAAGTGTGGCTCTGGTATCCACAAAATGTTAAAAGAACCTTCAGAATGTTGCGTGAATCCTCTATGGGAGATTTAGGAGGAGAGAAGCCATGGAAGAGTGGATATCGCAGTGCATTATCTCCTGCATCTTTCTCCTCTACACCCACCCAGTTGCTTGGCCCCTATTACCTTTCACCTGGGCTACTAACTATAGTCTGATCCCTTCTAGGAATCCATGCATCAATCAGAAAGTTTTTATTAAGTATCTGCTGTGTACTACATACGAAAGCAAGAATGAAACAGTCTTTGCTGACAGGAAGCTCACATTATATGAGGACAGGGAATATAATGCTATGTTTCTATTTAAATATATAAAAAGTAAATGGGAGATCACAACTACAACTTGGAATATGCCAAAGAATATACAAGATAAAATGAGCTCTTCACCTGGGAGTGAGATAAGAGCTCAGTCTAAACCAGGAGAAAGAGAATGATCTTACCTAAGGAAAGTCCACTCTTTAAAGTTTTAGACTTCTAAGCCTGAAGGTCAGGAAACACTATGGGGCTAGCTTCCCATTTGTGTCCAAGACTCTGAGAATTCCCAATAGACATTCAGAAGTACAAATCTTGCCTCTCTTGAGGCCTCTTGAAGTGTCTCTGCAACCAACTGACTCTGAAGTCAGGACCCTTTGCTGAGAATACATGGTACCTTGCTCACCCAATCAAGGAGTCCCATCTCCATCTAAATACAGGGCTGTCCCTCTCCCACTTCAACTGGTGAAGTAGCTATTATTACAGAAGGGACTTCAGAGACCTTCTGGTCAACCTTAAAGATGAATAAGGATTACCTTTACTTCATACTTCACAAGTGATCATCCAGTTTTTGTTTAAAGATCTCTGGTTTAATTCAGTCAACATTTATTAAGCATCTGCCATGTGCCAGGCAGAATGCCAAGTGCTAAGGATACAAAAAGAGGGAGAAGATAGTCCCTGCCCTCAAGGAGCTTACAACCTCATGAGAGAAACAACATGCAAACAAAAATATACAAAACAAGCTACATACAGGATAAATAGGAAATAATCAAAAGCGGGAAAGCATTGGAATTAAGGCGGGGAGGGTCAGGGAAGATTTTCTGTAGAAGGTAGGGTTTTAGTTGATACTTAAAGATGTCAGGGAGCTAGGTAGGGAAAATGTTCCAGGCATGTGGGGCAACCAGAAAACATTCCTGCAGCTGAGAGATGGAGTGGCTCATTTGTGGAATAGCCAGGAGGCCAGTGTCTCTGGATAGAAGAGTACATCTTGGGAGTAAGATGTATGAAGCCTGGAAAGGTAGGAGGGGCTAGGTTATAAAGGGCTTTGAATGCCAAACAGAGCATTTTGTATTGGCCACTGGAAGGAGGGAGGTGATACGATCAGGCCTGTGAGGAATCTCCTCGAGGGAGCCCATTCTCTTGTAATTATTTTTTACTTAATTTAAGCCTAAATTTCAGCATCTCATTACTCCCATATTTGCCAAGCAGGGTAAGTATAATCTCTTTTCTGTTCAATAGGTATAGTGACCAAGTCTGGGATTTTATGTGGTCCTATTCCAGAAGGTTTTTCTGGGCTTGTCATCCCTGATTTCATAGAACGAACACACTGGGAGGTGGCCAAAGCTTCCTGGTATCATTTTAGTGCCAATTGTTTACCATCAACACCTTGTCTCTCCCCTACTCCCCACCCCTCCACCCCCAATGAGGTAAGTAATGGTCTGAATTTAAGATTATACTCTGATTTATGTAGTTTATGTGAGGGAGGTAGTAAGTGGAAGCCTAGTATAGTGGAGAGAGGCCTGAGTTTATATAGCCTAGGGAGTCTGGGTTTATATCCTGACCACTACTAATCTCTGTGATCTTGGACTAGTCATTTAACTTGTCTGAGCCTTAGCTGTTTCATCTGTAAGCTAAGGATAATGCTAATGCCTTACCTAGTAGTGGTACTTTGAGGATCAGATGAGGCAATGGCTGGAAGTTCTTTTTAAAATTGTAAGTTTTGATTATTACCAGTGAGAGAGGTCTTGGAAGGAATGGGGCTGGGTTGAAAGAAGGATGGGTCTTAGGAATTCACAGCACCTAATGGAATGGCCACTAGGAAGAGGTTTTTTGGTTTTTTTTTAAGTTAATTTAGCTGTTTTAAAGACAGAGAACTCAGGTTGGGATCAAGTTTTGGGAAGTTGGTTTAGAGGGTACATGTGACAGGGATAGATCTTTGGCACAATAGGGTTAGGGTCTGCACCTGGGATTTCATTAGACTAGAGAACTCCTCGGTAAGGAAAGTCCTACTCATGTAGGCCAGCACCTTTCTCTCAGTTTGTAGTAGTATTAGAGAGTTGCTTAGAATACTGAGAGGTTAATGCTAAGACCTTATTGCCAGAACCTGAAGCCAGGAAAACTGGAATCCAAGTCTTCTTGGCTCTGGGGACTGCTTTCTATCCATTATGCCACACTGCCTCTCATTCTGGTACATATTATTTATAATCATTGGCCATCTCTTAGTTGGCACGGTATAATGGAAAACATACTGGATTTGGAGTCAGAGAATCTGAGTTCAAATTTTGACACTTGCTGGCTTCCTGTGTGACTTTGGGCAAATCATTTAACCTCTCTTGGCCTCAGTTTCCTCACCTGTAAAATGAGTTAGCCATCTAGCCTAAATCTTCTTCCATCTCCTCAAGTTGTAGATCTATGCCTCTAGATGACTTTTATTGTTGCTTTAATTTAAATGAGGCTGAGGGGCAGGGAAAGTAATACTCCTTTGTGCTGACAGCTGATCTGTCCATTATGATAATGATCAGTTCAGCCATTTCTTTCGCAGAAGGGTTTTCAGTGCAGTTATTATTGACACTATGGTGTTACAGTAAAGAAAATGCAACAGATGGCGACTTAATCACAAAGCATCTCAGCACCTCGAGGGCCACTGGCAAACCTCCTTTCCACAGTTTGTCACCCCGATTCTTCCTCCCTGCTTTCCCCGCCCCTCTCCCCCCCACCCCCCAGTCAGTGACCAGTGTGAATGGACTTGGTCATTTCTGGACGTCAGGAAGATGTCCTCGCCTGGCTCCTGCATTGACTCACATAGGACAAGGCATAGCTTTTGCCAGTGGCTCATAGAATACCATTTTGTTCTCTCTTTTTCCCCCCACGAAGAAAAGCTTTACATCCTTAAATGCTTCATTGGAGTCCCTCTGATTTAATTATTCATAGAAATCTACACAAGCAGATAATAGAACTTTTACTAATCCTCCTCTCCATTCACCACTCCCCCTCTCTTTGTCTCTTTTAGCCAAGGGAGGGGAAAAACACGGGACACACACACACACACACACACACACGCACACACACACACACACACACACACACATTTCTATTTTGGCACCTGGTGACCATCGGGAGCCCAGCTAAACTTCAGAGGTCTGTTTTGGTGAGATAGCCTTAGGAAGGCTCGGAAGCTGGAGAAACTGTCTCATCGGGACTTTGTATATGGAATTTAAGAAAGGGAGAGTAAGTTCATAAGCATAAACAGGAAAACCTTACATCACAAAGTGGCGTGGGGAGGAGTCTTTCTCTGGGCTCTCTCTCGCTCCCTCTCCTCGCTCAGTTCTTTGTGGTCATGAATTGACTGCAGCAGAACCGGAGCAAGAGAGGGGGGCAGAGAGCAGCGGGGAGCAGCAGCAACAGCAGCAGCGTGTGTGCGTGTGTGGATGTGTGTGTGTGTGTGTGTGAGTGTGTGTGGATGTGTGTGTGTGCGCGCACCCCTGCCTGCCTGGGAGGGGGAAAAGTCTGCAAGAACCTTTGCAAGAAGAGGGGGAAAAAAGAACGACTTTTGCTTCCGAGCAGGATTCATCATGCAGCGTCCATATCCTGAAGACAAAACTGAGAATGAAATTGCTTTGGAAAGCTAAAATGGTAATTAGAACTTTCTGACGTCTCTAGAGACTTCTCTGGTGGGGAATCTCCTCCACTTCCCCCCACCCCCAAACTCCTACCCCTTTTTTTCTCCTCTAGGAGTTTTTGGACTCTCTCCTAGTGAACCGAGCCATCCGATCCCATATTTTCGTGCAGCTTCTCGGAGGGCTATCGGGCTATCATCAGAGAGCTTCAGATTCGTGACTCTCAAGGGTGTATGCTGCCCTTAAAAGATGCCTATCTCCCCAGCAATTGTATCGTGAGTGTGTGTGTGTGTGTGTGTGTGTGTGTGTGTGTGTGTGTGTGAGAGAGAGAGAGAGAGAGAGAGAGAGAGAGAGAGAGAGAGAGAGAGAGAGAGAGAGAGAGAGAGATACGGCAGCAAAGGGAAACTTTTCAGAAAAGGAAAAACTAAGTTAGCGAGTCTGGGTGAATCCAGGAGGTTTTTTTTTTTGTTTTTGCTTTTTCCTTTTCTCTGGCTCAGGATTCTTTAATATGAAACTTGGGTTTAGTCGGGGACACAGGCAAATCCGGGAATCATTTCAGAAAATGTTTTAGTTGCAAGTGCATGATGATGTTATGTTTTTTTTTCTCACTTGCCAGATTATCTGATAGAAATAAAACTTCCCAGCCCCTTTAACTTTTAAAATTCCAAAATCTTAAAGGGAGATGAATGGAATGCCAACTCTTAGTATTTTAGACATTTGTTTGCTTTTGAGTTTAAATAAGTGAGACATTTTTAAAAAGTACAATATTCTTCCAGTGACTTTTCCCCTTTTACTTGGGGAGGGGGTGGTGCTGGTATGTGTGAAAAAGTTGGCTAATCCAAACCAAATCTTTTTCTTCTGGGGGAAAAGTTTTTTGTTTTTTTAAAAAGCTATTTAAAATATGTGAGAGTCTAGGAAAAATAACTAAATGGAAAAGTCCAGGTATCCTGATACCACAGAAAAAGGCAGCCTGCCAAATAAATCTCGGGATTCCCTCTATCTCAATGTGCAGTGAGTTGCTCTGATTGTTAGATTTATTTTGAACAGCTCATCTTGTGCCTTGAGAATTGAGGGAGACACAGTTGTAAGCAGCAAAGCAGCTGGATACATTGTGGTTTGAGAGAGGAAGAAAAGCACTCTTTTTCTTTCTCTCTCTCTCTCTCTCTCTCTCTCTCCTTTCTCTCTTTTTATTTTTCTCCCTTCCCTGGCAGAGCTCGATTCAGGACTGGGGTGAAGAGGTAGAGGAAGGAGCTGTTTACCATGTCACCCTCAAAAGAGTCCAAATCCAACAGGCTGCCAATAAAGGAGCGCGATGGCTAGGGGTGAGTAACACTGTCTCAGTAGAGGCTGGAGAAGCTTTGGGAACTTTGCAGCTGCCTGCCGTGGAGTTTCCAAGTGTCTGTCTTTCTGTGAATATCATTATTATTTAGCAAAGGCAGACTTTCCCATAGAAAGGAAACTGACAACAAACCAAGTTTTTTTTCTTTTTTTCTTTCTCTAGTGGACTGCAGAAAACAGGTCTGGTTTTGTGCTTGGTGTTTTCAAAAGCTCCTTCCCTAGGCTTGTCAATAATTCAAAACCTCTTAGAAGTCCCTTGAGATTGAAGGCAAACAGATTCTGGGTGGAGAACGGTGCCACAAAGTAACCAGGAAAGATAGTGGGGCTTGGAACAGGAGAGATAAGCAAACTTTGCCCACATAGCATCCCTCTGTCCCTTACCCTGTCCCCCCCTCCATAGAACCCTCCCACCCTCCTTCTGCATTTTCAAGTACTATACATAGAGTGCCAAGTGAACGGACCATACATATCAAACCAGCTTTTTTTTCAGTGACAGGCTTTCTAGTTTCTCCTCCTGTCCATGCATTTTCATTGCCTTCAGACTGCATATATGGGGTACTGGGCTTTTGAGAGGTTCTGCTTTCCAGAAATAAATGTCTTTTTCTCATTGAGACTCTGAAATATGTGGTGAGATCATGTCAGTTTTGTCAGAAATCATTCAGCTCACCCTGAATGGAGGGAAATGAGAGAGAAAGACAGAGACAGAGAGAGACACACACTCAGAAAGAGGCAGACAGACACAGAGAGAGGTAATCTCTCTAGTTAGTGACAGGTTGGGGTAAGTATCACATTCTGAGAAAAGAAAAGGATCCATGACCTGGGAGATACAAACAAAATGATCTTGGAGCAGAAAGGTGACAAGGTGGACTTGATGGAAGACTGAATGGTGGGTTAAGTTTTCTGGAGGGAACAGAGTTTTGCATGTGAATCAGGTGTAATTTTATCTGGCCTTGTTCTTGATGAAGCCTCACATCATAACAGGTTTTAAGAAGAGACGCTTAGTGATCATCTTGTTCAGCCTCCGAGTTTTATAGAGAAACCAAGGGCCAGAGAAAGGAAGTGATTTGCCAAGGTCATACAGATGGCAAATGTCAGAGCTAAGATTCAAACTCATGTCTTCTGGTTCCAAATGCAGTTTGCTTTCCACCATACCACACTCAATTCTAGACCTATATTGTTTAAGTATCAAATGTATCCTCTATGTATCACTTTCAGGAAGCCTCAGAATGTATCAATCAGTAATCAACAGTAACCTGCAAAATTTTGGGGGGAGAGGGAGCTTATGAGGGACAGGAGAGGAAACAAAATTTACTCAAGGCTTCCTCTTAGGAACAGGGGAACCATGTAGCCTTGCCCTTCCCATCTCTCCCCCCCAGAACCCCCCCACCAAATCATACACAGGGTTTAAAGAAGGACATCTAAAAATCCTCAATTTCCTCAACTGTGTTAACTGCTGACATTGATATTCTGTGCTTTTCTTCCTGTTAAAGTTGGGGGCAACCAAAACTATTAAAATCAGCGGCAGCACTCCTTAGGTGCTGGAAGGTATTTGTTAGTGACCGCTTCATCTTTGGTCAGCAAGTCACTGAAGTTAGTCAATGAGAACTGGAGAGTTTTATCCATTTATTGGGTATCTAACCTGAGATGTAATTTGAACATTAGTTATGCATCTCATCAGCAATTCTGACAGGAAAAGCAGAACTAGAATTTGGAGTACTCATCATCTTATTGTTGGCTCGTATATTTTTTAAACATGCTGTGGTTTTGGTCACCCTGGTTATTTCAAAACGAATCATAACTACTGAATAATCACAGCTGCCTTCAAAAAAGTCATTACAATTTTCTGGTACAGGGTTATTCCTCTCTAATGACACTGTTCATCTTGCTTGGGTTGCACTTTTAGTTTTTAGCCAAATACAATAGCAGTAAATGACTGAATCATGTTGTAAGGGAGAAAAGGCTAACTAGGCATTCCTCCAAACAGATGCTTGGGGGCTGTGGTTTATAGAGACCTCCTCAGTCGTTTATTATTACTTCGTACTCTTTGTCTATTGGTTCACCTTTCCCTCTCCAGTGGTCCTACACCCCCCACCTCTGATACTTCACATTGCCTATGAACACAGACACACACACAATCACAGTCACAATCACAATCACAATCCAGAGTTCACTTGCTTCTTAATAAGACAGTAGATTTTTGCCTAGAAGGGTGAGGAATTCAGAAAAATTGCCCAAATTCACGGAAGAGAGTATGCCTCCCCACTCATAGTATCTGTAGTTTGGTGCTACCAATACTTAAAATTGCTTAGGGCTTTTACAGAATCTTGGTGTTGGAAGGGATCTCAGAGGTTATCAAATCCAAACTGTTATCTGACCCCAAATCCCCTCTACAACATTCCTGACAAGTGGTCATAGGTAATAGGATTTTGAATTGTAAGAGATCTCAGATAATTTAGTCATTTTATACAAGAGTTAAACTCTGATAGGTGAAATGAATTGAATGAATGAATTAAAAAGCATTTATTAAGTGCTTACTGTGTGCAAGGCATTGTGTTGAGAGAAAAGGCTTTTCATTAGGTTTGGGGGCTAAAAATACAAAAGTGCTGGACAGCATTGTTTGGGGAGTGGTGGCCAAGGAAGTCATCTTGAGTCTAGGGAGATACAGGGATCAAGAGTGGAGCCATTAGGCTACCCATAACCCATTCCAGGAGCAGTGATTGATGTTCCCAGAGCAAGAAGTAAAAGGGAGGAAAAGAAGGAGCAGAGAGTTGGATTAGGACAGATGGCAAGATGCTCGCACAGGCCCTGGTTTCCTGACGGACTACTGCTGGATAGAGTTTACCCAAAGTCAAACAGGTTGTAAAGAACAGAGTTGGGATTTAAACCCAGGTCCCCTGATTCCAAACCCAGTGGCCCTTCCATTATGTAGCACTGCCTTTTAGTCTCCATAAGATTTTGGAGTCTGTTATCTTCTTTTCTCTTTGATGCTCCCAGCACACTCATTCCCCATTTTTGGAGCTCTGCTTCAGTCTCAGGAAATTCCAGATTTAACTCTATGTGGCCTAATCAACTGGGGTCATGGTAATCAGGATTTTAAGGTTTTTTTTTTCTTTTTCAGTGAAATGAAGTGATTTCTTGTGCATGTCACCATTTCAAAATTCCTAAAAGGAACCACTTTTAGAATTAAATAGAAAGTGAGAGTAGGAAGAGAAACAAAGAAATGATAACCCAAGGTTCTTAACATGCTTTTTACGAACTTAAAAACAAAACTATTTTTGTGCCTATTTCAGTATAGGGCATCCCAAAATATCATAAACTATTAAAACTTTGCTTAAAACTGCAGAATGACTTTTAGGGCACTAGTATAATTGGTTTCTTTCATACTCCTATGTATTTTATGCATTTAAAAATATTATTCTGAAGAGGAACCCATAGGCTTTACCAGATTGCCCAAGATGGATCCATGACACAAAAAGAGTTAAGAACTGCTATGGTTGATTATAAAGATAGTCACAGTTTCATTTTTGTTTTTCTATCTCCTTTGAATAACATAGTTCCTGCACACAGTAGGTACTTAGTAATCAGTGTTTGTTCATTGATCAAGAGAGTCTTGAGAAGAGGGAAAGGATGTGTTTATTAATTAAAAGTTCTTCAAGTGTTCCATCTTATATTTCTTTTCTATAGCAGCAGGGCCTCTATCACTGGGAGGGCCACACAGTAGATTTTTTTTTTTTAGTGAGGCAATTGGGGTTACGTGACTTGCCCAGGGTCATACAGCTAGTAAGTGTTAAGTGTCTGAGTCCGGATTTGAACTCAGGTACTCCTGAATCCAGGGCCGGTGCTCTATCCACTGCACCATCTAGCTGCCCCCCTCACACAGTAGATTTTTAAGAAATACTTCAAGAATTGAAAGAGATTTCTGAAATGAAGCATAGATAAGAAAGCTAGCCACAGAAAGGAAAGGAATGCTAAGAACTTCTAAGAACATACTTCTACCTTCTGAGTTAAAAAATGATGAAATACTTGGAATACAAATTGGTATTACAGAGTGGATGGGAGCAGTGATCAAGGGAAGATGATATCTACAAAGCATTTTGGGTTGTTTTTTGTTTTTGAGGTAAAATAGCAAGTCCATCTTACCATAAAGCTTGTGGCAGTTTTTCTTTCTGTGTTTTGGATGACAGATGTTACAAATCTGGATATTTCATTGTGATTGGCGAAGACACTACTTTGGTGGAGAGAGTGTCTTCATTTTAAAAAGTGATATGGGGGCAGCTAGATGGCGCAGTGGATCGAGCGCCAGCCCTGGATTCAGGAGGACCTGAGTTCAAATCCGGCCTCAGACACTTAACACTTACTAGCTGTGTGACCCCAATTGCCTCACCAAAAAAAAAATGATATAAGTACAATGTTATGTAGAATATAAAGTTAAGCATAGCTCTTGCCAAGTAGACTTACACTGTCATCCAAGCAGCTAAAATAACCTATGAATTTTTTTGTTTGTACTCTAGCACTCAGATCTTGATACAGAATTAGAATTAGAATTCAGTCTTAAGGGGGAAGATATAGAATGGCATATACCCAGATGCTAAGTGTCTTATTTAATCCAAAGACACACAGTTTTGTTTTGGGTTGTTAATAGTGTGTAGTGGAAAGATCGCTGGATTTGGATTCTGAAGATCTGGGTTTTAGTATTCACTCTGCCACTTACTAGTTGCTTGACCTTAGGCAAGTCATTTTATATCTCTGGTCCTCAGTTTCCTCAGCTGTAAAATGTGGATGATGATACTTATACTACCTACTGCTAAGGGTTGTTGTGAAGAAAGCACTTTTTAACACTATAGAAAAATAAATCGCTGCTATTATTAAAGTAATCCCATACTTTGGGGAACACCATAGTTGGTTGTAAAACTAACAGTGAAAGGAGATGCAGACACTCCTGGCTTGTACATCTTGTGTGTTGACAGCAAGGTTATGTTGGGCAGTCTTTTTGGCTAAACTATTAAAGCACTGACCTCATTTTTCACTTACAGAAAGATACCAGGTGGGATTATTTTGCTCAAATATTGCCCCTGGAAGAAGAATGACCCTGGCTATGAACCAACAATTCTGTTGAGCCAGGTGGTGTTTGGAAGAGGAAAGGATCAAAACTTTTGCATGTCTTTGTTGCCAGTATTGTTGGTGAATCTACATTATTCATGTAGGTGGCAATAATTGAAGGAAACTTCACTGTTCTCAAGAGGATGGGAACTTGAACTATTGTAGACAGAATGCTCCTTATTATGAGTGCTATATGGGAGGTTGAGAGGACATGGTTTGTAGTTAGTATAATTTCTGGCAACCTTTCTTACCAGTGATTTCAGACTATCACAGATTCATGATCAAACAAATTGCATCTGATTCTAAGGAAGGACAGTTCAGAATGAAGGTATTTAGTGGTGGTAGGTTATCATTGGTAGGTTTGTCCAAACAAATTAGAGATTTTTAACTTTCAAAGGACTATATTATGTGCATACTCTTCATAACTGATGTGTTGGTAGCCCAGCACACATGTTGGCACACAAGGAGAATAGAGATATTTTCTCTTTTGTGGGAGTTGGGGGCGGGGAAGTTTGGTGACTTTGGTTGGAGGGAAGATGATACTTAGAAATGTAACTTGTTTTTAAGTAAGCCTAATAGCTGAGATTCCTGATGCTTAGAAAGAATGATCTGTGTTTGGCATTGTGCAATTACCAATAACTTGGATAAAGACCTAGGTTTTGTGAGTATCCAGTTTGTAGCCAACAAAGCTAGGAGGAATAGCAAACACACTGGATGGTAAGAATCAGGTTCTCAATTAGCTAGAACACAAATATATTAGGAATAAGTGTAAACCTTTACACTTGGATTTTTAAAAAAATAGTTTCACTACAAGAAGGGGTAGATCTAAGGTTTTGAGTGGATTGCAAGTTCAATATGAATCAACAGTATCATATGGTAGCTAAAAAAAGCTAAGGTGATCTTAGGCTACATTAAGAGAGAATAAGGTGATAATCTGCTCTTGTCAGACCATATCTGAAATATTGTTTTCAGTTTGGTTCTGAGAAACATGGTTTTTTTTTTCCAGAAGGAAGTTGATAAGTTAATGTCCAAAGAATGGCAACTAGGATGATGAAACATCTTGAGATGATGTCCTGTGAGGATCACTTCAAGGAACTGTGGAGAACAGAAGACTTAGGAAACATGATAGCTGTTTTCGAGTATTTCAGGAGTTATGTAGAAGAGAGAGTGAACTTGATCTGTTTGACCACAGAGAGGACAGAACTGAAAACAATAGGTGGAAACTGAAAAGAGGCAGATTTGTACTTGATAAAGATACCTCCCCCCCCAGTTATAACTATCCAAAAATGAAATGGATGGCCTCTTTGGATAATGGGTTCCTCTTCACTGAAAGTCATCAAGAGTAAGGCTTGATGACCATTGTTGGGGATATTGTAGCATGGATTATTGTTTAGGTATAGGTTGGACAAAATGGCCACTGAGGTCCCTGCCAACTCTGAGATTCTATAATTCTGTGACATAGTGAAATTGGATGGTGAACATTCACTTAAGTTGTTAAGTCCTACTGATTCTTCATAATATTTATCTCAAATCTACTCCTTCCTTTATATTCACACTACTATCATCTTAACTAAGGTCCTTATCAATTCTCCATTGTTCTATTCTAATAGGCTTTTGACCTCCAATCTAATCTGTCACCCAAGTGCCAACATAATCTTCCTACTGAGCAGGGCCAACCATGTTACACCTCCCTTCCTCCCACTCAAAAATCAGCAGTGGCTCACTATTACTTATCAGACAAAATATAGTCTCCTTAGCCATATGTTTCAGGTCCTCCACAATCTGGTTCCAGCTTACCTTTGCAGCCTTATTCATCATGCTCCTATTCACATACTTCATATTCCAGCTAAACTGGACTAATAATCATTTCTAGACATAGCCCTGTATTCTCCTGCTTCTGTGAATTCCCATAGGCTATCCTTTATATCTCTAACACACTTCATCTAGCTTGTTGAAGTCTCCTCTTCCTTCAAGACCCAAGGAGAGTGCCATCACCTGCACAAAAACTTCCTTGATTTCTGCCCTTCCCACCCCCAGCTTGAAGTGATATCGTATTTAAGTTTTCCTTGAGTAGGTTGGAACTTTCTTTTGTTCCATCACATTCTTCTCTGGTGGCTAGAGGGCTGGACTTGCAGTCAAGAAAACCTGTACCATGATGATGATGATGTTTCATCTCTATATTCCTAGCACATAGCACACTACTTTGCATGTACTGGGTGCTTAGTAAATGTTTATTTATTTATTTATTTATGTTTTTCTTTTGCAACAAACATTTATTTTTCCAGTTACATGTAAGGGTAGTTTTCAACATTTCTTTTCTTTTTTATTTCTTTCTTTTTTTCTTTGGCGAGGCAATTGGGGGTAAGTGACTTGCCCAGGGTCACACAGCTAGTAAGTGTTAAGTGTCTGAGGTTGGATTTGAACTCAGGTCCTCCTGACTCCAGGGCCAGTGCTCCATCCACTGCACTACCTAGCTGCCCCTCAACATTCATTTTCATAAGATTTAGAGTTCCAAATTTTTCTTCCTCCCTCCCTCCCTTTCCTCCCCCTTCCCTCTCTTTCTTCCCCCCTCCACAAGACCGCAACCAGGTTATATATGTACAAACCACAAGTGCTCTTTTTATCAGTTCTTTCTATGGGGGTGGATAGTAAGCTTCATCATTAGTTCCTTGGGATTGTCTTGGATCATTGCATAGTTGAGAGTAGTTAAGTCATTCACAATTGCTCACTGAACAATACAGCTGTCACTATGCACAACGTCCTCCCAGCTCTGCTCACTTCACTATACATCAGTTCATGAGTCTTTCCAGGTTTTTCTGGGATCATTTTATTTGTCATTTCCTATAGCACAAGATAGTAAATGTTTAAAATGAATTAAACTTAAAAAAAGGTTCTAAGATTTTACAAAATAGTTCTAGACTTCCTTTAGACAGTGACTTCTCCAGTGTTTTTAAAACAAAGAAGGTCATTTATTTCTTAATATTTTACTAGTACTACCTTCAAAATGAGGTTTGGCAAGTACCGTGCTTATTTGGTGTTGAAATGCCCATGAGTTAGATTTAAGTGTTATTAATGCAAACATTAGTTTGCAGTTTGTCATTATTGCGTTAATTTAGGAAAACTGGGACTTGTGGTTATATTAGTAGGTTTGTTTTATTTAGCCTTAGGAAAGTAAGTTTCCAAATGTGTTTTCATAGAAAATTGTAGATACACTGAAATAGCATCCCTCCCCTCTTCCTTAAAAACAGATTTAGAAAGAAATTATTCCTATGATAGGTTAGCTTATAAACTATGAAGGAAATATAGACAGCACGCATTCTCTGAGACATAGCTATTTTAGTAAAGCATGTTTAACATAAAGCTAAGAACATTCACTTCAGCCACACAAATCTCAATCACATCTGACTTCAAAATATTACTATATGTCTAACCCCAGCAAATGTACTGCAACATAAATAAAAGAGCCATGTTAACTTCTTATAATGTGCCTTTTAAAAAAGCTGTAGATGGATGTGAATGTTTATTCTCTGATGACAAACCTAGCAAAGTTAAGAGAGGCCCTTTACCAGAAGGTTGACCAGTATATGACAATTTGGGTTTTTTTTTTTTAAGCTTCTGTACCCAGTGACGGACACCTGCCAAGAGATGGGGGGAATTTATCTGCATTTGTAGAGGGAACATTCACACTGATGAAATCATGCATCCTTGATTTATTGAATTATGTACCATCTTATTTTTGTGGAAATTGAAGGCAAGAAAGATTGGTCTTTTGGAGCTGTGACCACAGGGAGCCGGGGTCAGGGCGGGTGGGGGGGCAGAGGAGAGAGAGAATTAGGGTAAGCTATTTTCACTTCCACCTTAGCTCTTGGTTATAATTTGCCAGTGTTCTTTCCTTTTTATTCATGATGTGCTTTGTTAGTGCTTTTCTTTTCTAGGATTCCTAAGTGACCAGGATCATAGCAGTATGTATTATGTATTTTTGTGCATATGTATACATGTCTGTGTATAATCTAAACAAAATAGTACCTCTGTGTGATAAAGCTCTACTGTCAATTCAACAAACATTCATTTAAACCCGTACTATGTGAAAAGGTACTTTGCTAGGTATTTAGGATGCAGAACCACAGTCCTTGCTTTCAAGAAGCTTATATTCTAGTGGGAAGACACAGGATCTACACCATAAGTAAATACAAAGCATGTATAAAGTAAAGAGTCACAAAGTAATTTGGGAGGCTGAGCACGCACCAACACTTAAAATGAATAAATCATCACAACAGGCTTGGATGGGAGGAGGCCCTGTTGCTGAGTCATAGCAGGTCCTAAAGACACAGAGGTGATGCGGGAAGTATCTAGTATTTCTCTTTTTTTCCTTTTCCTTTTTTTTTTTTTGCAGGGCAATGGGGGTTAAGTGACTTGGCCAGAGTCACACAGCTAGTAAGTGTCAAGTGTCTGAGGCCAGCTTTGAACTCAGGAACTCCTGAATCCAGGGCTGGTGCTCTATACTAGCCACCCTAGTATTTCTTTTTATGATAAGACTCTTTTGGTGTGAAGGGCATTCTAGAACAAGAGGAGATTTTTTAAAAACAACAATAACTGATTAAATGTTTGAAAACAATAGGAGCATCTCCCTCCTATTTTAAGAACAGCTCAACAAACCCCTTGTTGGTTTGTCAGATGTGTCAAGATTTAGAGCTGTTTTCTCATTCCCTGTATAATGGTCAAGGACTCGGTATAAGAGATTTATCTTTGATGTCGGCCTTCCTAGGGCTTTGGAAAGAAAATCTGGATTTCTAGTTGGCAAAACCATTCAGCATAAACTCTCTAAAAGTACCTCTGTGCGTGGTGCTCCATGTGCTTTCCGTGGTATGTGTTAAGATTAATGTGATTTACACAGCAAGTGTTTATTAGGCTATTTTCCCCAAATTCACAACTTGAATCCATTCAGGGCTACATAAACTCCTCTGTTAGATACCACTACCTCAGAGCAGCAGCATTCACAAACACTCCTTTCAGTGGGCCAGTGTGGAAGTGAACAATCTCTTTGCATTCTGTACAATGTCACTACATGGTTGAGTGAAGTCTTGAAGTGAAACTCTCTGACTTTCTTAAATTAGCCTCTTTCCCCATTGGATGGCCCTGTATGGCCAAGAAGAGGTGAGTTAAATCCAAGCTGGATTCCAGTTGTAGGAGTTTTCTTAACTGGTGGCAATGGATGTACAAGGCAGAAAAAGTATAACTTGGCTTCTCAGCTCCCAAGGGAACTTTACAGAGGCAGTGGTTGAGAAAAGTCATCGCATGTCCCGCCTAAATTGACAAAATTCAAGTGGGACATCACCAAGAGAATAAATATGGAACCCACAGACGGTGATTACAGCGTTGTGTTTCAAACACCAGTTCTTGAGTTTCTGACTGTTTTGGTAGGAGCACAGGGCACTCTATGGCTGGACAGCCTGGGTGTTCTTTTTTGTCTTCCTTCCTCCCCTCCAACTTCTTTAAACTCTCTTTGACACTGTTTATACTGGCAACTTCCAGTGCTGTCTTTGGAGGCTTTCTATGTAGGCTAGCTCCAGGCCCCATATTAAAACAAAACAAAACAAAACAAAACCCCTCCACTTAAATTCCTGGATGGTATAATTCTATCTGCATTCACCACTGCTATTTTTCTTTCCTGCCACTCACATATGCATTTGAACTTGCATATGCAAACAAATGCACCTACAGTATCCAGTCACCTTGTAACAGTTTTTCCTTTAGGTTACTTTGAGGGTTTAATGTGTTTCCCTGAGGTCACATTGCCATTTCTGTTGCAATGTTCAGAACCTCATTATTTCAGCTCTTTCTGCTTGGGCTGCCCTGAATTGCCACATCCTGGTGGCTGTCCTCTGATTTACTTTATCTTCTTCAATAATTGTCTTTTGTAAAAACAAGACAAGGCAACCCAATTTGAGCCCAAATGCTGTAGACGTGGCCTTCTTTAGTCTTAGATGTGCTGGAAGATAATGCCCTCTGCCTTTGACTCTATACCTTCTTTTTATACGATGTGAATTGAATTTTCTCTTCCACATTGTGTTGGGAGTGATTTACTGATTTGCTGTCTTGAACCTTTTAAAGCTATCTTCTGCTCTCTGTTTTGCAGGCTCTGACCTCTGAGATTAACAGTCTACTGTGAGTATGTGTGTGTGTGTGTGTGTGTGTATTTTTACCCTTATACTGATTACCTTATGTTTTTCAACATTTAACTACTTCAGCCATCTGTTGTCCATTCTCTGCAGTCCATCACAACAAGGTTGCCCTTAGACCTTGGTAAACTCTCCCCACAAGTTTGGCTTTTCACTGTTTCCTGTTCAAGGGTGAACAGGTCAACCGTTTTTGCTTTTATTTGTTGACTTCTGGGTTTCAAATAGCTCTTTTCACCTGGAGCAGAAATGATTCCAAGTCTAAATCATTCTACTTTGTAGAGCTGAAAATATTTTGGAGTTTATAAAAGGTGCTAAAAAAATTAGATGTGGGCTCTGCTGAACTTGTATGGTGCACACATCAACAGACTAGAGTTACTGCTTACCTTGGGCAGTTCTCTTAGCTCCGGCTTCTCAAAAGTTATAGCTTTGATCACCACTGGAGAGAGAATGAAGGGGACAGGAGAGAACAGGGGGTTTTATGGCTATTGGTAAAACAAGTTGTAGGTGGATTGCATATCAGGTGTAGATAAAATGCCATGAGACCTGTGGAAATTGTGCTGTTTGAAATTGTCTCTTTAGTAGAAAATAAGCTCCTTGAAGTCAGGGTATTTTTTTATTTTTGCCTTTGTATCTTCAGTGCCTAGCACAGTTCCTGGAACATAGTAGGTACTTAATAATACATGCTCATAGAGATATTTGGCACTCCTAATAGAAATTACAGGAAGCCAAAAGTCTTTGAGTAATAAGTGAACCACAGGGAAAGGGTGTTTTTTTCTCTCTGCCAAATATTGGCTCTTAGGGGATGTGCTATTAATAAGCTAAGTGGCTTAGTGGGCTTGGAATTAGGAAGTTAAAAAAAATCAGGAACCTGAGTTCAAATCTAGCCTCTGACACCTACTAGCTGTGTGACCCTGGGCAAGTCATTTAATCTCCATTTGCTTCAGTTTCCTCATCTGTAAAATGGGGATAATAATAGCACCTACCTCCCAGGGTTGTTGTGAAGATCATGAAACAATCACATTTCAGGTAAAGCACTTAACACAATGCCTGGCACACATAAATGTTAGTTGTTCTTGTCATCATCGTTGCCGTTGACATTGTCACCACCATCATCAAAATCCATAGTTAATAGGACCTGCATTACTTTATTTTTTATAGACTTGAATTATATAATGGTATGATAATTGGCATATTTCTTTGAAGTTATCAAGGACAGCCTGATAGAGAATTTAATTGCTAATAGGAGAAGTGTCTGAACTCAGTTAAAAATTTTGAAGAAATTGTACCTCTTGGCACTTTTTTCTTGGGATGTTGTGAAAGGACCAATATTTACCTGAGTTTCTTCCTCCAACTGCCCATTCTTTCACTGGGTTAAGTCAGATTTTTCCTAAAAGGTAACACAGCCAGAACTTGATTAGCCCCAGACATTGAGCAAGGCTCAAGCTGTTTCTTCCTTGCCCCTCTCCCCTACAGCTTTCTGGTCATATAGGGCATCGAAGGTTCTACCCATGTGGGGTGGTGGTTCCCTTACACTTGGTGGTTGTCCAAAGATCACCCTGCCCTACTTGTCCATAGGGAGTGGAAAGGAGCTGCTTCTACAAATACTAAGTGCTTTGATATCTTTGCCCTGTTAGTAAACCTCCTTTTGTTAACTGTTGAGTGATGCACAAGGGCCTTATTTTGCCCCCAACATGGAACCTGAACTAACAGGGTTCCCCACAACAGTTCTTAGCCCCATACACTTGATCCCATGATCCACGACTGACCCTTCTTTAGCTGAACTTTCCCTAAACAAAAGTGCTCTGTATGGAATCATATCTAGTCCAACCCATATTTGAAGAAGATTACCCTCTGCAATGTATCCAAGTGGTCAACCCAGCCTTTGCTTGAAATAGCTCCAGTGAAGGGAAACCCACAGACTTCAGAGGTTCACTATTCTGCTTTTAGACTGCTTTCATTTTTAGGCAAATGTTCTTTACATCAAGCATACATTTGCCTCTGTTCACCTTCTGCTCTCTGTTCCTAGCTCTGCCTGCTGTGGCCAAGTAGAACAAATGGAATTCCTCTTCTTTTTACAGCCTTCCCAATATTTGAAGACAGCCATTGTGTATTTCCCCCACCTTCCCAAGTTTTCCCCTTCAGGCTAAACATTCCCATTTCTTTCAAATACATTTTCATATTGCATGATATCAAGATCCTTCAGCATCCTGGCTGCTGTCTTGACTTCAGTTTATCAGTTTCTTTCTCATGTGATACCCAGAACTAACTATAATACTCCAGATGTCAGACCATGGAAAATACAGTGGCACCGGTATTTTCACGTCTTTAGTCTTGGACCCCATAACTTTCTAAGATGGCACTAGCTTTTTTTTTGGTTAATAGCATAGTCTTAATTAATATTGAGTTTTTATATAGTCCATTGAATACTCCAGATAAACTTTTTATCCATGCCTCCTTAATTTTGTACTTGTACAGGGTATTTTTCTTTGGGGGGCAAGGGGGGGGGAGAAGAACTTAGGTTTTTGAATATTTAAGCCATTTACATTCCTTTCAGCCTTCAAGTTCAAATCCAGCCTCAGATACTTGATACTTACTAGTTGTGTGACCCTGGGCAAGTCTCTTAACCCTCATTGCCCTGCAAAAATTAAACCAAACCAAACCAAAACAAAACAATTTCCTCTTTGTTGTCACTGATTTTCCTTTCCAGACTCAGTTTGTTTGGAGGTATAATACTCCTTGCTATTCATGTAGGACCATGCATGTTTTTCAATTTATTTCTTGCTACCTGTCCTTCGCTTTCATCTTTTGTTTGGTGAGTTCCTTGTTCATCCACATTCGTCTTTTTAAACTAACTTCTTCATTTCCTCTGAATCAGAATTGTTTCTTACTGCGTTTTCAGAATTTCATTCTTGGGAGCTTCCTAGCTAGCCCTTCTCAGCTAACTTGCCCTATAGAAATTTGGGCCGTAGAACCCTATCCTGAACACTTTGAAATCTGTTCTCTCAGTCTAGAGCATGTGTCTAGAGAATACCTGACTTTTTTCTCTTTTGCTAGATTCTAAGCCTGGGTGGTATGTTCCCCCCCCCCCAGAACTGATGAATAAAATGGGTCTTAGCATGACTCTAGGTTTACTTCTTAACCAATTTTCATTTTAATAATAAGTCTTTATTTTGGAAGTTCTGTGTAGAAGAATTTTCTTAGCAGGACTGTATCCCTTTTCATTTTGGTACTCTTCATTCTATAAGTATTTTCTCTTCATATCATTAGTATATAGTGAATGAATAATTTGATTTTCTGGCTTTAATTTTTGTATACCAAATTATCTTAGTTCAGCTATACAGCTAAATACTTATATACTTCTTCTATCAATTAAAAATCAGTTTGGCTACTTAACCTTGTAGCTTATTCTGTACTCTGTGTTGACTGTCTTTTACCAGAAACGGAGAGGGTAGAATTCCATTGTTCTTAGAAGTCATGTTGTTTTGTAGTTGTCAGTCTAATCATTCTAATTTGGACCTGTTTTTGAACACTGGAAAAAAAAAAACTTTGAGCTGAAAACTGAATGCCTTGATTCCCAGCTCTTAGTCCCAAACTAGACCAAAAATTTCCAAACAGATTCCTGATAAGGTTGGATTTGGTAATAAACCTCATCAAGAAGTGACTGATATGAGAGAAGCAAGAAAGGATCCTGGGAAATAAGGATATCATGAGGTGTATATTCCAGGAGGTTAAGATTAATTTTTTTTTCTTCCCCTGCCACCCAGGTTCCTTTAGAGGTCTCTAATTCTGTCATCTCTTCCCTTTGTCTCCTAGTTGCAAAATGTTATTCTTTGTCTAATCTCCCTGCTTCTCACTTGGTGACTACCTAGATTCATCTCTGTGGTCACAGTGGAGACAGTCTCCCCACCACCATCCTGTATACTTAACAAGCCCAAGTACAGTAGAATGCCCATGAATGTGAAACCTTTCATCTTAATATCCTTGACTCATAGAATCAGAGGAGGTACCTTAGAGCTCCTCTATTCTAACTCCCTCATTTTACAGGTGAGGAAACTGAGCACAGAAAAGTTAAGTGACTCTCTCAAGATCACATTGCAAACCAGGGGCAGAATCTGGATTCAATTGTCATTTATGCTTTCAGTATTAATAAGAATATGGATTGTGAGTGCAGAGTTTTTGTAGCAATGAATTGGATTAGAATTTTAAAAATTAATGGAATAGCTCCTATTTCCCAACTCTCTATGCAGGATGCTACTTATTCATTCAACAAATACATTGTAGAGAAAACTGTCATTTTTTTCTTTTCCTCTTTCCATTGGTCTATCTAGTTGGACTTTTGTGTAAAAGAAAAGGGAAAGAGACAAAGACATAAATGAATGAGGGGAAAGGAGAGAGAGGGAGGGAGGTGGGGAGAGCAGAATTTTCCCTTTTTTTCCCTGCAACCTTTAACTTCTGCCAGAGCCAGACCAAATTGTGGAGATAGGAACATGAAATTACGTCCCACAGACAGGAAGGACTTCTCATGTTTCAGAGCCTTGGCTTTTATTGCAGTAGGGTATGAACATTTGGTATGAGGCCAAATTCTGATGTGGGACTTGAACCCATGACCTAATGCCAGAGGCAAGAATGTTACCAACTGACCCACACTGACACTAATAAGATGTAGGCATTTAAAATCCTTCTTTGAGTAGTCTTATTGTTACTCTCTGTATTTTCTTCTTTCAGTTTTTCTGTCCAGTGTTCTTGACCTTCCTGCTGGAGCAGAGCCTTAGCTCTAAGATTGTTTTTTTTCCCCCTCAATGTCTTTCCATTTGCTTATTACAGCTGCTTCCCTCTTGCTTTCCATTTCTTCCGTGCAAATTCCCTTTTTGTCCCTGTTCCTTCCTCTCCTCTCCAGCAGATCATATAGTTTCCAGAAACACTTTGGCTCTTCAGCCCCTTATCTGGCTTTCCTTGTATTCAGATGTGGCCCACCCTGCTTGTCTAAGATCCTTTCCTGTTCTTCTAACCTCAACCTTCATCCCGTTTGCAGCAGTCCTCCAGCTGAAACATAGAACGAATTGACCCTTGTACTGAGAAACTGAACTGAAAATGAAATCCCTTGTATTATATTTTTAATACGTGGTTTAGTCACGTTGAGTGTTACAGGCAAACACTGGCAGCTCTCTCTCCAACTGCTGGCTCCCTCTGTGACAGATACCAAAGGAGAAAGGACTCTTGCACACTTACTTAAGCCATGGGTGTAATATTCCTCCAAAGAAGAAACATTCTCATAATCAGCTGGAGGGGTGGTTTTTGGCTAACATAACTGGTAAACAGCTGTCTTTCACATTTACTCATTATTTTGTTAACTTAATAGTCCCCATAGTAGCTGAAATTAAGAGTAATTTCCTCCTGAAAATTCTGTGGTTGTAGTTTGGGGGAGAAGTATCTTCTTAACCAATATCACCATCTAGTTTTGACATAGACAGTTCATAATTTAGGATCATTATGAAGTTCTGCTATTTGTTTATTTCTCTAAACCTCAGATTTTTCATCTGCAAAATTATTAAATGAGGGGGGGTGGGCTAAATGGTCTTAGTTCCCTCATAACCCTAAATGTATGATACTCTGAGATTTAATGAAGTCTTTTCAGAGCCCTCTCCTTTTCTCCCATTTACTGGTGCCCTCCCCCATTAATTACCTTATATTTATTTTGGATATATTATTTATATTCATGTTATATCCCCCTATTGTAGAATATAAGCTCTTTGAAGGCAGGCACTGTTTAATTTTTGTCTTTGGATTCTTTCGATCTTGCCTTTCTTAGTACCTGGCACAAAGTAGGTGCTTAATAAATACTTGTTGATTGACTGATTGAGTATATAGATAAAAACCAGCCTTTAAGTTCAGTGAAATAACTTCACAAGTATAGGAGAAGGGGATATGGCTAGACAGCAATTTCTGTGGAGAAGAAAAATCCTGGGGCTTTTACTGAATCACAAACCCAATATACGTCAACAGTTGGCAGCCCCCAAAGTACTAGGATCTTTGATTGTATTAATAGAAATAAGATGCCCAGATCAAAGAAGGTCTATTCTTACTGTGCTCTGTTGAGATGTATAGAAGCACTGATGGCATCAGTTCTCAATATAGCTACCGATCCTCTGGTTAGATGTCATAACTTATTAGAAGTTGGAACAACCAAGTGAATTGGCTTGATGGTGAATGGGAGGAAATGTTAAAGTGACAGGAGAAGTGGCAGGGAAAGTCCTTCTTCCCCACTGCAGCTGTTAAGATGGCTATATCACCAGGAAAAAAAGAAACCCTGTTTTCAAATGAGAATCCAGAATTCTGTGTGTGATCCAGTCCAAACTAAATGAGGACCATTATAATACTTATTTCTCTTTCCATAAGAACAATATGAGATCCATATTCTACTACAGCTTTCCCCTTATGCCTCCTTATGATGTGGCTGAGACTTCAGCAGGCTATATGTGCCTAAAGCATAAGCTCTAGCAGTTCCTATGAAGATAAAAAGGCATCAGACAGGAGGCTGTAGAGAGATGGAGTGTCTCTCTTTTGGAAAGCAATCCATCTAGGTGTGAAAAGGCTCCTCTCCAAAAATCTGGCCACAGCATTTCCTGAGACCATCTTTGAATGCATAGAGATGCTGCTATCTGCATTGATGGAAGGAATACTGAAACTGATGAAATAGATGATTTTTTTAAGGGTTGAAATATTGTTGATATAGGGCCTTATGGTCCCAAAAGGCTTTATGGATTTCATCTCATTTGTTCCCTTCAGTAGCCCTGTGAACTAGGTAGTACAAGGATTATCATTTTATAGAAGAGGAGAGTAGAGGCACAAAGAGATTATATTTAACTGTACACAGCTGGGAAGTGGTCAAGTTAAGACTAGAATCCAGGGTGTTTTGCATTATTTTGTTTTGTTTTTACTCCAAATGTAGTATGCTGCCTACTACATAAAATCTTATTCTGTTGGTGATCAAAACCAAATTTGAGCAATTCTGCTTAAACAGATCATCAACATCAAAATGGTTCAGTAAAAAGATGTGTTTGGGTACTATTTTCCAACTCTTTATTGACATTACTATTGCCTCCATTGATATTCACTAATGGAATGGTGTTATTGACAAATAGGTTTTTCAGTGTCTTTGTGATGCTTATCTATGAGTCATTGGTCTGTTTCTTTGAAGCATGGTGCTCTTGGGACCAGAATTAAGCTTTGAATTTTAAAGTAGCTCTTTTGATTTTTCCTTATTATTGTATTAGTCACCTAGTCCCACAGATCACTTCTTTTTTCTTTATTTTAAAAAATTTTTTGTAGGGCAATGAGGGTTAAGTGACTTTCTCAGGGTCACACAGCTAGTAAGTGTCAAGTGTCTGATACCGGATTTGAACTCAGGTCCTCCTGAATCCAGGGCCAGTGCTTTATTCACTGTGCCACCTAGCTGCTCCCACTTCTTTTTTTTTTTTTTTTGGTGAGGCAATTGGGGTTAAGTGACTTGCCCAGGGTCACACAGCTAGTAACTATTAAGTGTCTGAGGTCGGATTTGAACTCAGGTCCTCTTGACTCCAGGGCTGGTGCTCTATCCACTGAGTCACCTAGCTGCCCCCCCCCCTTTTTTTTTCTTTTTTTTTTCCCCACTTCTTTTTTGAAGAAGAGAACAAATTGACTTCAATCCTTGTACGGTTTATTATGTAAATGGTCCTAAACTAAATTAGACTTCTAAACCTATATAGGAGTGGATCTGATTGGTACTGATAGTAATAGAAATGTGGAAAGTCTTCTGGACCTTAGGCAGGTTTCACTTAATGATTTAGACTCCAGGGCCTAAGGATGGCCCAGATCTGAATTGGTGTTCAGGAAGCAAAGGTTAATATACTTGTCTGGCAGCTTTCTTTGCAGAATCACTGAATCTTAACGTTGGAAAGTATCTTAGAGGTCAGTAGTCCAAGCCTCATGTGATACTTTTTACAACATCCTTGACAAGTGGTCATCCAACCTTCAAATCCTTCAAAAAGACCTACAGTGATAAGGGCCTTTGAGCCCTATCAGCATGAGGGCGATGTGATTTCTCGGAAAATAAAATGATTCACACATTGGTGGCATTGAAGCCAGCCTGGAACAGAGGACGCTTCCCTTTCAGGCCAAGGTCATTCTCTTATGCCTGTCCTGAATTAGAAGAGACCCAGTTCCAATCACTAACCAACCCTCCATGGTTAGAAAGTTTATCTCTGGCTGGTGATGGGGCAGGCAGGACAGAAGATGCAGGGGGTATGGATGTGTACCAGGTTTGTCTCTCTGGATCTTTCTCCATAAAAAAAGAGTTAAAACCACAGAAATGAAGTTTATGGGGTTGCATGGGCCTTATATTTATTCTGACAGTTGTAAAAATTCTTTCAGCCTGGCCCATTTTTTTTCTTTCTAAAATAAAAAGAGAAGTTGGCATGAGAAAGTAAGAGATGTAAACCATGTGACTAAAATGCCTTAGCTTTTTTTCTCTGAGCCAGCTTCTTTTAAATTATACCTTAGGAATGCTCGGTGTTTTTAAAACAACTGCCCACAAAAACCTCCAAATGTGTGTTCCTGTAGCTTGGAGGCTTAGATGGCATGTGTTTTAAAGGAAGAATCCAAAAGTACCACACTTTGGACGTAATGAACTTAGATCTTCTCTGGAGACTTTGCCCTGAGGAATTGGATTACTTGAAGGAGCTGGCAAGAGGCCAGGCAACCTTTCACCTCTGTTTACTTGAGCACTGTGGGCCATAGTTGATAGTCACCCAGACCTGCAGAGGGAGTTTGGACAAGAGGATCTCCCAGGTCCCTTTCAGATCTAAAATGCTATGAGTCTAATTACTGACCTGGAGACCTAGGATTCTGCCTCTATTTGTTGGACATCAAAAAAGCAACAATTAAACTTATTCAACATTTGTATCTTCCATTGAGCAAGTGACTTAACTTCTTGCTTCTGTTTCCTCAACTAATAATTCAACTGTAAAATGGGGATAACAAAGGCACCTAATTCCTAGGGTTTTGTGAGGATGAAGCGAGATAGTTGTAATGTGCTTGGCATAGTGCCTGGCACATGGTAGGCACTATATAAATACTAGCTATTACTAGTACTATTGCTGCTGCTGCTACTACTACTACTACTACTACTACTACTACTACTACTACTATTACTACCACCACCACCACCACCACCACCACCTAGCACTGTACATCTTGTTGAGAAGTCATTTTGAGTCATGTCCAACTCTTCAAGACCTGATTTGGGATTTTCTTGACAAAGACACTGGAGTGGTTTACCATTTCCTTTTCCAACTTATTTTTTTTCTCTTTTTCTTTTTTTTTTTTTTAGTGAGGCAATTGGGGCTAAGTTACTTGCCCAGGGTCACACAGCTAGTTAAGTATTAAGTGTCTGAGGCCGGATTTGAACTCAGGTACTCCTGACTCCAGGGCCGGTGCTCTATCCACTGCGCCATCTAGCTGCCCCTCCAACTTATTTTTCACAGGAGGAAACTGAGGCAAACAGGGTTCAGTGATTTGCCCAGGGTCACATAGCCAATAAGTATCTGAGGCTAAATTTGAAATCAGGAAGATGTCTTACTAACTCCAGGCTTGGCACTCTATCTGTTGCATCACCTAGCTGCTACACATAATGGATGCTTATAAATGTTTGTTGAAGTAGAAATAAGTAGACGATACAATATTTTCATAAGCAATTCGTTCAAGAAATTTATTGAGTGCCTTATATACAAAGTACTGGGAGAGATACCAAGACTAAAGTAGTACATTTTTCCTGGTCTCAAAGAACTTGTCATCTCTTTCTAGGTGAGATCAAACATGCTCACCAATAACTGCATCACAAAGTACCATGAGAATAGTATAAACAAATTGCTTTGAGTTTGGAAGATCACTTCCAGTTGAAGGCTTTAGGGAGGAGGTCATACTTGGACTGGACTGGACCATGAAGGATGGGTAAGATTTGAACAGATAGAGATAGCAGGAAGAGAATTGAGCAAAAGGGCAGAGTAAAATTAACAAGCATGTATCACATGTCAGTCACCATGCTACGTTCTGGAAATAGAAATTAAGGTAAAAACAATAGCCCCTGCCTTCAAGGAGCCTTCAATTTAGCAGGAAAAGACAACATATAAAAGGAACCTGAAAAGGGGGACTGAGAGGAAGAAGGTACCCATCTGGAGGCACAGTGGATAAAGAAGTCCCAGAGTCAGGAACACAACCCAGAAAGGAAGGAAGGAGGGAATATTGCTGGCCTGGCACCTTGCCTTAAATGGAGATTCTGCCAGGAACTTACCAATCAGAGGAAGGGGCTACAAGGGTGGAGAGATAGATGTAGCAGGGTGACAAGGCTGCTGGATCATGATGGAGAAAGACTCCTACAGAGTCAGGAGTGATGCGTGTGGAAAGAAGCAGTTGAAGATTAGACTAGACAGATTGGTTTGACTGTGTTTTCTTGTGACTAATGTTTGTGTTACTTTTTTTAGTTTGAAAGTTAATTTCCTTGATAGAGAAAGGTTAGGGGTTTTACCTGTGATTTCATTGTTACAGGGAGCTTCCCATATTAATTCAGGCTAGCACTTTTCCTGCAATTTATGGAGCATGGAGAGGGTACAGTGACTTTCCCACAGCCAGAATGTGTTAGAAACAGGACAGATTTTTGTGTCTTCCAAGACAGTTTTCTTCCTACTGCACCACACTGCCTCTCTGACACAGAAAATGGAAGAAAAAAAAATCAGTAGCTCTGCTGTGGCCATTGTTTTCCTTTTTAACTGTAAACTATCTGCTTTATGCAGCATTTTTGCTCTAAACATATATATATATATTTTTTTTTTTAATTTTTTTTTTTTGTGGGGCAATGGGGGTTAAGTGACTTGCCCAGGGTCACACAGCTAGTGTCAAGTGTCTGAGGCCAGATTTGAACTCAGGTACTCCTGAATCCAGGGCCAGTGCTTTATCTACTGTGCCACCTAGCTGCCCCTAAACATAATTTTTAAATATGCCTTTAGTTATGTTCTTTAGCATTTTTTCACAGGCCTACTCTTAGTTTGGCCTTTAGCCTCCCTAAAGCTATTACAATTCTATGCAACTTTCCACCTTTGTTTTGTGCCCTTTCTTCCATCTTTTTGTATCTTCAAACTGCCATTGATGCTGGAAGAATATGTCAACCAGCTTCCCTATGGCTCCATCCACTAACCCATCCCTGTAAGAATTGAGAGCTGAATAACCCTCGCTGTGACCACTGTTTTTCCACTTGTGTTGTTTTCCCTGTTAGAATGCAAACTTCTGTGGAAGGGTTCTCTTCTTTTGCCTTTTATATTTGTAGCCCTGGTACTTAGAACAGTGCTTGCCTCTGACATAGAGTAAGCACTTAATAAGTTTCTTTCTTTCTTTCATTCACTCATTCACTCACTTCCTTTTTAAATTGAAACTTAGATTTAGAAATATGCCCACAGTTCTTTCTTTTTTTGTATTCCCCCTTTTTTCTTTCTTTGTAGTTTTCTTGATTGTACTGTCAGAATTCTTATTTTAAAAGCTTTCTGTTTCACTTAAGGCTTGTTATTTTTTAGAGGCTATAGGCTTGGGAGCACCTTTTTTTCCCAGAACTTTTTACATATCTGACTATGCCTACCTCACATAATCTTTCTTGGTTATTATGAACTCTAAGGTGGCATGATCACTCTCTCCTATGGTTCCTTCACTTCCACTAAACCATCCAATTCTTCCTTGTTGGTCAGAATTCATTCTAGAATGGCAATTCTTCTTTTGCTTCTTCTTGGCAGGAGAATGGAAAGAAAGAAATGAATGAGGGCCAAATTAGGAGGCAGGGTCAATAGGACTTAGTGACTGATTGAATAGAAGGGAGAGTAAGACATTAAAGATAATATTAAGATTTTAAATCTGAGTGCCAGAGAGAATGGCAGTTCCATTTGCAAAAGTTCAACAATTCAATTCAACAAATATTTCTTAAGTACCTACTATGGGGAAAAATGAGTCAGGAAAAGGAGCTAGCTGAGGGAAAGTCAGTCATGGGATAATCAAAGTGGTTTTAGCCTGAGGCAACAAGAGGTTGCCTAAAAGGAAATGTCAGAGCATATAGTTAGAAATGCAAGACTAGACCTTGGGAGGAAGATTAGGAAAGAGAAGAGTTATTTACATGAAGGTGATATTTTAAGCCAAAGGATAGATGAGAATGTTAATGGAGAGAGTATGTATAAATTAAAGAGAAGCAAGCCAAGGACAATATTTTGGAAAAGAGAAGGGAAGGAAGAAATATCTGGAGAAGGAAGGAAGGGATGCCGCTTTTAGGCACCTAATGAATATTTGTTGAATTGAATTGAGACAGAAAAGGATGGTCAATGAGATACTAGGGGAGGGAGGAGAGTGCAGGGTTGCTAAAGTCTAGAAGGGGAGTTTTTATTAGAAGTGGATAGATAATTGTTGTCACAGGTGAAGACTAAAAAAAAGAGGTTCATATTGGATGGTCCTCATCTTTTCAGTAAAGTAGAATGTGAAGCCCTCTGCCAAGAATGAAAATGGGTCTAAGGAATATAGAGATGGTATAGGACAGGTGTTGAGAAATGTGAACATGAAAAGCTAATGAAAGGATAGTTGAATAGCAGTGAATATCCATTGAGGTTAGATAGTATGAGTTTAGTTGAATTTTGTAACTTTCTTCAGGAATCTTTGACAGCTGGGGAATTATAGCAAAGAAAATATAGGGTAGGGGGGCAGCTAGGTAGCGCAGTAGATAAAGCACTGGTCCTGGATTCAGGAGGACCTGAATTAAAATCTGGCCTCAGACACTTGACACTTAACTAGCTGTGTGACCCTGGGCAAGTCACTTAACCCTCATTGCCTCACCTATATATATATATATATATATATATATATATATATATATGGTAGGGGTGAGTCAATGTTGAAGATTTTTATGGGAGGCTCAGTAGGTCAAGGGGGAGTAATTCTCTAATTGAAATGGATGATCCATGTTAGGTGGAAGGCAAGTGAAGCTAAGGAGGGAATGTTGACTGGGAGCATAGGAAGTAACAGAGACACCAGAAGTCACAGTGATGTTCAAGTGTTGCTCAGTGGGTAAGGAGAAGGTAGGAGAGGTAGAAGAAGATAAGTGAAGTGTTGTGGTCAGAGAAAGGCAGCTCTAGTCTTGAGATCCTTGAGGTATCACAGTTCTAAGTAGGGATGAGGACCAAGGTATGACTGAGCCAGTGGATGGCTAACATAGAGTAGAGATGAAGGACACCAAAATTAAGGGGATTAAGGAGCACTCAATAGTCCACAGGGTCAGGTAAGTCATCAATATTATTGTTTTCATAATCATCACAGTAAACAGGGAAAATTTGAGTCTTAATGCATTATGTTGTAGCTGTTAATAGTGACACTCTCTATTTTCCTAAGTTTTATATGTTGTTCAAGCAGTATAGATATAATCCAAGAGAAAATAATTAAAACAATTCATTTTGTCTTTGAAGCACTCATCTTCCAGAATTCTCTAACTAACACACGTAATCTCCATGTGAAGTAGGTTGCAGGACAATCACTCCCTCCTGCCCTCCATCCTGTTTTTCCCCCCTTTGGAAGGGAACCCAAAACAAAGAAACATATGTAATAATCCAAGTTTTCTGCTAAAATATCTTTCTTTTCTATGGGTTCATATCACCTCTGTCTATACTGTATTGTTTATTGCACCTTGACTTGAGAAAACAATAATGCAATTGTTCACACAGATTACAGTCCCTGATGGGGCAGCATGGGGAAACAAGGATTGTCAAGCTACAATTTGGCCCATAGCTGCTTTGAATTTATAGAAAGAAAACTTTAGTTTCCATGGACAGTCTCTATCGCTGTCTCTTACAAGCACTATTCCAAAGAGCCACATTCAGGTCTATGAAATTATATGGTAGCCCATTCATGTATATTTTAATGTAATTAATATATACCTAATTGAGCCCTATCAGCATGAGGGTGGTGGGCCTTTCCCAGAAAGTACAGTGACTCACAATTTAGCAACATTGGTGTTAGACTTGAATGGAGGATGTTTCCCTGTGACTCCTAGGTCACCCACTTTTATCTCTTCTGAACTAGAACAGGCTCTGTACCAATCCTGTTAGTCTTTTTATGGGAATAGCGATTAGAAGGTATATCTCTGGCTGGTGACAGGAGCAGGCAGAATACAAGATGTTGGAGGTAGGAGTGCATATCAGATTTGTTGCTTTGGCTTGGCTCTCCATAAAGGCCAGTTAAAAGCACAAAGGGAAAACAGTCCACTTGAAATGAAATTTATAAGGGTGCATTAGGCGACAATTCATTCAGAGACTGTTTTCCAGTTAAAATTTCATTACTGCTTTTCTTGTCATTTTTATATTCCCCTTCCCTCCCTGGGCTTATTACCTACCCACAATATGTGACCTGACTTTCTTATATCTCACAGTCACAACATAAGGAAGACACACAGAAGTAGGGAGGAGAAAGCCCTGACAGATCTTGGTGGTGCCATTTAATAGTAAAGAACCAACAGTTTGAAGAATTAATGGAAAACATATTGATAATGTATGAGCCTTTTAAAAAAAAAACAATCTACCAGAAGCAAGACTTCGTAAGAAGATCAAGTAGTTACCAAAACCTAGAATTGAATATAAGGTAACAATTAATAATAGCCAACATCTATAGTTCCTAGCAATAGGTAGAATACATGCAAATGAGCTCCCCCCCCTTTCTTAGTCAAGAAGCATTTATTAAGTGCTTGCTGTATTCCAGGGACTATTGCAAATGCTGGGAAATACAAAGAAAAGCAAAAACATGGTCTTTGTCCTAAAGAGCTTTGAATGGGGCTGGGGTCATAACACACAGATAACTGTGTACACACAAGCTCTATACAGTACAAATGGAAGGTGACCTGAGAGGGAATGCACTAGCAGTGTTGTGTGTGTGTGTGTGTGTGTGTGTGTGTGTGTGTATGTGTGTGTATGAGGGGTAAAGTAGGGGAGGAAAGACTTGGAGCAGAAAGTAGGGTTTAAGCTGAGTCTTGGAGGAGGCCAGAAAGGGAAGAAGAGCATTCCCAGGATGTCAGGGTGCCAGGGTCCCAGTGAGAAGATATGGAATTGGGTGATGATGTGTTGTATGTGAGAAGTAGCAAGTAGGAAGTATAACTAGAATGTAGAAGAAATGCAAGAGTAAAATGTAAAAAGACAGGAAAAGGGGCCTGGTTACAATGGACTTTAAAGGCAAAACAGAGCATTTGATATTGGATCCTGGCGGTGATGGGAGACACTAGGGTTTATTGGTAGTGGCAGTGGTGGGGGTGGGTATGGCATGTATACCAGAATCATATGTTTGCTTTAGGAAAATCACTTATAGCTGAGTGATGATGATAATAATAATAGCTAGCATTTGTATAGTGCTTTAAGGTTTTCAAAGTGCTCTACAAGTAATATTTTGTCTTCACAACAATCTTGGGAGGTAGGTATTATTATTCCCATTTTACATTTGAGGAACCTAAGGCACATGGGGTTAAGTGACTTGGTGTGAGGGTCACACAGCTAGAAAGGGTCTGAGGCTGAATTTGAATTTGGATTTAATGCTCTATCCTAATGCACCACCTAGGATGGATTGGAGTAAGGAGATATTTGAAGGAGGGAGATTTTTTGCCATAGATTAGGCATGGGACGATGAGTGCCACCAGCACTTGGTTGGTGGTTCTTTGAGTAGAAATAAAGTAATTCTTCTGAGGGGTGTAAGAATTAGGATCATAGATTTAGAGCTAGAAAAAACAGAAGAGGTCATCTGATTGGACATCTTCTTTTTATAGATCAAGAAACCAAGGCCCAGAAAGGTTAAGTGATTTGTCCTAGCTCGTACAGGTATCCAACAGCAGGGTCAAGATTTGAAGCCATTTCATTTGACTCCAAAGTACAGCACAATTCCCACTGCAAAATTTAAAGATCCTGATGGCCATTTCTTTTTTTTTTTTGTGGGGCAATGGGGGTTAAGTGACTTGCCCAGGCTCACACAGCTAGTAAATGTCAAGTGTCTGAGGCCGGGTTTGAACTCAGGTACTACTGAATCTAGGGCTGGTGCTTTATCCACTATGCCACCTAGCTGCCCCTTGGCCATTTCTTTTAATGCAGTCTGTTCATACCCTCTGCTTTCCTAAGCAGTTTGAGTTTTCCTATTCTACTATATTAGACTAGAGTCTAACATGGTTACTTATTATGACCATAGAAGAAAGGCTAAATGAATTTTTGTGCACGCCACTTTCTATTGAACTCTCACTTTTGTTTCTGCTATTGATCTCATATTTATTACTTTTATTTCCAAATACTTAAAAACCAAAAATCGATTGTTGTTCTTTTTCTTCAATTTGGGGAAAACTTTAGCATAAGTTGCTTATGAATTTATATCTGTAAGCTAGGGCAAAATTGAATTAGAATGATCTTTCCCTGACCTTCAGCCTTAATCTTTTAGGTAAATAGCCAGAGATAAGGCTAAAAAAGTAGACTATGATTAGATTGCAGAAAACGTTGAGTCTAGGAGTAGAAGTTGAAGGCTGTCTACTTACATAGCCCCTATGTTTGGGGAAACTTCCAGAGGCATTATAATGGAGTATGGGATGGGAATAAGCAGGAGGGATACATATAGACTGGACCAATCTAGATATCTATATCTGGCTTTGTAGCTATAACTCAGTATCTATATCTATCTATACATATATGTATGTGTAAAGTGAATGCTATATACAAGACTGTTCTAAATGGTGTGGGAGTTTATGATCTAATAATGGAGATAAGATATAAAGAAAATAACCTTAAAAAGCAATATAAAATAAGTGCTTAATGGTTTTACTGGCAAGAAGATCAGAGGAGGAGAATTTAATTCAGGCTGTAGTTATCTTGGAAAGCTTCACTTAGAAGTTGGCATCTGAGCTGAACCCAGAGGGGCAGAGAGGAATTAGCCAAAATTAGGTAGTGGCAGGTTTTCCTTGATGAGAATCCCTGTATAAAAACATGGAAGTGAGAGATCTAGCTCTTGGTGTGCTTGGAAGACCCTGAGTAGATCAGTTTGACAAGAATAGATAGGTTCGTTCATTTAGATGAATGGCCAATGATAAGGTTGAAAAAGGTAGGCTACAATAAAATTGTAGAAGGCTTGGAGTTTTGAGTTAAGGAGTCAGTCTGTAATTAATTAAGGTACATTGAAGGTTTTTGAATTAAGCAGTACCCTTAGTCAACAAGGATTTATTAAACACCTACAATCCAGTAAGAATTAGGAAGAGGATTCAGTGAAGAAAACTAGGAATGAGAAATAGTACCTTAGAACAAAGTAAACAATTAATGCTTGTTCATTGACTATTTGATTAATGAGAGGTTAGAGGTAGGAAGAAAAAGAGAAGGTGTGGTCAGCAATGCCAAATTCTACCTAAAAAGAAAAGTCAAGGAGAATGAGAAAAAAACAAATTAGCATTGATGATTAGGAAGTCATTCGTGACTTTGGAGAGTGGTTTTTGTTGTTGTTGTTGTTGTAGTTTCGGTTTATTTGTTCTTTGTTGTTTGTTGCTTTTTTGGGGGTTTTTTTTTGCCAGTTTTATTTTTTGTAGAGTGATGGAAGTGGAAGCCAGATTATCCAAGGGGTTAGGAAATAAGTGGATGGTAAGGAAATGGAGGCAACAGATGTATATCCCTGGAGGTGACAAGGAGGTCAAGTGAAAGATTTTTTTCAAGATAGGGGAGAACAGAGTCTCTTTGAAAAAGTGAGTGTGTGGGGGAAGGGGCAAGTGGAGGGAGAAAGATTTAAGATGCCAGAAACAGAAGGGATTATTCAGGGAGCAAGGTCCTGGGTGAAATGGAAAGGATGAGATCAAGAACAGCAGTGAAGGGATTAACCTTTGGAAGGAAAAAAAGAGGTGAGGGGGAAGATACTTTTAAAGTTGTTTGTTTGTTTGAAGAAAGGAAGGTGAGAGAACTTTTGTATGATTTCAATCTTTATCAGGAATAAAAAAATCAATCAATCAAAAGCATTTATGTGCCATGCACTGTGCTAGGTTCTAGGGATACAAATTTTAAAAAATGAATCAATCTCTATTCCCTAGGTGTCTTACATTGTGATGGAGGAGATATGTACACATGTAAACATATATGGAATAGATCTAAAGAGAATATATACAAATAAGTACAAAGTAGTTAAATTCAATGTCATTTGAGAGGAAGAGCACTAAGAGTTGAGGGGATCAGAAAAGGCTTCATGTAGAAGGAGGTACTTGAGCACCATTTTGAAGAGATGGATAATAGCACCTGCCTCCTAAGCTTGTTGGGAGGATCAAATGCACACACACACTTACATACATATTTGGTTTTTTGTTGTTTTTGTTTTTGTTTTTGCAGGTCAATGAGGGTTAAGTGACTTGCCCAGGGTCACACAGCTAGTAAGTGTCAAGTGTCTGAGGCTGGATTTGAACTCAGGTCCTCCTGAATCCAGGGCCGGTGCTTTATCCACTGTGCCATCTAGCTGCCCCTACACACATATTTAATACATACATACAGCACTTTGAAGACCTTAAAATGCTATATAAATGTGAGTTATTGTTATGAATGAAATCATCAGTCTAAATGAGGAATTCTTAAGCTGGAGTACAAAGGATCCCTAGGAGTCCATAAATGTGGATGGGAAAAAACCAAAACAAAACAAAAACAACTGTCTTTGGCTCCTGTTTCCTGGTTTCTATCTTCATCACTCTTGAAAAAGTTTTCCAAAGACTATCAAGAATCTGGGTTTGTTGTCCAAATCCTTGCTCTTTACAACTTGTGCAACCTGTTACTCATTTGAAGATATCTCTAAAGGGATGACGACTTCTGAGGTCCCTTCTACCTCAAAACTTCTCCATATGTATTTCTTCCTAAAGAAATACAATGTCCTTTCCCCCCTTTTCCTTCTAGATTTCTGCTGACTTGGTGAGTGTTGCCCATGACTTCCTCTTTGACATGCTCTAACTTTAGCCCCACTGGCACTTTGAGTGGATACCTTGGCATTTCTTCTTTCCCCAACTATTACTCCTGGCTTGGCCACATCTAGGTTTGGCCATGGGTTGCTGCTGCCCTTTTGCCACAATGATCACTTAACCAAGGAGCTTATGTACATGCATGATGATTCCAATAACACTTGTCTGTCAGGTCCCAAAGAAAAAAACACTAGGTCTAGAATCAGGACCTGTTTTAGAATCTCATTTCCGATACTTCCCAAAGGTATGGACAAGTCATGGAATCTCCCTGGACCTCAGTTTCTTCATCTGTAAAATGAGCAAGTTGGACAAGATGATCTCTGAGGGCCCTTTAGTTCTAGATGGATGATCATTGGATCCTAGGTACAGCTCAAGTCAGAGGACCTGGGTTCAAATCCTGCATCTGATGCTTACTGTAAACCTTTGTAACCTTGAGTAAGTTATACAAACTCCCTAGATGTCAGTTTCTGGATCTATAAGAGAAGGGAGTTGGAGTAGATAGATTCTGAGGTCCAATCCATTTCTAATCTATGATCTTTTGAAGGTCTCCCAGGTCTATATCTCCAGTTTGATTTCTCTTCCTCTGATATGCCTGGGTTTCTCCTCTCTTGTAGATGCCTTGTCATCACTAACATAAAGTATGTGCAAAACAGAGTTCTTTATCACGTCTATCTCAGTATAAAGTGAAATAGTTATTGTGCACAATCTTAAGGAAAGCATCAGAGAAGAAAGATGGTGTAGTGGCCAGAGCCCTATACCTGGGGGTCAGGAAAGCAGAATTATTATTAGCTATTAAGTTTTTTCTTGGACATTATGGCTAAGACATTTAACCTCTTTGGCCCTTATTTGCTCATAAGTGAAATAAAGGGGTTGAACAAAATGTTTTTCTAACATCCCTCCTAGTTTTAATATGATATGATTCCGTGATAACGATAGATTTATTGTATCTGTGCCAATTTTCTTATTCATATTTGATGACCTGCTTATCAATAGGACTCATGACTTCAGCATGATGTCATAGGAAAGTTTGCTGCTCTGGAAGTCAGAGAGCTTTTGCCACTGTCACTGACTCTCTCTGTGTTTTTAGGTGATCCACAACATGGGCTTTGGGCTTCCTTATGTACAAAATGAAATCATTGGCCCAAATCAGGGATTCGTAACCTGAAATACATGGGATACCTAGACGTCCATGAATGTGGATGGGAAAAATTTCACTTTATTTTTACATTACTTTATTTTCAGTGATCTCTAACTGAAATTTAGCATTCCTTCAATTCTGAATGTAGGTAATAAACATGATTCTGAGAATGGTCCACGGATTTTACCAGACTGCCAGTCATCCATTATACTGATTCTGATCTCAGAATCATGTTTATTGCCTATATTCATACACACATATGCATATATATATGTCTCTCACATATATGTGTATATGTATAGCAAAGAAGTTCATGTTAATATGGACAATGAATTGATTGTGTGCATGTATGTATATATATGTGTGTGTAATATATATATATATGTGTATATATATATATATATATATTTAGCTCAATGTCTATATTTATACTAACTTCTTCCTCTGTAAAAAGTAGCAGGCTTGTTACAAGTCTTAACTATACCACGCTTGTACTACTGAGTCTACCCCCTTACTGATAATCCTTCAGTCTCTGCCTCTTTAATTTATTTTGGAGAGAGCAGCAAGAATCATCTTAACTTTATAACTCTTTTTTGTACCTTTGAAGTTCTTCTCAGTCTTGAGCACTGTAGCTACCCCATGGTGCCAAATTTAATCCCCTTTCTGTATTTTTCTACCTTTTAAATACTTGTAGACACCTATCATGTCTTACCCTAATCTTTTTACAAAGCTAAACATCAGCCAGTTGCTTCAACCTATTCTCAGATGGTATAATTACTATTCAGTCCCCTTAACATCTTGCTCCTCTGGAAGCTCTCCAGCTTGTCAATGTCCTTCTTAAACTGTGATACCCAGAACTGAATGTATGCTGTATGTGTGATCTAACCAGGGCAGGGTAAAACAGGCCCTCCCTTGTTCTGTATGCTGAGTTCCTGTTAAGTCACTTTAAGACTTCATTAGCATTTTTGGATGCTACCTCACAATGTTGAGCTTGCTGTCCATCAAAATGTGAACTATTGCTTGGCCAAGTCTACCTCATCTTGTCCTTGGATGCTTGATATTTTGAACTCAAATTTAAAATTTTACATCAAAAATATTATTCAAAAAATATTATTCAGCAAGAATCTGTGAAGTACCTGTTATGTACAAAACCCTGTGCTAAGTCCTGAAAATACAAAGCAAAACAAAAAGTAGTTCCTTCCCTCAAGAAGCTTAAATTCTACTGGGTAGATAGAAGATGTTCATTCATCAATAAGTGAAATAACTTTAAATTTATTCTTACAAAATTTAGTTTACAATTATAACCTGTTAAGATATTTTTCTCAATTTTTATATCCAGTTTATTAGCTAGCCCCATCAATTGTGATAATTTTGCTATCTGTGCTATCATTCAAGTCATTAATAGAAAGGCACAACTGAGCAATTCTGAGGGCAGAACATTGAGACATTATACTAGAAACCTTTCTTTAAGCTGCCATTTATTCATTAACCATTACTTTTTGGGTTCATTTATTTAATCACTTCTAAACCTATATACCATCTTCTAACTCACCAGTTAGAAGTTAACTCACCTTGATCACAAATATACTGTGAAAGACTCTGTTGAATACCTTTCTGATATAGGAATTCTAAAAATTTTTACATTTCTGAAGTCTTTTAAGGCTTACAAAATGCTTTCCTGAAAACCCTGTGAGGAAATTCAGGTAAACTATCTCTACATTATTGCCCCAATTTATCATTCTGTGAAGCCACAAAAATAGGAAATGAAATTATTCTGGGATGACTCAAACCAAGATATTTGTACTCTAACTCTAAAACACATTGAATTTCTAAAGGGTTTAGTAAACTGGAAAGAGAATAATTCATATTCATAATCAGGAATCTGAATTATTTAAAGAAAAAATACATTATAAACTATAATAGATTGACATTTCTAGTGTTTAAGGTTTATAAGGTGTTTTTTCTTCTAGTACCTCCTTCTGAGCTAGGTAGAACAATATCATTACTCCAGTTTTATAGAAGAGGTGATTGATGCAGCATGCTTAGTAAGTATCTGTGACAGAATTCAGTCAACCAGTCAACCATGAAACATTTATTAAACACCAACTATGTGCAAGGAACTGCTTAAGGACTGGAAATATAAAGAAAGTCAGAATACAATTCCTCAAGGAACTTACTGTCTAATGGGTAATTCAGACTGAAATCTCTTTGTTTCAAGTCTAATGAATTCTCTACACTTGTTGCCTCTTATGCACATTACATATATTGTTTAGAAAGGCTGGTAAGATTGTAATACAGTTTAGAGCTATCTTATCAAAAATAGCTATTATTAGAAAAGTTTCAGCATATTAAGGATTAACTTTTATTTATCTGGAAGATTCACTTGTATGTAATAACAGATTCAGCAATAGTTCTAGACAATGCAGCAAAATTTAAATACAGTTTTGCCCTTCCCCCACCCCCATCTCCATATCTAGGCACACTCCCTTCTATTTTCATTAGCTGAAGTCCCTAAATCTGTTGGCAGGAAGTGTTGGCAGACATATGTCCTCCCTACTCATACCATGTGGCCTTGGGCCTGCCTATCTTCTAGGCAGATGTTGCTGAGCCATTTAGGTTTGGGAACTGCAGAGAAGATATGTGGTGGCCTCATGCCAACAGGACTCAGTTGGAATGAGTTTTTCTGCAGTGGGAAACCAGGAGACCTGGATTTCTTTCCAGATGAGCATTTGCTTTATCATGTGGCTGTGTGTGCATGCATTGTTTTTTTCTTTTTCTTTTTCTTTCTCTCTGTTGATGCAATCAGTCAATCCTGGATGTGCACATAAATACTTGCTCTGTGTCCAGGAAGTTACTCACTGGCCCTTCACAAGTATTAGTGAATTTGAGAAGTATTGTCTTGATTCCCCCCCACCCCCAGTCATTTCATTCATGACTATATATTTGTTTATACCCTTCCTCCACATTCTCATTCCAATTCATATTTTTAAAAATATCCTTACACATCACTTCCTTATTTCCCAAAGTAACAATTGCTATTCACACTATTTTTGTGACTTTCCATGGTTTTCAGTCTTGGTCCTATAGACAATGCAGTTGAATATGTAAAGTTGTACAATCTGAAGGGAATTTCCTTTGCTTGGATCCAATTAGGGCAGCAAAGCAACATCAGTTATGTAATATGTTTGTGCAGTGATATTTATTATGTAATATAATGATCATTTATAGCCCGATAGCTAAATCCATCTGAAATTCACGAGTATTGTACCCCCTTCCAGAGACAGTACTTTCTTTGTATCAAATAAGCAGCCAGTGATTATTAGCTTAACAATTACGTTAAATCACATTTCTGCAAAGGGAAATGTTGCAACCTTTTTGTGTGTGTGTGTGTATGTGTATGTGTATTTCTGAGAATCCAAACATGCAATTACTATTGTAACATAGCTATTATACCTTTCTGACAAGAACAGTTTATGTTTGGTTTGGTTTAGACACTTATAATTTCATATAATTCCATGACCTCTATCCCATTAATATTAGTCTAAATATTTGCCTGTAGTCAGTTTTTGTAATGTGAAATGGCTGTGTATAACCGTTTCTCTCTAGAAGTTTGTTGAGCTCCTAATAATGTCAGTGGTAATGTCCATAAGCACTGAGGGCATTGATCCATGTTGGTGAGAATTCATAGTTTATGATGCATCATTGTCTTAGGGATCTAGTGTGATAGAGTGAATGGGGCACTGAATTTGAATTAAAAGAGATCTGTGCTCAAATTCTTATTCTGATACTAGCAATTAGTTTTGTTGTATCACTTAATGTTAAAAGTCAGCTACTGGGGCAGCTAGGTGGCATAGTGGATAAAGCACCGGACCTGGATTCAGGAGTACCTGAGTTCAAATCCGGCCTCAGACACTTGACACTTAACTAGCTGTGTGACCCTGGGCAAGTCACTTAACCCTCATTGCCCTGCAAAAAAAAGTCAGCTATTACTAGTGTTACTATAATATTATTATAAAATATTACTGCTTTAGGGGCAGCACTTGAAAACAGTTGGCTTCACATATGAGGTCTTACTATTTCTTTTCATTACCTATTGGATGCTGGTTATTTTTGGTCTCTTTGAAACCTATTATTCACACTTCCAGCTTGATTCATGAGCATATTATATGAGAGTGTGAAATTCTTCAGAGATAAAGCTCTTGCCACTGTTTATATATGGGAAGGCTCTATGGGATAGGCGATTTATCTGTTTTCAGCTGGCTTGAACCTGATTTGTTATAGGGATCATAGAATGACTTTCTAGGGATCTCTTCAGGAAGCTGAGGAAAGCCTTATTAATTCTAGGGCTACTTGTTCATAGGCAGATTCTGAGAGAAGAAAAGAATTCATGATCAGGAAGATACAAGCATAGTCATTTTGGAGGTGAGAGGGGCTAAGATAGGTTCAAAGGAAGGTTAGGAATCAGTTCCTTGAAAGGTAGACTGGAAGAAACAGTTTTTCAGTGCAAATCAGATGTAGTTTTACCTGACTTTGTTCTTGATAAACTTAAGCATTTTCAGAGATCATCAGGTTATAGATTTAAAACTGGAAGGAACTTGAGAAGTCTTCTAGTTCAACCTGAACACAGATGATCCTCCCCACAGAGGATAAGTTCCATGCCCAAAGTCACATTGGTTATAATAAGTAACCAATAAGCAATACAATAAGCAGAGTTGGGTTTTGAACTGGGTTCTTTTTTTTTCAGATACCTATTTGCTTTTTTAAAAGTATGCAAAGCAAGGGCAAATTTTTTGGGGGGCGAGGGGGTAGGGCATTGGGGGTTAAATGCCTTGCCCAGGGTCACATAGCTAGTAAGTGTCAAGTGTTTGAGGTCTGATTTGAATTCAGGTTCTCTTGAATCCAGGGCTGGTGCTTTCTCCCCTGTGCCGTCTATCTGCCCCAAATTGGTTATTTCTTGTAGGAAGAACTGATGGTGAAAATGCTTCCTTCATGTGAATATTTGTTCGCATCTTCATTTGCCCCCTGTTATGTTCATGGCTTCAATTTTTTTTGAAGTTGATACTTTTTTTAAACAGTTTTTGAAATCTGGGTTGTATGACAAAATCTGATTTTAGATATTATACTTATATCACATGGTTGGTTGGTTAGCTAATATATCCATTTCCTCTGATACTTTTATTCATTACAGTAATCAGTACAAAAAAGTACATGTTTACATTCTATTTGAAATGGAAACAAATGCTTGATGAGAAAAACAATAAGTTTAATCATGGACTGAAGGTAGTTGGTGGACTGAATAAGAAAGAAGTCTGGTTGAGATGTGAGTCAAGGAGGAAGAAAAGACCCCACAATTTCTAAAAAGAAGGTCTTAGGATCATAGCTATGCCTGTAGAAAGGCAGTTTAATCTTACCTCTTGGCAGAGCTGTAAGTAGTAATTTGTGCATCTGGGGCCAGTGGCAGGGAATTTTGAAAGGGGGGTTAGAACTCCCCAAACACTGTAAAGCTACTGCCAAGGGGACCAGGGCAATGACTGGTCCCTGACAGGTGAGGAACTCACCTGCAACTGGGCCTGTCAGGGAGAGAAAGATCTAGAATCTTCTTATTCTAAATAATTATCTTGCTAACTGGGTGCTAAGCTCAGTTGTTTCTAGCTGCTGAATTACTTTATCCTCCAAATTGCAGTGTTTTGGGCAAAGCCCTATTATCTCTGCCCTAGTTAAAGTTCTGTAATTTGGGTCATTTTGGTCATCTGTTGCTTCTAGCATTATTCACTAAAAGAATGTAATTTAGTATGAGACATTTCTATTGGGCATCCAGTCCAGGGAAGGGTTTCTTTACAAGCACCAGAAGGTGCCTTGTAAGGTGGTTTTTACCTATAGTATTGTCCTATGGCATGGACACTGAGACAGTGCTGTATAGAGGCTTCATTGAATTTGTTTACTTCAGTAACAAAAGCTCTGCTCATTGTAAATTTGTAGATGTCAAGCAAACTTTTGTGTACAAAGCTTAGAACCTGGCATGGGAGAAAGAAGCTAAAACAGCTCCAAACAAAATCCCAACTTACTTTTGTACCGCGTCTTTCATGCAGAAAGTATTGGAAACTGCTTGGCAGTCCACACTTAATGCAGTAAACTTCTTGCAATATATTTGCACTTGTATCACGTAACTGGTTGATTAACTTGTGTATTCATTTCCTCTGATACTCCCACTCTGCACAGTAAGAAGTCAAAACAAGTGCATATTCCCACTCTGTGTTTTCAAAGTGAGCACTTGGCTGGATCACATTTAAATCTGGCAGAACAATGGAAGCAATGTAAGTTTTGGAGAATGAAAGATCTCTTTTATGTTTAGTTTGATTCAGCATCTAATTCTTGATTGGAAGAGAATATTTTAGGTGGTAGGGCCATAGAAAGAGACTTAAGTAACATTTAATAACTAAGTATAGAATTCAATATAAACTGAAAAATTCAAAACAATCAAAGGTCCATTGATCTAGAGCTGGGAGAGACCCTTAGATGTTTAGGCTCACCCTTCCATTTTATACAAGAGGAAAATGAGGCCCAGAGAGGTGAAGCCACTCGTTCAAGGTCATATAGGGAGTAAGTTGTAAAGCTGGCCTTTGAACTCATGTCCTCTGACTTCCCAGTCACTTCTTTTTCCCCTGCGCCACACTGATTGACAGATTCATTTTAGGTCCCCAATTTCAGGTCCCCTTCTGTACTTCAAATTGTACATTCAGTTCAGAGGAAATATATAGCTTTGCACATTTATACATTTGAATCTGCTCAAAGCATTTGACATTTAGTTATTTTAGTTGGAATTTGGAAATTTAATAATAAGGATTGTAGTATTAGAACTCAGGTGGTAGTGTTATCACAGCTTAGTAAGTTAGCATGAAGTCAGCAGTTACTATACCACTTAATAGTCACTTGAATTGTGAACTCTGTACAGGCTCTTCATTTAGTCATAATCCATGTTCATTCATGTAAAGAGCACTCGCTGAACTCAGGAGGTTGAATGAACATCAACATGAATCACATGGTTAGTTTGAGAGCACCACAGGCTATGACTTATGAGGACTAATAATAGCTTGGATGCATCTTTTTCCTTTCTTCCAACCAGTTCAAAGTATTCCCCATGTTTTTTATCATCATCATGCTCACATCAAAGTGTGAAAAGGAAGAAAGACATGGGCATTGCTATTCCCATTTCACTAATGGTGAAACTAACCCCCAAAGAGGTTAATTGTGGTCTAGTTCACATTGTGAATCAGTGGCCAAAAACATGAAAGTCATCTTTGGCTCCTTCACTCATATAACAAGCCTTTTTGATTCTTACTTTGAAGGATTCCTTTATAATCTGACTTCACCTTGTCTATCCAAGCTTATATTTCATAATGCCAAGTTGCTAGACCTGCTCCACCTCCCAATTATTGTATTTCTGTTGGTGGACCCAACATCCTTCTAGTTGCCTAATCTTGGAAATGTGCCATCTTCTTTAACTCAACCTTTTTCCTTGATTTGACAGCATTCAATCAATCAGTTGTCAGATTTTATAGATTTTATCTCATAATATCCCTTGAATTAATCCCCTCCTTTCTACTCATGTAGCCAGCATCCTAGTAAGACCCTTATGACCTTTTACCCATACTTTTAAAAAAAATATGGAACACTTCACGAATTTGCGTGTCATCCTTGCGCAGGGGCCATGCTAATCTTCTCTGTATCGTTCCAATTTTAGTATATGTGCAGCCAAAGCGAGCACTACCCATACTTTTTTTTTTTCGGGGCAATGGGGGTTAAGTGACTTGCCCAGAGTCACACAGCTAGTAAGTGTCAAGTGTCTGAGGCCGGATTTGAACTCAGGTACTCCTGAATCCAGGGCCGGTGCTTTACCACTGTGCCACCTAGCCGCCCCCTACTACCCATACTTTTTGAAAACATTTTTGATATCTTTTGGGGTTTTTTTGTATTCCCCTTTTCCCAGACTGCTATCCCTTATGACAAATACTTTTTTAAGAAAAAAAAGAGGAAGAGAAAAAATACATTAAAACTAATAAACATGTAAAAGAAACATGATGTTATATGCTATGTTTTACACACATGTACCCTGACTTCTGCAAGGAGCAAGGAGAGCTTTCTTCTTATATTACAACTTGGGGGTCAAGTTTGCTTTTTATAATTTTGCAACTTTTCCCATTGTTTTGTTTAACTATGCTATTCTAATAGCTTCTTAACTAGTCTTCCTGCTTCCAATCTCTCTCCTCTCCAATCTATTCTTCATATATTTGCCAAAATAATCTTCCTAATACATAGTTCTAGCAATATTATTCATCAGCTCAAATACCTCCAGGCATTCCTTGTCAGATACAGTACAAACTCTTTAACTTGGCTCACATTTTTTAAAAGAAACTTTCATTAAGTACCTACTATGTTTTGGTCACTGTGCTAAGCACTTTACAGACATTATCTCATTTTATCCTCACAGCCCTTTGAGGAAGATGCTCTTATTATCCCCATTTTACAGTTGAGGAAACTGAGTCAGATAACAGTTAAGTGACTTGCTCAAGGTCACACAGATAGGAAGTATCTGAGTTCATATTTGACCTCGGGTCTTTTTGACTCTAGACTCAACATGTTATCCACTGTCTTACCTAGCTGCCTGTAGTTCTAACCTACCTTTCTAGTCTTATCTTACACTCTGCTTCATGTACTGTTCCTTTTAGACAATACTACAGTCTTTCTTCATTCCCCATTCTTACTTTTTCAGATATACTTTATTTCATTAAATATTTCCAAATTGCATGTAAAATTTTTGTAACATTCAACTTTTAAAATTTGGAGTTCCAAATTCTTTCCTCTTCTCCAGCCCCTCTCCCTTTATTGAGAAGGCAAGCAGTTTCATGTTGATTATACATGTGAAGCTATGCAAACATAATTCCATATTAGCCATGTTGCAAAAGAAAACAGATTAAAAAGGAGAAAACAGAGAAAGCTTTAAAAAGTATGTTTCAATCTGCATTCGAGTTCATCCTTTCCTTCTCTGGAGGTGGATAACATTTTTCATAATGTGCTCCTTTGGAATTATCTTGCTTCATTGTCTTGATTGGAATAGCTAACTCTTTCACAAGTTGATCATCTTTACAATATTTGTTAACATGTACGCCATTCTCCTGGTTCTGCTCACTTCCTTTTGCATGAGTTCATTTAAATCTTCCCAGGTTTTTCTGAAACCAGCCTGCTTATCATTTCTTGTAGCAGAATAGTATTCCATTGCAATCATTTACCACAACTTGTTTAGTCATTCTCCAAACTGATGTGTATTCCCCCAATTTCCAATTCTTTGCCACCACAAAAAGAGCTACTATAAATATTTTTGTAAAGATAGGACTTTTCCCCTTTTCTTTGATCCCCATTCTTGTTAAAAAGGAGAGGGTGAGGGGCAGCCAAGTGGTGCAGTGGATAAGGCACCAGCCCTGGATTCAGGAGAACCTGAGTTTAAATCTGACCTCAGACGCTTGACGCTTACTAGCTGTGTGACCCTGGGCAAGTCACTTAACCCTCATTGCCTGGCCAAAGAAAAAAAAAGGAGAGAGTGAGTATCTTTAGACTGGAGCAAAGACTTGTTTTGGTAGAGGAATAGAACAATAACTTAGAAACCAAGTGAAAACACAGCTAGAGGGTAATCGAGAACTTGGTCCTTGGAGCCAGATTCCTGGAATGAAGTTGCCTCTGCTGCTACACTGGCTGCTGACTTAGAGACCATCAAGATTATCAGATCCAACCCACTTCTCTCTCTCTCTCTCTCTCTCTCTCTCTCTCTCTCTCTCTCTCTCTCTCTCTCTCTCTCTCTCTCTCTCGGCAGGGCAATGAGGGTTAAGTGACTTCCAGGGTCACACATCTAGTAAGTGTCAAGTGTCTGAGACCAGACTTGAACTCAGGTCCTCCTGAATCCAGGGCTTGTGCTTTATGTACTGTGCCAACTAGCTTCCCCCTTCCAACCCACTTCTTTAATGGATGAGGACACTGAGGATCAAGTTAGGGAAGAGACTTGCCCAAGGTCACACAGCAATTAAGTGTCAGAATTGACATTTCCTTCAAGACCTGTGCTTCATAATTCACCTTGTGAAATGGACTTCACCTGGACTTAAAGAAGATCTGGTATCTAATATCAACATAAAGTCATACAGTTCTTAGAACTGGAAGGGACTCTATGGTTGCCTTCCTCTGAATGCTCTCCAGTTTATCGGTGTTCTTCTTAAAATGTAGAGCCGAGAACTGAACACAGGTAGTGTGATCTATCAAAATAAATTAGAGAGGCTGTCACTTCCAATCTTGGACATGGTAATTCTCTAATAGAAACATATTATGCTGCTTCACATTAGTTTTTTGGGCTGCCAAATCACATTTGACTCACACAGGCTTCTCAGTTCACTAAGATCACCAGATCATCTTCACACATTTACTATCTGTGTCCCTACCTTTGCCTATCTTATATTTTGAGGGTCTTTTAAAAAACACAAGTGGAAGATTATAATTTAGTCCTTAGTAGATTCAGTGGAATATTTTAGCCTTCTGAGACCTTTCTGAATCTTGATTCTGTCATACATTTGATGTTAGCTACTGCTCCTGGCTTTATGTCATTCACAAGTTTAATGAATATTCCATAGAGCATTTATTAAATGCTTCCTATTTGCCAGAGACTGTGCCAAGTGCTAGGGATACAAATACAAGCAAACAAGACAGCCCCTGCCTTCAAGGGGCTTATATTCTAACGGAGACGACAATAAATGAGAAAGGGGAGTAGGCAGTATACTTTGAGCAGCCCAGTGCAGAGAAAACCAGGAAGTGACTGGAGGTTCTGGTTGTCAGCCAGACAAGTGAAGAGCTCACTTAGCAGAGCTGGGGGCCAAGGAGTAGAGGCCATCGTTGCTTTGGGAGGTGGGGGTGGGGGAGAGGAGAGATTATGATGAGGTCAGGAGAGTAGGAAACATTGTGAGGAGATGGCTGAGAAGGGCAGTCTATGCCTTTAGTTAAGTCATCACCAAAATTTTTATTTGCATCTATAGAATCTGAAGATAAGTTGTTGGGCAGGGGTGAAGGAAGGAGGTAGGAGAGAGAGCAATAAAAAGAAATTACTGCATTCTGAAGTCTACTGCCATTTTAATAAAAAGGCTCAGGTTTTATGTCTGAAATTTGGATAATGACTGATAATGATAAGAACAGACTGTTTTCCTTGCTGAAGACTGAGCTATTTTAGTGATAGGGAAAAAAGATGAGAATGTTCTCTTTATGGCATAACCAGAAATACCCATGTGGTTGGTCAGGCACAGATCAAAATGGTAAAGGAGATTTTGAGTGTAAGGTATTAGGAAATCTTGTTCCACTTCTCACTCTATCCCCAAAGGTATGGGGGAGGTAAACCTGTCATTCTCATTGGGAAGCTCAAAGATAAAACCCTATGGATCTGTCTGTGGAATTTATGATGTTTGGGGTTATTTCTTTGTAGAGTGGGCTTCACTCATACTGAATATTACGAGGTCACACAGAAGCTCACAGGCTTTGGGGCAGTTTCTTTTATGGGCTTCATTCACACTGAATATTACATTTTAAAATAAGTTTTTTGCTAAAGTCTTTTGTTTTTCACACTATCATAGCTTCTCCCAGTAACTCCCTCTTCCTCCTCTCAGAGGGGGGTCAAAGTAAAAAAAAAAGAATAGGAAACAATCAGTACTCCAACCAATACTTTGAAAAAAGACCTCTGTCTCTAATATTGGGTTTGTTTCCAAGTTATGATGCCTTTCCCCTCTTCCACTACAAATGTGGTACTATGTTCAGTTATTTTAGCTTGATCTTTTTAAGGTGACCCTATTTTCACCAGCTCTTTACTTTCAAATCCCCCATCCTCCCATTTGTTGATCCTTTTCCTGGTTTTGACTTTTGCTTATTCTTTTTTTCTTGTTTTTATTTGGTTATTTCTTTCTCTTTTTCCCTTTCTCACTTAAATAGTCAAGTAGAATCTATCTAATTTATCTATCTAAGGATATTTCTGCCATTTAGAGTTAGGCTCTCTGTGGAACTGGGAGAAGGGAGAGAAGATGGAACATGGACTTGTGTTCTTTTGCAAGCCCTAGGTTGGCTTGTACAGCATCACTGCCAGGAATGTGATGGGCAGTGGGGGAGTGGTGTCAAGTGAACACTCCTTAGAGATTAGAGAATATTGACCTGTTCTGTTCTCAAGTTTTTACCTTGTTTGAATTTTTAGTGTCCCAATCATGGAAACAACTGAAATTGCTTTATCTCTGGCACATCATTTCAGGTTTAGAGAAGTTCTGAGGATCAGAAAAAATGTGCAGTCTGCCATCTTATTGGTCAATGACACCTGCATTGAGTATTATTAAGCTGTTGTGCCTCATATACCACTACCTGCCAATCTTTTCAGATTAAGGTTGGCCAAACTTTGAAGTGGCATGGGTTAAGGAAAGCTGGGATACTGGCTAGTTTGAATTCATGACATGAAAACCATAGATATTTTGTATTTAAAAAAATTTTTTTAGTTATTTCACTAACTATTTCCCAATTTAACAATCATTTTTTTTTAGTGAGGCAATTGGGGTTAAGTGACTTGCCCAAGGTCACACAGATAGTAAATGTTAAGTGTCTGAGGCCGAATTTGAACTCAGGTACTCCTGACTCCAGGGCCAGTGCTCTATCCACTGAGCCACCTAGCTGCCCCTTAACAATCATTTTTAAAAAATGAGTTCCAAATTCGCTCCCTTCCTCTTGCCTCTTCTTCCTCCTTGAGAAGGGAAGAAATTTGGTATCAGCTATACAAAACATTTTGTATTAATAGTGAAATGGATGTCCACCTAGAAAAAGGATAAGGATTAAGTCATGGTTCAATAAGACCATTTTGGCTGCCAAAATGTGTATAATGATTTGTGTGGTTATTTTAGCAAATATGATTGCAGCATTTTAATATGGAGTTAGAAGTCGGGGATTCTAAACCATGTATTATCTTATTATTCCTTCTGACTTATATGAACAAGGTAAAGGGGGAAACTTGTGATGTCCTCATTGTACAGTGAGAAAATTGAGGCACAAGGTTTCAGTTGCTTCACAGACTCATAGAATCTCACTTTGATGGAACTTGAACAGCAATTAGTCTAGCACATTCTGGAATATGAATCCCCTCTACAATATACCTAATAAATGATCATTGGTCAGTCATCAGATATTTATTAACTGCTTACCATGTAGCAGGCACTATGCTCCGTGCTGGGAATACACATATGAGCAGAAATAAAGATAGTCCCTGCCTGCAAGATGCTTTTTTCTACTGAGGGAAAACAATTTACAAAAGGAAACTGAAGGTGCTGTAGAGTGGGGGAGAGATTACCTATAAATGGAGGTGGTAGAGAAGGACCCAGAGAGTCAAGACTGAAGCCCAGAAAGGAATGAAGACATAGCTGGTCTGGGTATTTTCCTTAAAATGGAAGTTCTGGGAGGAACCAGCCAATCAGAGGAAGGGTGCATGGGAGCCTTTGTTTGAAGAAATCCAAGAAGGGAGTACTCATTACCTCCTAAGGTATCTAGGTGGTGCAGTGGAAAGATTACTGGACTTGGAGTTAGAAGACTTGAATTAAAATCTGACCTCAGACACCCACTAGCTGTGTGACTTGGGGCAAGTCACAACTTCTGTTTACCTCAGTTTCCTCATTTGTAAAATGAGAATAATCATAACACCTACCTCCAGGGTTGTCAGGAGGATCAAATGAGATAATATTTGTCAAGTGCTTAGGTGCTTAAGAAATGCTCATTCCCTTCCTTCCCCATTCTATTGCTGGTCAGCTCTAGTAGTTGGATAAGAAGTTTTTACTCAAAAGCTAGGTTAAGTTTGCTTCTTTCCAACTTCTCATTGCTCCTAGTTTTTTGTCTTCTTGGGTCAAACAGAACAAGTCTACTTTTTCTTCCACATGACACCCCTTCAAACCCTGGAAGACTGATATCATCCCTGCTCCTTTTCCCCCAACAACAACTGACCAAAAAGTCTTCTCTGCTTCCAAGCTCAACATCCCCATTTCCTTCAACTGATCCTCATGGAATGATTTTAAGCCCCTTTACATGTAACTGTCTTCAGTTCACAAAAAGTCCCTCCAATCTTTTTTTTCCCCAAACTACTTCCCAGTTATGGCTCCTCCATCTTGTGCCTGTGAAGGTGTTTTTTTAATCTCAGGTCTAATACTTCCTCTATACCATGCAACAAGTCAGTAAGAAATCTGAGATTGAACTCAGGATTTGTCACACTTCAGGTTCTGACTACCTAGTCATTGAATAAAGTGATATTTTTTTTTTTTACTTAGCAAGCTTTTTCCATGAAATCCTACTCTCTCTTCAATCAATAGCACAGAAGTTAAGGAAGCCTTTTGAAACCCTGGCAATTGTCATAATGAAGGAGATGGGGATCTGAGTCAGACAAAAATGGATGAGTCGGCTACTTATTGATGATAAAATAAGAAAGCAGAGTCAACACCTAGAGTTACTATTATTCAAGGGCATGGCTAGGGGACTTGCAGACCCTAGGAATCCACTGGAGACCAGAAGATTCTTTCTTTAGAAAGCCTTATCAGGGAAACCCTCACAGGGGATCCTCATCATGGGATGTAGAGCAGGTGCTTCTATGCAATATACAACTGCGAATTGTTATTACAGTTCCTGTGGCATCTTCCATGAAAGCGTTTATGCTACCAGGAGAAACTTGACTAAATTTCATTTCACCGTTGGCAGCATTGTGCATTCTGGGAAGTGATACTGCTTTAAAGGCCACGGCCCACATATAATAGTAGGTTTCCCTGTAAGGATACAAGTATGGTGACAAAGTGAACAGACAGTGGGCAAAGAGAGCAGATGTTCCATTGATGGGAATAGGATTGCAGTAGGGTTTCCTGTGAGAACTGGAAGTGGCCCCTATGCCTTGTCCTAGCTACACGCCAATGGCTTGCTTATGTGACTGCTATGGGAGTCTCCTTTTTGGTTCCTAACTGAGAATGACCACAATGGATGCTTTCTTCAGCTGCTTATCCTTTCCTAGACATTGGCTCTCTCGCCATTGGTGATAACCATAGAATCATTGCTCTAGAGATGGAAGGGACCATAAGAGCCTTTGAATCCAACTCTCTCCTTTTATAGATGAGGCAGCAGAAGCTCAGAGACGTTAAGTGATTTGTCCTGGGTTGTCGCTGTCATTGTTGTTTGTCCTTCACTCCCAAAGAGGACGATGCTATCAGGGTGATGTCATGACTTGCAGTGAGGGAGGGCTGTGCAGGGTCACCAACCTCACTTTCTCCTCCGGAGCCATCTGAGTCCAGTGGCAATATATACCAGGATGACTGGAGATGGCCCTGCATGCTTAAGGCAATTGGGGTTAAGTGACTTGCCCAGGGTCACACAGCAAGTAAATCACACAGCTAATGAGGTGAGATTTGAACTCAGGTCCTCCTGATTTCAGGGGCAGTGCTCTATCCACTGTGCCACTTATCAAAGCCAATTCACTGCAAATCATGACAACACCGCGATGTCATGGTCTCTTGGAGAATGAGGGACAAACATGTCCCAGGTAACACAGCTAGTGTCTGAAGTAGAATTTGAACTCAGGTCTTCTTGACTCCAAATCCAGTGCCCTGTCCATTCCATTCCACTCCTTTGCTAATTGGCTAGCATATTTCTAGAGCTTTCAGTTTTTCAAATTGCCATACATACCTTATCGCATTTGATCATCTCCAGTGCCCCCTGAGCTAGGTACTGTGAGTATGTTAAACCTGTCTTGGATCCCACTCATTGTGTAGCACAGTGCTGTGGATAGAAGAAGCACCAAATAACAATGTTGAATTTCAACTCCCTAAACTGTGTGTGAGCATCCCTATACTTGAGCTTCTTTCTGGGAAATGTTTCCTGTTTACCTGGATTTCTTCATACAGGCTTTGCCATGATCAATCGCATTCAGTGCTGTTTTGCATACTTTGTTCTCAGGAGGTGAATAATGCCTTTGAATGGAAAGGGAGCTTTAAACTCTGAGATTCTTGAGTGTTGTGGAGGGATGACCAGGCTTTAATTCAGCAATGACCTTAAAGGTTCTTGGATATCTGATATTTCTTTTAGACTTTTCTCCATTCTTGGCTAAACAGACAAGGAAATTTACCTTTTGTGGATATGGGGGATAATGAACTCTAATAATTTTTTTGTTTTTTGTTTTTGTTTTTTTGCGGGGCAATGGGGGTTAAGTGACTTGGCCAGGGTCACACAGCTAGTAAGTGTCAAGTGTCTGAGACTGGATTTGAACTCAGGTTGTCCTGAATCCAGGGCCAGTGCTTTGATCCACTGCACCTCTAATACATTTTTTATAGCTTTTATACACCCGGACTTGAACATTAGGCTATTTAAGTAGTCATGCCTCACATAGCACTTATTGTTGGCTTGGCTTGGCCTGACAAATATGTCTGTTTCTATTTCTTTAGCTAGCATTTGTATAGAACCTTGATATTTACAATGTATTTTACAAACAATATTTCATTTGATTTTCACATAAACCCTGGGATGTAGGTGCTATTATTATCCCCATTTTATAGATAAAGAAAGTCAGGCATATAATAGTTAAGTACCATGTCCATGGTCACATGGTTAGTAAATGTGTGAGTCAAGATTTGAACTCAATGGAAGCCTGCTGGGCCCATAATTCAGAAGCTGATAGGTTAAAACCATCCTCTGCTAATTTTGGGGCATCCAGGTGGCAGAGTAGATAAAGTACTGGACTTGGAATCAGGAATCATCCAATTCAAATCTGGCCTCAGACACTTTACTAGCTGTGTGACCCTGGGCAAGTCACTTAACCCTGTTTGCCTCAGTTTTCTCATCTGTCAAAAGAGCTGAAGAAAGAAATGGCAAACCACTCCAGTATCTCTGCCAAGAAACCCCTAAATGGGCTCACAAAGGGTTCGACATGACTGAGAAATGACTGAACAACAACTTTCTGTGCAGGTCCAGCACTCTAACCACTGTTTTACCCACTTGCTTTAATAAAGGTAGAAAAAACTGTACTGGGATTTATGCCTTTTTTCTTTCTATAAATAGTAATCAAAGGAAACTTATTACATTTCCTCTTAAAATATCAAGTCCAGTATCTTTTTGATTAGAGGAAATCATTGTTAGATTATAGAAATAGGAGATTTTTTTTCTGATTATGAGTGTCTTTTTTCAGGCCATGCTTTGAGAACTGAAATCTGGTCCACTTCTTATCTTTCTTCTTTCTCCTTCCCTGTCACTCATACCAATGTTCCAATAGGTAATAAGAGGAATACTAGTTCTTTAGCGAGTTACCATGTAAGATCTAGTCATATTCTTTTACGAAAAGGTGGGTTTGAATGGCCGAAAAATGGCCAAGGAACGAAACATGTAGTTAGTTCTTTTGTGGCCTGCATATCAGGATCATGTCAGCAAAGCACTGCTCTCTGATTAAATCCAGATTGAGCTGTTTCCTGTTGTACGGTAACCCGTGGGGCAAGCTCAGCCCACAATGTCTTACTCTGTAAGTCTGTTATTAAAAACTGGCCTGCCAAGGACTTTTCCCCTCCTTCCCTTTTAAACTTCAGGGGAGAGTTGTTGAAATATTACAAATAAAAACAGGCTCTAAAGTTCCCTTAAAATGGTTTATAGTAGTTCAATATTTTGCTGACAAAATTAAAAATTTAAGCTTCTAAGTTTTATTTTTGCCAGCCTGGCCATAGGGATACTGAAATGAAAGAACATTCTGAGTTTTCTCTTAATCAATTGTACTTAAATATCAAGATTTGCAACAGTAAGAAGATAGTTATACTTTTAGTCTTTTAAAATAAATATTATATTTGCATTCTGGAAGATACTTGTTCATCCTCAAAATACTGGTTTTTTCCCATTCATAACTAGAAGGAAATCAAAGGCCTGGCTTGTTCAAAGAAATGAAAAAAATACAGAAATATATTGACACTCCCGCATATTTTGTCAATCTTTGTAAAAATTCTTCTAGGCACCAGAGTAATCATTTTTATTCTGCTATTTATCATAGTGACAGTGATGCTAATTCTTTGCATTTATAGAAAATGATTTTCAGCTCCAGACCTCAAAGGACTTTAAAGACATTCCGGTTTCTTATATAAGCACTATTGTTCCCCATTTACAGATAAAGAAACTGAGGAACAAAAGAGGTTAAAAGGACTTGCCCAGAGTCAAGCATGCAAATGAATATTTTTCAGGGTAAAAGGAGAAATGAAAGGAAGTGACTGGATTAATGAGTAAAATAATTCCACTCTTCAGGGAGAACCTTTGCTTCCTGCCAAGTCCACTTTCTGGCAGAGAAAGGGACCCACTTCATCATGTTCTTTGACAAGCATTTTTCCCCCCTCTGTTTGAGCCTTTTGGCCACATTTATTTCCACTGAAAAAAAGCCTTTTTAAATAGTCATTAAATTCAAGAATGTAGGATTTAGTTTGAGATTGGAATTTAAACATTTGGCTTAAACCAGTGACATCAAAGTAGAAGATGATCTGGCAGTTTGGGGAGGAGGGGTTTGAAACTGGAACAGGATAAGGCGAGGGGGTGTGGGGAGGCTTTTGAATAGGAGTTTGGAAATCTCTAAAAGCTCAGACTTTTGTTATTAGTGGTTAACACTGGAGTTTACTCTTGTTGAGAACCACCTATGGAAGCTCAGTGTTACCCATTCTGGCAACTGTTTTGGTCAGGCTTTTGAAGTAGCGGATAGAAAACACAAACCACCTACTTCTAAACTGAAAGATGAAGAAAGACTATGACCCCAGTTCAAAGGGTGTGTGTGTGTGTGTGTGTGTGTGTGTGTGTGTGTGTGTGTGTGTGTGTGTGTGTGTATGAACTAAAGCCAAAAATGACAGCTACTTTTTAGAATGGCCTGGCCTCTGTTAATTTTTTTTTAAATCATAAAGGGGCATTTATATGCAGTATATTGGTTCGCTGCATAATTTAAAAATATTATTTTCTACTTGGTGCATGTCATCATAACCAACTGATAACATTTTAAGCCCAGAAAGGCTAAGTTAGGTCATGCTTTGACTCCTTTTAGTGTCAAGAGGTTTCCATAAGCCAGAAAGAATGTCCAGCATTTGCTCTAACCACAAGATCACAGTAAAGAAAGCACTTTCCAAAAACGAGATCAGGAAAGAAAGCCAAAACTGATGTTACAAATCCTGCTGTTGGGATTTTAGTGTTGCTTAATCTCTGTGGTCAGGCATCATGATGCCAACTAGTCCAGCACCCCTTAAAAACTAGTGGCTGGGGGGGGGCAGCTAGATGGCTCAGTGGATAAAGCACTGGCCCTGGATTCAGAAGGACCTGAGTTCAAATCTGGCCTCAGACACTTGATACTTACTAGCTGTGTGACCCTGGGCAAGTCACTTAACCCTCATTGCCCCACCAAAACCAAAAACAAACCCTCCCCCCCAAACTAGTGGCTACTATTAGTTGCCACAATTCATATACATTTATCTTGTTTTCTCACAATTGCTTAAATTCTAAAAAGCCTGAGAGAAAGAATATACAGAATTTTTGTGATCAACATTTCCTCATTTACAGACTCAGTTCTCCCTTTTCTTTGCCTCTTACCCTTGATTTGCATACACTAGCATACTTTGACTTAAGAAAATTCAAATTAGAAATTCATCTTGCAACCCAGAAAACCTACGAAATGTTTACTGACTTTGTACCAGGATTGCCTGCCCTGGAAAAGCGTTCATCACAGGATTACATTGAACGAGGCAGCTCCACGAGTGCCAGTCAAATATAATTCAGTTTTTGAAAATTTGATCTAAATATAAGTTTCAGAAACAGTCATGTAAAGGAAGGCACACAGTTTGTGTGTGTGTGTATGTGTGTATGTGTGTGTGTGTGTGTGCGCGCGCGCGCGAGAGAGAGAGAGAGAGAGAGAGAGAGAGAGAGAGAGAGAGAGAGAGAGAAATTTGCCTGACATTCTTTGCCTTGCCTTCCTCCTTTAATCATTCCATTTTTTTTTCTTTTAAGTTGTACATAGTAGAGATTAGTCTCCTAAAAATCGGTATCCTCAGTCCTCAGGTGCTCATCTATTCATCTTTATAGAGTAAACCCACAGATATTACTTACTTCTATTGCTTTATTTTCTGTGCATTTACATATTCCTAGAAAGGGCTCATGTCCTCCTTTTTTTTTTTTTAACTCTTTCAGAGCTTAGCCTAGTGTTGTCTGCACAGTGGGTGAGAGGAGCATTTGTTGATTAACTGAAAATACCTAATTCTAATGTTCAATGGTATCCATGGATGAAAAGGTCAAGGTCATGGATGAAAAGGTCAAGGCTGTGAATGAGCTTAGAATACTCAACATTCCTAGTTGGGAAAGGAGAGGACTAGAATCTTCTTCAAAGAAGACAGCTGAAATTGGAATCATCCCTAAGAATGATTTTTGCCAACGTTCCATGTGAACATATCATTGGAAGAACAACAGATAGCATTTGGTAATAATCATAGTCAGGGAATGGCAGTCGCTCAGGTTCCTTGAAATCCTTCAGAAGCCACCCTTACAAACCGTGTCAGCAACACAGCCCAACATGAGAGGAGACAGGTAAAGTGGCCAATGGCCTGGCTTTGTAGTAATACCTGTAATACTAGGAAGGGAGAAGGAGAAACAGAAAGATAAAAGGAAACAGACTGCAGAGACATACATAGAGGGTTCCTTTGTTTGAAACTGTGGCCATAGGCAAAAATCACCTAACATCTCCAGGCTGCAAATTCTAATATGTAAAATGAGGATTGGACTAGATTATTTCCAAGTTTCTTTTGCTCTAACTTCTCTCTTCTTATAAGCACAAGAATGTTGTTCTTAAATAGTTGTTTTACTAGAAAGAGAGCGGGGCTTATAAGTCTGTACTCACACTTATTAGCTGTATGCTCCTGGGAAAATGTTTCTGAGCCTTAAATTTCCCTTCCATAAAAAGGAGATAATAGTTCCTTCCCTCTCTGAGTTGTGTTGAAGATCATATGATATAAAGTTCATGGAGTGCTCTATAAAACCTAAAGCACTATATAAATGTCAGTTTTTTTTTAAATTATTTTTTAGGAAGAGCAGGGCAGGAGAGTAGAAATATCACTGGATCCAGAGTAAAGAGACCTGGATTCTAATTCTGGCTCCAACCCCTATAGCTGGGTGACTTTGGTCGAGTCAGTTTTACTTTCTGAACCTTAGTTTTCTCATCTGTAAAATGGGAGATAATTTTGTACTGCCTACTTCTCATGGGTATTGTGATGGAAACAAATTCTTTGCAAAACTGAAAGTTTTATATATATGCATGCATGTATATTTTACCTCTGTAGATGTATACACATACATAAATGCATATATGTACAGAGAAATATACATATACATGTATTAATAACTGACATAATCCTAAATGGATTTCAGTGTTTTTAGCTTTATTGTGGGGACTGTTTCTTTAATACATCTTCTTTGGTTCATTGCATAGGTTGAAGGGGACCAACTACCTCCTGGACATACGGTCAGCCA